>NC_069676.1:70425000-71050000 GCF_023699985.2 Odocoileus virginianus
TTAAAAACAATGAAAAAGAATATAAAAAGATTCTTAACATCACTAATTAGGGAAATGCAAGTCAAGACCACAAAAACACCACTGCATATCAATTAGAATGGCTCTTATCAAAAACAATGAAAAAAAAAAGAAAGAAGAAAAAGACAGAAAAAAGAAACTATCAAGTGTGGCAAGGATGTGGAGAAATTAGAACTATCGTGTGCTACTGGTGGGAGTGTAAAATAGTGCAACCGTTATACAAAACAGTATGATGTTTCCTCAAAAATAAAAATAGACTTACCATATGATCCAGCAGTCCCGCTTCAGAATACCCAAAAGACTTGAAAGCAGAGTCTCAAAAAATATTTCTACAGCAATCTTCACAGTAGCACTATTCACAAAAGTCAAAAGACGGAAACAACCCAAATGTCTACTGATGTATAAAGAGATAAACAAATATGGTACATACATACAATGGAATACTATTTACTCTTAAGAAGGAAAGAAATTCTGACACATGCTACAACATGAATGATCTTTGAGGACATTATGCCAAGTGAAATACACCAGTCACAAAGAGACAGATACTGTATGATTCAGTTTACCTGAAATACTTAGAATAGTCAAATTTAGAGACAAAAAGTACTATGATGGTTGCCAAGACCTGGGGAAGAGGACTCAGGCCGTTAGGTGGTGACAGTTGCACAGCAGTATGAATGCACTTAATGCCACTCAACTGTGCACTTAAAATGGTTAAAATGGTAAGTATTATCTAATGTATATATTACCACAATTTTAAAAGCTGGGCAAAGAATTTGAATATTTTCCAAAGAACATACCAATGACCAATAAGCACAGGAAAAGATGCTCTATATCATTAATTATTGTGTTGTTGTTATACCACTAGGCAAATGCAAACCAAAATTATTAAATACCAAGCCCATACCCACTAGGATGGCAGTCATCAAAAAAACAGAGAGTAACAGGTGTTGATGAGAATGTGGAAAAATGGGAACCCTTATACATTGCTGGTAGGAATGTACAGTGGTGCATCTACTTTAGAAAACAGTCTGGCAGTTACTCAGAATGTTAATATAGAGCTACCACATGCATGAATGTGTGTGTACTCAGTTACTTCAGGCGGGTCTGACTGTCTCCAACCCCGTGGACCATTGCCTGCCAGGCTCCTCTGCCCATGGGATTCTCCAGGCAAGAATACCGGAGTGGGTTGCCATGCCCTCCTCTAGGGGATCTTCCCGACCCAGGGATCAAAGCTGCATCTCTCATATCCCCTGCATTGGCAGGCATGTTCTTTATCCACTAGCACCTCCTGGGAAGTCCACTTAGGTCTATATATTCATTAAATTCCTCTTAGTTATGATCTCAAATTGGAAGTAGGAAAAAGGAAGCAGATGTGGCTTCTGTGTGGGCATTGTTCTGCAGAATACTGTTATAATGCCCTCTTCTTGGAAGAAAGGGGATTATAGTCACACTAGCTCTATCACTTCTCAGTCTTTTACCTAAGATCAAGCATAGTCACACAGGCTATGAAAATACCTTCTGTTTGATAAGAGATAAGACTTATCTTCAGAGATAAGTCTGTATGAAACATCTTTTTTTTCACTATACAATGAATCAAGAATAAATGCGAATGTGTAAGTGTAATAAAATGTCTGATTAGACAGATGTTTTGAGTTCTCAAATATTAACAAATTCTGTTACCCAACATGCTATGAATTTTTTGAGCCTTGTAGGAGAGAGAGGAATCAAAACAGGCCGCTCCTGATGGAGTGTGGGGTGGGAGAAGCTAGAAAAACTCAGACTCTGTGTTCCACAGAGGACATTTCATTTGTATCGATATTCACAAGATGTCCCTATTCATTACCCTGTTTTAAAAAACTGAAAATTTGGAACCACAACAATTATTAATTCACAGCCCAAGAGAGGTTCTTAATATCACATTCCTTACCAGCAGTTTCATAACATGTTCTTTCTTTTTTAAGTCCTTATTGTTAAGGGGTGTGTATGGTAGGGAGTATTTAAGTAAGCTAGCCCTTAATTTCTCAAGCTGTTTCAAAAGCTATTGTGAAATGACCACCTAAAAATTAACAGTAGTGAACTCTAAGACAGACAGTTTAGCTGAATAAAGAAAAGTTTATAATCAAGCAATGAAATTCTGAACTTAAGAGTTCAACTGTGGATAAAATACCATTACTCAGTTCATGAACCAAAAATCATCTTTATAAACACATGCCATCAAGAAAGCATTTCTGGAGAAATAATTCCAGAAGGGAATGTGGGACATTCAATGGGGAAAAAATAGGAGGATGAGGAGCCCTGCCAAGTGACCCTAAATAAAATCATTTAACCCCTTTGGCCTTATGGCTCTCCCCAAGAAAATATGAATCACAATCTGTTATGGACTGAATTGTACCTCCCTCAATTTCATATGTGACTATATTTGGAAATTGAACCTTTAAAGAGATTTGTGCTCAGATGCTCAGTGGACCCCACGGACTACAGCCCACCAGGCTCTTCTGTCCATGGAATTTTCCAGGCAAGAACACAGGAGTGAGTTGCCATTTTCTTCTTGAAGTTAAATGAAGCCGTAAAGGTGTGTCCCTAAAAAGTTAATATGACTGCTGTCCTTAGAAGAAGAGGAAGAGACACCAGGAGGATGCGAGCACAAAGTCCACATGAGGACACAGCAAGGAGGTGGCCACATGCAAGGCAAAGCAAGGCCTTAGGAGAACCCGAGCCTGCTCTCGTGTGGATCTTGGACTTCAGCCTCCAGAACTGTGAGAAAATGAATTTCTGTTGTTTAAAGCAGCCAGTCTGGGGTATTACTATTTTGTGATTGTGGCTCTAGCAAACTAACACACAATCTCTGCCCCAAAAATCTGGCAAGGATTTTAGGGAGCCTGAGAAAATAAATATGAAAACCCTGTGTCCATGGAATTCTCTAGGCCAGAACACCGGAGTGGGTAGCCTTTCCCTTTTCCAGGGGATCTTCCTGACACAGGAATTGAACTAGGGTCTCCTGCATTGCAGGCTGATTCTTTACCTGCTGAGCTACTAGGGAAGCCCCTTGTAAACTAAGAGTTTCCTAAAAATTTCTTCCTTGGAAGAAAAGTCATGACCAACCTAGACAGCACATTAAAAAGGAGAGATATTATTTTGCCAACAAAGGTCCATCTAGTCAAGGCTATGGTTTTTCCAGTAGCCATGTATGGATGTGAGAGTTGGACTATAAAGAAAGCTGAGTGCTGATGAATTGATGCTTTTGAACTGTGGTGTTGGAGAAGACTCTTGAGAGTCCCTTGGCCTGCAAGGAGATCCAACCAATCCATCCTAAAGGAGATCAGTCCTGGTGTTCATTGGAAGGACTGATGCTAAAGCTGAAACTCCAATACTGTGGCCACCTGATGTGAAGAACTGACTCATTTGAAAAGACCCTGATGCTGGGAAAGATTGAAGGCAGGAGAAGAAGGGGATGACAGAGGATGAGATGGTTGGATGGCATCACCAACGCAATGGACATGAGTTTGAGTAAGCTCTGGGAGTTGGTGATGGACAGGGAGGCCTGACATGCTGCAGTCCATGGGGTCGCAAAGAGTTGGACATGACTGAGCAACTGAAATGAGCTACTATCTCTTGATGGGAATCACCACACATTTTTATATGTAAGAGAGAGTCCACTTACAGAAAATGCTTCACAGAAGACAGACTAAAGGAAAATGTATAATATTGGTTTATGTCTGTTAGTTGATTTGTGTTAAGCCAACCACTCCCAGTTTATGAGGTCATATATCTGGCGTACTAGGAGATGAATTGCCACTTTAAAGTGAAAACAACTGGAAGACTATTTTATTATTGTAAATAAAAAAGAACAAAGACCTTGATAGTTTAAATATACTTAGTCATTGACGTCAGTGGTACGTGGGTTGTAATTTATTTATCTCACAGAAGGTTACTTATTTCTCCAAATAATAATATCTAACATTTATTGAGTTCTAACATGTGCTATCTCTGAGTATCATTTCAATTAATTAAACCTCAGATGTAGTACTGTTGCTGTTTTTCCAACTAAAATATGAAAGTATTGAAGTCAGGAGATGGGGAAAAATGAGACTCAAGACTATAGTCTGTCATTTGATGTCTCAACCAAACCACTGCTTTTAGTTATTAAAAGTTCTCTTAAAGGCCAAGATTAACAGGAAGTGTGTTATAGAAAAATTTTTTATCAAGGCTGTTTGGCAGTATTAGTTATCACACCATGTATTTCCACGCTCATGAACATTCATGGTTGTTTGATGTAAATATATGTATGTTTCCATTAAAAATAGAAACTTCTGTAATGTGCCTAAAGCTTTTATTCTATTTGAGTTCAATCTATGTATGGCTGACTTCCAACAAAAGCTCGATATTTAAAGCTTTTGCAAATAGATGCCTTGTTCTATCATATTTTAACTATACATGGGTACATAAAATGCATGTTTTTATTTATTACTTTTACTTCAACACTGATATAAAGTTCCTAAAACTGACAAGTCAGAATGTTATAAATCAAGACGAGTGCTTTGGATAATTAGAAACTGGAAATACTGGATATAAAATAGCTATAGAAAACAAACATTTATCAAGCATGTAGTAATATTTCTTAACATCTATTTAGAAAATTTTAGGCACGCTAAACACATAGAATTTCTGCCCCTTTGTGTGGTTTGCTTCCATTGTATCTCTGAGTATTTGACTAGAAGCTTCCATAACAATACAGCTGACTAAATGCAAATTGACTAGTGTCACATGAGGACTTAGATTGTTCCAGTAGTCAGATCCGTCTTTTTCTCTGCTGGCTCTTTCCTGTTTCTGTATAAACATGTGCAAGTTTAGTTCATCTTTGAAAAATAAAATCTCTCTCTCAACTCCACATCCACTCTCTCCAGGGTCTCTATCCTTGTTTGAGTTCCTTGCAAGAGTGGGTTACACATTCAATGATTTCGTTTCCTCTCTTGGTTGTTCAGTATAGCACTGGACACTGGTGTTCACTCTCTTCTTGAAACACTTTCTCTTGAATCCTGAAACAAATCCTTTCCTTCTAGATCCCTTCACAGACTCCTGTTCCCTAGACTCCCTCCTCAGGCTTCTTTTACCATCTCCAATGGTCCCTAACTATTCTACTTCCGTGAGTCAATCACCACCACCCCCACCCCATATTCTAATGAGTCTCAAGGTTATCTGTGGCATCAATGTTCCTCTGGATGCCTTTGGACATCTCCACCTGGAATTTCCTCAGGCATCGCTACCTCAACGTCTTCCCCCACAAACTTTGTCTCTTTTCCTGTATTTTCTGATCTTAGCACATAAATAGACTTCTCCATTCAACTCTTGCCTGAACCAGAAATGTGAACGTTATTCTTGACTCCTTCATCCTGACCCCCTAACCAATCGATCGCCACAATCCATCAGCTGGACCTTCTAAGGTCCCTTGAATCCACCTCCTTTCCATCCCCACTCTCACTCCCTCCGTTGAGTCTTCAGATTTTTTGCTCGATTAAGGCCATGGCTCCTAATTGTTCTTTCTAACTCTACTCTTGGCTCCCTCTTTCCAGGTTTCACACTGATGCCAAACAGTCATTCTAAAGCACACATCCAATGTGGTATTCTCTTTAAATTCCATGGATGGCTCCTAGAAACCTATAAAGTCCAAAATCCCAATAATGGTATACAAGACGACCTGGTCCTTTAGGATAGGCAACTGCTTCACTCCCCATCTCATTGCTAGACACCCCCAAATGCCCCCAATGCTCTAGCAGAGTGATCCATATTTCATTTATAGACTTAGTCTCTTCCCTGTGCCTTTGCACATACTGTGGCTTTTGTCTGCAGTGTCCTGAGGTCCCTTATTCTAGTACAATGCAAAGGAACAACAAAGCTAGATTAGAAATTTTCTCCAAAGAAAACATACAGATGGCCAAAAGGCATATGAAAAGATTCTCGAATTATTAGAGAAACGCAAATCAAAACTATAGTAAGGTATCACCTTACTCTGGTCAGAATGGCCATCAGCAAAAAAATCTACAAACTACAAATTACAAACTACACCTTCTGGAGGTGTGGAGAAAAGGGAACACTCTTGAACTACTGGAGGGAATGTAAATTGATATGGACACTATGGAGATATGTATCTATGGAGCCAATATGGAGGGTCCTTAAAAAAACTAAAAATAGAACTAGAAACCCCTTTACTGGGCATATACCCTGAGAAAATCACAATGTAGAAAAACACGTGTACCCCAAAGTTCATTGCAGCACTATTTTCAATAGCCAGGAAACAGACACAATCTAAATGTGCATCAACAGATGAATGAATAAAGAAAATGTGGTATACACATGGAATAGTACATACATACAATGGAATATTACTCAGCCATAAAAAAGAATAAAACTGGGTCATCTACAGAGATGTGGATGGAATTAGAGCCTGCCATACAGAGTGGAGTGAGTCAGAAAGAGAAAAACAAATATTGTATATTAACACATAAATGTGGAATCTAAAGAAATGGTACAGATAAACATTTGGAAGGCAGGAATAGAAACACAGATGTAGAGAAACACATGTGGACAAGCAGTGAGGGAAGGGGAGGTGGGAGAAACTGGGAAAGTAGGATTAACATACGTACACTATCCTGTGTAAAACAGGGATTTCCAAGGCGGCTCAGAGGTAAATAATTCATCTACCAATACAGGAGGCTCAGGAGACTCAGGTTTGATCCCTGGGTTGGGAAGATTCCCTGGAGGAGGAAATGGCAACCCACTCCACTATTCTTGCCTGGAAAATCTTATGGACAGAGGAGCCTGGTGGGCCACAGTCCATGGGGTCACTAAGAGTCAGACATGACTGAGCGTGCGCACACACACACACACACACACACGTGTAAAACAGATAGCTAGTGGGAACCTGCTATATAGTAGAAGGAATTCAGCTCAGTGCTCAGCTCCATGCTCTGTGAGCAGTGGGATGGTGGTGGGGTGGGAGGGAGGTCCAAGAGAAAGAGGATATATGTTATACATAAAGCTGTTTCAGTTCTTTGTATAGCAGAGACTAATGCAACATTGTAAAGCAATTATACTCCAATAAAAAAGAAAGTATTCATTTCCCAAATCTCAACTTTGTCAAAATTTTTTGTAGAGGGGTATGTACGTGTGTGTGTACATGCTTTTGTAAGGAAGGTTAGCAGCATAGACAGAGAGCTGAATAAGGAAGGGAACTTATTTTCCATCCCCAATCCCTCCTTCTCCTACCAAAGCAGCAGACCCCCGAGATAAACCTTCAAAAAAGAAACAAATCGCCCCTGGAGAATGACCCAGCTGATCCTTCCAACCACTATCTTCACAGAGAACAACAATCAACACACCCTACTGCCCAAACTCATTAACATTTTTAATCTGAGACTACAAAACACAATGGTCTGCCATCTAGAAAGTCCTCAATAAATATGTGTTGAATGCTGGACAAACAGAAAGTAAAAGGACAACATGGGCAAAATGTTAATAAGTATTGAAGTTAAGGAGTCAGTTTACAATTTTACAGCTTTTTTTTAATACTGTAAAATCAAAATTCAAGTTTTTTGTTAAGTATATTTGTGTGTGTGCGCGCGCATGCACACACACATTCAGTAGCTCAATCAAGTGTGACTTTTTGCGACATTATGGACTATAGACTGCCAGACTCCTCTGTCTGTGGAATTTTCCTGGCAAGAATACTAGAGCAGGTTGCCAAACACTGGGGTGGGTTGCCATTTCCTACTCGTGGGGATCTTTCCGACCCAGGGATTGAACCTGCATCTCTTGGGTCTCCTGTATGCAGGGAGATTCTTCACCACTACACCACCTGGGAAGCCCTATTAAGTATATTTAGTAAACAGTAAAATAGTTAAGCATATTTAGCAACTAGGAGATATACAAGATATTTCTCATTTCTCAGTATCACAGTTGCTAAAGGACTAAATAAGGTCATGTGTGTTTAAGTTTAGCACATGGGAAATACATAACAAATATAAACTCTTGATTATTGGCTGATCTTTGCTTTGTGCCCTGTACTCAACAGAGTCTATGGACATTAGACTAAATGCAAGCATGTGGGAGATCTCCATCCAATGTCTCCGGGTACCTTTATATAACTAAGCAGTAGTTACTTGACAAAGTTTATTTTTCCAGTGAATATCTCAATTAATTGGAAAGGGTGAGTTTATCTGAGGTAGCTAGAATCTCTGAAGGGCAAGATATAACTGAAATTACCAGTCTGTTTTATTTTACATATATAAACTATTATATATAATTATATATAATAATATATATAATTTTATATATAATTATATATAATAGTTTATATATTATATATAATTATATATATTATATATTTTATATAAATAAAAATATATTATATATATAATTATATATTATATATTTATATATTATATATATTTATATATTTATATATAATTATATTATATATTTATATATTATATATATTTTATATATTGTATAATTTTATATAATGGATAATAGATATACAATTTTATTTATATAATATATTCTATAAATTATATATAATTTTATATAATATTATACATATATAAATTTAACTGGGCATCCTGTATTTTATTTTTATTGGCATATAATCACTTTACAATGTTGTGGGAGTTTCTGCACTACTACAAAGTGAATCACTTCCCAGTTGGCACTAGTGGTAAAGCATCCACCTGTCAATGCAGGAGATATAAGAGACTCGGGTTCAATTCCTAGGTCGCAAGGATCCCTTGGAGGAGGGCATGGCAACCCACTCCAGTAGTCTTGCCTGGAGAATCCCATGGGCAGAGGAGCCTGGAGGGCTCCAGTCCACAGGGTCGTAAAGAGTCAGATGTGACTGAGCACACACAAAGTGCATCAGCTGTATGTATACATATATCCCCTCTCCTTTGGGCCTCTCTCTGACTCCCCCCTTCATCCCATCCCTCTTGGTCACCACAGGGTCCCAAGTTGAGCTTCCTGAACTATATAGCAGGTTTCCACTCTATCTTACAAATGAAAGTAATCCGATTTCTGTGTATCGTTTTCCCTGCCTTCCCATCACCACCCAAACTGTACACAAGTTCTCAGCCCCAAACTATCCCAGAGATCAACGAAGACCGCATGAAGCCACGATCTAGCCAGTTCTCGTCTAAGACAGAGCAGATGCACCAGAGAACAGTTGGATACGTGGAGGGGCTGTAATAAGTAGTTTCAGGAAGGATCAGGAAGTAGAGGGGAAGACAATTCAGCTGTGATCTTTTTGATCCTCATATTTTTGGCCTTCATCACTGTTGGACAAGCCCACATTCCAAAGTTCTGGACATTTGTCAGAGAGCCTCAACAGAAGGAGCAGTGCCAAGATTCCTCCAGTCTCCAGGACAGAAACAGAACCAAGGAGGAAGTTCCCACGGCTAGGGCAGCATTTGATAAACCGTCAGTGTTTACCTGCTTGTTATAATTTTTTTTTTTGCTGCTCAAGGCACTTCAATAGTCTGCAATGTAGAGAATATGATTAAATCCTCCTCTTAATGTACTGGATTTTTGCCCAGCTTTAAGGCCATTATTCTGAGCTTCAGTTCTTGCTGCACTTAACTGGTGATGGAGAAGAAAGCATGAAATTGACAGCTGAATATATCCCTGAGCCTAGAAAATAGCCTGGAAGTCAGTCCTTTGAAAGATTCCTGACAGACTCATCACTCAACCTACCAGTCTTTAAAAATAAAATCACAGTTAATAAAAGGCTCATTTGTTTTCTTTTACAGTAGGACACAACTGTCTTACATTTGCACATTTTGCTAATTAGAACTTTTAAGTTATTTAAATGACAGCCTGTATTCTAATATTATGGAATATAAATGATGGTGGAGGTGAAAGATTAGGAGAAAAGGTAAAAAATGTTCATTTGATTTGATTTCTATTTAATCAATGCTTCTTCAGTACTACTGAAACGTTTTTTTTCATACAGGGAATTTCAGGTTTTAATAAAAAGTAATAATAAGATCATAATGTAAGAGAAACATTTTTATTACATAAACAGTGATATATTTTAAGTATAAAAGGCATAGAAATGAACACATGCACTTTAGACACTTTTACTAGTGTTAAGTAAACAATTCTACTGGACAAGGTAACGGCAACCCACTCCAGCATTCTTGCCAAGAGAACCCCATGGATAGAGGAGCCTGGTGGGCTACAGTTCACGGGTTTGCAAAGAGTCAGACACGACTCAGCGACTAAACAACAACAATAACAAACAATTCTAATACTCTGATTCTAGAAGACTAAGGCTAAAATAGATAAAACAGAAAGAAATACATCTTTAAGTACAACATTTCAAAAGAAATGTTAGCAATAAAGGATATTATTCATCAAGTACTTACTGTGCTCTGGGCATAATGCCTACCTCTTTATGTACTTTGTATTATTTAATCCTCCCGATAACACTATGAATAAAGTGCATTTAGTTCCTATTTTTTTAAGAAACGACAATGGAAACTTAATGTGATTAAAAAGTTGCTAAAAGTCTAAAACCTAGTTAGTCATCTGTGACTTCAAAGCAAATCGGTTTATATTACCCACAAAACTACACGTGCCACAAGGACAGGAACTAGTGTATCCCATCCTCCACGGGCATACATCTTCAATAAATAGTGGAAAAGTGCATATGTATATACCTATGTTCCTAATTTGGTTCCTAATTTGTTCCTTTGTTACTAAAGCAGAAATATGTACATTTGTAAACTCACGCATTACTGTAAAAATAATTTTTAAAATGTTTTAAATTGCCTTTTTATACTTATTACGAGTTTATTTTCAAGGAGGACCGAGGACCCTTCATTGGTCGGGGCTTTGACAAAGGGACCTTTGACAAACGGAGCTTTGACAAAGTGGAGCTTTGACGAACGGACCCAGTGACGCTTTAGAGATAATATTTTTGAGGCATTAACTTTTTCTCCCTGGTTTTTCCTACCCTTTTCTCAACTCTGCCCCCGTTTCAAGGCTTGGTTCCGCGTCATTTGCCTGTCATATGCCTCGGGGAAGCATCTGGCAGGGCAAACAACAGAGATGTCCTTTCAGAGTCTCATTTTTTCAAAGCCCAGGTAGCCACTAACAGGAAGAGGCCATGGGAACAGACATCAAAGTACATACAGTTCGTGAGAAATGATAACCAACTCCTCCTTCTCCAATCCTCAACCCCTTTTTAATGCAGACCCTTCGCATTTGTGAGAACAGGGAAAAAAGGAGGGAAAGGGTCCAGGAACGCTTCAAGCTAATTATTTTCCCACTTACCCGGCAGAGGCTCACAAGCAGAAATTAAGTTCATGGCCAGTAAATAAAAAGAATAATATCGCTTCACACACGGGATCTGTGGACTCAGACTTTTAATCGCTGCAGTCATTCTGGTCTCCTTATTCCGCTTAAGGGTCAACCACATACCTTTCGTTTTAAGCCCCTAAAGAATTACCAACTTTTCTCATCTGTTCACAATTCAAATTCAGGAGATTGGAGGAAGGCCAAGAACCTACGTAGCACAACTCCACTCTTTGATTACATTTTACAAAAAGCAAAATAAGGCAAGGAACCAGTGATTTCCAAAGCGCACATGAGGAAACTTCTAGAAACTTATTAAACCACACCACAGTAAACCCACCACCTCTCCATCTGTAATGAAAAATAGGGGCTTCACTTTTTTGTTAGAACTAGCCACTGTGTTTTTACAAAGACAGCAGAACCACTCTACTAAACGGAACAGAATGAAAACTCCCAGTACATTCTGGAACGATATTCTGGCCAATCCTTCTGCCAACAGAGGCCTTACCCGGGCCTGGGTTAGTGAACGCAGCGTTTAACTCCCCCTCTTCATCGAAGACACTTGGGGAAATCCTCCAATGAGAGACGCTTAGAGGCAGGGGCGTGGCCTCAAGGGGCGGAGAATTTGACTCCGGGGGATAATGAAAAACGTGTGCTGATTGGCCGGACATCTTCCCTCTACGCACCAGCCCTCTTTGGACAGCAGGAGCCATCCATCAAAAGACTTACACCAATTAGCGGGGAAATGCTTCCCACTTCCCCCTCCCATCGCAGCGAGAAAGCCCCGCCCTCCAATATATTGCTCGGAAGGCCAGGCTCTGCCCCTTCGGCTCCGAACCGACCCGGAGAAGGGCAGGGTCGTCTCGGCGGCGCTGCAGAGACCTCCACCCAAGACGGCTCCCCCTCCCCGGGCCTGTCCCCTCTTGCCCGCGAGTCCTCTCGCCTCGTAGGCCTCTCGGATCTAACATCGTGGGGTGAGGCGAGAGCAGGCCCGGGGAGGGTGGTTACCGCTGAGGAGCTGCAGTCGCGATCAAGGTGAGCTAGGATTTCGGGGTTGACTGCAGGGTGCAGGTACGGAGCAGGGTTGGGTGCGCGGGGTAGGGTAAGGGGCCGGAGTGGAGGGTTCGTCTCGCGCCCTTTTCCTCGGTTAACTCTAGACCGAGCAACAAGTTCAGGCTAGTCCGAGCCTGGAGGGGCGGGGCCAGATCAGACCTCCGGAGCCGTCTTATTGTCAAGTTGGCTTGGTCCCAGGCACCAGCCCGGGGGCGAAAGAGTTGGATCCTTTAAGATTGCGATTCCGCGTCTGTCCACCTCTGCCGTCGCTCAACCCTGAAGATGCTCTGCTTCCTGCCTTTTGGTGGTTGGGGGGCGGGACTGTCCCTGTATCCTTTGCCTGGGGCATAGTAGGCGTTCATTATTGCCCTAAATTTATGAAACTCCCAGGTTTCTCTTGCGGGATGGATTAGCTTCCTGTCCCACCGCCGGTGCTCTTAATACCTGAGTTTCCTTTCGTAACATCAATGAAAGTTAACAGTTGCTGAGCACTGAGTGCCAAGCACTATGCTGAACTCTAGTTGAATCATCTTGTTTAATCTTAACAGCCATTTGAAGAGGCAGATATTGCCTCGTTTTACAGACTATAAATAAGCTCATTAATATTGTCCAGGTGTTTATTGGGCTCCTGTTGTATGTGCTATATACCTGTGCTCCTGAAACTGAAAGTGTTAGTCACTCAGTCGTGTCCAGTTCTCTGCGACCCTGTGGACTGTCGCCCGCCAGGCTCGGGTGTTACAGAATTCTCCAGGCAAGAATACTGGAGTGGGTAGCCATTCCCTTCTCCACAGGATCTTCCCAACCCAGGGATCGTACTCTTTTCTCCTGCATAGCAAGCAGATTCTTTACCTTTATTTCACATAAGTCTATGAAATGGGTAATAACCTATTAACAATTAGGAACTGAGGACTAAGAAAAATTGACTAACTTGAATAGTTCACATTGTTACTAAGCGGCAGAATATATACTACCATTTAATTTCAAAGTTTGGGCATGAAGATTAGCATTTTTTTTTTTAAGGCCCTCTAGGAAGTCACAATTTAGGATGGATGTAACCAACTGGTTGGGTAGGGGGAGAATAACAGATGGCCCTTGGCAATGACTGAGATTCACTAACAGCATTGAGAGAGGGGAGGCTTGTGTTATAAAGGCACCTGGCAGGACAGGAAGGGCTGTTCTTTCACTCCTTTCTGGGCTTTGTTCTATATATAGATGATAGAGGTACTGACAACAACTGACTCTCAGAAACTGCTACACCAGCTGAATGCCCTGTTGGAACAGGAGTTGAGATGTCAGCCAAAGGTCTGCGGCTTGAGACTAATTGAATCTGCACATGATAATGGCCTTAGAATGACTGCAAGACTGAGGGACTTTGAAGTAAAAGATCTTCTTAGCCTAACTCAGTTCTTTGGCTTTGACACGGAGACATTTTCTCTAGCTGTGAATTTACTGGACAGATTCCTGTCTAAAATGAAGGTACGTTTAAAGCTACATTACCCTGAGTATTTCGTGATTTTGCTTCATGTGTTTTGGAGATGGTATTGCCAGCTTTGGGCTGGTATTCATAACTTGACCATTTTTGTGTGTGTTTTCACCAAGTAACCAAAATGTTTTGGTAATTCTGTGTACTATAGCATTGATGAATACTCTTCCTTTTAATCAAGAATAATGCCTCAGTTATTAGACTTAACTTCTGACATTGAATAATAGTCTAATATCAAATCATTGCAAAGCCTCCCAGTAGGAGAGTTGGCTGTTGTTTTTAAAAGTCTTGTTTGATAGTTTGGGTATTTTCACTTATTTACTGTTGTTTTTAAAGAAATCTGTTAAAGGCAGAATGCTAGATTGTGGGTTAAAAATTAGATTTTTTTTTTTCCTTTTTGTTGATGCTGTCTACCATCTGGTCAGTAGAGTATATTTCTTGATTTTTGTTCATATATAATAAAGTTCCAACTGGTTTAGCCTTACATTTACCCAGGTCATGCTTATCCTTGGCATTCCCAGCCTAAGTTTGCATATAGTAGAGAGTATCTTCTGACGGAGCGGATATACAGCTGTTACCCTGTATTGGATAAGCAGGAAAAATACATCTGACTTCTCTGTGTCCATGGTTGTTGGTAGATAATGAGATAATGTGACACTTAAAATGAAACTCATGTTTTATTCAAAGTACCTAACAGAATACAACATATATGGAAGAACTCAGTGTTTGTTGAAGGGCTCAAGAAACTTATTCAACAGTCTAATTAAACAACTCTTTTAGACACCATGTGTAGGCACTACCTTTAATTCTAAATGTGTCACAGGTGAATGACTTGGATCTGTTCCTTAAGTATATTATAATCTTAGTGGGAGTAATGTTTGCACGTATAACTATCATTAGTACAAGGAATAATAAGAAAAGAATTACATTATACTTCAAAAGAGATATAAATATATTGCTGAAGGGGTTCTAAGAAGAGGAGATCCCAAATAGTGGTAAAAAGCTTTTTAAAGCTTCAGTTGAGCTGAAACTTAAAGTGGATAGAGGGCTTCCCTGGTGGCTCAGTGGTAAAAAAATCCACCTGCCAATGCAGGAGATTTGGGTTCAACCCCTGGTCTGGTAAGATCTCACATGCGGCCAAGCAACTAAGCTCATGTGCCAGAGCTCCTGAGCCTGTGGTCTAGACCCCAGAAGCCGCAACTGCTGGAGCCCACACACCCTGGAGCCCATGCACTGCAACAAGAGACGCCACCACAATGAGAAGCCCACAGACCACAGTGAAGAATAGGCCCCATTCTCCACAACCAGAGAGAGCCCGCACAGCAAGGAAGACCCAGCATAGCCAAAAACAACTTTTTAAATAAACTGGATAGAATTTTGATTGTAGACATTCAGAAAATGATGGATAAATTTAAAAGACTGGTAGTGATTAGAGCTTTACAGGTAGAGTAAACAGTACGTGTCACAGTATTTAAAAACATTTCACAAGTATTGCCACAAAGACAACAGCCTGGAAAAACACAACATTCTGAAAAGAAATTTTGTGTATAAGCTGTAAGGTATTTCAGTCCTCATATAAGTCTTTGCCCAAGTAACTTACTGCTTATCATTCTTCAGTGATTTAAAAAACCAAAAGAACTAATTGTTACATGCAAAAGCCAAACATTACACTGAAGCTTACTCCATTTACTCAAAAATTGGTTCCACGTGAGTGCATATGGTTAACAGCCTACAGTTGAGGCATCAGTGGATCTTGCTAAGTCCTTCACCACTGAGAGATTCACCTCACAAATACATTTTTCAAAGTGATGGGTCTGAGTTCTAAATTATACTTTTTTTTTTAATTGAAATAAGGTAGAGATGGATTTATCATCTTTTTAGGTACAGCCCAAGCACCTTGGGTGTGTCGGACTAAGCTGCTTCTATTTGGCTGTAAAATCAACAGAAGAGGAAAGGAACGTCCCATTGGCTACTGACTTGATCCGAATCAGCCAGTACAGGTTCACGGTTTCAGACCTGATGAGAATGGAGAAGATTGTACTGGAGAAGGTGTGTTGGAAAGTCAAAGCTACCACTGCCTTTCAGTTTCTACAGCTCTATCATTCACTCCTTCAGGAGGGCGTGCCACATGAAAGGTATGTCAGCTTTGTTTTCAACAAAGGAGATGTAGAAACCAGAATATTGTCTGAATGTTATATGAAATCAGTACCCTGGGAGGATGTCAATCAAGTAAAATGAGAGCTAAGCCCTTTGAGTTTCACTCACTCTCCAGCAGGAGTGAGGAGACATTCACTCAAATGTAGCTTCTTGGAGTCTTTGAATTCTTTAAGATGGTAAATTTTTTAACATTACATTTTCCATTTATAGACTAGTTAACTTACAGAACCTAATAGGTAAGCATCTAACATGAATTTATGGAAAAAGAAACTTTGAATTCAAAAACAGATTTATTAAAATGAAAAGAAACCTTGGTAGTTGTAGAATAAATTTTTCTTTTATGGCCCAAATTATTTAAAATTCATCTATGGTATCCTTAAGAAGTTAAGGTCTCTGAAGGAAGGAAACTTCTTCAAATAATTCATTTTTCTATGATAAGTGTGCATAAACTTCACTTTAAAATTGACTTCATTATTTTTCTAAAAATTTCTTTTGACTCAATGTAAAATTACCTACATAAATTTCATTTTCTCTTTAAAGGAGGAGTAGCCTTAATTTTGAAAGACTAGAAGCCCAACTTAAGGCATGCTACTGCAGGATCATATTTTCTAAAGCAAAGGTAAATATTTTATAAAGATTAAATCTGTTTATATACCTATTTTCATATTCAATATTTACTTTAAAATTCATCTCTTTTAGCCGTCTGTGTTGGCATTGTCTATCATCGCATTGGAGATCCAAGCACAGAAGAATATAGAGTTAACAGAAGGAGTAGAACATCTTCAGAAACATTCCAAGGTATGTCACGGTCATAGCCTAAATCCTATTCACAGCTGTAAAAAAAACTAAACCACTTGTTCCTAAAGTAAAGTGAGATGTCATATGTTTGCTTGAAATTTAAGTAACTTACCCTTAAATTTTTTTGACAAGGAAAGACATGTTAATAAGATTGTAATTATTACTATAATGAAAACTATAGGACTGTTAACATTTTTTTTTAATTTACGTACAGATCAGTGGCAGAGATTTGACTTTCTGGCAAGAGCTTGTATCCAAGTGTTTAGCTGAATATTCATCGAACAAGTGTTCCAAACCAAATGTTCAGAAGTTGAAATGGATTGTTTCTGGGCGTACTGCACGGCAACTGAGGCATAGTTACTACAGAATAACCCACCTTCCAACAATTCCGGAAATGGTCCCTTAATTGGTAAATTTGGTTCGTAGTTAATCCTCCACATTATAGAAAATTTTCTAATGCTATATAATTTTCTTCTACAATTCAAGAATATAAATCTGAATTATTTTCAAAATAAACAAAATGGAGTTGGAATAGGAAAGGGGAAAATGACTTCACTGATCTAGTCAGCTATTATTTGAGGGCATTTACTACATTTGTGGAGAAGGAAATGGCAATCCACCCCAGTCTTCTTGCCAGGAAAATCCCATGGACATAGTCTGGTGGGCTACAGTCCATGGGGTCACAAAGAGTTTGACCCAAACTAGTGATTTAGCACACTACATTCAAGGTATCAATACAACATCCCAAGAGTAAGGAATTTTCTAAACTTTGATATATATGTTAGCTGTTTCATTAAATTATCAGCTTACAAAACCACATCCTCCTTAATAATGTGAACTTTAAAAGTAGCACTAAAACAGTGTTTTGTTTTTTTCTAATTACACATCATTTTGCTATATGTAGACTCAAGCTTTAGTTCATTTAAAGTTACACAAGCCTGAGTAAATGAACAGGACCAAAATTTTGAACCATACATTGAACTAATTTGAGACTATTAGCTTATTAGGAAAGTCAGTATGAACTCGGGTGTTATACTTAAAAATAAGTTAGGACAGGTGATTTCTACACTGGGTCTTTGGAAACTGCCAGGGTGTCTCAGCACTGTAGCTGTGTATCATTGCTATAAGAGTTGAACAGTGGCAAGTATTTACATGCATAAAAAATGTAAACCTCCTCAGGAATATATGATAGACTTTCTTACCATCTAAGTTTAACTCATGGTGGTGAGTTAACTTTCTTCCTACTCAAAACTAAGTGTGAACATAGAATACATCTACATAAGACATGATTATGAATCTTAGATATTTTAACAGGTAGCAAAATTTGTGTTTGGCAGACTTCTGATAACTTGATTTTTTGTTTGTTAAATAGGATGATTACAGCAACAAAAAACTTCTGAAGCCTTTCTCCACAATCCTGAGCTGTGGATTCCATAATATTATAACGGATTTAAGCTGTGAAGCCTCAAAACATCACAACTAGATTAGCATTGGTGTTCTCAGATTTGGGAAAACTGCCTAATTAACATTACCCTATAGTGGAATTACTCAAATTTGAATTCACCTGTGAAACATACAAATCAAAGTAACAGTATAAATGTGAAATGCAAATGACAAGCCTGGAAAGGTAAACTGTGAATCTTCATTTCTAACATTGATCCAAGTTTCTGTATTGGGTCAATATATTGTACTTAGGTGGTGTTTAAAAAAGGTAACCTACTTAAATTTAAACTTTAAATTAGGAGGTTTACATCAAAAACACCATTTCACAAATGCACTTTTTAAGGCACAATAAGGGTCACTATTCTAGGCAGTGAGAATAGTTAGTTTCTTGGCACCTATGATGCAAGTAATTATTAACCCAGAGATGTGGCCCTTACTGCTACATAGAAATCACATTTAAATTTGAGGGCATTTATGTAAAGCAAAACTACCAACCTGTTAATTTTGGCATGTTATCTTTAATATTTTTCTAGAAAACTGGTGATGTTTGTATCCATGATTTTAAAAGTTTTATACAAAATTTACTGCCTCAGTCTAGTCCCATCAAGAAAGTTAGTTTTTACTGTATTAGTAACTCAAAACAAATTAGTGTCACTCAGAAAACTTTTTGATTTAACACTCCATCAGTTTTTACTGAGGACTGTTTTTATAAAACTTGGTTCTAACTTAGAATTTTGCTTAAAAGGAAGAGAATATGCTTACATTAATTGCCCCTACTGTGTGCCAAAAGGAAGTATTAAGAAAGGCAAGTAGGCATCTTCATAATTATAAGGTTGCCGAGGTGTAGTGTTCAGAGATCTACAGGGTTAAAGTGTTGCAGAGAGTTACTCAATGCAGTGTGTAACCTGAATCCATCCAAGATGGCTGTACCCAATTTTGACATCATTTTATGGTTATAGAGGCATTAGAAAATGAACCAAAGAACCACAGTGTATCTTATACTTTGGTAAACCATGTTTTATGAATAACTTTACAGTTTTCCCAAAATACTGATAAATCCCAATATTTTGAATACATCACTGTTAATTTTGAGTTGCCAGAGGTAACCTAACCAACTCCCATTATGTTTTGGTACTAAGGGATATACCTTTCAATAAAGTTACTGAAATGCATTCCTTTGCCAGGTGGTTTTCTATTCGTTTCTCTTCTAATGCAATTAACTATTTTGGCAACGTGATAACAGCACCACAATAAAAAGCTGTCTCCACTCACTTTATTTAAATTTAGCACTAAAGTAAGATGCACGGTGGGCTTCCCTGGTGGCTAACTGGTAAAGAATCCTTCTGCCAATGCAAGAGACATAGGTTTGATCCCTGGTCTGGGAATATCCTCTAGAGAAGGAAATGGCAACCTGGGAAATTGTATTCTTGCCTGGGAAATCCCATGGACAAAGGAGCCTGGTGGACTACAGTCCATAGGGTCACAAAGAATCAGACATAACTTAGAGATTGAACATGCATGGTAAGGAAAAAAAATTATGATAGTATAGCTATTACCTAATTGACACTTTGCTTTCTAGTGGTTTTTTAAAGATAAACACAAGATGATGACAATTAAATATGCTTAATATGCATTAAAAACTTGCTTATGCATTGTTAGTCACTTTTATTATTTAGGTTCCATTGTATGAGCGTGCTAAGTCACTTCAGTCATGTCTGACTCTTTGTGACCCTATGAACTATAACCCGCCAGGCTCCTCTGTCCATGAAATTCTTCAGGCAAGAACACTGGAGTGGGTTTCCATGCCTTCCTCCAGGGCATCTTCCCAACCTAGGGATCGAATCCATGTCATAATCTATGTCTCCTGCATTGGCAGGTGGGTTCTTGACCACCATCGCCACCTGGACTACCCCATCACTGTTAGGACTGTCCTTAATACTAAATCACCCTCAGATTCAGCCCATCTGTATTTCTGTGTGACCCTCTTACCTAATTAAACAGGATTCCAACAGGTGGTTGGTAATAACAGGCAACCAGTAAGTGTTGTATTAGTCTGGTCAGACGGCTTGTTAATTATTAATATATGATTTTGAACTGTTCATGTAACTAACAAGCTAGAAAGTAGATACTGTAAGGAATTACTGAATAAAGAAAAACTTAGAAGGTTCCTTTTGTATTTGACTCAGGTTAAATATATTGAATAATCCCTCCTTTCATAAGTGCTATTTTTTAAAACAGGCACTTTAACCTTCTATGTATTTACAATTAATGTGGCATACTTTTTAAAAACTAGATATTTCTGATCTAACGTTTGTGGTTAGCAGTGATAGTTTTTACTGTCAGGTACTATTGTCAGATATTTTAGGTGAATCATTTCATGTTATTCTCCAAACTGAATGAGATTATCCCATTTACAAATCAACCACAACAACAGAGCAAGTATGAGATAAGCCCAAGGTCACATAACTGTACTTGGATATGAGATTCAAGTCCAGGCAATTGTGACTCAGGCTATGTTCCTAAACACTCTGCATATTACTTCCCAAAATAGATTAAATGGACTTATGTGAAATTGTATCAAAGTTAATAGGAATAAAGGATATTAAAGTGATAAAAGAATCAATTCACCAAGATATGAGTCTTAAATACGTATGCATCTAACATCAGAGCCTAAAAATACAAGAAGTACTAAAAACTGAGAGCAGTGAAGAGGTCATACGGACAAAGCTTCAGTTGCAGACTTAAAAGATTCCACTCAGTAATGTACAGCACTAGAAAATCAACAAGGATGTAGGACTGAAAAATACCAACAACCATGTGAATCTACTTTATATAAAATTCGTCCCAGAATAGCAGAATAAGCATTCTTTTCAAGTTAACGTACCACAGTCACCAAGAGAGAATATATCCTGGGTCATAAACTAAGAACTGAACTAAAATCATACAAAATGTCTTCCCTGACCATAAAACTAGAAAACAAACAGCTAACGGGACAATCTCCAAACACTTGGAAGTTAAATAAGAAACATCTATGAAAACAATCCATGCCTGTAAGTGAAAGTCTAAAAAGAGAATGTATTTTGAACTTACTGAATGAAAATATCAAAATATATGGAATGCAGCTAAAGCAGTGCTTAGTAATCATAGTATCAATCACTTTTGTTAAAAAAAGGTTTCAAAACCAGTAAATGTATATTTTAAGAAACTAGAAAAAGAGCAAAATAAACCCAAAGCAAGCAGAAGGAAGAAACTCTGAAGAAGGATGTGTAAAACAAAAAATCTATGAAACAATAGGGCTAATCAAAATAAAAAAATTGGGGCTTGAAAAGAGCAGCAGATAAACTTCTAGCAAGACTTACAAATTTTAGGAATGAAAAGGATACCACTACAGACTCGAAAGACATTAAAAGTAAACTGTACTTTTTAATACCGCAAATAACTGCACAGAGAATTAGATGAATCAATTCCTTGAAAGGCATGAACTATGAAAACTAAATTGTTATATAACCTGAGTAAATTCTACTATTTTAAAAAACTGAGTCCATTGTTTAAAATCTTACTGGCAAATCCCAAATCATTTAAGGAAAACATAATGCAAATTCTATAAATCTCCCAGAAAGGAGAAGAATCACTTCCCAATTCATTTTATAAGACCAGCAATAACTTGATACCAAACCAAGATAAAACATTTTTTAATTTTATAAGCTATTGACCAATATCTCAAATGAATACCTCAACAATATCCCTTCCCAAAAAAAGCTCAACAAAATGAGTCCAAATATACAAAACTCAACAATACAACATGACCAGGTTTGATGGAAGGGAGATAAGCTGGTTCAAAATTTAAAAATCAAAATAATCCACCATACTGAGAGTCAAAAGGAAAAAAAAAAAAAAAGAGGATCAACTGATACAGAAAAAAAGCATTTGAGAAAATTCCAGTACACTCATGAGAAAAATCAGCTAACAATTAATAGATAAGAATTTCCTCAATCGGATAAAGGTCATCAATGAAAGCATACAGTTAGCATAATACTTAATGTTAGAATGCTTTCAAAACTAACATCTAGAACAAGACAGGATGGCCATTTCCACCACCTCTTTTTTTCTAGCAAGTGCAATGAAGCAAGAAAAGGAAACAAAAGATCTACAAACTAGAGCAGACAAAAACTTTCCTGTTTGTGGTTTATGCAAAAATTTCCAGGGAGACAACTATCAAAGTCACAGGATCAAAAAGTTTCAAAAAGAAATAACTTACAACATCTCCAGAAAATGAACACTTAGGAATAATTATAAGATGTAAAGGTTCTATAAGCGGAAAACCATAAAATGTTGATGATCTAAATCAGAGGGGCTAAATGAAGAGATGCCCCATGTTCATGGATCAGAAGACATGCTATTCCAGTGGAAATTTCAGAACTTTTTATTGTAGATAGACTAACTGATTCTAAAAGCAAAGAAAATTAACACAGCCAAACCAATTCTGAAAAAGTTGAAGGAATCATGCTACCCAATTTTAAGACTTAATTTAAAGCTACCATTGTCAAGGCAGTATTGTATTGGTGAAGGGAAAGACACAGAGATCCATGGAATAGAATAGAGACCAAAAACAGACCCATATAAATAGCAATTGATTTTTGTGAAAAGTGCAAAAACAATTTAATGAATACCTTTTTCGACAAATGATTTTGAAACAACTGGACATCTATATGCTAAAAAATGAAACTCCACCTATATTTCACAGCTTCTCCAAAAAAATAAAATAGGTCACAGATCTCAATGTAAAAGATAAAAATATAAAACTTTTAGAAGAAAACAGGAAGAAAATCCTCGTAACCTGGGATTTCAAAATTCTTAGACATGACACCAGAAGCATGATGAATTAGACTATATCAAAACAGAGCATTCAGGCTTCAAAAGGCACTGTTGAGAAAGTGAAAATCATACAAAAAGAAAATATATTCAAATCATAGATGATAAAGGACTTGTCTCCAGAATATATATAAGAACTCTTATACTTCAATATTAAAGAGGCAGATAACCCATTAAAAATGGGCAAAGGATCTGAATAGACATTTTTTTCAAGGAAGATACACAAATGGTCAATAAGTATAAGATAAGATGTTCAAAATAATTAGCCATCAGAGAAATACAAATGAAAACCACAGTGATACCACTCCACATTCACTAGGATTGCCAAGATCAAAAAAATCATATAATAAGTATTAGTAAAGATGTGGAAAAACTGAAACTCAAACTGCTGGTGGGAATGTAAAATGGTGTAGCTTTGGAAAACAATCAAGCATGATTGCAAGAGAAGGCAATGGCGCCCCAGTCCAGTACTCTTGCCAGGAGGATCCCAGGGACGGGGGAACCTGGTGGGCTGCCATCTATGGTGTCGGACACGACTGAAGCGATGTAGCGGCAGCAGCAAGCATGATTGGAAAACGAACAATCCTCCTCAAATGATTAAACGTAAAGTTTTTTTTAAACTTGAGATTACACTCCTCTGTAAGGAAATATACTGCTAAGTCACTTCAGTCGTGTCCAACTCTGTGCAACCCCATAGACGGCAGCCCACCAGGCTCCGCTATCCCTGGGATTCTCCAGGCAAGAACACTGGAGTGGGTTGCCATTTCCTTCTCCAGTGCATGAAAGTGTAAAGTGAAAGTGAAGTCACTCAGTTGTGTCTGACGCTTAGCGACCCCACGGGCTGCAACCTACCAGGCTCCTCCGTCCATGGGATTTTCCAGGCAAGGGTACTGGAGTGGGGTGCCATTGTAGATGTACATAACAATGTGTAGTTGAATGTTTACAGCATAATTATTCATAGTAGCCAAACAGTGGAAACCTCCCAGATGTCCATCAACTGACAAATGGATAAATATGTGGTAATCATACAATGGAATATCATCCAGCCAGACAAAAAGAATGAAGCTCTGACATTCTAGAATATGGATGAACTTCTAAAACCTTATGTAGGTTAAAGAAACCAAAAACAAAAGACATTATGACTCCATGTATATGAAATATCCATAAGAGAAATCTGAGGTGAAAAATAACTAGTGATTGCTTGGGAGGGTCGGGTATATGTGTGGAGGGTGATAGTTAAGAAAATACAGGTTTCATGGATTTCCCTGGTGGTCCAGTGATTGAGAATCTGCCTTGCAATGCAGGGGGACCTGGGTTCAATCCCAGGCAGGGAACTAAGATCTCACATGCCACAGGGCAACTAAGCACCACAATGAAGACAGCACAGCCAAAATAAAATTATAAGAGAAAAAGTATGGGTTTGGTTTTTTTGAGGTGATGAAAATCAAAGTTGACTGTGGTGATAGTTGAATATATGACTATACTAAAAACCACTGAGAAATTATATACTTTATATGAATAAAGTATATGGGATGTAAATTATCTCTCAAAACTATCTTTTAAAAAGGATTACCTATGATTCTATTTCAATGAAATTTTTGAAAAATATAGAGGCAGAGACTAAAATCAGTGGACTCCAGGGTCTGATGGAGGACATGGCAACCCACTCCAGTACTCCTGCCTGGAAAATTCCAGAGATGGAGGAGCCTGGTGGGCTGCCGTCTATGGGTCGCACAGGGTCGGACACGACTGACGCGACTTAGCAGCAGCAGCCAGGGTTTGAGGCAGGGTGTGACTATAAAGAGAACATGAGAGAAATTTTGTGGTGATTGAACTGTTCAGTTTCCTGATTTTGGAGGTGTTCACACATACATCTATGTAAGTTAAAATTCACAAAACTACAAACAAGTTAATTTTACTTATGTTTATTCAAAATATTAAAAAAAGTTTTAATGTCAAAAAGATAAACCAATTAAAAGAAACAAGTCTCTTCCCCATTCATCCTTTAAGTTATTGGGCAAAATGAACAACACAGGTATCTTGCCAAGGGGTGTGCCTGGGCTGCAGTGGACAAGTGGGGCATCAGAAACCAAGCAGATGAGACGGGTACATCTGCTTAGCACAGGGTGTTGGGAGACTGAGCAGATTGAGAAAGGCATTCACACGGGAAGATGACCTAGAATGGCAAACCAAATACATTAAGGGTAACAAGAATCAGGTATCTCACTATACAATGGGAGAGAGCAAAATGAACCCCATGGGATCAGAAATCAAGTTTAAGTGTCAACTCCTGGTTTTCAACATACATGTAGACATAAATGTACAGATGTAAACATATGCATAATACACACACAAACAGCAACTTCTCACTAACAGACAGATCCTGGTTTCTAAACACCATTCTTCACTAGAGAACCAGGACTCCTCGGGAAAATGGCTGATTCTTGGCCAAGGGTAGGGAAAACATAATAAGCCTGGAATATCTTATGCCAGAGAATCAGAAATTGCTCAAATAATAATGGGAACATGTCAAAAGGACATAAAAGCCATCTACAAGGAGTTTCCACTGGCCAAATCTAGAAAAATTTTGAGGGTCAAAGTAATGGAAATAATAGATTTTTACCCAATGAATAAAGTGGAAATAATGAGTGTGTATTATATAAGACATAAAGCTTGATGAGAAACAAGGCAGTACTTGGAAGCTACATCACACAAAATATACTTAGTCATAAGCATGAAAGAATGGCTTTGTAGTGGAGAAGATGGACAGACACCACTTCCTCAATGATCTAAGTACAGTTGTCCCTCAGCTTCTGCAGCTTATTGGTGCCAGCAATCCCCAGACATCAAAATCCACAGATGCTCAATAACATGACCTAACCTTTGCATATAATCTACCTACATCCTCCCTGATACTATAAATCACCTCGAGTTATAATACCTAATAAAATACAATGTAAATACTATGTACATAGTTATAAACACAACATAAATGCTATGTAACTAGTTTCCTGTTGCAAGGCAAATTCAAGTTTTGCTATTTGGAAGCTTCTACACTTCTTTTTTTTTCTATCCTTGGTTGATTGAATCTGAGAATTTGAAAACCACCAATATGGCAGGCCAACAGTAAACACCATCAGAAAAAGGGCGGACTGTAACCAGTAACTTGTGATATGATGCAGTAAGAACACAGTATCACTTCTCTTCTGCAACGGTCTGTCAAAGATTCATAACCTGATTCTCATCGTGTAGAAATATCAGACAAAACACACCATAATAGATGTTGTACAAAACGAGCCTGTGATCTTCGAAAGTGTCACGGCTATTAAAGTCAAGGTTAATATGAAGACTTTTTCCAGTCTGAAACATACTAAAGACCCATGAAAGCAAAAGGCGAGGAATGGGGAATTCCCTGGCAGTCCAGTGGTTAGCATTCATTACTTTCACTTCTGGGAGCCTGGGTTCAATCCCTAGTCAAGGAACTAAGATCCCACAAATGGTGCAGCACAACCAAAAAAATAAAACAAAAGCAAGGCGTGATTCTGACTGGATCCTTTTGCTATAAAGAACATTACTGGTACAATAAGCAAACTTGAATGGAATAAACATCCAGAATTAGGTGGTCATAATGTGTCAGTGCTAATTTCCTGATTCTAATGGTTGTATTTGAAGCTATGTAGGAGCATGTCCTTTGAAGGAAATACACACTAAAGTACTCAGAGGTGATGGGGCATCATGTTATCAACTTACACACAAACCTGAAGAATCAGGAAGAAAACAATTCTGTGTGCTTTACTTGTAACTTCTCTATATATTTGAGACTATTCAAAATATTTAAAATTAGAAAGGACATAAAAAGGATGAAAGAAAATTTCAAGACAATTCATACCTATATGCCTGGATCAATGAAGATCAAAATGATGTCACTGAGTTATACTCATTGACTGTGTTTCTTCTCACTAACAAAGGATTCACCAATAACCAAATTTGCTTCAGTGTTTCTCTTTTGCATTAGTCTATTCTTATTGATATGTTTTTAACGACTTTTCAATTTCTTGACATAAAGGCATCTCTCAAAGAATAATATACTAATTCAGAAATTTTCAGTAACTTTTTTTTTTTTTTTTTACATTTATTTTTATTTACTTGGCTGCATAGAATCCTAGTTGTGGCATGTGGGATCTAGTTCCCTGACCAGGGATTGAACCCAGCCCCCCTGTATCAGGAGTGCAGAGTCTTAGCCACTGGACCACCAGGGAATTCCCTCAGTAACTCTTAAAATTAACTTATTTAGAATATATTCATGAAGTATTTTTTCCTTTCTGAAAGTTTTTTTCAGTAATACAATTTTCTTGTGTGGACTGGTACACTTAGACAAAGGGTTACACAATTCCTATTTAGAAAAATTTATTGAACATTACTCCTACATCACAGTTATTGAAAGAAAAACTTAATTTTCCCTGAAGGCACCATGTCATTTTACATGATCTCTACCCTAAAACTTTTTGTATTAAAAATACAGGCTAAATATGAAATTAGTAAAGTGCAGCATATAAAATGTCATGCTGAGCAAAAACAAATCCAAAAGAAAAGTTACCATGTATCAATAGAATAGTTCCCACAGTATTTAAGATGTTTCCTATGTAAATCATATTTGAATGCAATTTTTAGAACCATATTTAAATGTATTTTGCAATTTGTTAACTAGGCATCCACATTTTTCTTCCACCACATAATCTGTTCCTCTGATTAAGTTGGCAATATCTGCTACGATCCACAAAATGCAGCAAGAAGATCAGTTATTTCTCAAGATTTGAGAAATCTGGTCCACCTTTAGTGTAGTTTCCTGAGATTTCTGCTCCACTAAAGTCAAAACCAGGATTCTAAAAGACATGAAAAAAAAAGAAAATTCAGATAAAATTAAGAGGAAAAATATAAATAAGCCAAAAAGAAAATGGTAAAAAGATAAAAACTGGCAACTGACAAAAAAGGAAATATATCAACAAATGGCCAATAAACATGAAAAGATATCAAATCTCACTGTAATTGCCAAAATGGAACCTAAAACTATGAGATATTTTTTCAATTTTCATATTTACAAATATTTAGAAGATTAGTATGCATATTATAATGTTCACAAGTGTATGGGCAAACATTCTTTACCATCAATGTGTAAACAGATTTTAATAATTAGCATTTTTGAGAGCTTACTATAGGCCAGGCAGGGTTCTAAGAGGTGTATATATATATATACATTAAAATATTCAATTCTCGTAACAGTCTTAAAGAGTAAGTACTACCTCTGGCTTCAGTCATTTTAGAGGTATTTCATTTATTCAACAAACATATATTAAGTTGCTACTCTTTAGAAGACACCATGAAGGGTATGCAGAATTTAAGAGTGAACGAAACAGACAGAGATCCCTGTTCTGGTGGACATTCTAACAGGAGGGCAAATAATAAACCCGAAGCTACCTGGGGCAGGGGCCACCACACTTGTTTGTAAAGAGCCAAGTAGTAAATATCAATGCTTTAAGCGTTGACGGCCATATAGTCTTGGTCATGGCCAAGACTTAATTCTGCTGCTATATAAAAGACACTACACAAACAAATGAGCACAGCTGTGTTCAGGTAAAACATTCCTTCAAAAGCAGGCAATGGGCTGGATTTAACTGCTAAGTACAGTTTGTCAGCCCCATGATGCAGGGTATTGAAAGTCGGTAAGTGTTATAGAAAAGAAAAAAGATGTAGGGTAAGTAAGGAAAATGAGGAAATTAGAATATTTAAAAAGGATCATCAAAGTATGCTTCATTGAGAAATTACTGGAAAACAGAGAAGAAATCAGGTAAACTTTGGGAGAAGAGCATTGCAGTCAAAAGGACAGAGAAGGAATGGTCGGGCATGTTTGATAAAAGGCAAAAATGCCAGCATGGCTAGAGCAGAATGAATGAGGGGGCAGCAGTAAGACAGGAGATCAGAGACCAGATCAGTCTGGGCCTTGGTCTGGGAAGGTTCCACGTGCCAAGGAGCAGTTGAGGCCATGTTCCAGAGCCAGGAAGCCGCAGCTACTGAGCCCACGGGCCACAACTACGGAAGCCTCCACACTCTAGGGCCTGCGAGTCACAACTCATGAGGGCCTGTGCTGCAACAACCGAAGCCCGGGCATCTAGAGCCTGCGCTCTGCAACAAGAGAAGCTAGAGCAACGCTAGAGAGCAGCCCCTGCTTTCTGAAACTAAAGAAAGCTCGTGTGCAGCAATCCTAAAAAAAAACAGGATCGGGGGAAGGTCATTAGACTAACCTAAGCAAGACTTTAGTGGTGGTCCAGGTGAGAGTGGTAGTAGAATGGTGGTGATGAGTACTCAAATTCTAAACATATCTAGAAGGCCGTGACAGTAAGGTTTCCTGACAAGCAGGGTGTGACAGAAAGAAAGGAATGGAGGATGATTTCCCGTTTCTTCCATCTGAACAACCAGTTTCCATCAGGTGAGATGAGAAGGCCAGAGGTACAACAAATGTGGAAGGGAAATTAGGGAGTTCACTTGGATATGCTGAGTTGGATGTGTCTATTAAACAGCTAAGATGTCATGTAAACAGCTGGATACGCAGTTTGGACATTCTGTAAAAAGTCTAAGCTAGAGACATACATTTGGGAATCATCATCTTTATATAGAAATTATCTATCAAAATCTTAACATTGCTTTGATTCAATAATTCTTCCAGATAGCTATCTTAAAGGAAAATTTGAGTATTTTCAGAGATGAAAGCACAAACTTTGAAATAGACACAGAGAAATCTAAATCTCATCAAAGAGGAACAGCTAAGTAAAAACAATACACTCAAACTAGGAAACATTCTAAAGCAATTAAAAGGAACAAATTTTATCCACATGTACTAGTAGGGAAAGAGACCTAAGACATATTATTAAATGAAAAAGCAACATGACGATACATACTGTGTGATCCTCCACTTATGTTAAAAAAACAAAACAATAAATTCAATGTATTGAGATGAGAATAAGACAGAGATACAGAATGGGAGATACTAAAGGGCCTTTCACTTTTTTACACGATATGTGTACTGAGAGAATTTTTATCAGTTTATTCATGAACTACTGATGCAAACTAAATAAATTTAAACTTAGATATCACAGTGGTGCAGATAAATTCCTCTGGGGCAGCAGGGGTGGGATGGTGAAGGTTAAATCCCTATATAGAAAAGCCAGTCAGTTTTCCAACCATTAAACTGAAAAAATTTGTCTGAAAAATGTTAGCAATTTTTTAAAATGATGTTTGAGTTCTGAGTTCAAGTAATAATCATTCCATGAGTTTAAGATGTTTAACTACACATATTCATCAATCGATCTGACTTACTTCTTTCTGGAATCTCTCTAATGTAAGTTTTCTCTGCATTTGGTCTTGCACCCAAGGGTCAGCTGCATAATCAGATTCTAGAAGAGAAGTCCAACAATTTGCTGCATCTCTCTTTGTCTTTGTAAGAACAATACGGACCATTTTTCTATCCTCTAAACAAAAAAAAAACAAAAATCACAAAGAAATCAAAGTTCATAATTAATTTATATTTTCAGACACCTAATTAGGAAATGTTGACATACAATTGTTTTCAATACATTCCTTTTACTATAGCTTACAAAGTTGCAAATCTACAGCAGGGGGAAACATACTAATTTCCAAGACAAAATTAACTTTTAAAGAGATTCTAAGAAATGTAATAGATTACCCTTACCCAGAGTCCATGTCCCTTCATCGGCTATTGTAGAGTCAAAGAGTTTGCCCTGAAAAATAAACATATGAGGTATTAAAAATTAAAAAATTCCATTAATTTTCATAAAGTTTTCATGATTTAAGACTTCCCTTATTTCCTATCTAATCTACATATAATTACTTAATTTGTTTAGAGTAGGCACAACATATTTTTTACCATTTCAACACATTGATAGGTGGCCAACCCGAAGTTCCTGCCTAGCGAGTGAAACAGAACCTAGTTTACACTATGGACTATATTCTACAGTAAAGAACACAGAGCGCTCTACAAAAAGATCAGGGTTCCTTAATTTTTAGAAGATGAAGAAATACTACTGATTGGTCAAATGTGATGTTAACATCTGAAGTGTGGTAACTTTACCAATTATAATAAACTACAAAAAGAGCTCTCCTGCAGATATTAAGGAAAAATGGCATCTTAATATAAACTTAAAAAAAAAAAAACTGGTTCAATCTCTTTGTAAGGCAGTTTAGCATCAAAAGAAAAAAAAAATTAAAGCACACACATCCGTATATATGTGTGATGTCAGATGAGTTGTAACTGATTTTTCAGAAACTTTTGCTTTAAGAAAGAACTAAGTAAAATGTAAGTTTAAAAGGGATTGCACCTGCTCAAATCCAATTTGATTTGTTGCTACTTACCAAATTTTAGCTTTAGGAAATGAAATTAACATGTCACATTAAAAAAAGAAAACAGTTTTTTCATATGTCAATAAGGGGGAGATTGGGGAGTGAATACTACTTGTATAAATGTATCTAAAATCCTAGAGACAGAGTTATTGCCAAATTCCCTAGGTTACTGCAATTACTAAAGTAAATTTGAAATGTAATTTGAAATCACCATTCAGTAAATTATGAATAGCACAACTATTCAGAAAGGTCATCAAGAGCCAAGCTGACATAAATCAGTATCTTTCACATAAATCTTCCTTTTCTGAGACACTCAAAACACTTTCATATTAAGATAATAACAGCAACATGTAGTGCAAGCTTATTACATATTAGTTATTACCTACTCCAAGCTCTTCATTCATAGATACCATGCTACGTTTAAAACAATCCTAGGAGAAAGGTACTATAATTATACCACTTTGGAGATGAAGGCTTAGACAATGAATAATCTCTTGCCCAAGGTTACAAAACTGGGAAAACGGCAAAACCAGGTATACTCCCAAGCAGTCTCCTTTCACCATTACACAACAATGCCATCAAATATCTTGGGCTTCTAATCTGAGAAAGAAATCTAACTTCAAGTTAATTGAATTTAACTACAAATTTTAACAAGGAAGAAATGGGTCCCAGACCCAAAGGGTACTGATGAGAATAAAAGGGCTATCCGTTACTTTCTTCACAACTTCTTGACCACCGGCTTAAACACTCCACAAACTTACAGAATTTTTCCAATTTTAGATGAGAAAATACATCAACGGACATCACCTCCGAATCCTCAACCCAACATCTTTATTTTCGTTTTTCATTTCCTATAACCTCCTATATATTTATTGATTTAATTATGCCTCCCTGAGTAAGGGTACAGAATCTGGCTCGTTCACCGCGGTCCTCCCAGCACCAAGATCTGTGCCTGGAGGTACAGATATCAAAAATTTCCGTTTTCCTTCGACGATCTAGTTAGGCAGTTCTCAATGAAGACCCGCAGCGGAGTTTCATTTGGCTTGCAAACAAAGCAAGGTAAACGGGATACTCATTCCAACCTCAAACAACGAACGGCCCTGAGGTCAGGGGCTCCGACCAGACCAAAATCAGGGCAATCTTATTCATCCTTCGGCCAGCCAGAGAGACCGAACGGCCTTCCAGCAATCTTTCCACGGAAACCATGAACTTGAGGACTCGGGAATTTGGGGAGGCCGGGAAGAAACTGAGCACAAGCCCCGACCTAGCCGCTACCTTGAGGATCTCGCGGCCACCCACGGCCAGCGCCACATGCCGGCTCTGCAGGCCGCACTGGATATCCTGGGCGCGAGTGCCTGGCGGCACCTGAACTTCAATGAACACCTCCTCCAAGGTCTGGTACCACTGGCCCCACGGCGTTCCGCACGGAACCACCCCACTGCGCTCCTCAAACGGGGCTGACATACTCCAGTCGCCTCCCGGCCGCAGTGGCACCGAGCAAGAGGAGTCCACGCCCGGAATCCCCGCCTCCGGCCACACCCCGGCTGTCTCCGCTCGGGTCACTGCACATGCGCAGAAATGTAACCTGCGGTCTCCGCTTGTCTGCGCGTTTCCGTTTCAGTTGGCCATTGAGGACGCTGGCAGGACCCAGGTTTAAGGAACTGAAATCCAGAAAAGTTCGCATCCAAGGGACGATGGAAGAGGGGCGGACCCAGAGAAGTTAGAATTCACTACACTGCCACCAATATGACGTCAAAAGCGACGGAAAACTCTCTGGTGCGAACTGCGCTTGCGCAAACGTGGCTAGTGCGTAGTTACAATTGAGTAACGCCAGTACTGATTGGGCCAGTGAGGAAAGAGAGAAGACAGTAGTAGCCTCCTATTGGATGGTGGCCTAAACAGGTCACGTAATTGAACGCAGCGAGAGCCGAAGAGCATGCTCTTTGGCCTTTGGCGTTCCGATTGGCTGACGTCGATGGGCGGGGGTTAAGCGGGGCGATTTGAATTTGAAGCCAACAGGCCTAAACAACCCGCAGGACAGTAGCCGCAGACCAGAAAAGACCTTCGGTTTCGTGGAGCTGGTCGTCAGCATGTCCTTCCCTAAGGCGCCCCTGAAACGATTCAATGACCCTTCTGGTGCGTACGGGGAAAAGTGCTGGGGGACAGGATATGCTCTCACGCCCCTTGTCCTTCTTGGCTTCCCTTCATCATATAGGAGGCGATTTTTACGGCTGGGATGGGGCTCATTAAATTGATCCATTTTCCTGAAACACATGCTAAGCTTTTACTACTTGCCAAGCACTATTCAGGTTGAGCGTATAACATGGAGCGAAGCAAAGTCTCTGCTCCGTGGAGTTTAATTCAGTTGGAGAGTGCAGCCAATATACAATTAGTGCTGTGGCTAAAGCCAAGGGAAGGGGATAGGAATTAGGAAGCATTGGTAGCTGTTGATCAAGTCCGGAGTCCTCACTTGTATGTATGTGTGTGTATATACACATACATATATTTTACTGTTGCTTTTGGTGTGGACTTGTGAATTTCTTTTGAATGTCCCTCCCATTCAGGCGTAAAAGAAGAAAGATTGGTAAAGGCAGTTTATAGGTATAAAATTATGGCAGTAGCACTTACTGAAAACACTATAGATGAAGTAAAGGGAGCAATTCCCCCAAATCCGTAATATTCATTATTTTATCCATAAAAGAATGGAGACTTATATTTGCTCACTGTTATGCAACCGAACTGGCAGAGCAGGGGCCTGAAACCAGGCCTACATGAATCCATCCTGTGTTCCTGAGCAGTTAGTGGATGCTAACTGTATTCAGGGACAGTGCTAAGGTCTTCCCTACTGGGTCTGGTTTATTCTTTCCAACAGCCAGGTGAGGCACAAAGAATTGTTTTCATTTTACAGATGAGGAAACTAAGGGGGGTTCTAACTACTGAGCAGCCTGCAAGTGACAGAGCTTCACATCACAGCTCGTGATTTATCCATTATAATGTATACTTTTTAAGTCTTTCATTACATCTTAATTTCTGTCAGCTAACATACAAACGGAAATGAGGATCACTCTGCTCACAAAGGAAGGCCAGTGAAGAATTGGATCAACATAAGCTTATTTTTTAACTAAAGACTTAAGGGCCATATAATTTCTCAGACATTCAAAGAACTACTCTAAGTTCTGTCATTGTGTCCTTGTGGGAGATTTGTTTATTTTGTAATAGATTGAACTGGTTTTGACAATTACATAAAACTTCAGGCTTACAGCTTTATAAATAATAAGTGACCATTTATTTGATGCTTAGTGTGTGTATGAGGCACTGTAGTGATTTCTTATGTTACTGCAGTAATCCAAACAACCAAAGTGTGAGGTAGATACTATTTTTTTTATCCCTGTTTCATGAATGAAGAACAGTCTCAAATAGAAATAACTTTCCAAGGGTCTTAAAGTTAGACTGGAAAAAGAGAGAGTATGATGTTCCTATCCATCATCTTCTCCCTATGACTATAAAGTACCTGGCCCATACTATTGTCTATTGATTGGCAGACAAATCTGGATTTGAACCCTAATCTAGCTGATTACTATACGAAACTCTGTTCCCAATCCTACATCCCCAGTGATTTTCTGTTTTTTTCTGCCACACTGCCAAACTCTACCCTGACCTAAATACTGAGGTTAGGGACGTGATTGAGACTGTCCCTAACTTCAAGCAGTTTTGTCTAAGGTGGGAGATGGATAAGTACATTAGGATAGGCCATTACAAAACTGCAGGAAGTTCTGCGATAGGAATAGTACATGCAAGCTGCTATGGAATGGAGATTTCTAACTTGATGTGGGCATTTAGAGAAAATGGAAGAGGTGACATCAAAAAAATCTAAAGTAATTGAACCAGATCTTTGCATAAGTACATGGAAATATGTTTGCTTTGAGACTCTAGTTACATGAGGTTATACAGCATAAATTGCTGGAACATAGAAATACAGTTTCGTGTAGTTTGTACTTTACATAACATGGCTTTATAGATTTCCTGATGTATTGATATTAGACACAGATGGATCATCACTAAATTTTTATTCCAAGCTAAATCTTTGGGGCTAGACATTTTTAGTAGCATCATTGCTAAAATCTCAGTGACTCTCTTTGAGTAGATTTGATTCCAAATATTTTGTTTCTTAATTCAGTTCTTACTAATAGCTGTGTTGCTTGTTCTGACATGTTCATTTCAATACTGGACATGTCCATCCCAAGACTGTCTTTGTCGTTTTGCTAAGTTTTCTGTGTTCCTTTGACCCAACTGAAATAAAGATCATTTGGGAAGATAATGATACTGTTCTTCACAGACAGGCCTACTTTATAGTATCAGATGTGCTAATTTTACATTTAAAACAAAACATTTTTTTTAAAATGTGTTAGAGTATAGTTGATTTACAATGTTGTGTTAGTTTCGGGTGTACAGCATAGTGATTCAGTTATACATATATTCATAGCTTTTCAGATTCTTTTCCTATATAGATGATTACAGAATATTGAGTGGAGTTTCCTGTGCTATATAATAGGTCTTTGTTGGATATCTGCTTAACATATAGTAGTATGTGTATGTTAATCCCAAACTTCTCATTTATCCCTCCTCTCCACATTTCCTCTTTGGTACATGTTTGTTTTTGAAATCTGTTTCTGTTTTGTGAATATGTTAAGTTTATGTCATTTTTTTAATTAGGAAAGAAGAAATTTATTAATGGTATTTTTACATTTGTGTTACTCACTTTACTATTGCTTTTTTAAATTGAAGTATAGTTGATTTACAATATTGTGTTAGTTTTACGTGTACAGAAAAGTGACTCAATTATTTTTTTCTGGATTATTTTCTATTATAGGTTATTATAAGATAGTGAATATGAATATAATTCCCTGTGCTGTACAGTAAATCCTTGTTGTTTATCTGTTTTACAGATAGTGGTTTGTATGTATTAGTCCGCTCCTACCCTTTTGTAATCATAAGTTTTTTTTTATGTCTGTGAATCTGTTTCTGCTTTGCTTATGGATTCATTTGTATTAATTTTTAGATTCCACATATAAATGATATCATATGATGTTTGTAAAACATGTTAACATGTAAGTCACATCAAATGAGATTTTAATGTTTTATTTTTCTTCTAGGATGTGCACCATCCCCAGGTGCTTATGATGTTAAAACTTCAGAAGTATTGAAAGGACCAGTATCCTTTCAGAAGTCACAAAGGTTTAAAAAGCAAAAAGGTAATGGATCCCAATAGAATAATGGTTATATGATCTTGTAAATTTTGAAGTTAAGGATAACATTATTTAAATTTAAAGATGTTATAACATTTCTAAAATTGTGAAGCTACAACTATATTTAAGTTTTTTTTAATTGATAGATTTACAAAAGGGTCAACTTCTGAATAACACTTTCATCATTACACTGTCATATAACCAGAAAAGTTAAGCAAGCCATTCACATAGACATGTAGTTTTCCTTTTGGTAATTACATTAATCCTTTCTTGGAGAATATTAGAGGGAATATTAGGAAAATCAAGAAAGTGTTAAAATGTGTAAAGAAATGTGGCGCTTGTGCAACTAATTACTTGAAAATGTACAATCAAGAAAAGAATAATTTTATATTGCTTCACTAATAGTTGCTATAAAGAATTTGGGAACGGGTATTTTGTCTGAGCTTCCGACGTGTAAGCACCAAACATGATCTGTACAATTCATTTTACAGCAGAATCACAGCAAAATCTTAACGTTGACAAAGATACTACCTTGCCTGTTTCAGCAAGAAAAGTCAAGACTTCAGGATTAAAGGTGAGGTGCCCTTATATTCTAGCTGGTTTATCAACTGTATCATAAAAACATTTCTGAAAGGTATTGTATTTGACTAGAATGAGTTCAGTTTAGAAAGGTAATCAAAAAGTCTGTAAATGAGTAAAACATTATCATTGGAACTCTAGTAAGTTTTACCTGTCAGCCTATGTCATTACCAATATATTGTGTTTAAATGTATCCTTAGTTCAGAATTACAAGGTGGTCTCCACTTCTCAGTCATTTCTATAGATGGATAAGCTTTATAATATCTAGTGAGCCCTTAAAAATTGTGTAATGCTTTGATTTTTTGAGTTATCATCATTTGACTTTACAAAGTAAGGGAAGGGTAAATATTGATGAAGGAAGAGAAAAAACCATTCTAATGTCAAGGGGTTTGCCACTCAGAAACTGTCACGGAGTGGCAGGAGATTAATCCTTAACATCTTTATGTTAGGACTTGTGCAGGAGTGTACTGTTACTGTTTCCGCTAGTTCGTAAAGCAAGTTGTACCTTCTTAAGGAGTTGTACCACTTGGTATTTTAAAGTGAAAAAGATTCAGAGTTGGGAAAGAGTTTCCAAGCTCTTTGGTTAGAACATCAAAGCTATAAGTTAAGCTTATTCTTGTTCATTCATTCAACAGTTACCTAAATCTCTTATTTATTAAAAAAAAAAAAAAAAAAAAACCTGTGGTTGTCCAGTATGAAAGTGATAAGCCACATGTAGCTACTCAACACTTGAAAAATTAGATTTTTAGCATTATTTAATTTTAATTAATGTGTCATTAAAAACTGATACTCAGTTCACTTGTTGTAATTCTTAAGTGTTTTTGGAATAACTTGGATATGTGAATCTACTTTTTCATCTCTGTCTTTTGTGAAGTCTAAATATAGTTAGATATTAGAAATATCAACAGAATCAAGTATCAGTTTCTAATGACACAATTAATTAAAATTAAATGGTAATAAAATTAGCCACCACTAAAGACCCTGCATGCCATGACTAAGACTTGGCACAGCCAAATAAAGTAAATTATTTTTAAAATAAATAAATATAGTTAGATATTTCTATTGAAAATTTAGCAGTTGAATTGAGATGTACTATAAGTTTAATATGGGCTTTCCTAGTGGCTCAGTGGTAAAGAATCCACCTGCCAATGCAGGAGACACGGATTTGATGCCTGGATCGGGAAGATCCCCTGGAGAAGGAAATGCAACCCACTCCAGTATTCTTTCCTGAGAAATCCCATGGACAGAGGAGCCTGGCGGGCTACAGTTCATGGAATCACAAAAGACTACTTAAGGACACTACTTAGCCCCTAAACAATAATATAAGTATAAAATATACAGCAAATTTTGAAGACTTAGTACCAAAAATATAAAATATCTTGCTAACAATTTTATACTAATGACATGTTGAAATATACTTTTGATATTTTGGGTAAAGTGAAATGTATTATTAAAATTTTTACTTTTTAAATATGGCTATCAGAAAATTTGAAAATATATGCACGGCTTGCATTATATCTTTATGGGCAGTGCTGATATAAAGATCCTTTTCTCGGAAATTGATGTAAATTTCCTGACTTGAATTTCTTGGAGAAACAGTTCTGAAATTTTAAATTAATTATAGAATTCACAAACCAAAACTAAATTACATACAAGTTTGTGTAAAACTCCTACATAATAGGCCTTCAAGGAAGGCCTATTTTGTTTTCTTGACCTTCCTAGAAAATGCCATCAGGTGGAAAATTAAACATGTGACAGGCCATCTGCCACGTTAGAAATATATAAAATACATTTTGTTCAAGATATTTATGACTTTTCTTCCATCTCTAGATGGATAAGATAGATATTCTGTTTTGGGCCATTATCTCACAAAGACTGGTGAATGTAAAAATAAAATGTAAAAAACACATCTTACTGAGAATAAAGGCAACGAGTAGATTAGAATCAGTTTGTACTATTTCAGTTTTTCTTCCTGTCTTTGCATTTGTACTATTTTTTGTATTTGGGATCTAGATTTAAGTTGATATCTCTTTTTAAGAGTCTTTTTTCCTTCTGAGACAGTATAATTAAATACAAAATGTATTATTTAACATTAGAAAAGAAGATCTGTTATTTTCACTGAACTTGTGAGCAAAAGTCTAATCTGTTGGGCTAAAAACATTCACACCTGAAATATTTTAAGATTTGAAGAAACTTTTCCTTCATCGGCTAGATAAATCAGCTACAAAATATTTACAAGACTTAATGAAATGTTTAAAATAGAAATTAATCTTTTGGAACGCTTAATCTTTCCTGATAACTAAAGATCAAAATTGGCTATGATATTTGTGGCACTTAAAGTTGATTGTCACTGTTCTTTGATTTTTAAATAGAAGGAATCTCAGAAGAATGATAAAGATTTGAAGATGTTGGAAAAAGAGGTGAGCAATACTTTTAAGTTACTGAAAAACATAGAGTCAGGAGACAAGGATTCTGTTGCTGTTTGAGGTGTCAGATAGTGAAACATATGTACCATCCAGACTGGTACCCACAGGGTAACCAACCCTTGGCTCGGGTACCACATTGTAGACCTTGATTGTCAATGTAGTATACAGTTAGCATACTAAGGGAGGCATATAAGGTCATCTATGTCATGAAAAACTGATAAGTAAAACTCAATATTTTAGTTTGTATGTGGATCAAATATTTACCTTTCCTCATAGCATACACTATTCCTACATGCTAATCTCTGTGTTAAGACAATAACTACCTAGAGAATTGCTTGGTGAGCATGAAATCCTAGAAGGTTAGTTGAATTGCAGTGGAGTTGTGCTAACTTAATGCATCTCTGCACTAAGGGATATCCTTCCTCAAGGATAAAATGACCAACTGCATGTGTACTGCCCGATATGGTAGCCATTCACCACATGTGACTATTTAAATAAAATTAAGAATTCAGTTCCACTAGTCTCACTTTACCTGCTCAGTAGGCACTTGTGGAGAGTGGCTACCACGCTGAACAGTGCATTTCCATCATAGAGGAAATCTTTGTTGAGCAAAACTAACTTAAAAAACCTGCTTACTTTTTTTTTTTTTTTAATGTATATGTATGTGTGTGTGTGTGTGTGTGTGTGTATGGATGAGTATAATTGCTTTGCAATGTTATGTTAATTTCTTCTGTACAACAGAGTGAATCAGCTATATGTAAACACATGTCCCCTCCCTCCTGAGGCTCCCTCCCATCCCACCTCTCTAGGTCATCACAGAGCACTGAGCTGAACTCTCTGCTATGGAGCAGCTTCATTAGCTATTTATAAAATACCTGTTTACTTCTGTAAGCAGGGCCAGGCAGGTCACGGCCAGCTTTGCCTTTCTGGCAGTCTTTTTTCTACATTTCCACTACTGACCAACTCTTTCTGGTAGATATATTAAAACTTTCCATTGATTACAGTTAAATGTTGGCTTAGGCCAGGAATATGTCAAGATAACTGAAAATCTCTGCCCTTGTTTCTCTGATCTTTTTTTTAATCTATTTTAATAACATTAGCTATCATTTTATTGAGGACACATGCCTGTGATGTAGGGGTACATACTTAGAGATCTAATAACTAAGTGTCTCTGGAGATAGCTAATGAGGGAGTGGCAGTTACAGAGTTAGAACTAATCATTTGTATCAGTTACTTAATCTTTTAGTAAGAATTTTTTCCAAATACTGCTGTATATTATTTAACGCCCCCCCCAAGTATTTGTTGTTTGTTTGACTAATTTGAATTGAATATCAATATTTAATTTAAAAGTAAAATTTCATGGAGAACAAACTGAGATTTCTGACTACTGTTGCAGAATAAGAAGATCTGACAGGACAATTTCTGTGTTCCCCTCCAGGGCGGCAATCTACTAGGCTTGTGCAGGGTTGTCTTCTTTTTTTTAAATTATATTTTTTAGATGACATATAATTGACTTAAGCAATGTTGTACAAATCTCTGCAGTGCAGCAAAGTGACTCAGTTTTACACATATAATGTTCTTTTTTTTACATTTTTTTTTTTTAATATTCTTTTCCATTGTGGTTTATCCCAGGAGGTGATACACTTCCCTGTGCTATACAATAGGACATTGTTGCTTATCCATTCTAAAAGTAATAGGTTGCATCTACCTGGGTTGCCTTCTTTAGACGTCGAGTTTGCTGTCAGTCCTCACCTTGCTCTCTTATATTGTCTACTTGGTCATGTAGGCATTTGAGTTTACAAACCCTTCTTTATACTTCTTTAACTGAAAAAAGTGTTATGTAGATAGTCTTAAATGTTTTTTCTGCTTTATAGTACTGTGCTATGAACATTGGTTGTAAACCAATAATGTAAGAATAAAGAATCTTACAGTTGGGAATCTTAAATCTCGTTCAATTCCTGGCATCTAGTTCACAGCCATATATGTAAGTGGTACTTGATATATTTTTAGTTAAGTATTATTGGCTTAGAATACTGAGATAAGTTTGAATACAAAGCCAGTAAGAGTAGAGAATGCTTTTTATGTGACTTAATATAGCTGTGCTTTCTTGATACTTTTATACCAAGCATAAAGTCTATTTTGAAGTGAAGTGAAAGTGTCTGACTCTTTGCAACCCCATGGACTTTACAGTCCATGGAATTCTCTAGGCCAGAATACTGGAGTGGGTAGCCTTTCCCTTCTCCAGGGGATTTTCCCAACCCGGAAATGAACCTAGGTCTCCCGCATTGCAGGCGGATTCTTTACCGGCTGAGCCACAAGGGAAACCCAGGAATACTGGAGTGGGTAGACTTCCCTTCTCCATCGGATCTTCCTGACTCAGGAATCAAACTGGGGTCTCCTGCAATTGCAGGCGGACTCTTCACCAACTGAGCTATCAGGGAAGCCATAAAGTATATTGTGGTAAATGTTTTATGTGCACTAGAAAAGAATAAATGCACTTGTTGGTTGTAGTGGTCTATATACATCAATTAGTTCAAATCATTTAATAGTTTTCTTCAAAGCTATTATTTGTACTGATATTTTTGGGTGTTTATTAGTTATGAGAAAGGTATTTTTAGACTTCCAGCTCTGTGGATTAATCTCTTTTTGATTCTGTCAGTTTTGACTTTGTATATTTGTTACAATATTACTTTGTTGTGCATGAAAAATTTAAGAGTATGTCTTCTCTTGAAATCACCTTTTGACCATAAAATTTCTTTGTTACTAGTAATAATGTTTGCCTTAAGTCTGCTTTATATAATATTAACATAGCCATGCCAGCTTTCATTTATCTAATATTTACATGGTAAACCTTTTCTATTCCCTCTATTGTCAGTCTATCAGTCCTTATATTTAAGTGCATATTTTATAAACATCTGAGATCATTTCCTTCAGCCTGAAGAATTTCCTTTAATATTTCTTGTTGTGCAGTTCTAATGTTGACAAATATTCTCAGCTCTTTTTTATTTTTTCCCTCTGAAAAATGTCTATATCACCTTCATATTTAAAGGCTGTTTTCATTGGGCATAGAATTTTATATTGGCAGATTTTCCCATACATTTTAAACATTTCATTATCTTCTGGTTTCCACATTTCCTGTTGACAAATATGTGTTTTTTATTTTGGTTTTGGTTTTTACCCATTAGTTGCATCAGGTATGATGGCTGGCTAATGTCTACCACACCCTACCCAGAAGCCCTGTTCTGTTTTCCCAGAAATAAAGGTATTTAGCATTTTAAGCTGTAATTTGGGCTCCTATAATTAGAACTAGAGAAAAGAAGAACTTTTATAGGTAGCAATGCCTTAAAAGTAAATAAACAGTATAATTACACCTAGAAGATTATGGCAATTTGAATTTTCTGTTCTTAAAATGCTTACAGATTTTCAAGATGTGTCATAAAGTAAATATGATTGCTCAAACAGCTAAGACTATTGAAGAACATCATATCACAATCAGAGGCTTTTCTAGAATTTTAATGTTTTGATTGTCAGTAGCACCTAGTACTGGAGGAGAGCATGGAGACTCCCTCTAGTACGCTTGCCTGGAGAATCCCCATGGACAGAGGAGCCTAGGGGGCTACTGTCCGTGGGGTCACAAAGAGTTGGACACGCTGAGTGACCAAGCACAGCACAGCACAGCTTCTAGTAACTGTATTGGCAGGAATACGTGAGTTACTCATTTCATATCCTTGTTCCTGTCCAGATCCGCATTCTTGTGCAGGAGCGCGGGGCTCAGGACAGGAGGATCCAGGATCTGGAAGCTGAGTTGGAGAAGATGGAAGCCAAGCTAAACGCTGCCGTCAGGGAAAAAACATCTGTGTCTGCAAGTAACGCTTCACTGGAAAAACAGCTTCTTGAATTAACCAGGACTAATGAGCTCCTAAAATCTAAGGTATTTGAACCTCATAATCTTTACAATTGAATAAAAAACAATTAAGTTTTTTTCCTCATAGAGCTGTTTGGGAATTTTAGGCCTAGTTTAGTCATTTAACTTCAATATACTTTAAATATTAAGCCACTCCCATAGGAATTATTATTGCATCTGCATCTTGCTTATGGTGCCTGGCACATAAGAGGATCTAAACAATCGTTTACTTTTTGTTTTTACATCTGACATTTTCTCACCCTCCTTCAAAGTCACTCCCAATTAGTAAGACCACTAATAACGTTGCAGAATTTACATCTAGAAGTATCTTTAAAGATCTTTCTCTGCAATACATAATAGCATGTTAGCAGGACTCTGTCTTAAATCTCTTTGGGAATGCAGTAGAAAATGAATAAATGTGTGAACTAAATATGCTCAGTAGACAAATTGTGTTTATCAATATTAATAAACTAATAGATCTTAAAGGACTTAACATGGTCATCCTGCTTTTTATAAGTGGAAGGAAGCTGTAAATCACCGTTCAGCTTAATAAAAATCAATTATTCAGGTCCTGTAATGTACTGGGCTCTTTGCTTACAAAGGAAGTAAGGATGCATAAGAATTAAACATGGGCAAGACAGCAGATTCCTGAGCCTCACTTAGGGAGATTATCATTTATTAGGCCTGTGATGGACCCTATAGCCTGCATATTTCAAAGCAGACGAGACAATGCAAATGCATTTTGTTAAGCAAACACACTTGAATTAACCAATTTTTATAGGCAAAGCTCTGCAAAAATCTTGTTTTAAAGCCACACAGTAGGCTTCCCAGCATATACAGATAAATTATCACTGAAGCTGATTTCAAAAGTAGACCAGAAAGTCACATGAAGGAAAAGGACGGACAAGAATAGAAATAGTATAAAGCCAGTAATCCCGCTGTGGGTTAAGGATACTTTTCTCTACCAAAGTATGTTGTAAGCAAATAGTAGTCCCTATAATAGATAGAATAATCAATACTTAAGTGATTTTTACACAGCTGTAGTAGAAAATATTTCTCAATTTTTTATGTGTTTGCTATACTCAGTTTTCTGAAGATAATAACCAGAAGAATTTGAGAATTCTAAGCCTTGAGTTGATGAAACTGAGAAACAAAAGAGAAACCAAGATGAGGGTGAGTAATACCTTAGGTAAGTTTGCTGGAACTGGGGATCTGAACAAGTTCTTGTTTCCTAAAACAGATATTTCTGTTGTGTAGAGCATGGTGGCTAAACAAGAAGGCATGGAGGTGAAGCTGCAGCTCACCCAGAAGAACCTCGTGGAGTCTCAGGAGAAAATAGTACAACTTGAAGGGAAACTGTGAGTGACTAAAAGAAAAAGCGGTTACATTGTGTAACCAGTTTTGTATTTGGCTTTCTTGGCTAGTTATTACTCCATACTCATCTCATTGCCTGCCTCCACGTGCCCTATTTCTCTTCCTAAGTAACAGCTGAACCCTAATCGTTCCCTAACATTTTATGCTGAAAAGAAATATGAATGTATTATGTTTGTACATCTTCTGTATCAGTGTTGAGGAGAGGCACATAATCTTATGGCCGTTGTAATGAGACTGAAACTGAGAAGCTTTAATACAGGAAGCTATGATTAATGTACGATCCTAGATTTCTTTTAGTTACTCAACTGTAATTTGCATACAATAACACGCACAGATCGTAAGTATTCATTTTAGTGACTGGACAGTTGTGTGCTCCTATGTAACCACCACCCAAACAAGATCGAGAGCACTGTCGATCCTCAGAAGGTCCCCTCCTGCTCCTTCCTTCTCCCTGTTCCTCCCTGCAGTTCCCCCCTCAACCCCTACAACCGCTTTCTGACTTCCAGCATCCTGGTTTGACTTTGTGGGGACATTTATCATCACATGCATGCATACATGTGTATATGTGGCTTTTTTTTTCCCCTGGACATGCTGCTCGTCTTGCAGGCTCTTAATTCCCTGACCAGGTCTCAAACCCATGAGCTTTGCGTTGAAAGTGCAGAGTCGAGATTCATCAGTATTGTTGTGTGTATTATATGTTTCTTTCATTTCTGAGTAGTGTTCCACTATACGAATATACCTCCATTTGTTTATTACTCTCCTATTGATCAATACTGGGGTTTCCAATTTTTGACTATTGTCAATAAGACTACTATATATGCCTTTTTGTAGACATAGGTTTTTGTTTCTCTGAGTAAATATCTAGGAGTGGAATTTCAGGGTCATAGTATTGTGTACATATAATGTTTTTTACGTTGTTTGTTTTGTTGTTTGTTTATTTATTTATTTGGCTGTGCCATGTCTTAGTTGCAGCATGCGGGGTCTTTAGTTGTGGCCTGTGGGATCTAACCTGGGCCAGGGATTGAGCTTGGGCCTTCTTTATTGGGAGCATGGAGTCTTAGCCACTGGATCACCAGGGAAGTCCCCATGTAATGCTTTTTTAAAAGCTCAAAGTAAAAAAAAAAAAAAAAAAGCTCAAAGTGTTGATACAATTTTACACTCCCACTTCATAATGCATGATGGTTCTATTCATTCCATATCCTCACCGATATTTGTCCTGGAGGCAGGCACAGCAACCCACTCCAGTATTCTTGCCTGGAGAATCCCATGGACAGAGGAGCCTGATGGGCTGTAGTCCATAGGGTTGCAGAGTCAGACACGACTGAATCGACTTGACAGTCATATACACACTGATACCTGATGTTGTCAACCTGTTTGATTTCAGCCTCTCTAGTGGATGTAAAGTAGTATATCATCTGTGTTTTTAATTTGTTGCTATTAATGTCAAACATCTTTTTATGTGCTTATTGACCATTCATATGCATCCTTTCATAAGATATCTACTAAAGTCCCTTGCCCCTTTCTCAATAAGTAACTGAATAAAAGGCAGCCTGGAAGAAAGGCTTTAAAGCACACAAAATTCTATTTTGTATGTGTGGTGGGTGGGAATTCTAAGAAAGCTACAGGAAAAGTGATATCTAATATGCTCAGAGTGTTACAGATCTATAACTATATACAAACTATCATCATAATTCTTTTGTCAGAATATATTTGGAAAGCTTTATCATTTAAAAAAAAATCAAACTTGAACCTCCTAACTTGCATAAATTGTCAACGTGAGAGGTCACACAAATTAGTGGTTAGGAGTTTAGAACCTAGAGTCAGCTTGCCTGAGAGAACAGTATCTGGTACAGAGTAAGCATCTCTGGTACAGAGTACAGCTTACTCTGTACCAGAATAAGTATGTATGATTATTGTGTATATTAATGTATGCTTTTTATTTTTTTAGTGTTTCAATAGAGAAAGAAAAGATTGATGAAAAATCTGAAACAGAAAAGCTCTTAGAATACATTGAAGAAATAAGGTAATATGAAGAGTAGTTTTTGGACTTTGCTTTATTGAAGTGTGATGAATACATAATTTTCATCTCTTTTCATTTAATGTTTCCTCTACTTAAATAGATGTGCTCTTCAACATAATTTGTTTTAATGCAGTTGTGCATCAGATCAAGTGGAAAAATACAAGCTAGATATTGCCCAGTTAGAAGAAAATCTGAAAGAGAAGAATCATGAAGTTTTAAGCCTTAAGCAGTCTCTTGAGGAAAATATTGCTATATTGTCTAAACAAGTAGAAGACTTGAATGCAAAATGCCAGGTGCTTGAAGAAGAAAAAGGTATTCTACTGTTTTTAGTACTATTTTCTTTAGATAAGTACTACCTATGATAGTTTTTAAAAGTACTATATGTTATAGTAACTTTTTAAATAATTACATAAACAACAATGAAAATTTTGTTCTATGCATGGGAATTTTTATCTTTTATGCTATTTGTTATCTGTTTATTTTAATATATTGCTTGTCTTGATTGAAATATATGCAATTGACCTCATTGGGTGGCCATTTAAAATTGGTAGATACATAGAGCGAGGTTTGAGGATTTTATTATATAACATATATACTGTTTTATATGTAGTAATAACAGGAACTTCAGAATTTTTTTTCCCTCTTTGGAAGTACTTGACCTCTGTGTGTGTGTGTGTGTGTGTGTGTCAGTTACTCAGTCATGTCTGACTCTTTGTGACCCCGTGGACTATAGCTCATCAGGCTCCTCTGTCCATGGAATTCTCCAAGCAAGAATATTTGAGTGGATTGCCAGTCCCTTCTTCAGGGATTCCCAACCCAGGGATTGAACCTGGGTCTCCCGCATTGTGGGCAAATTCTTTACGCTCTGAACCACCATGGGAATCTGGGTTTTTCAAAGGTAATATAACTACAGCATTGTTAATATTTTTCCTTTTCTAGAAGACCTCATCAATAGGAACAGAGAATGGGATGAAAATCTAAATTCTGAGATACAAAGCTTAAAACAGAGGTCTATTCTTGAAAAACAAGAACATGAAGAGCTACAACAAAAAGTATTGCAAATGGATTCACTTCTGCAACAAGAGAAGGTAGTTTACAATATTAAAAAAGCCTAGTGCTTCTTTTATGTCATATGTTTCCCTATGTATCAGAAAACTTTAAATTGTATATATCCTTTGGTCCAGCAATCCTGCTTTTAGAATCTTATTCTGAGGAAGTAATCATGTCTTTGCTGCGTATTTAACTGATGTCACCAAGTTACTCATGATTTGAAAAATTTAAGCAACAGTTGAAACAATATAGGGAAATTGTTTTAATTTTTTTTCCAGCACATTCTTGTGTTAGATTACTACATAAGCATTTACAGTTATGTGGTAAAAGAGTGTCTAATTAGACAAAAAACAAAATGTGACTTTTTGAAATCCAGATTACATAAAGAACATTTTACATATCAATGAGAAACACAGGAAGTTCATTAAAAAATAATAATAATAATCCTGGTGATCCAGTGGTTAAGACTCCAAGCTTCTACTGCAGGGGTCACACGTTTGATCCCTGGTCAGGGAATGGAGATCTTGTGTGGCTCTCAATGCTGCCAAAAAATTTTTTTTAATTAAACAATAAAGTTTTTTTAATGGGCTTAGGATGGAAACAGATAATTCTTAGCAGGAGAAATTCAGATAGCTTGTAAAATGAGAAGACGCTGTACTTGTCATAATAATTAAAGGAATGTTTTGGTGTTTTTTTCCACTTCCAAGATTGACACAAGTTAAAACATTTGGTAATATGATATATTGGTGAGAATTAGTCAAGCAAGTAAGTACTCATGTGAACTAATGTGAAATATATTGTTGGGCAATTTGCAGTGACAAAGGAATTAGGTAGATCTGTATATACTGACTTGAAAAGACCTCAACAACTATTTTTATGATTTTTTTTTTTTTTTAGGATTTTCTTTTTTTTTCCATTTATTTTTATTAGTTGGAGGCTAATTACTTTACATCATTGCAGTGGTTTTTGTCATACTTTGAAATGAATTAGCCATGGATTTACATGTATTCCCCATCCCGGTCCCCCCTCCCACCTCCCTCTCCACCCGATCCCTCTGGGTCTTCCCAGTGCACCAGGCCCGAGCACTTGTCTCATGCATCCAACCTGGGCTGGTGATCTGTTTCACCCTAGATAATATACATGTTTCAATGCTGTTCTCTTGAAACATCCCACCCTCGCCTTCTCCCAGAGTCCACAAGTCTGTTCTATACATCTGAGTCTCTTTTTCTGTTTTGCATATAAGGTTATCGTTACCATCTTTCTAAATTCCATATATATGTGTTAATATACTGTAATGGTCTTTATCTTTCTGGCTTACTTCGCTCTGTATAATGGGCTCCAGTTTCATCCATCTCATTAGAACTGATTCAAATGAATCAGTATTTTTATGATATTTTAAATGACCTTTTTATACACAGTATATTTCATTTATGTTTTAAAAGAATGTAGATATATAGAAAAAGACCATAAGGCTTATAATGCAAAATTTAGTGGTTATCTCTGAAGTGGGAAAACTAAGATTGGAATGGGGAGTAGTCAAAGGCAATTTTTCATTTATTTGTAATGTTATAATTTTTTTTGCAATGGTGATTTACTTGTATTTATTTATTCTTATTTACTTATATAACTTTAAAATATTTCTATATAACATTGAAATCATAATACTCTTTATATAGTATCATATGAGAAAAAATATATGATAAAAGCCAGTTGTAGAATATAATTTTAGTTGTCTAAGAAGTGTGTGTTGCATAGGAAAAAGACTGAAATAATATTTACCCCAATCTTAACAACGGGTAGGATATAATCCATGACAGAATGAATATGAATCTCTCTAGTTTCTCAGAAGCTCTCGAGTTTAGTGTCCATACTTCATTACTTGTACTTCTCTTTTGTCCTTAGTAAAATCTCACAGATTATTAAATTTAATTATTAAATTGTCAAAACCTTTCAGATTATTTTGCTCGCTTTCTATTTATATGCAGGAATTATCTTCTGGTCTTCAGCAGAAGCTATGTTCTTTTCAAGAAGAAATGATTAAAGAGAGAACTCTCTTTGAGGAAGAATTAAAGCAAGCCCTGGATGAGCTGGATAAATTGCAGCAGAAGGAGGAACAAGCTGAAAACCTGCTTAAGCAACTGGAAGAGGAAGCAGAATCTAGAGCTGCAGAACTAAAACGCCTCGAAGAAAAGCTGAAAGGGTTCGTATTAATAGGACTTTGTGTTTATAATTAAAAGTTATTTTCTAGTACATTCTCTTGGGATTCTCACACCAATCATGTGAGTGGTGAGGTTGGAATTTCTTTACAAATAAGGAATGTTTTTGATTGTCTGTTTACTTTGGCTGTGCTGTGTCTTCATTGGTGCATGCAGGCCTTCTCGAGTTGTGCTGAGCGGGGGCTCCTTTCATGGGCTCCGGGGCACCCAGGCTTCAGCGGTCCTGACACACGGGCTCAGGCGTTGCCGTGCAGACTCCAGAGTGCAGGCTCATTCTTGTGGCACAGGCTCAGTTGCCCTGCGGCAGGTGAAATCTTCCCAGACCAGGGACTGAAGCCATGGTCTCCTCCATTAGCAGGCAGATTCTTAACCACTGGGCCACCAGGGAAGTCCACAAGTGAGGAAGAGACACAGAGAGGCAAAGTACATGCGCAGGAAGTACGATAGACAAGTATGACAGCCCAAGTCAGAAGCCATGCCCTTTTCTTATTTAAAGTTCAAAGAGGGAGCCACAAACACTTCAGAAATTACGATCAAAAACCAAAATGGGGAAGAAACAACCAGAACTGGGGAAAATCCAGAAATAAAAAATGTATCATTAAAAGTAGAAAGCCTGAGATCCAGTGCCTTTTCTTTTTCCTTTGTTTAATTTCATATTGTTTTCACATTATATGCCCTTCACCACATTTATTTACAGTATCCAAGTTGATTCTTCAGTTCAAATGATAAACAAATACTTGAATCCTTGGGATCTCAGCAGTAAACATTTTCTAGTGGAGAAGGCAATGGCACCCCACTCCAGTACTCTTGCCTAGAAAATCCCATGGATGGAGGAGCCTGGTAGGCTGTGGTCCATGGAGTTGCTAAGAGTCGGACACGACTGAGCGACTTCACTTTCACTTTTCACTTTCATGCATTGGAGAAAGAAATGGCAGCCCACTCCGGTATTCTTGCCTGGAGAATCCCAGGGACGGGGGAGCCTGGTGGGCTGCAGTCTATGGGTCACACAGAGTCGGACACGACTGAGGTGACTTAGCAGCAGCAGCAAAGAACTACACATAAAGTTACAGAATCGTTACTTATATCACAACTATGTATCTATCTCTTATTAGGTTCTTCTTTATTAATCCATTTTCTATTTTCTTTTAGTGGTTAGTGATTTTAAAAAACACCAAATTTTTTTATATATACCTGCATTTGGGGGAACAGTACCAAAGTATAATTAGGGGGATTGTTTCATACTGCAGCCAGCCTCAGGGAACAGGGACATTGAGAAACTTCAGTGGATGATGTCAATTTCAAAAAGAAAAATGAGATAATCATTTATTCTAACTCAAAGAAGTCAGTTCAAAGGTCAGGAGATAAAGATTTTATTACTAGATGTGTTAGTTAAATGTGTGATTCTGAGCAAGACTGTCTTAATTTCTTTTGTTTTCTTTTCATTAGATACAAAATAAAGGAGTTTTATGAGATTATTTGTAAGGTCCTTTCCAGTGTGGAAATTTTAGGATTAAGAGAAACACTTAGAAGTTGATAGGATTCCTCTAGGGACCAGGAAAAAGTATTTTTATTTTAAATCCTTTAATAGTAGTTGATTGCTTTTAGCTGTGGTGTGTATTTTTAAAATTCTATGCTCATTCCAAAATGAATTTGAACAGCTGTATATCTTGTTTCAGTGTCCAACTTAGCCTTTAAGCGAATAATGCTTCTTACAGTTTTAGTTTGGTGTGTTCTTTAAAATGCCTCTTATAAGCTTATAAGACTGTCAAATAAAGTTTATCACCATTGTAGAAATATGTAATATTCATATATTTAAAATCTGTATAGATTTGTAGTCTCTATTTATAAAGATGACTTGAAAGCCATTCTGTCTAAGCAAAATAGTCTCCTAAATAAGTTGTTAAATCTTTAAATAATTAGTAATTTATTTTGTGGTTATTGGTATAGTCACAATAAATCTACATAGTCTTGTAATTATTTTTTCAAAAGAACTCTTAAAATGAAGTTACCTTAACTGTACCTAGTGTTCCCTGAATATCTTAATTCAGAGAACTAAATTTTATTCAATCCAAGAGCTTCTTAACTTATAATCCTTCACATTCTTCAGTCTTGGATGCTGCCAAGATTCTGTCTTAGAATCTTTTTAATCTCCTTTCTTCCCCAAAAGTGTTTAAACTAACTACATAAGTACATATGGTATGAAAATAAAAGTACGTAAATTAGAATGAAAACAAAAGTAAAATAAGAATGGGAAAGATAAGATGAAGCTGCATGTAAATAAACATGCTAGCAGATATAGATCATGAATGGAGATCTAAGCTGTCCAGTGTGGGATATGTAATTCACAGTGTCAAAGGTACATCCTAGTCTCTTTCTTAAGCTAATGGTATATTAAATGGTATATTAAATTAAGATGCAGTTAGCGTCTTATCTTTTAACGGTTCCTTTTTCTTAGGAAAGAAGCCGAACTGGAGGAAAGTAATGCTGCTCATACTCAGGCCACCTTGCTTTTGCAAGAAAAACATAACAGTACAGTGCAGAACCTGGAAGATGTTACTGCTCAATTTGAAAGGTATTTTAATGGGGAGGCTGCTCTCTCAAATATACATGAGCAGGCAAGGGGTATTTATCTAGGGACATCTGTCAGCAAAACTACATGAATAAAACAATTGTTATTACTTTAAATTCCACAATGCCCAATCATAAGTGGGTATTTCATGTTACCTGTAGTCTTAGAATATGTAGTGATATCCCTCTCCCAGTACCCACTTCAGATTTCATACACATCTGTCTGACTCTCCTGACGTCATCATTTTCTTCACAAAGAATCCAAACGCTTTTATTTCCACTTCATGGAACCTATAAATGTACCTGCATCTATGCTCACCCTATCTTCTTCCCTTCTATTACAGATGAGGTATCTCATTCCTTAACCTTTAGTGGCCTCTTTCCGTCGTTCATCCCTTGTCTCTTAATTTTCAACCTTCTAGAATTTTTCCAGTCAGTATTAAAACATGTTAATGTGCCTTTGTCTTTAAAATACATCTTTTTTAAATCTCCCTTCACCCCCCACTTCTTTCTGCACTTTTCATTCCCAATACCGTTCTTACCCCCAAATCCTTCTCATGTTTATAGCCCATCTTTTTTTCTTTAATTTACTTTATTGAAGTATAATTGATTTATAGTGTGGTAATTTCTACTGTACATATTCTTTTGTACACATTTTGTACATAATCCTGTGTACACATTCCTTTACATATTCTTTTCCATTATGGTTTATTTCAAGATATTGAATATAGTTGCCTATACTGTACAGTAGGACTTTGTTGTTTATTCATCCTATATATAGTAGTTTACATTTATAGTTTATAATATAATCTCATAGCCCATCTTCTTGATAGATATTATAATGTATCTACTTCCTATCCAGTCTACTTATTTTCCCTTTTTTAAAAAAAGTTTATTTTGGAGGGCACTACAAATTACAAAGGATAATACAGCAAATACTAGTACATCACACAGTCTCACATTGCATGTATTAATGTTAACATTTTTACTTACTGTATTTATATAATTTTGGATGGAGGTCTCTTCTTTTATCTATTTTAGTATATTCAATAAAAAGATACAATGTGTACATAAATCCTAAATCATAAAGGTAAAATTAACATTCATGAGCTCATAGAAGAAAATCTATAAACCAAAAGAGTTTCAACAGTTGCTGTCTCTGACTCCTCCACTGTCCCATCTTCATTCCTCCCCGAAACATGTAACACCACCTCAAAATCTACATCAGTTACTTCCTTGCTTTTTTCCTGTGTATAATTTTATAATGTATGTCCATATGAATAATATATTACCTAATTTTGCCTTTTCCAGAACTTCACCAAAAATGTCCTGGTAGTGTATGCCATATCCTGGGACTTGCCTTTTCACTCTGCATTATGTCTGTCTTTAGGGTTGAATCACAGTATTGCCCAAGGCTATAGTTTGTTCATGGTCACTGTTATAGAATTGTTGTTCAGTCACTTAGTCATGTCCAACTCTTTGCAACCTCATGGACTGCAGCACACCAGCCTTCCCTGTCCTTCACTATCTCCTAGAGTTTGCTCAGACTCATGTCAGTTGAGTTGATACCATCCAACCATCTCATCCTCTGTTATAGAATATTTGAGCTTATCAGTCTACCACTATTTATCCATTCTCACTTTGGGCTTTTGGTTTGTTTCCCATTTCTTTCATTTTATTAACAGTACTGTGGATATTCTTGTGGTCTCGTCTTATATACTTGTAAGAATTACTCTAAAGTCACATTTAAATAAATGTTCAACTTTAATTCCAAATCATTTTACAAAGGGGAGATGAAAATCTACACTCCCACTAGTGATGTTTGAGTTCTCATTCATCTACCTCCTCTCCAAAGCTTGTTAGACTTCATAAATTTTGCCACTATACTAAATGTAAAAGGACCTCTTCTTGTGGATAATTCATTTTTCCTTTTCTGTGAAAAGCTTATATATGACTTTTGTTCATTTCTCTAGAGGATTATCTTTTCTTGGTTGATTTGTAGGGTTTTTATCAGCGATATGGGCGGCAAATATCTTACAGAATGTGGCTTATCTTTTCATTTTCTTTATGGTTTCCTGTGATGAATGGCAATTCTTGATTTTAGTGTAGATAAACTTATCGAGTTTTATGTGAACACTTTTGCATACAAAAACTTCTCTCTATCCCAAGAACTTAAATAAAGATATTCACCTATTTTTTTTCTAAATTTCAAAATTGTACTTTTCATTTTTCCACCTAGAACTGATTTCTGTATGGGTAGTGATAAGGGGATAAAATTCACATTTCTTTTTCCAAATGAATAATCAATTGCCATGGATAATCAATTGCCTAGTACCCATTCATTAACTAGTACCTTCTAATCTCAGTGATGTGTTCCTGCATCTGATCTGATATATTTTGACATACGTATCGTATATATATATGTATGTGTGTGTACGTTTGTGTGTGTGTGTATATATATGTTTTGTTTTGTTTTGTTTTAAGTTTTTGGCCATGCTGTGTGACATGTGGGATTTTAGTTCCCCAACCAGGATCAGACTCAGTCCCCCTGCAGCGGAAGTGCAGAGTGTTAACCTCTGGCCGGCTGGGGAAGTCCCTATATATTTTAATTTTTATATGTCAGCATGCATATAAATTTATATATATATGACAAACCTAGACAGCATATTAAAAAGCAGAGACATTACTTTGCCAACAAAGATCTGTGTAGTCAAAGCTTTGGTTTTTCCAGTAGTCATGTATGGATATGTGAGTTCGAACATAAAGAAGGCTGAGCACTGACGAATTGATGCTTTTGAGCTGTGGTGTTGGAAAAGACTCTTGAGAGTCTGTTGGACTGCAAGATCAAACCGGTGAATCCTGAAGGAAACCAACCCTGCATATTGTTTGGAAGAACTGATGCTGAAGCTCCAGTACTTTGGCCACCTGTGACAAAGAGCCGACTCACTAGAAGAGACTGTGATGTGGGAGTGATTGAGGGCAGGAGAAGGGAACAAAAGGGGACAAGATGATTGGATGGCATCACTGACTCAATGGACATGAGTTTGAACAAGCTCCAGGAAATGGTGAAGGACAGGGAAGCCTGTTGTGCTCCAGTCCATGGGGTCACAAACAGCTGGACACTACTGAGCAACTGAACAACTATATACATATATAACTTTTAGTGCTGTTCTCAACTCTGAAAAGAGATTTTCCTTCTTGCTACTTTGAAAACTTGTGCCTTTAGAGACTTTTAGTTATTCTGTGATGTCAGTCACCATTAGTATGTGAGTAGCATTAAAATTTTGTTTCTTCGAACCTGACCTCTCCTTTCATCCTCTACCCATATATTCAGCTGCCTACTTGACTTCAAGTAGATCTCTCACTGTCATCTGGTATTAACCCCACCAAAACAACTCTGGATCATCTTTGTCTCCCTTTGTCCCTCTCGTGTCTCATTCTTGTTGATTGCAGTTGGTGACATCTCCATCTTCTGAGTTTCTCCTTCCATAAATCTTGAGTCATCATAATCATCTTCTCTCCTTTTCTCCGAACATTCAGTCTCTTTCTTGATTTTTTCCATTCTGCCTCCAAAAGAGATCTCACATCTTTCTTTTGCCAGCTCCTTGGTCCAAGCCTCCTTTACCACTCACCTGGGCTGAAAAATAATCGTCCTCTGGTTAATCCTCCAGTTCAGCATTCCTGTCCCTCCCCAGTCATTTCTTTGCATATCTCTGGAATAATCTACACACTTACTTAAGAGACCTTTGAAGTATGTCCTTTATCATTCAGGTAAGCCCACTGTGCCCCACCAGCAAGGACTCATGCCTCTTGTTTCTGCTCCTGCCTCTCTGGTTCATTAGATTCCTGTCACAGCTCTTTTGCTCTTTTTTTTTATGGTTACGATTTTATTTATGTAGTTTTGGCTGTGCTGGGTTTTCGCGGCTGTGCGGGCCTTTCTCTCGTTGCAGTGAGTGGGGGCTGCTCTAACTGCAGTGCGCTGGCTTATCAATGAGGTAGCTGTTCTTGCTGAGGAGCGTGGGCTCTGGGGCCCTTGAGTTCAGTAGTTACAGCACAGACTCAGTAGTTGTGGCCACAGGCTTAGTTGCTCCACAGCATGTGGGGTCTTCCCCAGACCAGGGATTGAACCCATGTCTCCTGCATTGACAGGCGGATTCTTTACCACTGAGCCACCAGGCAAGCCCCATTCCCAGCTCTTAATGGACTGTGTTCTACCTGCCTCTGAGCATATACGCATCTTTTCCCCCTGAAATACTTTCCCCAACTGGCTCGCTAAATCCTTCTTACCCATCATATCTCAACTGAACTTAAATTCCTCAGAAAATCCTTTTCTGAGTCATGAAGCAAAATGTAGGTTCTCCAGTTTTATCAGCTAACAGGTTCTGTAGTTTTCCTTCAAACACTTAGAACAAAGTTAATTATGTATTTGTTTTTCCTTTTATTTTGCAACAACCTGAAGAGGCATTTTTTTCTCTCTCTTACTCTCAAGATAATAACGTATGACAGTAGGTAGAGGGATTGTGTGGGTTTTTTTTTTTGAGGTAATTTCTATGTTTGGTAGTTGATTTCTTTTCATCTTTGTTCGTAGATTCCTCCCATAGTAGGCACTTGACTCTTTTCTTTAAAGGAACTGCGTAAGTCATATAAGTTCATGTTAAGTATTAAGTTGACTTCAAAACATTGAATTTTTACCTGTGCAAATGTGAAAATAGATAAGGTTTTGTTTGTTTTACCTAAAAGTGTATAAAATGTAAACCAATCAGCTATAGATTTGTCGTGCATACATTAGTTAGAAAAATCCTTTACCCTTTTTTTGTTTTTGTTTTTGTTTTTTAAATAAGCTATAAAACATCAACAGCAAGTGAGCTAGAAGATCTTAAGGTGCAGAATGAGTCACTTAAGGAAAAACTGGCCAAGGCTGAGCAAAGTGCAGAGGATGCCCAAGATCAGATATTGGCAACTGAGAACTCAAATCAAGAATATGCAAGGTATGTAGGAGAAATAAAACCTGCCCACACCTGTGGTCTTTAGAACCATTAGGATAATTGGATGTTGCTGCAAGCCAGCTACTAAGTAATGCAGAAAACTAGTCCCGTGGCTTGCTTTTGATGATCTTCAGTGGTGAATTATGAATTTACGTAGTTTGAAAAGTATAATTCTTAACAGTTTTTTGAGATTCTATTTTTAAAAAAGGTAATTGAAATGGCTATAACTTTCTTAATGGACTCTTCTCTCTCAAACCCAAGGATGCTTCTAGATCTGCAGACCAAATCAGCACTTAAAGAAGCAGAAATTAAAGAAATTACAGTTTCTTCTCTTAAAAGAATAACTGATTTGCAGAACCAACTCACGCAACAAAGCGAAGACTTTAAGAAACAACTGGAAGAGGAAGAAGCAAGGTAATCTAGGTTGAAAACTGAAATGCCATGCATCTCAAGTTATTTTTTCTAGTATACTGTGTTTTTAAATTTAATTTTCCCTTACAGAAAAACTGGAAAAGAAAACTCAGTAGCAGAATTAACTGAGGAAATGAATAAGTGGCGTCTCCTCTATGAAGAATTATATAATAAAACAAAGCCTTTTCAGGTCTGTCAATTAGGACTTAACTTATTTGTGTTTGAGAATTCGTATTGTTCCCTGTCACAGGCATGGCAGTGACATGGTTCTTCTGAAATATCATTTTGCTGTGCATTTACAGTGCCAGTCTAACTTCCTATTACGGAAGGTTTATTATAGATGTTACTACATTATTATGCATACATTTTTAATATGGCCTTTATAGACCTAAATATTACCCCTTAATAAGATTCTTAAAAGTTAATACCTTAGAAGGCTCTCCTGATATGAACATTTGATAATCTATGCAAATTTGTGACACTTATTTTGTTATGATCTTTCTCAGTGTTGCTCTAATTAACACTTAAAGGATAAATGCAAATCTGGGTATTTAGAGTCAGAAGACAGTATTGGTTATAATGTGTTGTGGTAATACAGATTAGGCCAGCTAGCGGGTCTTTCCCTGTTTTTTTCTTTCTGTTTCATTGATCTTAGAAATGAAAAACAACTTTTTATTAAAAAAAAAAAAAAAAAAGACAATTTATGGAGAGCCCTAAGAGTAAGTCAATATAATCTATTTTTGTCTTTTGCCTTTTTTGTTGTTGTAGTTGTTGAGTTTCTTATTTAAATATTTGTTTACTTATTTGGCTGCACCAGGTCTTAATTGCAGCATGTGGGATCTAGTTCCCCAACCAGGGATCAAACCTTGCCCCCTGCATTGGGAGCCTGCAGTCTTCTGCAGTCTTAGCCACTGGACCACCAGGGAAGTCCTGTCTTTTGCCTTTTTACTTTCTTTCACTTTAGTTTTCCCTATAGTTAATATGAGTCAAGTAGGATTTAATAGTTTTAAGTCTAAACTTTACAAAAAAATCTTTTTCAGCTACAACTGGATGCATTTGAAGCAGAGAAACAGGCTTTGTTGAATGAACATGGTGCGGCTCAGGAACAACTAAATAATTTAAGAGATTCATATGCTAAATTATTGGGTCATCAGAATCTAAAGCAAAAAATCAAGCATGTTGTGAAATTGAAAGATGAAAATAGCAATCTCAAATCGGTTTGTAAAGTAACATTTATTTCTATTGATATTGGGGTGGGTGGTTTTTATTTTATCAGGATAATGCTGACTTAATAAAATGAGTTGGGAAGTGTTTCACCCTTTCTATTTATGGAACAGTTCATGAATTATTGGTTTTAACTCTTTACTGAATGTGTAATGGAATTCAGTGGTGAAGGCATCTGGACCTGGACTTCTCTCTGTGGATGGTTTTTGATCAGTAATTCAATCTCTTCACTTATTATACTAGGTCTATTCAAACTGACTATTTCAACTCAAAACCTATGAGATGCAGCAAAAGCAGTTCTAAGAGGGAAGTTTACAGCAATACAATCCTACCTCAGATTGACTATTTCGTCTTGAGACAGTTTCAGTAGTTTGCGTCTTTCTAGGAATATGTCCATTTCATTTTCTGATGTGTTGATTCACAATTGTGTGCCATATTCCCTTATATTCCTTTTTATTTTGATACTGTCAGTAGCAATGGCCCCTCTTTCATTTCTGATTCTAGGAATTTTGAGTCTACTCCCTTTTTTTTAAGTTCCTTTACTTCTGCAAACATGTTTATAATGGCTTTAAACCCTTTTTTGGATAAGTTCAATATTGGATAACTCCCAGTTTTTGTTGAGACAGAAACAAGCAGTTTTTGTTGCCTGCTTTTCCCCAGTATGTAAATCATGCTTTTCTGTTTGCATACTTTGTACTTTTTCTGTTAGAAAATGGATGTTTTAGACAATGTATTGTAGCACCTCTGGGTACTGCTGTCGCCTTGCAGGTATGTTGTTATTTTTTTGTTTAGTGAAGTCTATTCTTCCTCCCTACAGAGGCACAAACTAGTGCCTCTGATGTTGCTGCTGAGAGAGGTTCAGTGTCAGGTGTGTCCACAGTCACCCTGAGATGACTCTGGTTTGGGTAAGGCTGCCTCCCTCTCTCCCTGATCACACATAGTTGCTGGCTCCCCTCTGTTATTTTCAGCATTGCCCAAGGTCATAAATTCCTCTACAGATTAATCCAGTCTAATTCTGGTTCCTTTGTTGGAATTGTGTCTTAGGTCAGTGATTGACTTTGTTCTGGCTAGAGGAGGTCCCCTCCCACGTGTCTTATTCACCACTTCTCTTCTACACACTAGGCAATTTACAGTTTAGCCCAGTTTTTAATCACTTCCCAGTCCCTTGCACCACACAGCCTCTACTGTTCTTAAGGGCACCCTTCAGCTTGAACTGCTCTAAATTCTGTTGTAAATGAAGTCACTTGCTCTGGGAATAAATTCAGTTCAGTTCAGTCACTCAGTTGTGTCCGACTCTTTGCGACCCCATGAACCACAACACGGCAGGCCTCCCTGTCCATCGCAAACTCCTGGAGTTTACCTAAACTCATGCCCATCGAGTCGGTGAAGCCATCCAGCCATCTCATCCTCTGTCTTCCCCTTCTCCTCCTGCCCCCAATCCCTCCCATCATCAGGGTCTTTTCCAATGAGTCAACTTTTCACATAAAGTGGCCAAAGTATTGGAGTTTCAGCTTCAGCATCAGTCCTTCCAGTGAACACCCAGGACTTATCTCCTTTAGGATGGGCTGGTTGGATCTCCTTGCAGTCCAAGGGACTCTCAAGAGTCTTCTCCAACACCACAGTTCAAAAGTATCAATTCTCTGGAGCTCAGTTTTCTTCACAGTCCCAACTCTCACATCCATACATGACCACTGGACAAACGATAGCCTTGACCAAACAGACCTTTGTTGGCAAAGTAATGTCTCTGCTTTTTATTTTTTTATTTTTTTTCATTTATTTTTATTAGTTGGAGGCTAATCCCTTTACAATACCACAGTGGGTCTTGTCATACATTGACATGAATCAACCATGGATTTACATGTATTCCCCATCCCGATCCCTGCTCCCACCTCCCTCTCTACCCCATCCCTCTGGGTCTTCCCAGTGCACCAGGCCCGAGCACTTGTCTCATGCATCCAACCTGGGCTGGTGATCTCTTTCACTATAGATAATATACATGTTTCGATGCTGTTCTCTCAAAACATCCCACCCTCGCCTTCTCCCACAGAGTCCAAAACTCTGTTCTGTACATCTGTGTCTCTTTTTCTGTTTTGCATACAGGGTTATCATTACCATCTTTCTAAATTCCATATATATGTGTTAGTATGCTGTAATGTTCTTTATCTTTCTGGCTTACTTCACTCTGTATAATGGGCTCCAGTTTCATCCATCTCATTAGAACTGATTCAAATGCATTCTTTTTAATGGCTGAGTAATATTCCATGGTGTATATGTACCACAGCTTCCTTATCCATTCGTCTGCTGATGGGCATCTAGCTTGCTTCCATGTCCTGGCTATTATAAACAGTGCTGTGATGAACATTGGGGTGCACGTGTCTCTTTCAAATCTGGTTTCCTCGGTGTGTATGCCCAGGAGTGGGATTGCTGGGTCATATGGCAGTTCTATTTCCAGTTTTTTAAAAATCTCCATACTCTTCTCCATAGCGGCTGTACTAGTTTGCATTCCCACCAACAGTGTAAGAGGGTTCCCTTTTCTCCACACCCTCTCCAGCATTTATTGCTTGTAGCCTTTTTGATAGCAGCCATCCTGACTGGCATGTAATGGTACCTCATTGTGGTTTTGATTTGCATTTCTCTGACAATGAGTGATGTTGAGCATCTTTTCATGTGTTTGTTAGCCATCTGTATGTCTTCTTTGGAGAAATGTCTGTTTAGTTCTTTGGCCCATTTTTTGATTGGGTCATTTATTTTTCTGGAATTGAGCTGGAGGAGTTGCTTGTATATTTTTGAGATTAATCCTTTGTCTGTTACTTTGTTTGCTATTATTTTCTCCCATTCTGAAGGCTATCTTTTCACCTTGCTTATAGTTTCCTTTGTTGTGCAAAAGCTTTTACGTTTCATTAGGTCCCATTTGTTTATTTTTCCTTTATTTCCAATATTCTGGGAGGTGGGTCATAGAGGATCCTGCTGTGATTTATGTCGGAGAGTGTTTTGCCTATGTTCTCCTCTAGGAGTTTGATAGTTTCTGGTCTTACATTTAGATCTTTAATCCATTTTGAGTTTATTTTTGTGTGTGGTGTTAGAAAGTGTTCTAGTTTCATTCTTTTACAGGTGGTTGACCAGTTTTCCCAGCACCACTTATTAAAGAGTTGTCTTTTTTCCATTGTATATCCTTGCCTCCTTTGTCGAAGATAAGGTGTCCATAGGTTTGTGGATTTATCTCTGGGCTTTCTGTTCTGTTCCATTGATCTATATTTCTGTCTTTGTGCCAGTACCATACTGTCTTGATCACTGTGACTTTGTAGTAGAGCCTGAAGTCAGGCAGGTTGATTCCTCCAGTTCCATTCTTCTTTCTCAAGATTACTTTGGCTATTCAAGGTTTTTTGTATTTCCCTACAAATTGAGAAATTATTTGTTCTAGTTCTGTTAAAAATACTGTTGGTAGCTTGATAGGGATTGCATTGAATCTATAGATTGCTTTGGGTAGAATAGCCATTTTGACAATATTGATTCTTCCAATCCGTGAACACGGTATGTTTCTCCATCTGTTTGTGTCCTCTTTGATCTCTTTCATCAGTGTTTTATAGTTTTCTATGTATGGGTCTTTTGTTTCTTTAGGTAGATATACTCCTAAGTATTTTATTCTTTTTGTTGCAATGGTGAATGGTATTGTTTCCTTAATTTCTGTTTTCTTATTGTTAGTGTATAGGAATGCAAGGGATTTCTGTGTGTTAATTTTATATCCTGCAACTTTACTATATTCGTTGATTAGCTCTAGTAATTTTCTGGTAGTCTTTAAGGTTTTCTATGTAGAGGATCATGTCATCTGCAAACAGAGAGAGTTTCACTTCTTCTTTTCCTATTTGGATTCCTTTTACTTCTTTTTCTGCCCTGATTGCTGTGGCCAACACTTCCAAAACTATGTTGAATAGTAGTGGTGAGAGTGGGCAACCTTATCTTGTTCCTGATTTCAGGGAAAATGCTTGCAATTTTTCACCATTAAGGGTAATGCTTGCTGTGGGTTTGTCATATATAGCTTTTATTATGTTGAGGTATGTTCCTTCTATTTCTGCTTTCTGGAGAGTTTTAATCATAAATGGGTGTTGAATTTTGTCAAAGGCTTTCTCTGCATCTATTGAGATAATCATATGGTTTTTATCTTTCAACTTGTTAATGTGGTGTATTACATTGATTGATTTGCAGATATTAAAGAATCCTTGCATTCCTGGAATAAAGCCCACTTGGTCATGGTGTATGATTTTTTAATATGTTGTTGGATTCTGTTTGCTAGAATTTTGTTAAGGATTTTTGCATCTATGTTCATCAGTGATACTGGCCTGTAGTTTTCTTTTTTTGTGGCATCTTTGTCTGGTTTTGGAATTAGGGTGATGGTGGCCTCATAGAATGAGTTTGGAAGTTTACCTTCTGCAATTTTCTGGAAGAGTTTGAGTAAGATAGGTGTTCTCTTCTCTAAATTTTTGGTAGAATTCAGCTGTGAAGCCATCTGGTCCTGGGCTTTTGTTTGCTGGAAGATTTCTGATTACAGTTTCAATTTCCTTGCTTGTGATGGGTTTGTTAAGATCTTCTATTTCTTCCTGGTTCAGTCTTGGAAAGTCATACTTTTCTAAGAATTTGTCCATTTCTTCCAAGTTGTCCATTTTATTGGCATAGAGCTGCTGGTAGTAGTCTCTTATGATCCTTTGTATTTCAGTGTTGTCTGTTGTGATCTCTCCATTTCCATTTCTAATTTTGTTGATTTGGTTCTTCTCCCTTTGTTTCTTAATGAGTCTTGCTAATGGTTTGTCAATTTTGATAATTTTTTCAAAAAACCAGCTTTTAGCTTTGTTGATTTTTGCTATGGTCTCTTTAGTTTCTTTTGCATTTATTTCTGCCCTAATTTTTAAGATTTCCCTCCTTCTACTAACCCTGGGGTTCTTCATTTCTTCCTTCTCTAGTTTCTTTAGGTGTAGAGTTAGGTTATTTATTTGACTTTTTTCTTGTTTCTTGAGGTAAGCCTGTAATGCTATGAATCTTCCCCTTAGCACTGCTTTTACAGTGTCCCATAGGTTTTGGGTTGTTGTGTTTTCATTTTCATTCATTTCTATGCATATTTTGATTTTTTTAAATTTCTTCTATGATTTGTTGGTTATTCAAAAGCGTGTTATTTAGCCTCCATATGTTTGAATTTTTAACAATTTTTTTCCTGTAATTGAGATCTAATGTTACTGCACTGTAGTCAGAAAAGGTGACTGGAATGATTTCAATTTTTTTGAATTTTCCAAGATTTATGGCCCAGGATGTGATCTATTCTGGAGAAGGTTCCGTGTGCACTTGAGAAAAAGGTGAAGTTGATTGTTTTGGGGTGAAATGTCCTATAGATATCCATTAGATCTAGCTAGTCCATTGTGTCATTTAAAGTTTGTGTTTTCTTGTTAATTTTCTGTTTAGTTGATCTATCCATAGTTGTGAGTGGGGTATTAAAGTCTCCCACTATTATTGTGTTACTATTAATTTCCTCTTTCATACTCATTAGCGTTTGCCTTACATATTGTGGTGCTCCTATGTTGGGTGCATATATATTTATAATTGTTATATCTTCTTGGATTGATCCTTTGATCATTATGTAGTGTCCATCTTTGTCTCTTTTCACAGCCTTTATTTGAAAGTCTATTTTATCTGATATGAGTATTGCAACTCCTGCTTTCTTTTGTTCTCCGTTTGCGTGTTATATTTTTTTCCAGCCCTTCACTTTTAATCTGTATGTGTCTCTTGTTTTGAGATGGGTCTCTTGTAGACAGCATACATAGGGGTCTTGTTTTTGTATCCATTCAGCCAGCCTTTGTCTTTTGGTTGGGGCGTTCAACCCATTTACATTTAAGGTAATTATTGATAGGTATGGTCCTGTTGCCATTTACTTTGTTGTTTTGGGTTCACGTTTATACAACCTTTCTGTGTTTCCTGTCTAGAGAAGATCCTTTAGCATTTGTTGTAGAGCTGGTTTGGTGGTGCTGAATTCTCTCAGCTTTTGCTTGTCTGTAAAGCTTTTGAATTCTCCTTCATATCTGAATGAGAACCTTGCTGGGTAGAGTAATCTAGGTTGTAGGTTATTCTCTTTCATTACTTTAAGTATTTCCTGCCATCCTCTTCTGTCCTGGAGGGTTTCTATTGATAGATCAGCTGTTATCCTTATGGGAATCCCTTTGTGTGTTATTTGTTGTTTCTCCCTTGCTGCTTTTAATATTTGTTCTTTCTGTTTGATCTTTGTTAATTTTATTAATATGTGTCTTGGGGTGTTTCACCTTGGGTTTATCCTGTTTGGGACTCTCTGGGTTTCTTGGACTTGGGTGGCTATTTCCTTCCCCATTTTAGGGAAGTTTTCAGCTATTATCTCCTCGAGTATTTTCTCATGGCCTTTCTTTTTGTCTTCTTCTTCTGGGACTCCTATGATTTGAATGTTGGGGCATTTCACATTGTCCCAGAGGTCCCTGAGGTTGTCCTCATTTCTTTTGATTCTTTTTTCCTCTCTGCTTCATTTATTTCCACCATTTTATCTTCTACCTCACTTATCCTATCTTCTGTCTCCGTTATTCTACTCTTGGTTCCCTCCAGAGTGTTTTTGATCTCATTTATTGCATTATTCATTTTTAATTGACTCGTTTTTATTTCTTCTAGGTCTTTATTAAACATTTCTTGCATCTTCTCTATCTTTGTCTCCAGGCTATTTATCTGTAACTCCATTTTGTTTTCAAGATTTTGGATCATTTTTATTATCATTATTCTAAATTCTTTTTCAGGTAGATTCCCTATTTCTTCCTCTTTTGTTTGACTTGGTGGGCATTTTTCTTGTTCCTTTACCTGTTGGGTATTTCTCTGCCTTTTCATCTTGTTTAGATTTCTGTGTCTGGAGTGGGCTTTCTGTATTCTGGTGGTCTGTGGTTCATTTTTATTGTGGAGATTTCACCCAGTGGGTGGGGTTGGATGATTGGCTTGTCAAGGTTTCCTCGTTAGGGAAGCTTGCATCGGTGTTCTGGTGCATGAAACTGGATTTCTTCTCTCTGGAGTGGAATGGAGTGCCCAGTAATGAGTTTTGAGATGGTCTATGTGTTATGTGTGACTTTGGGCAGCCTGTAAGTTGACGCTCACGGCTATGTTCCTGTGTTGCTAGAGAATTTGCGTGGTATGTCTTGCTCTGAAACTTACTGGCTCTTGGGTGGTGGTTGGTTTCAGTGTTGGTATGGAGGCTTTTGGATGGTCTCTTATTACTTAATGTTCTGTGTAGTCAGGAGTTTTCTGGTGTTCTCAGGTTTTGGGCTTAAGTCTCCTGCCTCTGGATTTCAGTTTTATTCTTCCAGTAGTCTCAAGACTTCTCCAACTATACAGCACTGATAATAAAACTTCTAGGTTAATGGTGAAAAGATTCTCCACCATGAGAGACAACCAGAGAGGTTCACAGAGTTACATGAAGAAGAGGAGAGGGAGGAGGGAGATAGAGATGAGCAAGAGGAGAAAAAGGGGGACTCAAGAGGAGAGAGACGGATCTATGCAGTTGTCTGTTCCCAGAGTGCTTTCCGTAGCCCATACACCCACAAAGATTCACAGAATTGGATTGGGAAGAGAAGGGGAAAGGAGGAAATAGAGGTGTTCTGAGGTAGAAAACGGGAAAAAAGTGGGAGAAAAGTGGGAGAGAGTAATCAACACACTCCTGAGTAAAAATGGGAAGTGAATATTGGATTCTTAAATGTCCAAAGTTTATATCACATAATGAAAAACAAAGATTAAAAATCTAGAGTAGAGGTTAGACTCTTAAAAATACAATATTAAAAACCAAAAACAAAAAATTTTAGAGATATATATGAAATTCGGTTTAAAAATAGGGCTTCTCTCTTTTTTTTTGCAAGGTTATAGTGAAATGAAAATGAAAATTAAGGAGTAGTAGAGGAGTAATAGAGGACTTTAAAAGAAAATAAGAGAAAAAGAAAAGAGAAAAAAAAAAAAACAAGAAAAAAATTTTTTCCCTAATTAAGAAAATCATAAAAATATATGAAAAGGAAAGTTAAGGAGTAATAGGGGAGTAATAGGGAATTTTAAAAGAAAATAAAAGAGAAAAAATAAAAAAGAAAAGAAAGGTAAAAATAGATCTAGGAATTTCTCTGGAGCTCTTGCGGTCAGTGTGGGTATGGTTCAGTTTCAGATAGCTCCTCGTTCCAGCTTACACCTCTCGATATCTATAGGCCCCTTCCGGTGTAGTCAGTGTTATCTACAGGGATTTTAATCTGTTGGAACCAGTCCCTTCTGAAGCAGTTCCCTTTGTTTATTTGGCTTCTGTTTGCCGGTCTCTTCAGTGTCTAATTTCCGCCCTGACACAGGCAGGCGGAGGTGGACTCTTGTTCAGGTTCGCTAGTTCCATTGCGCTGTGGGGAGGGAGGGGCGCTGTTTTCCCCGTCTACGCTGCTCAGGCTCCTGGCTGCTCTATATGGAGCGTGCCCTGCGTTACGTGTGGTTCCAGTTTTCAGGTTCCACAAAAGCGCTGACTCGGCTGCGACTGCGTTTTGTGCCTTCCCCGGCCCGAGCAGCTCAGGCAGCCAGGAGCTTGACGGGCGCACTCTCCCTGGGTGCGGTGCACCTTCTCCCCTCCACGGCCCCAGCCTCAGTTTCCGCCCGTGCAGGTCGGGTGCGTGCGCCTTGAGTACCCTCCCGGCGGATGTCGACCATCCAGAATCTCAGGAAGTCTTTGGTTAGAAACTAGAGGCCTGTTTGCAGTTTGGTAGGGGATGCCACCTTTGGGGCCGTGTTTGCCCCTTTCCCCTCCCCCTGCCTCCTGCCTCCGGCTGGGCTGGGTCGGTCCGCAGCCGGCTAGCTCTTCTCTGGACTTCCTCAGACCCTTTGTTATTGGAATGGCCAGCAGCATGTTCGGGCAGGTTAATTTTGTCTCTCTCTTTTGCTGTCCCACAGTTTAAGTTGGTTTCTCACAAAAGCTCCCTCCGATTGCCCTCAGGGCACTCAGGCCTGGTCCTTCCCCTAAGCAATGCCTCCTGCTCCTCTCCATTCCGACCCCACTTGCTGGTGGCAGATGTGGGCATCTGGGGTACTTTTCTGCTGGGAGTTGCTTTTAGGCACGTAATCTGTGGGTTTTATTTTCCTCTCAGTTAGGTTGCCCTCCGAAGATTCAAAAACTTCCCTCAGACCCGCCAGTGCAAGGGTTTCCTGGTGTTTGGAAACTTCCTCTATTAAGACTCCCTTCCTGGGACGGGTCTCGTCCCTAGCTCTTTTGTCTCTCTTTTTATCTTTTATATTTTGTCCTACCTCCTTTCGAAGACAGTGGGCTGCTTTTTTGGGCACCTGATGTCCTCAGCTAGTGATCAGAAGCTGTTTTGTGAAGTTTGCTCTACATTGAATTGTTCTTTCGATAAATTTGTAGGGGAGAAAGTGGTCTCCCCGTCCTATTCCTCCACCATCTTGGCTCCTGCTGTCTCTGCTTTTTAATATGCTATCTAGGTTGGTCATAACTTTCCTTCCAAGGAGTAAGCGTCTTTTAATTTCATGGCTGCAGTCACCATCTGAAGTGATTTTGGAGCCCCAAAAAATAAAGTCTGACACTGTTTCCACTGTCTCCCCATCTATTTCCCATGAGGTGATGGGACCAGATGCCATGATCTTAGTTTTCTGAATGTTAAGCTTTAAGCCAACTTTTTCACTCTCCTCTTTCACTTTCATCAAGAGGCAATAGTTCCTCTTCACTTTCTGCCATAAGGGTGGTGTCATCTGCATATCTGAGGTTATTGATATTTTTCCCAGCAATTTTGATTCCAGCTTGTGCTGGAATAAATTAGGAGCTCTGTATTCTCCTCCCAGGCAGAATTTCTGAGACAAGTCTTCAGATCTGGATTTGGGGACTATGGCAAGGTTTCTTCTGAGTGACACCTCTGTCCCTGTAGCTGGGTGCTTAGTAGACTTGGGGGAGAGGGAGATGAGCAGTCTGCGGGTCTCTCACTTTGCCTCTGTTGGCTTGGAACCATTGTCTCATGAGCCAGGTAAAGGGTGATCGGGGTCTGGGTATTTTCAGCACTCTGCACCTAAGATAGGGCCTTGGTTTCTTGAAAGGAAAGACCCCTCACACACATACCTCTCAGCCATATTTGCTGTGGTTCAGATCAAGGAAGATCTGGGGGCAAGAGGAGAGATGCTGACATCCTGCTCCTCTTGGCAGGAGAAGCCTGACTGGGAGCTGGGGGAGGAGAGAACCCTGTGCTCCAGGCTTCAGAGTTCTGGTGTGGACTCTCTGCTTTGCTAAGCAAGGACTAGGGCGAGAGGGAACAGCATTGGTTCAAACACAACAGGACATTGCCTTTTTTAAAAAACAAAAACCACTTTTTTAAGGATCTGCTTGAATAATTGTTTCTTCACTTGCTATTTTACTTTGAGGCCATTTAAAGAGGCTTTAAGTAGTTGCTTTTTTTTGTAATTTTTTATATCACTAGGGAGCAAGTCAGCAGAGCTGCTCATGCTGTCTCCCCAGTAGTGATGCTCAGCATTTAATTTGGTGTTGAACTTTTATCAGAAATACAACTTTGTACCTATAGAGGGACAGGAAGATTTAAATGACTTGTTATCTTCTTTGTCATAGCTGTTCATTTTGTAATTTATAGTCTGAAAGCCTGTATGCAGTAGGCTTTTGCCATTAAGGTTTGAAAAATGAGCAACTGTGGAATTGTCAGTAATATTGGTAGCACATTTCACCAACATGATCTTCAATAATTATTTACTGACTGTATTTTTTCTTACAATAGGAGGTGTTAAAACTCCGTGCTCAGCTTACGAAAAGAAAACAAAGTGAAGCAAAACTTCAGGAGGAACTGAATAAAGTTCTAGGTATCAAACACTTTGATCCTTCAAAGGCTTTTCTTCATGAGAGTAAAGAAAATTTTGTTCCCAAAACTCCATTAAAAGAAGGTAAGAAATGAATAAACGTACAGAACTCTGTTATCTTCCTTTGGATTTGGTTTCACAGCACTGAGCAAGTTATCTATCTTTATGAACTGTGAAAATCTGTTAACAGTTTCTGATATATCTTCCTTGAAAACTTGTCTTCTTTCTCTCTTTATTGTTTTATATTTATTTACTTATTTGTTTGTTTGGCCACATAGAGTCTTAGTCGCAACACGCAGGATCTTTAGTTGTGGTGTGCAAACTAAGTTGCGGCATGTAGGATCTAGTTCCCTGACCAGGGATTGAACCCAGGACCCCTGCATAGGGAGTGTGGAGTCTTAGCCACTGGACCACTAGGGAAGTCCCCTTGTCTGCCTTTTTTGCTCATACCCATTCCCTACCAGAATTAATCCGTCTATCACACCCTTGACATTTTGTAACCTAAACATCCGATTTGTAATTTTGGAGAAGTAGATTTTTCTTTTTTTCTTTTATTTTACTTATTCACGTTATTTTTGGTTGCACTGGGTCTTTGTTGCCACTCTTGGACTTTCCCTCGTTGCAGCGGGTGGAGGCTCCTCTTCACTGCGGTGTGAGGGTCTCTCATTGCGGTGGCTTCCTTTGTTGCAGAGCACAGGCTCTAGGGCACAGGCTTAGTAGTTGTGGCACGCAGGCTTAGCTACTCCTTGGCATATGGAATCTTCCTAGACCAGGGATTGAACCCGTGTCCCCTACACTGGCAAGTGGATTCCTATCCACTATGCTACCGGAGAAGTCCATTTTTCTCTCTTTCTTGACTACAGTCTCTGTATCTTTGACAATAAACTGAAATTGGCTGAAATAGCAAATGAAGAAATATAAATAAAATGCAAGTATTGTTTCATCTTCCTTAGAGAAGGTAAACTGCTTTTAGTTCATAATGATGGATGCATTAGTTTTAATTTAGAAAACTAACACTGCTGTTTAATACTCCTTCCAGGCAATACAAACTGCTCCTGAGCTCGTAGTGGAGTTTCGAGAATCATGCAAGTAAACATCTGAAAAACCTGTTGAGGACTATTTTTTCTTACTATGTTTTTTATTATTATTATTGCTTACTATTGTGTTTATAATATTTGTTAATCTCTTATTTAATACTAACTTCCTGTCCTTACATATGTGATAGGAAGTTTGACTGTTTTTACCAGTGTTCTCTGACATTCTAGTTACTCTTGTCAGTACTTCCTCCTTGATACTCACCCTTATTACCTCATTCTAAATGTTCTGACGCTTTCCAGCTTTTCTCACTCATCCCATGAAATCAATAGTCTTTTAAAAATCATTCTCATACTATCATTTCCCTATTCTGAAACCTTAGGTTCTTTTTTAGTTTGATGCTGAAGACCTTTTCTAGTCTGAACGTCTTATGCTAGGCTAAAACACCTTGGCTTGTTCTTGCCTCTACTTTAATTCTCCTAATAATGTTCATTCTGTCCCACCCATCATCTGTTTATCCAGTTCAAATAAGAAATAGAGGCAAGCTTTTTTCCATAGTTATCTCTTACCAAAGCCACTAAGTTGGTTAATAATTTGCAGATTTCTAGACCCCATCCCAGACCTCTTAAATTACAATCTGTGGTTTGGTCTAGAAATCTGCTGCTTTTTTTTTTTCTTTCATAAACAGCAGTTAATTCTTAGAAACTCTGCTTGTAACCTCTTTTTTTTGCCACACCACGCACCAAGTGTGGGATCTTAGTTCCTGATCGGGGATCGAACCCATGCTCTCTGCTTTGGGAACACGGAGTCACAACCACAGGACTGCTGGGGAGGTCCCTGCTCATAACCTCCTTAGAGAACTTGTCTAGCTGCTTGACATCTGCCTGATTGCTGGGTGTTTGATTAATATTTATGTATCATGAAATAAAATTACATGTCACTGACCCAATTATACAACTTCTATTACATGAAATCACATTAATTCTTCTATTTAAGATGCATTTATTGTCTCTGCCCTCCTCTCCCCATATTGTCTCCAGAATCACTAATGGTATTAATAGTATACTACTTAGAAAGTGGTCATTCTCCACCTGAAATACCTGATCTACACAGTTGGTATATTACAAGCCAACTTTTTGTCATGTTTCTCCATTGATGGACCAACAGAGACTATTTTAATCAGGATAACTTGTCTTAATTATTTAATTAGATCTTAATATATAGTTAAGTTCAAAGGAAATGTAGAAATTAGAAAAACCGTCTAATAAAATGGAATCATTCAAGAGTTCTGCTTTTAGCCAAGATGCAGTAACATGGATCAGATTTATTGCTCCTCCTCCTACCCTACACACACACACACACACACAACACGCATGCACACGCACCCTAAAACTGTCCAAGAATGACAAAATATACAAAAGAATGATTTTCATGATGTTAAACGTGAAAAAAAAAAATCCCTAAGACATGACAATCAAGGTGAATCCTACAGTTCATCCATGTTTACAGCCTTGAGAGAGTTTGCAAACATACATGAAAGGGGAACCCAGGCAAAGCCCATCCAACTAACTGAGTTGAAAAGCCGGAACTGAGATCTGCGGAGACCAAAGATACTGGAGACTGCAGGACAGAGTACTGAAAGGACAAAACTGCAGGGGAAAACTGTGGAGATGCACAAAGGGTCCCTCAAGGAATCGGCTGCATACTGACTAGTTATGCACATGAGGAAACTGCCTGAAGCCTGGGGAAGAACCATCCCCCGAAATTAAAAGTAACAGTGCCCAAAGTTCACACAGGCTAGAAACACTGCCTGTTCCCACCAGCCTAACTTGAAAACCTCATGATTTATAGAGAACTAAGATATGCAGAAGGGTTCAGTGTGGTCTGGGGAATAATCAGTCCTAAAGTAAGCACTCTGGTCCCACCTAACAAATCTTAAAAAAGGATGACCCAAGAGGATCAGTCCTTTCTAAGAAAATTATTACATTTGGGAACAAAGCTCAAGAAACTGCATAGGTTTATAAAAATGTCAAGCACCCAAGAATGTAAGTTTTACAGTTTCTTAACATCCAATCAAAAGATCCCTAGACATGCAGGGAGGCAGGAAACATCATCTCCTAAAGAGAATATTCAATCAACCCAGAACTGACATAGAGATTAGAATTATCAGAGGACATCACAATGGCTATTTTATATATGCCACATATACCAAAACTTAGTGAAGATATTTAACATTAAAAAACATCCAAATTGAACTTGTAGAGATAAGAACTACAGTATGTAAGAAAAAAACACAAAACTCTCAATGGGAGTACAGAGAGAAGACATTGCAAAAGGAAAGACTAGTGAACTTGAAAACATAGCAATAGGAACTATCTAACATGAAACAGAAATGAGGTTGAAAAAATGAGCAGAACACCAATGTACTCTGGGACAACTTCAAGCAGTCTAACATATATGTAATCAGAGTTCCCAGAGGAGGGAAGGAGGGGACAGAAAAATCACTTGAAGAAGTAATGGTGGAAATGTTTCCAAATAGGAAAACTAGAACCCTAGGAACAATAAATATGAAACATGACAATTGCTGAAAAGCAGTGATAAAGAAAAACTGTCAGCCTAAAACTATCTCAACAAAAGTAGTTTTCAGAAGCAAAGATGAAAAATTATTTTCAGATGTAAAAATATTACTCTCTAAAATATAATTGACTGTTAAAAAGAACAGCAAGAGTGTGGTCTGTAGTTTAGACATCTTTAAAATTACATTATGTCAGCAATAGCTCAAAGCCTAGGAGGGGGGAAAATGGAAGAATGTGATTGCAAGTTCTTTATACTATATGTAAAGTGGAATAATGTTACTTGAAGACAGACTGTGGTAACTTAATATATACTATAAACCCTAATAAAATCACTAAAATAAAAGACTTGTCAATAAGTCAACAAAGATGAAATTATAAAGAAGCAGTCAATTCAAAAGGCAGAAAAAGAGGAAAAGGGAAAGAACAGATGAGTCAAAAAGAAATTAATAGTATTATAATTAAATTTAATCATATCAACAATCAAATTAATGTAAATGGTCTGTTTACTTCAATTAAAATGCAGAAATGATCAAATGAGATTACAAAGCAAGATGACTACATGCTGCCTACAAAAATACACTTCATATATAATGACAGAAATAAGGTGAAAAATGCAAGAATGTTAAAAGATACACCAAGCTGAAGGGATAGGAAGACCTAGTCCCTCCTTCCCCTGACAAACAGTAATTCAACAACAATACAGAGACAGATTCCCTTTGGAAATGGGGAAACGATAGTCTCTCCAAACAAATAGCATTGGGAAAATTGTATATCCAAATGCAAAAGAATGAATTGGAACCTTACCTTACACTATACACAAAAATCAACTCAAAAAGGATTAAAGGCTTAAACGTAAAACCTTAAACTAAAACTACTATAACAAACCATGGAAAAAACTTTTATGATATTGGTCTTGGCCGTGATTTCTTGGTTATGATACCAAAGGTCAGTAAAAAAAAAACAAAAATGGACAAGTAGGACTGCATCCGACTAAAAAAGTTTCTGCCTAACAAACAAGGTAAGTGTTGGCAAGGATGTGGAAAAATTAGAACCCTTACACACTGTTGGTGGAAATTTAAAGTGGTGCAACACGATGGAAAATACAATGGAACTTTCTCAAAAAAATTAAAAATGCAACTACCATGAAAGTCACTCAGTCATGTCCGACTCTTTGTGACCCAGTGGGCTGTAGCCCACCAGGCTCCTCTGGAGCTGGATACGGGAATGGGTTGTATCTTTCCAACCGAGGAATCAAACCCAGGTCTCCTGCATTGCAGGCAGACTTTACTGACTGAACCACCAGGGAAGCCAGTGGTCCAGCAATCTCACTTATGTATATTTATCCCAAATAATTGAAATTGGAATCTCAAAGAGATACTTACACCCCCATGTTTATTGCATTGTTATTCACAATAGCTAAGATGTGGGAATGGATGAACAAAATGTAATATACCTGCAGTGGAATATTATTAAGCCTTTAGAAAGAAGGAAATCCTGCCACATGCAAGAAATGGATGAACCTTGAGAATATTATGCCAAGTAAACTTAACCAAACACCAGAGGACAGAATCTGCATGATTCCACTTAACATGAGGTATCTAAAATATTCAGAATCACTGAAGCAAAGAGTACATTGCTGGTCGCCAGGGCCTGCGTGGCAGAGGAAATGTTGCTGTCCAGTCGCTCAGTCATGTCCGACTCTTTGCAACCCCATAGACTGCAGCACGCCAGGCTTCCCTGTCCTTCACCATCTCCCCAAGCTTGCTCAGACTCATGTCCATTGAGTCAATGATGCCATCCAACCAACCATCATGGAAATGAGGAAATGAGTTGCTAATTAACAGGCATAAAGTCTCAGTTGTGTAAGGTAAATTCTAGAGACCTGCTCTGCAACATCATACCTATAATTAAAATACTGTATTTTACACTTTAAAATTTGCTAGAGGGTAGATCTCCTGTTAAGTGTTCTTACCACACACACACACAAGATGATGTGCCAAGATTATGCTAACAGATTGAAAACAAAAACTAGAGTGGCTGTATTAATATCAGACAAAATAGATTTCCAAGCAAAGAATATTACCAAGAATATGTTTCATGTGATAATGATAAATGAGTCAGTTCATCAGGAGGCCAAAATAAACATTTATGTAGCCAATGATAGTTTCAAAGTACATGAGTCAAAAAATTGATAGATTTACAAGGAGAAATAGAAAAATTAATTACATAGATATATCAATAGCCTCCCTCAATAAATTGTAGAACAAATAGAAAACTGGAAAGAATATAGAAGATTTAAAAAATATTCTGAACCAACTTGATCAAATTGATGTTTATAGAAATCACCTAACACGAGCAGAATATTTTGTTAAGTGAGCACAAGAATTTGCCAAGATTGACTATTTATACACTAGGTCATGAAAACAGTCTCTAAATTTAAATGGATTCCAGTCATACCAAGGGTGTTGTCCATTGACAATGGAATTGAATTAGAAGTCAATAAAATAAGTCTCTGGAAAATTGATAAATGGAAATCAATTATCACACCACTAAATGAGATACTGGTCAATGAATAAATTTGAAAGGAAATTAAAAACTATTTTGAATAGATTGAAAATGAAGACACAATATATCAAAGCTTGTAGAATGCTGCTAAAGCAGATTTAGAGCAAAATTACCTCACTGGTGGCCTTTATTTCCAAAAAAGAAATGTTTCAAATCAATGAACTCATACTGTAGAAATAAGTAAAAGAGCAATTTAAAACCAAAGTAAGTAGGGGGAAAACAATAATAAAGGTTAGAGCAGAAATCAGTAAGCTCCAAAACAAAAATAAAAATCAGTGAAAAATATTTCATTGAGAAAAACCAATAAAACTGATAAACCTCTAGCTAATCAAGAATATAAAAATACATAAACTACCAATATCAGGAGTAAGAAAGGTGACAATATTACTTGTGTGGGTGATGGATACATTCACTACCTTGATTATGGTGATGATTTTATCGGTACATATTGTATTTATCTTTGTTGTTCTTGCAGTAACGAAAGCCCAGCACAGCCAAAAGTCAATAAATAAAATTAGTTTTTGAAAGAATTAGTTCATTTTGAAACTAAAGTTTTAATACTGAGATTATTTTCTCAATATTGGGCTGTTTTCTTTTTTTTCCTTTTTCAAATTGGGCTACTGGTTTTAAGTGGCTTTATTTATTTACCTGAAGACCTTTTTTGGAGGGTCTTTGGGGATTATTTTTAGTTTTATCTTTTATTGATGTAAGACCTATTTACTTTTACATGCATTATTTTTAGTTTAGATTTGTTTAAAGAAAACTAGTTTTCAACCTTTGAAAATCTGAACTTTATTGGGGGGGGGGTTAGGGGGTTCAGAATGAGTTTGTTTTTTAATCATTAATGGAAGAAAATCCCCTAAGGGAAAAAAAATATGCCCATTAAACATTTTGTAGATGCTAATGATTTCTTCTCTTTCAAAAATATGAAGACAGTGGAACAGTTATTAGGAGGAATCTTTGGCCATCTCATGCGAAGAGTTGACTCATTGGAAAAGACCCTGATGCTGGGAGGGATTGGGGGCAGGAGGAGAAGGGGACAGCAAAGAATGAGATGACTGGATGGCATCACCGACTCGATGGACATGAGTCTGAGTAAACTCCGGGAGTTGGTGATGGACAGGGAGGCCTGGAGTGCTGCGATTCATGGCATCACAAAGAGTCGGACACGACTGAGCGACTGAACTGAACTGATGCTACCACTTGTATGATGGTTTTAGACTGAGAATATCAAGTTCCAACACCTAACCCCCTCCCATCTCCAGCATTATACAATCCTTCAAGTATGAAACAGTTAAAGAAAGTGAAAGTTTCTCAACTGAGTGAAGTTGCTCAGTCGTGTCTGACTCTTGGCGACCCCGTGGACTGTAGCCCACCAGGCTCTTCGGTCCATATCTCACTGTATAAAATATCTAATTCCATTTATTAGCAGTTTTAATAGATATTTGGAACAACTTCAAAGGATATTCCCAGGGTTTTGCTAACACCGCTCCAGAGTGCCTGTAATTTCTAAGAGAGAACTTTTTTTTCTTTTTTCTTTTGGCTGTGCTGGATCTTTGTTGCTGAGCGGAATTCCTCCAGTTGTGGTGCACAGGCTTCTGGTTCTGGGGCTTTCCTTCTGAAGCGCGGTCTCTCGGGCAAGAAAGCTTCAGTAGTTGTGGTACCTCGGCCCAGTTGCCCGAGGCATGTGGAATCTTCCCAGACCAGGCATCAACCCTGTGTCCCCACATTTCCAGGCTAGTTCTTAACCACTGGGCCACCAGGGAAGTCCTATCAAGGTTTTTGTAATCTGCTAGAGGCTATAGAAAGAACCAAGACAACACCTAACTTCAAAGTTACAGTATAGAAGAAAGGCAATCAATCATAAATGTAAAATTACAAACTGATTTAACTACTCTGAAGAAAAAGAAACGCTGCCTAAATAGTATAAGGATAAATAAAGGTACAGAGTATAGTAAAGACCAGCAGGGGTTTACACCAAGTACATGGGTGAGTGGCCATTGAGGTTCGTGTTTCATAAAGTTGCTAATAATAATAACAACAATAATAACAGTAGTAGCCATAGTAGTGGAGAAGGCAATGGCACCCCACTCCACTGCTCTTACCTGGAAAAACCATGGACGGAGGAGCCTGGTGGGCTGCAGTCCATGGTTAAGAGTCGGGCACGACTGAGCGACTTCACTTTCACTTTTCACTTTCATGTATTGGAGAAGGCAACGGCAACCCACTCCAGTGTTCTTGCCTGGAGAATCCCAGGGACGGGGGAGCCTGGTGGGCTGCCGTCTATGGGGTTGCACAGAGTCGGACACGACTGAAGCGACTTAGCAGCAGCAGCAGCAGCTGCCGTAGTAGTCCTGGCTTTCTGCAAAGGAAAGACTATCTAAGGGGAATTTTTAGACCTTTTAGAATCCAGCTGTGGTATGATTGGATTGCATTCCCAGGGAGTACCAGGCTAGGGTGTATTGAAGGTGTGGATAAGGTCTCTTTAGAAGGAATGGCCTATACTTTGGCCTGTTCCTTAAGCCTCTAAGCTTTTGCCTCAAGGTTTTTACCAAGGTTTTACCAAGCTTTGGCCTCCCAGAGAACTTGCAGGACTGTGAGTGCCGAGGACTATGGGTAAAAATCCAAGTGCTGAGAAGCTTGGGCCGTATCTCCTCCACTCAGGCCTTGTATCTCTGTAGTAGCCTTTGGGGCTTCCCTGGTGGCTTAGTGGGTACAGCTTCTGCCTACAATGCGGGAGACCTGGGTTTGATCCCTGAGTCGGGAAGATCCTCTGGAGAAAGAAATGGCAACCCACTCTAGTACTCTCACCTGGAAAATCCCAGGGACGGAGGAGCCTGCGAGGCTGCAGTCCATGGGGTTGCAGAGTCGGACACGACTGAGCGACTTCACTTAACCTTTAATAGCCCTTAACCTTGAATAGTCTGGAAGCTGTCTGTTCCACACTACTGACAAGACAGGATTGTCGTACTTCTCTAGCAGTGCAGAGATTAAAAATCTGCCTGGCAGTGCGGGGGACATGGGTTCTACACCTTGGTCTGGGAAGATTCCACAAGACATGGGGCAACTGGGCCCGTGGGCCACAACTACTGAAGCCCGAGTTCCCTAGAGCTCATGGTCCGCAACAAGAAAAGTCACGAGTTTCTTTAGTTTCCTGCATAGGCAGGCAGATTCTGTACCACTAGTGCCACCTGAGAAGACTCTACCTTTCCCTAAGGCAAGATAATTTTCTTCACCATAGATTAGTTTCACCTATTTTAGAATTTCATATAAATTGTACTATTTTGTGTCTAGTTTCTTTCACTTAGTATAATGATTTTGAGATTCGTTAATAAAAATTCACTTAACAATCAAGGAAAAAAGGGGAATTTTATTTGAGCCAAACTGAGGATTATAACCTGGAAAACAGATTCTCATAAAGCTTTGAGAACTCTGTTCTGCCAGTCAGAGTTGAAAGCACAGCCATATACATTTTGAGACAAAGGCTCATACAACTAAACGACATACTGATGTTTACATAAAGTTCACCAAAGGTACCTAGTCCAGGTTCACACATAAAAAGCAAACAATAAGTTACTAGACCCTTTACAGAACCAGGAAAGAACTGCATTGCTATTGACAGAGGACGGGGGGAAAAAGATCTTTACAGTTATCAGATACTCCCATCTTTGGCGAGCTCTGGTTAGTATGTAATACAGACACATACTGCACATTATGGTGAGGGGAGGAGGCCAAGTGGACACAGAATTTTATGTTTAGTTTTTCTTGTTTTGCCTTAAAATATAAAATTTTATTTCATTGCATTCATATAGTTCATTTCTTTGAGTAGTTGAGTGATATTCCACAGTATTATTCCACAGAGTAGTATTCCACAGTACTATAATTTGTTTAACCATTCATCACTGATGGGTTTATGGGTTGTTTTAGGTTTTAGGTTATTTTGAATTAAGCTGCTATGAATATTCTTTTTTGGGGCTTATTTTGAATTTTAGGTTTTAGGTTATTTTGAATTAAGCTGCTATGAATATTCTTTTTTTGGCTGTGCAGCAAGGGATGGGGGATTTTAGTTCCCTGACCAGGGATGGAACCCATGCTCCCTGCAATGCAGGTCTGGAGTGCCAGCTGCTGGGCCACCAGGGAAGTCTTGAAGAGTGGAGTCTTAACCATTGGATCACCAGGGAAGTTCTTGCTATGAATGTTCTTGTGCAAGACTTTATGAATATGGTGCTTTCATTTCTCTTGGGTAAGCACCTAGATGTAGAATTTTGGGTCATGGGGTAGGTGTTTATTTGACTTTATAGTAAACTGCCAGTTTTCTGAAGTGTTTGTGTAATGCTATATCCCACCAGGAATGAATGTGCGTTCTAATTGCTCAAAATGCTTGTTAACGTATAATGTTAGGGAAATTAAAACAGAAGTAGTCTTGTTCAGGCTTCAGAAGTCAGGGAGCAGGCCTCTGACCGATTTCTGACCTTGCCTGGCTCTGGATTCCAGTTGGCCTGCAAGCCACCAATTGTTACTAGCTAGTCTAGGGGCACTTTAGATAAGAAAGGGGGTGGGTATGAAATTTCTTAAGCCCCTGAGGGCTTGGCCAAATGCCCCTCCCCCCTTCCCCCAAGAAGTCTTATGACTCACAAGGTGAAACAAATAGCATTGTAAAAGTTAAAAAAAACACAGAGCCGCATTGCATTTTTGCATATAAACTGATGATAGTTTGCAGCCTGATATTATAAACGAGAGCTCCCAGAAGCTGCGATTTGAAGTCTCACCCAACACACCACCCAGGACCCTTTTCCCAACTGGGACTCCAGATTGCTGTTATTTGGGGACTTCCTGGCACTGTTCAAGTCTGGATATAGGTTGTCTTCCCAATTTGGTGATATATAAGCTGTTACTTCTATTGTTTCTATTTCTCTTCTTTTAGTAACTATTTTATTGAAATTATGTATATTGGATTGTATACTGACTGTATTATAGCTGAAACTGTGCTTCCCTGGTGGCTCAGAACGTAAACATTCTGCTTGCAATGAAGGAGACCCAAGTTCGATCCCTGGGTTGGGATGATCCCCCAGGAGAAAGCAATAGCTACTAATTGCAGTATTCTTGCCTGGAAAATTCCATGGACAGAAAAGCCTGGTGGGCTACAGTCCAAAGAGTCAGATATGACTAAGCGCTTCTTTCACTTCTCACTGAAATTAAGTCAGATAATCTATTAAATATTAAGATTGTTTATTGTGTGTGTAATGAGGGCTTTATTAGTGAATCCTTGGAACCTAAAATGAAAGTAAAACCTTCTGCAAAACAAATGTTAACTTTATAAAGCATCTGTTCAAAACTTATGTACATTTAAAAAATGATTTTTAAAAAACTTTGAGCTGGAGTTTAAGTATTCTGAATGTAAGTCCTTTAAGATAGATGTATCAAGATAATTTCCCCCAGTCTGTGTTTTACTTATTTTCTTAATATAGTCTTCTGATTAACAGAAATTTTAAATTTTGATGAACTTTCAGTTCAGTTCAGTTGCTCAGTCATGTCCGACTCTTTGCGACCTCATGAACTGTAGCACGCCAGGCCTCCCTGTCCATCACCAACTCCCGGAGCCTACCCAAACTCATGTCCATTGAGTTGGTGATGCCATCCAACCATCTTATTCTCTGTCATCCCCTTCTCCTTCAGCCCTCAATCTTTCCCAGCATGAGGGTCTTTTCAAATGAGTCAGCTCTTTGCATCAGGTGGCCGAAGTACTGGATGAACTTTAATTCATCAATTTTTTAAAACTGTATGTTGTTCATCACTTACAGACCCTCTACATGCCTCATACAGTTTACCAGGTGCTTTATAGGAGTAGATGATAAAAAGTCACCTTTTTCTAAAGCTCTACATGAACGGCAACTTTTTTAAGACCCTTTATTGAATTTATTACAATATTTCTTCTCATTTTTATGTTTTGGTCTTTTGACCCTGAGGCATGTAGGATCTTAGCTACATGCTAAGGCTGGATGGCATCATCGACTCGATGGACACGAGTTTGAGTAAACTCCCAGAGTTGGTGATAGACAGGGAGGCCTGGCGTGCTGCGATTCATGGGGTCGCAAAGAGTTGGACACTACTGAGTGACTGAACTGAACTGAACTGAAGGTGTAGCTAAGAACTCTCAATCCCTCCATTGGAAGTCAGAAGTCTTAACCACTGGAACACCCAGGAAGTACCTACCTAAATGGCATTTTTTTTGTTGGTTGTTAAATTGTTACAAAGCCTTAATCCAGAATGGTGGTTCAAAATTTAGCTGAGTATATTCAATACCCTTTAAACTTTAAAAATAGGATTGCTAGGCTTCACTTGATTTTGTTTCATAGATTGTATGGTGCTGGCAAGTCTGGGAATCAGGGAAATAGCAGTCCTTAAAGTTCAGCCAAATTTAAAGCTACTCCACCCACCATTTCCTCAAATGGGACAGGACATGTTAATGGAAATAACCTGTTGGTTTTTAACATCTGCGTACCAGTGCCTTTTACCAGTCTTTTGAAATAATTAATTAGAAGGCACTGAAGAACTTTACCGAACGGATTCTGTTGTAATCAGGCATAACTCAATAAACTATTTCAGAATAGGAATCAATTGCGTGGCCTGCGTGCTTTCCAACCGCTGGCTCTTGCTTTTCTTTCGCAAGAGAAAATTGCAACAAGTCTTCACAGGAGGCTTTTTGTGGTTGTATCTATATTTCTTTCTAAGTTGGTTCTCCTAATGGTTTTGATAATGGACCTTATTTGGCTGGCAGTACAACATGAAACTTCTCATTGGGTATTTTCAAGACTGTCACGGGGAATCAGCTGCCAGTTTACTGCAATGTGGAATGCTGCACGAGATTCTGGGATCCGACTCAAAATGCTAATTTCAAAGGTCGAGTGAAGCTGTGGCTCACGTTTTCGTGTGCCTGCGCTCTCTGCAGGCAGAACAAAGACCCGGCCCGAGGAGGCAAAGGCAGAAACCCATCTCAAATCTTTTTCCTCAGATAATTTTGGAATCATGCCTGAAATGCCGGAGAACATGGAACAGGTAAGAGTGAGCTATTCAAGAAAAGCAGTCTGTTATAGAGTTTCTTTACAAGAATCCCAGTGAACGTCTGGGAACGTAAAAGCCGAAAAGGGAGTGTTTTTTTTTTTTTTTAAGTGTCATTCATTTCTTTAAGATTTATAACTTTGGGACTTGGAATAATTAAACAGCTTTAATTATTGACCCTGTACGGAGAGCTCAGCTAAGTCTCAATTGAAAAAAATAACCCAAAACAGCAGTTTCACTTAACCAGATTAAAATGCATTAATGTAGGTGAAGGTTCTATAGAAATAATGCTTTTATCTATAGTTGGGTGCTCCAGGCTTTCTTTGTCTTGGCAAGCAATGAACCTGCTAACCTAACTTTTATCTCTAGATTGCTCTATTTAAATTTATAGACTTAGCCACCACAGGAACTTGGATATTGTCTGTATAACAATGGCGTTTTCATTCATGTAGAAACTTCCATTTTTAAAAAGGATGATTAAAACCCAAGTACGAAGATGTGCCCCTAGACCCATACCCAAGTTTTATCTGGCAAATATTAAACCAGATCCTCAAATGTAGGCAAGTAAACTTTTTGTTCCTCACTCCAGATAAGGCTGCTCTGAAAATCAAAATGCTAATTGTATATGCAAGTCCTTAAATCGTCTTCAAGTAGGACAGAATTTTTTTTTTTCTGGAAAGATTAGATTGCATTACTGCTTCAACTAGAAACTTCACAAAAATTACTTTTAAAAAACGATCAAGAGGATCTTGAATCTGCTCCCCCAACACCCACACCATTTCTTTGTTGTTAGCAAATTATGCATGGTTTCCCTTTGGAGGGTTTCTCTCAAGGACTCTGAATAATGCTAAATTGATTAACAGCCTGGAGTAAAACAAAAATAGAAAAGTGTGAAGCCTCAGTCTCTCTTGTTGCAGTTCCAAAGAAACTTTACTCTTACAGTAACTAGGAAATGAGTTCTTGTTGGGGGTTGGGTAGGAAAGAAAGTCACCGGACTCAGACGTGGAAAAAATTTTTTTAAAGGCTGCTTAGTGTTGAGCTCTTAAGGTTAAACCAAAAAAGGTTTATGAAAATATGTTTTAGAAAGACCCAAGCAGTAATCACGTTTGTGGGCGACTTTAAAGGCTTTGGAATCCTGCGTGTCTGGACGAGAACAGTACAGATTTACGTTCAAATTTGGCAAAACCTATGCGTTCCATACTCGGGTTTTTTGCGAATAAATTTTACAAGCAACTTTTCGGGTTTGAACTGGAAATCAGTTGCAGTTGCCTACTAGGGCCGCTTCTGATGTCACTTGAAAAAAGCGTAATCCAGGTGGTGGAAGGTTCAGCATGACTCTCTTCTCCTAGTTCCTTTACTTTTCCTGGTGCTGGAGGTTCGCCTAGCGCAGCTTGACGCTGCAACCTGTAAGGCGGTGCTTCTCAAAGGCTGATCTTGACTCGGGTTAGTTGACTAGAATGCAGAGTCCCAGTTATTGTTGTTTAGTCGCAAAGTTGTGTCAGACCGCGACCCCATGGACTGTAGCCCGCAGGCTCCTACAATAACTCATTCACCAATTACTGATAAAAGTCCGAAAATCCTTGTTCTGAAGGGGCAGCCAAATAATTCGTCCCCCAGCCTCCTAGGTGTTTTTATTTTTAACTAGTTAAGAGTTTGACACGTTCGGAATTTCACGCGTACTACTTTCTGGCATGCCAGAAAGAGAAATGTGTTCTTTTAAGTGTTAACGACGCCGATATCAACACTTTTGTTTTTATTCCAGTCTCTCTCTCAATCTCTCAAGAAAAACTTTTAATGCTCTATAGTTACAGAACGTTGTGTAGTCTCCTCTCCCCGCTTCACCCCTCCCACCAAGACTTGAAAGTGTTTCATCCGGCTTTATGGGTTTCCCTTGTAGCTCAGTTGGTAAAGAATCCGTCCACAATGCAGGAGACCCCCGTTCGATTCCTGGGTTGGGAAGATCCCCTGGGGAAGAAAAAGGCAAACCACTCCAGTATTCTTGCCTAGAGAACCCCATGGACTGTACACTGCCAGGCTCCTCTGTCCATGGAATCGCAAGAGTCGGACACGACTTAGCGAGTACACCACCACCACCTCTATCCCGCTTTAGGTATCACGTGCTCAGTTGATTCTTAGACACCGCACATAGTCTGGGCGATCCAATTCACTCCTTACATAGTCGAGAAGGAAGAACACACAAAATATTCTTGACCCCCGCCCCCCATGTCCCCCTCCGGCCCCAAAACAAAACTCGTATTCCCAGTTTAAGACCAGGGCCTTTGTTTCCTATATCCCTTTAAGAGTTGGCGCGTGGGCTGGGAGCGTCCCGAGCGCGTCCGCCCCCTTTCAGGGGCGTCGGCGGAGCGTGGCCAATTAGGAAGCGCGGTCTTGGCGGCGGAAGCCGGAAGCGGTGAAAGGGGGCTGGCCCGGACCTAGGGTAGGCGGGCCCAGGGGAGGTTGGAGCTGCGGCCCGCCGCGATCCCGGGCTGAAGGAAGTGGCGGTCGCTGCGGCGGCTGCGGCGACGACAGCGCAAAGACGGCGGGCATGGTGGGCCGGGAGAAAGAGCTCTCTATCCACTTTGTTCCCGGGGACTGCCGGTTGGTGGAGGTGAGGGAGTTGGCCCGGGTCTTGCGGGGTGGGGAGACGTCTCGTGGTAACCGAGTGCGCAGAGCGGGAAGAGTCTGGTGGCGGGGGCTCGAGTGGTTTTCCAGACGCATCCTCCCAGAGTCGGAGGCCCCAGGAGACGAGGGCGGCGCCGCCGAGTTTGTTTACCTCGGTGCACACTCTTCTGTGTTTTGTTTATCAGCCCCTGCGACAGGAAGTGATTAGGTCGGGTTTCACTTTCGAGCCTCCCGTGTCTCCTCTCAGGAACGAAGAGGGGTTTTCTGAGCTGTTTTGACTTTCTAAATTTCGTTTTCATCCTTTGTTCATCTTTTTTGATCTTAACTGTTCGTATCTCTGAGAAAAGAGGGGCCAGTGGCTTTTCAGAAGTAGTAAGAGGATTGGAAATAAGTTTATGCATGGCACTGTTGTGAACTTTATATGCATTATTTATTTTAGTCCTCATAATTATAAGGTACTGGTTTTGTTCCATTTTACAGATATTTAAATGAGACTAAGAGAGCAGATCTTTGATCCAACTTCATTCAGTAAGATTGCAGATTCAAATACAATCTCTTTGACTGTCTCAGGCTTTGAACCACTCCAGAGATTGCATAAACTAAACCTCCTCCATAAATCCCGATCTCTATTGCATTCCAGGCCCCTCAGTATTCCCGTCAGTCCATAGGGTATATATCTAGTACTGGGGATAAGAAGAATGTTCATGCCGAGATCAGTATATCTCAAGGATATAAGAGAAGGTGTAAGTGATGGCTATTTTTGAGAATGCAAAATTTTTACACCTTCAAAATATAGCATATTTAGTGTTTTCAAGTCATTTTGGAGTTTGGGGAGTAAAGTTAGGATGGATGGGCTGTTTGATCCTCTGTTTTGCTCCTGTGTACCCCACACAATGCTGAGTCCCTAAAATTGTATATTGCTTATATATGTGAACTGTGTATGCATTTGTGTGTGTGTATAAAGCTTAATTAGTTTTAACAGTGAGTTCAGTAAACAAATAAAAATGCGTTTTCATTCGTTCAAATTGCACAACCAAAAGCTTGACACGTATTTGCTTCTCTCAAAAGCTGTAGAGTTAAAACTCCCTAGTGGGACTGTGTTATAGTTTGTTAGAGAAATAAACTGTGGTGGTTCCTGTTCGTATTACTGGCCGTGGGGTACAATACGGTGACAGTGGAAGTTTAGACTAGTGTGACCTAGGTATTTTAAAAAGTTTCTCAAAGTCCAGGAGTGTCTAGTCAAAGATCTGTCTCTAGGGGAATGTTGTGAGAATCAAATAAATCAATGTGAAACTTTGCCAGATTGAAGAGGTTCTGAAAATAGCGAAGTATAGTTATATTTACCACTAAAACTTAAGATCCTACTTTAATATTTGTGATATTTCACTCTTGACTTTCTCTAGAACATTTTTAGTAGACGTTAATCCAAGTGTGCTAAAGTAGAAACCACTGTCCCAGAGTACTGTTTTGGACCATTTTGGAGGAGCCTTTTATTGTCCTGTACCTTAGAATTTGCTATTATTTGATTTGATGGCATAATAAGAACTATGACTCTTCATTTATTTATATGTACTTACTTTTTCAAACATTTTTTTTGTGTGTGTGTGTATAAATCTGGTCACCTGGTGTTACTGAATTCTGTAAATTGTGAGTTGATAGGAGAAGAGGCAGATGCAAATTAAAGTCATTGTTTAATATACTTGACTCATAAGAATAAAAATTGAGAAATAGAGTTTTCAGGAAGACAGAATATCTTCAGGTCTTAATTATGCTTTGGTTTAACTATGCATCTTTTTGTTCCTCCATTTAGTGTTCCTTGAGGTGTTTGGACATTCCTGTGTTTGGCAGAAGTAAAGTAATTTATAGAGTAATGAGCCGAAATTATTTTTAGAGGAATGTTTCTCTGGTTTTAAAAGAATCAAAACTGTGCTTTAAGATGCTTCAGGTGGAGTTCTGTTTATAGAGACTCAAAAATAGAGATATTTTTGTTTGACTTCTATTAATTTCAGAGTGATGTGTATTTTATTTGCCAACCAGCAAAAAACTCGCAATCAGAATGAAAACTTTTTGTTTTGGCTTCTATACTGTGACAGAACATGCTTATTGATTCTCTAAAGAGAACTGTATGAAAAGAAGAAAAGTTAGTTTAAACAAACTTCTTTCAGTGTATTCAGGTATCTTCTGTGGGAAGGGTAATATGGAAAATGTTAGAATTGTAGGATTGTAAAGCTATAAGAGCCTTAATCATCTGTCCAAATGCATCCTTTTACCAGCGAGTTACATTAGTAGAGTTGAGTAACTTCTTAATGCTACAGTTTGTGGCAGAGGAGATAAAATTTAGTCATCAAGAAACCAAGTATAAGTTCAAAGGATTGAGACAAAATTCAGCATGCATTTGACTAGACGATAGATAGAAGCAAAAGGACACACATTCTGTCTCCGACCTTTTTTCTCTTACTGTGGGCAAAACCTGTAACATATTTAGATTTAAGGTTCCTTGCTTTGGAAAACTCTCAAGTGAGAGTTTTCAAGAAGAGGATTGTGCAGAATCTCTTGTTTCAGAAAATGCTTGTACTTCAGATCTCTGCTCTTTTAATATAGAAAATTACTGCACACTGACATCTGACCACTAGATAACATGGGCTGTTTTCTTCCAGAGAGCTTACAAATCATCCCAGGCTGTACAGGGTTTGTATCTTCTCCGCGCAACCACCCATACTTTTTTAAAGTGAAGAATATTATATGCCTTAAAGATCCTCGCTGCGTTTGTAACATAATACTATATTTCATCAAATCTAGATGCTCTCAATTATAAGAATATCTGGACTCTTATTTTAAGATGCACTGAAAAGCCAAAAAGACTGCCAAACCATAACACATTTGTAAGATGCATCTTTATTTCCTTCATTGAACAGATGATAAATGAAGAAAAAATGTGCCTCACTCACCAGTGAAGTACACAGAGATCTTATTTTACTGTTCAGTAATTTTGTGGTTCCTACAAGCATGGTGTTTGGTCTTTGACTTCTTTTTCTAGTTTTCCTTTTTAAGGAGAAAAGGGTAACGAGGTTGTTGCTTCTCGAAGGGTAGATGGCAGTTTTTTTTTTATTTGTTTTGAGTCAGAGCTATCTTTAGGAAGTTCTTGGATGTTCCTGGAATTCTCAAGTTCGGTTTCCAAATCACCAGCACCACCTGGAAACTTGTTAGAAATGCCAATTATCAGGCCTAGTTCCAAATCTACTGGATCCGAAAGCCTTCCAGTTGATTCCTGTCCTAGGCGAGTAAAGCCTGTGAACCACTGATCCAAGAACCACTGTCTATTCCTTTCTTTCTTTAGAGTGATGTGAGAAACTCAGAGGAAACCAACTCATAGGCCTTTTATAGTATTTTCCCAGGGATCTTTATGGTATTTATCCTGTGCAAATTATTTTCTGATTGTATCTCTACTAGACCTGGCCTGTTTTAACCTCTTTAACAATTGCAGTCATTGCAGGGCTGTTTTCTTGCCAAAAATTCAAAGAAAATATTTTGCTGGCTGAAATCTTTATTTGCATAGATTGTTTGACTTAGAGCCAAGTTTTGCAAGGGAGAGCCTAGATTAATTTTTCTTAAGCTTCTAAAACACCTTCAAATGGGGTGAATTAAGGAAGAAATATCTTTAAAAACTTACCTTTATTCTGTTTCTGTCAGCCCTTTCATTTCTGGTTTTTCCTTTGATAGACATACTTGATTTAGGTGGCCTTTTTTTTTTTTTTTTTTTTCTTTCTTAATCCGTTCAATTAGCTGTCTTAAGGGCTAGGGGAAAAAGATCTTTGGTTATTGTGTGTATATTTAAGGTTTTTGACAGCTCAGAATTAGGTGACTAAACCAACATTTCAAATGTAAAAGGCTCCAAGTTGATAGACTAATAAAAATTGTTTTTTGTTTTGAATAGTGTTTTCTTAATTCAAATATCTGTGAGAATATTTGGCGTTAATCTATCTTGGGAAGAAGGGAAATTTCTATGTAGAGATAATCGGAATTGTTTCCTAAATAGTAGTTCTTTTTTAAATTTTAGTGTGTGAGCAATTTTTCCTTTTTCACAATAGTGACATAGATGAGTTTAAAATATTTATTTTTTTCTTATTCTCTACTTATGTTTTATTAGTTTTAACTGGTCTAAATAGGTAAATTTAGAGTCAGTGTAGGAATATTTACCAGTTTAGTTAAACTTAGAATGTTAGTTCTATAAGGACCAAATTTATTTTTCTTCCACGTAAATTTCTATGAAATATGAAATTCTCTAATTTGGACATATCACAGTATGATAAAGTCAATGAGGTTTAAAAGGAAACTTGAGATTAAAAATTGAAGAGCAAAACTGTCGGTTTGGAAACATGTTAGCAGAATATAACCCTAATGTTTGATCAGGGCAGAAATAAGTAAGCTTTAAACTGCATTTTTATAAATGGAAGAACATAAAGTTGGTGTTTATTACTACTTTGGACATCATTGATCCTAAAAATAAGTTTTTCCATTATTACTGTTAGGAAATCTAAATCTGTTTGACTAGGTGATTCGTTGCTGTATCATCTTAGGTTCTTTTTCTTGGGAAGCATTATTAAAACTTTCTCTTAAGTGACATACTTATTGAGGCAGTTTGATTGATCTTTGTTCTAACTTAAGACTTATACATATGGGACATGAAGCAGATAACTCAGACTTGAAATGTTTAGTGAATGAAGATGGCTAATTTTGTTGAAAGGCTATTTTCAAATTAATTAATTCTTTTCTCCTCTTTCACATTTTAGGAGGAAGTTAACATCCCCAACAGGCGGGTTCTCATTACTGGTGCCACTGGGCTTCTTGGCAGAGCTGTGTACAAAGAATTTCAGCAGAATAATTGGCATGCCGTTGGCTGTGGTTTTAGAAGAGCAAGACCAAAATTTGAGCAGGTCAATCTCTTGGATTCTAATGCAGTTCATCACATCATTTATGACTTTCAGGTATGGTTTTTTTTTTAACGCATAAGTCAACTATTAAGGGGCTTCCCTGGTAGCTCAGCTGGTAAGCAAGAAACTATTAAGAATTGTCTCAGTTCAGTCACTCAGTCATGTCTGACGCTTTGCGACCCCATGGACTGCAGCATGCAAGGCTTCCCTGTCCATCAGCAACTCCCAGAGCCTACTCAGACTCATGTCCATTGAGTCGGTGATGCCATCCAACCGTCTTATCCTCTGTCCTCCCCTTCTCCTTCTTTCAATCTTTCCCAGCATCAGGGTCTTTTCCAATGAGTCAGCTCTTCGCATCAGGTGGCCAAAGTACTGGAGTTTCAGCTTCAGCATCAGTCCTTCCAATGAACTTCAGGACTGATTTCCTTTAGGATGGACTAGTTTAATCTTGCAGTCCGAGGGACTCTCAAGAGTCTTCTCCAACACCACAGTTCAAAAGCATTAATTCTTCGGTGCTCAACTTTCTTTATGGTCCAGCTCTCACATCCGTATGTGACTACTAGGAAAACCATAGCCTTGACTAGATGGACCTTTGTTGGCAAAGCAGTGTCTATGCTTTTCAGTATGCTGTCTAGGTTGTTCATAGTGTTTCTTCCAAGGAGCAAGCGTCTTTTAATTTCATGGCTGCAGTCACCATCTGCAGTGATTCTGTCTGGGTGATATAAAAACTGTTGTTCTCAAGGAAGTTATAGTACTTAAGCTTTTAACCTATTAAGCAACAATGGTATACAGTGCACATTTTTTTTTTTTTTGAGGGGATCAAAAAGTATGTCATCCTTAAAAAATTAGGTTGAGATACAAATTAACAAAAGGCAGAAAATGAAGCATTTTGTAAAAAGCTTCTGTTTGTGAATTACTCTTCTAAGAACCGCTTTCTATGCAAATCCTTTTCTTGTTTTGAGGGTAAAAATATTTGCCTTTTTTTTTTCCTTCTTTATTTTTTTTACCTGGAGGATAATTGCTTTACAGAGTTGTGTTGGTTTCTGCGGTAAAACTACACAAATCAGCCGTGTGTGTGTGTGTGTGTGTCTGTCCCCTTGAGCCACCAACCCCATTTCTACTTCTTAAGGCTGTCACGGAGCAGTACTCCCTATGTTACATAGCAGCTTCTCATTAGCTAGCTATTTTACACATGATGGTATATCTGTCATTGCTACTCTCGATTTTGTCCCACCCTCTCCTTCCGCTGCATATCCTTTTGAAAATAGTATCTGTTAACCTTACGTTACTGCAAAACAGATGTTCTCATATCTGTTTTTGTTGTTTAGTTGCCGACTTAGTGACCCCCATTGCCTACAGCACATCTGAAGGACAGGTTTCCCTGTCCTACACTCTCTCCCAGAATTGGCTCAAACTCATGTCCATTGAGTCGGTGATACTATCCAACCATCTCATTCTCTGTTGCCCCTTCTCCTCCTGCCTTCAATCTTTCCCAGGATCAGGGTCTTTTCCAGTGAGTCGGCTGTTTGCATTAGGTGGCCAGAATATTGGAGCTTCAGCTTCAGCATCAGTCCTTTTACTGTCTATTCAAGGTTGACTTCCTTTAGCATTGACTGGTTTGATCTCCTTGCAGTCCAAGGGACTCATTTCCATTTTAGAGATCACAAAGGCTCAGAGAGGTTAAACAACTCGTTGGCCGTGGTTACAGAAAAGTTACAGAAAGAATTAGGTTCTGTTACAACTCTGAGTAAGAGGTGAAATCAGGAATTCAGGTTCTTTCTAAAAATATGACTCAAAGAACATTACATCAGAATCACTTGGAAAACTTGTTCTTATGTCTCACTCCCAGAGATTTTCATTCAGTAAGCCTGTGGTAGAGCCTAGGACTGCACATTTTAAGAACCATCCCAGCTTATGCACATGTCAGTTTGAAAGCAACTTTCAGGTCATGCTTCTTCAAGCAATTTCTGAGAAGGAGGAAGTTTCGTGTGTGGGTACATGAGCCCTTCCGATCACTGGTCTTCCCAAATCTTAACTCTGACTCAGCTCCTCTGGGAAGTAGATGCCCGGTCTCTACCAAGGACCTTCACGTCATACGGTATTGAAACGGTCTCTTTACATACCCATTTTTTCCATTAGATTGTGAAATCCTTGATCTTCACACACTGCTTAGCATATAGGTGGCATACTTAAATACTTAACTGGCAATATAGTTTTTATGGATGCTTAATTTTCTTTAAATGATGGATTTAAGAGATTAGAATTTATGAATTTAATTTGCAATTGCTATTCCTCTCCCTTTCCCACAGACTTAACTGTTTAGGTCATGTGAATGACATAGATGATTGCCCTTTTCTCCCGCTCAGATGAGGGGATGAAGCTTATTTTGGTTTAGAAGCCTGGTTGTTGCCCCAGAGTTTTGTCTGATTTTGCCTGGGGATTGCTCGATTGCTCTTCCTTTCTCAGGGCCTACATATATTTTTAAGGAAGTTTGAACGTTGAAAAAGGGAAGTGTGACAAAACCACATTAAAAATTAGAATGATTCTTTAGTTGAAGGAATGTTTTAATAAACATTTTTCTATGAATTAATTTGCTGTTGGAAGGCTATAGTTCTTCTGTTTTTATTCCTTTTTGGGCTAAAAACACATCAATGCTTAACTTCTAGCCTCACGTCATCGTACATTGTGCAGCAGAGAGAAGGCCAGATGTTGTAGAAAATCACCCAGATGCTGCTTCTCAACTTAACGTGAATGCTTCTGGGAATTTAGCTAAGGAAGCAGGTAATGACAACTTTATAAAATCTTCATAAAAATTAAGTGATTGCTGTGTGTGCAAATATTAAACTTCTTTAGATGGCTTATAAGAAATTTGTTATACTTTTAATGAATAAGCTGTTACAAATTCCAGTAAAGCGTCAGGTTGTGTAGTAATTTAATAGATTGTTTTCTCTCTTTTTTTTTTTGTAGCTGCAATTGGAGCATTTCTAATCTACATTAGCTCTGATTATGTTTTTGATGGAACAAACCCACCTTATAGAGAGGAAGACATACCAAATCCCCTAAATCTATATGGCAAAACAAAATTAGAAGGAGAAAAGGCTGTCCTGGAGAACAATTTAGGTAAGACACGTCTCTTTAGTTAGCTCCCTGACTCTTTTTGAGGATTCCTTTTTTGTTTAAGATTTGTGTGTATGTGTGTCTGTATCTTAATTTTTAAAATATTTATTTAGTTATTTTTCTTTATTTGGCTGTGCTGGGTCTTAGTTATGATGTATGGTCTTAGTTGCTCTGTGGCATGTGGGATCTTAGCTCTTGGACCTGGGATTGAACCCGCATCTCCTGCAGTGGAAGGCGGATTCTTAACCACTGGACCACCAGTGAAGTTCCTGTTTTGTTTTGTTTTGTCTTTTTTAATTAGTCAGGGAACATAAATCCATTGGAGAAAAACTAGGGAATGTAGTTAACAAGAAAAACAAGAGTTTTTGAAATCCAAAAGAATTTATGAATCCTTTCAGACCATTTCCAGTATCAGTGTGTACATCAATACCATTATAGATAGAAAATAAATCAGGTTTTTGTAATCGTTCAAAAAAAAAAAGATCAGTATCATTTTTCTTAGATTGCAGTATTCTGTCATTTGTATGGTCTTTCTTTTTTCCTGTGTTTGTATATCCACAGTCATTTGTATGGTTTTTCTTTTTTCCTATGTGTTTGTATATATATACACACACATTAATGTGTTAATTATTAAAAAAACCTCCTTAAAAGTTTTTTTTTAAAAATCTAAAGCTGTAGAGTTCTCTTACAGTGCTTCCTCAGGGAAGCAGTAAGTGTAGTTGTGAAAGTATTTTTTGTGGATTTCTAAACATATGTGCATATTGTTTTATAACCTGATTTTTCTCCCCCCACATACATGCATTTCATTTCTTATGGAGCCATCTCTAGGATACCTTTTTCATATCAATTTGGCTGCATAATATCTGATTTAATGATCCTTTGCACTGAAACTACTGCCTTAGACTGTACTACATCCTTGAGAAACATCCCCTACTATTCATACCATATTAACACCTATCATTTATTATTATTATTATTATTATAAATTATACTTTGGAAATTGTCTTTGAATATATATTAGCGTACAGCTGAGCCTTGTACTGCTCCGGGATTAGTGTTGCCAACCCCTGTGTAGTCGGAAATCCATGTGTAACTTTAGACTCTCCAGAAACTTAATTGCTCACAGCCTACTCTTGACAGAGGGGCTTCCCTGGTGGCTCAGTGGTAAAGAACCCTCCTGCCAAAACAGGAGATGCAGGTTCGATCCCTGGGTCAGGAAGATCCCTGGGAGTAGGAACTGTCAACCCATTCCAGCATTCTTGCCTGGGAAATCCCGTGGATGGAGGAACCTGGTGGGCTACAGTCCATGGGGTCGCAAAAAAGTCAGACACAACTTAGCAACTAAACAGCAGCTCTTGTGCCAAGCCTTACTAAAACATAAAGAGTTAATTTACACATATTTTGTGTTACGTGTATTATATACTATTCCTAAAGTAATCTTGAGAGAAGAAAACATTAAGAAAATCATAAGAGAAATTACATATAGTATTATATCAACACTGTAAGTTTACCTCATTTGTTTACAAGATGAATTGTCAGTAACTACATTAGTGTTGTTTTATATGGTACAAAACACTATACGTGTCATGTATTACTAAGACTACACATCAAAAATGAAGATAGTCTGAGAAGAAATTTCTATTTATTTACAGATATGATTCAGGAGTCAGTAAGGAAGAAGCCATAAGTGGTAGCCAGTGTAATCAGTAACGATTGCTTCATGGTAGCCTCGCCTATACACTAGTGAATGAATCATTATAAAACTATTGGCATTGGTATTGCAGTCATTCATAATATAGCTTAATACTGTTAATTTTCTTTTTAAAAACCACTTACCTGTGATGATAGATTGATATGGAGTTTTTCTAGTTACAAGAGAGACAAGGCGTACTGTATGGTAATGTAACTCTTTGAAAACGAAGTTATGAAACATTAAGAAAGCACATTAACCTTATATTAAATATCACTCACCTTATGCCTATGTAAGGATAGGCTTTCCACTTCAGTACATCTTATACATGATATTCTGCATGAAAAAAGTTGCATGTAAGTGGAACCACACTGTTCAGACCTGTGTTATTCAGAAGTCATCTGCCCAGCTCTTTAGTAAGTTAATTGAAAATAGTTTTCATTGACTTTCAATTACTGTAAATTAGTCTGTTAAAACTCCTCAGTATTGACCAACATAAAATACCTCATAATTCCTTAGTCAGTGTTTTCAAGGACTATGTGGTGAACACTCATATACCCTTTATACATATTTCACCAGTTGTTAATATTTTGCCACGTTTTACATGTACACTATATTTTCCTGAACTCATTGAATTTGAGCCCAAAATACTTCACCATGTATCTTCAACAAGGATGTTCTTCACATAATTACAAGTGCAGTTATATTACACCTAGGAAATTTAGCATTAATGCAATACACAATCTATGTAGGAATTTTGTCCCCAAAATGTCCATTATTGCATTTTTTTAATCTAGGAATAATCAGGGACTAGGAATAACTTCTTATTCCTTATAGGAATCTAGGAATAACTTGTTGAAATTGTCATGATCAGTTTTATTTTTAATGGCCACAATAATGAAGAAATTATATAATTATAAAAATACCCCACATGAGAGACATTTAAAAATATTCCAGCTCACATTTGTTTAAATAGGTGAGCTGTGTCATTCTGGTATATTTCATGTTTTCTGTGATAATGTATCTTGAATCCACACACTCTGATCTTACAGCAAGACTTAAGAACCAGTGTGCTTTGAAATATTATCTGCTTTTATTACTTTCTAGGAGCTGCCGTTTTGAGAATTCCTGTTCTGTACGGAGACGTTGAGAGGCTTGAGGAGAGTGCCGTGACTGTTATGTTTGATAAAGTGCAGTTCAGCAACAAGTCCGCCAACATGGACCACTGGCAACAGCGGTTCCCCACCCACGTCAAAGACGTGGCCACCGTGTGCCGTCAGCTAGCAGAGAAGAGGATGCTGGTGAGAACCAAAGTGCTTTTTTCAAAATTTACAAGGACACCAAGCAAAAGTAGTTGGATAGTAGCTGTATTTGTGAATAATAAAAACTTTATGCTGTTATATTTGATTTTATTTCTCAAATACTATAGACTCCATTTGTCATTGTCTTACTGCAAGATAACTGAAAACTTGTATTTTCTTTGCCTGATGTCTTGTAAGAAGCCTGTCTTAAGTAATGTCTATTTAAGATCTAGGTAGTGGCACAGAAGAGCCTTAATCATTTCAGCCACTGTAAGAATAAGTTATAATTATTCTTTTAGATATTTGAACAATAGTTCATTTTAAGTATTTGAAAAAGAGCTAAATAGAATATTTACAGAAAGAAAATTTAGAGACTGAGTTATTTTAGAATATTTATAGTAGCATGACTGGTTTTTTTAATGCATCAAAATTTATATATTTTTTAAAAATACATACCATGACAATATTTAAAGCTGTTATGATTAACTAACTCATCCTGAAAAATGGTTCTGTTAAGTTTTGGTGTTAGCTTCTTAGGATAATTGAAAATGCTAGTTGAATTGGTCTGTGTTTCATAAAAATCTGTAATCATTTTAGGATTTCCACTAAATAAAATCAGAGCCACTAACAATTTATTTTTAAAAAAATCCTTACGGCTAAATTCTAGAAACTGATATTCCATTTTTAACTGGGGAGATTTATAGGAATTTGATTTTAGATATCTTGTGTAGAGCATTCCAGAAAGGTATAATACATCATATTTCCTGGACCTGTTTAAGTTAGTTGTCTTGTCACAGTTGCTGTTTCACTCCACTCAGAAAGTTTGAAACCAGTTTGAACTATTTGTGTCCTTATCAGGATCCATCAATTAAGGGAACCTTTCACTGGTCTGGAAACGAACAGATGACTAAGTATGAAATGGCGTGTGCAATTGCAGACGCCTTCAACCTCCCCAGCAGCCACTTAAGACCGGTAAGTACATGGCGTTTAGAACCTTACTTGGGAATTCCCTGGCAGTCCAGTGGTTGGGACGTGGCACTTTTACCACTGAGGCCAATTCAATCCTCGATCAGGTACCTAAGATCCTTCAAGCTGTACTTGGCCAAAACAGACAGACAAACAAGTAGCGTTCTTACTTCTTGGAAGTCCAGGTCCATCACTGTTGTGTTCTATGGATAACATTTTTTTGTTGTTTAAAAGTATTGGATAAGTTTTATTTTCCAGCACTAATCAAAGCGAACTTTGCTTGTATGTTGGCAGTTTCTATTGTTAATTTTCTCTAAATTGCCAGGTAAAAAGGAGCCCATGTGTATTGGTGAAGTTTATAGAAAAAGTGTTTTCTTGATTGCGGCAGATGTTTTATTTATTTTTCTAGGAATCAAATCATATTTCTTGCACTGAGGGCAAAAGGAAATAGGGAATGTAAAACCTCATCATGGGGCTTCTCATTTATTTTTGACTTTGTGTGTTTATTTTAAAGATAACTGACAGCCCTGTCGTAGGAGCACAACGTCCGAGAAATGCTCAGCTTGATTGCTCCAAATTGGAGACCTTGGGCATTGGCCAGCGAACACCATTCCGAATTGGAATCAAAGAGTCACTCTGGCCTTTCCTCATTGACAAGAGATGGAGACAGACGGTCTTTCATTAGTGTATGGGTGGTGGTGGTGTTTTTTTAAAACGAGAAGTCAAGAAGTCATGGCACTTTTTAAAGAAAAGAGGAAATAGTTTTGTATGAGTGCTCTTCAGTTGTGATTCATGATCTTTCAGGTAAATGATGCTCTTGCACTAGTGAATTGTCTGGGGAAACTTAAGGGCAGTAATACCTTGTTTGAAGTAATGATTTTCTCATTTTGTTCTGCCTCAATTTGCTGTGTGAATATAGTAAATTATGATTTTCAAGTATTTGGGAGCCAGGATGAAACACATCTGCTGTAGACTTTTTTTGGGGGAGGGGGAAGAAATGCATTGTTCATTCCTATAAATAACCTCTACATTTTCAGGACTTTTACAACTGTGTATCCTTTTATGTTTTAAATTGTGTTAAATAGCATACAAATCATTGGTGTTCATTGTTTGCTTTGCTTGAGCTCAGATCAAAATGTTTGAAGAAAGAAACTTTATTTTTGCAACCTAAGTGCAGTTTTTATGCTTGAGATATTTCAACATGTTATGTATATTGGAACTCCTGCAGCTTGATACCTCCTGCTTTTGTAGCAGTGAACGGTGAATGTTTGAGAGAGAGAGACTGTGTGTATGTGTATGTATTTTTTAAATATATATGAAACTGTCCTTTTCACTCCATGTCACTAAGTGATATTTCATATGTGCGGTTATACTAACAGTAATGGGCCTTGTAAGTCTTGACCATTCATGAATAATAATAAATACGTACTACTGGCATGGTAATGCTTCGTTTTCTCGTATTTACTTCTCTTTTTTGAAATGTAAGGACTAAACTGTTTTGTTGCTATAATTTTTAAAATTTCCTTCTTACCATGTAAAACCACCTTCTTATCTGATGCAGAATATAGTTAATGTACATTAAAATACAAAGCACAGTAATAAAATGAGCCTTGGTGAATCTACCACGTGAAATCTAGAATGTTACAGACACTGTATTTACTTGTACCCACTGATTTTTCTTAATGAAAAGTAAATAGCTGTACTCTTGTAATATATTTACAAAGAATGTTCCTTCTGATGAATGCAGGGTATTTGAATGTGTTTTCTGTACCAAGTAATAGGTTACTTTGACTTCAACAGTATTTTTTGTCCTTAATAAGGAAGCAGAAAGAAAGAATAACAGGTGAGCCTTGGCTTCTATTCAGAGTTCAGTACAAATCTGGTTTTCAGATTTTCTGATTTCACTTGTGAAGTATTCTTTCCCTAGATTATAATCTTATTTCATTGGGCAAAAACTATTTCTAATTTACTTAGAATCTGGGGCTTAGAGGGGATCAGGTCTGGGTGATCTGGTTAAAGCCTCAGTTCCCAAACCATGTTATGTTTTATTAGGAACTAGGGAGAAGGCAGTGGCACCCCACTCCAGTACTCTTGCCTGGAAAATCCCATGGACGGAGGAGCCTGGTAGGCTACAGTCTATGAGGTCGCTAAGAGTTGGACATGACTGAGCGACTTCACTTTCACTTTTCACTTTCATGCATTGGAAAAGGAAATGGCAACCCACTCCAGTGTTCTTGCCTGGAGAATCCCAGGGATGGGGGAGCCTGGTGGGCTGCCGTCTATGGGGTCGCACAGAGTCGGACACGACTACAGTGACTTAGCAGCAGCAGCAGCAGCAGGGAAATTTTACTGCTACCTGAGTGCTATGCTGGACCCACTGAAATGGAATTTCTGAAACTGATGACCTGCTAATGTAGTTTTAAATGTTCTTTAGGTCCTTCTGAGGTAACCAGCCTGGGACTTGTATTTGGCAACTACTGAAGCATTCTGGATTTGTTTTTTTTCCTGAGTTACACTTTACTTCACATAGTACTCAATTCAGATTTTCACATTAAAAAAAAAATCTTCTCTAGCCAGACCTGATCCCCTTTAAACCCCAAGTTTTTCATCAGTGGAAGAAATCAATGTAGTTCAGATCTGGCATGTTACTCTCTGTATATGTTCATACTCTCAGCATCCCTTTTTTATTTAAATAGCAAAATACATATTTTACTACACTTAGTTTTTTTGTGTGTTGCTTTTTTCATTTAAAATACCTTGGGATTTATATAGTTAAAGAGAATGTCCTTTTTTTCCCCTATTCAGTTTGAAATTTCAGTCTCAGAAAAGTTGCCATAGTGCCACATAGAATGCCTGTAATTCTCGAACATATTCCCCAACTCTCAGCATTTAGCCATATTTTTCCTGTCATTTATTCTTTCTTTTCTTCTTTTTTTTTTTAACACATGCACACATGATACATGTGTTTTTTTCCTCGGCCATTTAAGAGTAAGTGGAGTCATGATGCCTAGTCACCTACTTAGGATCTAAACTTAAGTGTGTTTTTTAAAGGTAAGAATACATGTCCACGTAACTCTATAATAGAAGCATCGAAGTCAAGAAGATAACATCAATACGATGATCTCCTCTAATCCACAGACCCTATTCATATTTCATCAGTTGTCCTAGTGATGTCCTTTGTAAGTCTGTTCAATCCAGGATTACTCATGGCATTTCTTACTTGCTTTAGCTTCAGTCTGGAATAGTTGCTTAGTCTCTTTTTCTCTTTCATGAAGACTTGACCTTTTTGACATCTCTGCATAAAGAAACCAATGATTCACGTCGATGCCTCCAGTTCCAGTGTTGCTCCACAAGGTTTATTTAGCTTCTGTCTTCTCATAGGTACTTTCTTTGACAGTGAGAAACATAGCTCCCATTAATTTCAACATTTGCTCAAGTCATTTATAAGAGCCATTCTTGGATCACACCAGGTCCCCTCCTGTGCCCCTCACCACACAGGTCTCCGTGAGCCAGTTGAGTATCCCTGACCCCTAGGCCATGGCCCTGATGCCAGTGACCGTGTGGGCCACTGCACCTGGTGGAGGACGCCGTCCCAGCCCAAGAGCCACTATCAGCAGCCCCCACAATCCAGTGTGTGCCAGATTAGAGAGAAAGTGCCTGGTAGTCTTTTGTGGCTGCATTTATTCCCTTTTATCAGTGACTGAATCAGTTTCTTACTGATGTGCTTTTGAGTATGTGGTGTCTTTATAGTCGTGTGCCTTTTCTTTTTTATTGAAATGTATTTAATTTACAGTGTTGCTTGTCAGTCTGTGGTCTACAGCAGGGTCACTTAGTTGTTTGTGTGGAATGTTATAGCAGGCTTTCCCTAGTTTGTTACAGAACTCACAAAACATTACCTTTTGAAATGTAAACTGGACTTGGAGACTTCAAAACATTTTAATATGAGATGCTAAAACTTGGCTAGGAAGTGTCAAACATTTGGGCTTGTTGAAGAGCAGGAAATAGTTTCTTTTTCTTCTTACACTGTATCAGCCTCAGACTTTATGTGCTGAGTATGTAGTAAGTCATTGGATAGTTGAACGAATAATGAGGGTTATTGACTGCAGAACTCATCTTCTGTAGTTAGAATTTACATTGAAACCAGTGGACGAGGATAGTGCAAGTCACTCAGTTGTGTCCAACTCTTTGTGACCCCACGGACTATACAGTCTGTGGAATTCTCTGGGTCAGAATAACTGGAATGAATAGCCTTTCCCTTCTCTAGGGGGTCTTCCCAATCCAGGGATCAAACCCAGGTCTCCCGCATTGCAGGTGGATTCTTTACCAGCTGAGCCACAAGAGAAGCCCAAGAATACTGGAGTGGGTAGCCTGTCCCTTCTTCAGCAGATCTTCCCGACACAGGAATTGAACCGGGGTCTCTTGCATTACAGGTGGATTCTTTACCAACTGAGCTATCAAGGAAGCCCCCGGACAAGGATGGATGATTGAAAAAAAAAGAAAAAAAAACTGTTCTATATGAGCTAAGACCGCATGAGATGGCACCTTTGTCTATCTGCTGTATTTCCGTGTCTCTCAGCAGCATGAGGGATAGTCATGTGCTTAGTCGGTTTTCTTCTCTTATTAGAGAAGCTTAGCTTTGTTAAGCTGCCCGGTAATCCTTGACTGCCTGGTCATGATGGAGAGTGAGACGCTGAAAGGACACTTGAACTGCTGAATGTCTGGAGGAGGACTGCCTGTGCATTGAGGGATGATTGATGGTACCTCTGACCTCTACTCACTAGATAGCAGCCACACCCGTGTAGTCAGAAATGCTTCTAGACATCACCCAGTGTTCTTTGGGACCAAGGTCATCCCAAAGGAGAACAACTATTCTAGGACCATGTTAGTGCTTCGGATTGTTAGATGGGGGTGGGGGTGTGGCTGTCATTGTCATGATTTTCAGGTTTTTCCTCTTGGGCAGGCCAGATTCCTCAGAAAAGGGTCTTCCAGTCCCCTACTTGGAGGGCAAAGACCTGGCTGCCAGTGGTCTGGTGACTAGTGACAGAGGAAGCCTGAGATCTGTACTATTAAACCATTTCAGGGGGTATGTATCAAAGTGAAAGTTTCATCACAAAAAAATGTGTTGCCACAGGGAGCAGAGCACTGAACACATGGCTGTGATGCCTTTAACCTCCCTTGAGATGCTGAAGATAGAAAGGGTCAGAAGGTGACCAGTCGGGCGGGTGGTACCCACAGCATCCAGGGATTCCCATACCATCCTCTTCATACTGGAGTTAATACAGCTTAGCGATTCAATGATGAGTAGTATAGAGGACTGCTGTTGGAGCCAAGTTTTGCGTTTTATATAACAGTCTTTCTTAAGAGTGTACTGTTCGTCCAGTAGAGACCTAGATCCAAGATGTCAAACTCCTTGCTAGATTATGTTAGAGTTCCCACACAGCTCAAAGTCCTCAAGTTAGCATTCCTCTTGCATTACATTCACTTCTTCTGACTTAAGTCGGGTACCTCCATCCTCACCCCTCCTATCTCACCTCCAGTACTCCACTCCAGAAGTCATCTGTGTTAAGACTATCCAGAGGAGAGACGTGCCGAAATCTGGAGGTGTTGGGAAGGGGATCTGGGAATCTAGTTTCGTGCATTTTTCTCTACTGTCTTCGTCCCTTTCACCCAAGATTGGGCCATCTGGTTCTGAGCCTTTGGAGGGTTTGCAGAGTAAATTGCCTTGGTTCTCAGCTCTTGCAACCATTGGCTACAATCCAGCTCTGGGGGAGGGGGGGGGGGTGTTGATTCAATCCTTTACCATAGTTTCCTTGGTTTCCAGCTTCCAAAGTTTTGTTATTTTTGTTTCATTTTGTGTTCTTCCTGTCCTTGTTATTTTTGTGTCTTTATATATTTAACTAGGATTTTAGGAGGAAACAAAATTTCATACATGTATTCTATCTACCATCTTAAAAGGAAACATCATACTTTTGTTGATTTTATAGACTTAGATGGTGAATCTCCTCCTGACCATCTTTATGAGCTGAAGCCTCCTGGTTTTCTTATTTCTGTGCCTTCCATAACAGTTCTTGTGATCTTCAGGCTCACGTGAATTGCTATGCTTTTATTTATTTGGGAAAGTTAATACACTGGAGCATAATATCTTAGAAAAGGACATCCATCAGTTAATACAAGTGAAAACACCAAACTAACCTTTTAATTTTGGCTATTAATATTGCCTGCAGTCATCTGGAAAAAGTGATTTTTATTTTCTTATCATTTTGGAGTATCTTTTATTTGAAAAGATTTAAATATTCCTTGAGCTCCTGTGGACTTCTTACATTGCAGACTGCCAAGGCTAAGCTTTAAAATTGAGAACAATCAATTCTGTGATTCCTGCCAAGAGCAGTTCTTGAGAGATGATAAAGGGTCGGCATGGCATATTAACATTGTTGATCTAAAACAAAGCTAATAATTTTTATCCAATGCCCTGGTGTTCTTAAGTTAATGTCAGCTTCCTAAAAGGACACTAGAGTCTTGTGTATTTTCCATTTGTGAGATATAATTTAATTTTACTTAAGCCAGCAGTATTTGAATTTCCATTGCACAGGGTGGTACTAACTAAATGATAAGATGATAATACAAATCATATTAATCTTGTGTTACAAAAATGATCTGGATACCAAAATAGAGTACTTTGCTTTAGACAGCATATTGTTTTTCTGGGCGTTTTTAACAAACTACGACCAATATAGTGGCTTAAACAGCTCAAATGTATTATTTCATAGTTGCGTAGTTAACTCTGACACAGGTCTTATTGTGCTGAAATCAAAGTGTCTCCAGACTCCATTCCTTTCCAGAGGCTCTGGAGAAGAATAAGTTTTCCTGCTCATTTGGGTTGCTTGTAAATTCAGTTTCTGGCGTCTGTGGGAATGACGCCATTCTGGCGCCATTTTGTTGCTAGTTATAAACTGAAGGCTGTTCCCAACTTAGAGAGGCCACCACTTTCCTTGGTTCCTGGCCCCGTCCTGTCTTCAAAGCCTGCAGCGGCTTTGAGTCCTCAGGTCGAATCTTTCTAACCCTTCTGTCTCATATTTTGAACCATAGTTGGGAAAAGTTCTCAAGTTTTAAAGATGCATCTGAGTAGATGGGGTGTCTTCCAGTGATCCAGTACAATCTCCCCATCTCAAGGTCAGTAGCCTTCATCACATCTACAAAGTCTATTATTATGCCTTATAAGGTTCCAGGTGTCAAGGTGTGGACATCTGTGGGAACCATAATCTGCCAACTATGTATATTAGATAATAGTTCTGTAACTAAAAAATGGAATTATTTAGAATTGGCAGCTTGAAAACTCAAGGTAAAACGGTTCTAAAAAAGTATTCCATCATTTGCTTTAATTGTTAAGTGGTGGTTTGCAGAAACACAACCAGCTTTTGACACAGTTTCTTCTCCTCCCCAAATTTGATTATGTTTTATTTAATCTTTGATTAGGATTCTTTAGAATAAAAAGACTATACTTTTGTCCATTTGTAAATAAGGACTGCACCTACCCCTACCCCCAAGGTGACAAGACATTGGAATGGGGCAGATAAAAATGGGGCATCTTCTTCCTACTATTCTTAGACACTGCTGTTTAACTGGAAACCAAGTTAAAATAGAGATACTGAATAGCGTAAGAGGCAATTATTGCCTTTCTTTGCTATCTCTTAAACGTAAACTTCAGCGTGCGATCCTTAGGCAAACTGGCAATATTGTCTACTGTCTTTTTATCATCCTCCAAAAAGCTGTTGATTATCTTGGAAGGGCTTCAAAAGCAATTAAGAGAATCCCTTATGTCAAGTTACATTTCAGACAGGACAAATTAGATGTATGGGGAAATGTCCTGATAAAGTACTCGAGAAATAATGAATCTTTGTACAGTTTGTAATTGCTCCTACAAAAAATTTACAACTTGAATGAGGCTGTTAACCTGGGACTGGAAGCTCAGAGAATTTTTTTTTCCTATTAAAAATGCAAATACCTCATGAAAATGAGCCCAGAGCATTTTTAAATGTCCAAACTGTAATTCAAAACATTATTTATTACATCTCTGTCCTGGCTTTTTACTGCATTAATAAGCTTCTTTATAAATGCTGATTTTTAAACCAGCAGCTCTGCAACAAAAAAAATGGCCAATTGGACTTACTAATGTGTGGGCCCTGAAGGGAGGCTCGGCTCCAGAATGAAGTGTGAGGGTCACCATCGATGCCACAAGAGAATGGGGGTGGATGGTGACTGAAGGCATTGATTTGTTTGAGTGTTCATGAGATTATTGTATTTGGTTTCAGCTTTATGCGTTAAAGATAGGTGATCTTCAGTCTGCATAACCCCATCCCTGTGGCTGCAGAACAGTACATGCTCCTGGGATGGCTTATCATGAATTGGTGGGGACAGAGCTTGGTGGTTTGGGTGCTGGAGGCTGGGGATACTCTGTCAAAAATAGGGATCATCTAGATAGAACACTTAATTACCACAATGCTGGGAAATTCAAATACAGTTTCCTTCCCTCATGAACTGCTCTTCTCCACTGACTAAAGTGATTTTCTTCCAGACTCCGTGGATTTTATCTCCCCTTTCCTAACTTTTGAAGTATGGGTGTACTCGCTGCTAATTTTCCTCCTGAGATAAACATTAGCAAGTGGGAAGTTTTTAGAGGGTTGTTATACAGTATTCATAGACCACTTTTGTTTGTAAAAGCATTTGAAGATTTCTTAAATATGAACTGTTTCCAAATAATCTTGTGCTCATTTTCCATCTTCTTGATCCAAAACCCATGGAAGCAAACCAATCATGAAGTTCTGCGAAAAGTCGTTGGAAGCCCCAGGCTCAGAACCCAGCTGTGGAGCATGAACTATTAGGTTCTGTGCTGCTGGAAGCTTTGAGTAGCTGAACCACGGGGACTGAAGCTCATTTAGGAATCCAAGTTGGTGCTTTGTTTCCAGAAGGCTTTGCCTGAGCCGAGGAAGGTAGACTAAACCTCTCATAGGAGTGCAGATTGTATAGAGTTGACTGTTTTACATGATTGCTTTTGAGATAGTTCAACAAAGTCATGCTTTTTCTGTTAAAAGACGAGAGAATAACAACAGCAGCAAAGCTGATGAAAAACTGCAGAATATTCCTATCCACAGGACAACTCTGATTTCCCAGTTTGTCTTCATTAATGTTCTTTCTCTCCATTGTCAACCATGTTCTCTCTTGGTGAGCTGCTCCCCACTCTCACCCTCAAATACAGTCACAGGTCATAACTGAGATCTCTGCACTATTTGTCTTGCCTTGATCTACCTTCCTCTGATTTACACCTTTATCATACTCCTTTCTATTTTCCATCAAAGTATGTTTGTCCTGATTCTCTCGAGTCAGAAGCTAACATTAAGTGTTTTACTTATATTATAAGTCCACCTACCCTCAAAATAACCCTCATGGGTAGTTACTGTTCTTGTGCTCATTTTACAGATGGAGGTAAGGGAGACAGTGAAGATAAGTGTTGTTGTTCAGTCGCTTAGTCATGTCTGACTCTTTGAGACCCCTCGGACTGCAACACTTCAGGCTTCCCTGTCCTTTACCATATCCCAGAGTTTGCCCAAACTCATGTCCATTGAGTGGATGATGCCATCCAACCATCTTGTTCTCTCTCATCACCTTCTCCTGCCTTCAATCTTTCCCAGCATCAGGGTCTTTTCCAGTAAGTTGACTCTTCGCATCAGGTGGCCAGAGTATTGGAGCTTTAGCTTCAGCATCAGCCCTTCCAATGAATATTCAGGGTTGATTTCCTTTAGGATTGACTAGTTTGACTTCCTTGCCGTCCAAGGGACTCTCAGCACCACAGTTTGAAGGCGTTAATTCTTCAGTGCTCATCCTTTTTTATTGTCTGCTCTCACATCTTTACGTGACTACTGGAAAACATAGTTTTGACTATACAAACCTTTGTAGGCAAAGTAGTGTCTCTACTTTTTAATATGCAAGTGTCTTTTAATTTCATGTCTGCAGTCACTGTCCACAGTGATTTTGAAGCCCCCAAAATAAACTCTGTTACTGTTTCCATTGTTTCCCCACCTATTTGCCATGGAGAGATGGGATTGGATGTCATGATCTTCGTTTTTTGAATGTTGAGTTTTAAGCCAACTTTTTCACTCTCCTCTTTTCACCTTCATCAAGAGGCTAATAATTCCTTTTCACTTTCTGCCATAAGTGTGATGTCACATGCATATGTGAAGATATTGATATTTCTCCGCACAGTCTTGATTCCAGCTTGTGATTCATCCAGCCTGGCATTTCACATGATGTAGTCTGCATATAAGTTAAATAAGCAGGGTGACAATATACAACCTTGACATACTCCTTTCCCAACTTTGAATCAGTCCTTTGTTCCATGTCCAGTTCTCACCATTGCTTCTTGCCCTGCATAAAGGCTTCTCAGGAGATGGGTAAGGTGGTCTGGTATTTCCATCTCTTCAAGAATTTTCCACAGTTTGTTGTGATCCACACAATCAAAGGCTTTATCATAGTCAATCAAGCAGAAGTAGATGTTTTTCTGGAATTCTCCAGCTTTTTCTGTGATCTAACAGATGTTGGCATTTTGGTCTCTGGTTCCTCTGCCTTTTCTAAATCCAACTTGTACATCTGGAAGTTCTCAGTTTACATACTGTTAAAGCCTAGCTTGAGGGATTTTCAAGCTACTTGGCTTGCATGTGAAATGAGTGCAATTGTGCAGTAGTTTGAACATTCTTTGGCATTGCCCCTCTTTAGGATTGGATGAAAACTAAGTGATAGGCATGTTAAGTCTCACAGATGGCAAGTGATGGCATCAGGATTCATGCCCAAGTGATCTGGTCCCAGAGATCATGCTGTTCATCTTTGCTTTTCACTGGCCATCAGATTTGGGGGAGCTAATTGTTGCTTTAGGCCAGGTCCTAAATGTAGAGTCTTGACCTTGCAATGGCTGTTTGATCTGAGACAAGTTAACTAACTTCTGTGAGCTTTAGTTTCCCCAGCAGTAAAATAGGGATATTTGTGTAAAGAAAACAGAAATAACCCCTATAAACATTCATGGCTATGGTAGGTCCTTGGAGAAGTTTAAAGTGTTAGCTAACCCTTTTGTCTTCCTTACTGTTCTCTACTTAATGCGGTAATCTGCAAATGAATCAGAAATGCTGTAATCAGCTGATTTCTGATGTTGATGGGGAAAGTGATTTATCACATTGCCTCTTGTAGTAATGTCAAGCATTGTGACTTTTCAGATTGGCAGACTTGTCAACACTTCAATCCATGTAAGCACGGACTATGTCTTTGAACTTGTATCACATCACGAGGTCTCAGATGTACTTGCTCTCAATCTGGAACTTTTATATTTCACTTTACATGTACTCATGGCTATGATCTTCTGGAAATGTTTTGAATGAAGAAATGAAGTGGAGCAGCACCCACCTGCTTGTGTGTTTGTATCATTTCATGAAGAGCTGGTGGGCTGGTCCGGTGCTCCAAGAATGGCAATGACCCATGGAAAATGCTTCGGCGGCCATCAGCATATTCCCTGGCCACAGGGCCAGCTGTTTCTAACTACACACTGTGTGGTGGGAAGTTCCCTTTCCAAGTTCCTTTCCTGGGAACCACACGGGCTATTAATTTTGTAATGGCAAACAGAACTGCAGATGTCTTGTGTGCAAGACTGGGTTGCAGGATAAGCAACCAGGATAAGCAGGATAAGCTTATCCCAGTTTCTGGGGATGAAATGGAAAGTTATCTTTTCTGTTACACGTATAACTAGTAGTCAGTGGAATGCACAGCTCTTACCAAGTTTTAGTTACACTTATTTATACAAGATAAGAATATGGATACTTGATTGTATTGTATTTGAGTACCTCCTCAAATAAGCCCTCACATTACTTTCATCTTCATTTTGATGACTCTGCCTCTATCCTCCATCTTTACTTAGCTTCACCAGGTGTACATCTGAGCATGTTAATATGCAGCCTTTTATTGAGTGTCTTGTAGTGTAACTTTCTGTGCACATGGGAATATAGGGGAGAACAGAGCATGAGCCCTGTCCTAAGAGATCATGAAATCTAGTAAGAGCTAAGAATCAAACGTGAAAATGCCACAAACATATTAATATTTTTAGAGCAACAGCTACTCGAAAACTCCCAATTATTTAGATATCCTTCTGGAGATAGGCTGTGCATAGACTGAGCATATATTCATACACGTACTCCTTCTTGAAAAGTAGCAGTTAAAAGCATGCTATTTGTATGTTGTTCAGTCCTCAGATCAGGAAGATCCCCTGGAGGAGAAAATGGCAACCCACTCCACTATTGTTGCCTGTAAAATCAAATGGACAGAGGAACCTGACGGGTTACAGTCCATGGGCTCCCAAAGAATTGGACACAACTGAGTGACTGAGCACATACATACTGTTGTATTCCTTGCTTTCTTCCACTGGACGGTGTGTTTTGTAGGTCATTTCATAGCTGTACATTTATATGTGCTCCATTATTTTTAAGAGCTTCATAGGATTCCATTAAATGGAAACCAATGATTTTCTATTATCACCTTACTGGTTTAATGCCAAATAGGTACATCAAACTTTATCACTGTCCTTAATCTTGAATTTAAATGAATTTTAATTGATTTTTGAATATATTCTCTTGTGGGGAATACTTTAGACACAGCAGTTTGGAACATCACTGAAACAAATGTCTTAGACTATTTCTCAAGACTCTTGAAGGGGATGACATACTTACTTGAATTTGTATTCTGGCTTGTTTGTTTAAAAAAGCAGCCTCTCATTAAATCACCATCATAGTAACATAACAAACAAATACTAATAAAGTATTAAAGGTCTTCTGAGTATGGAGTGACTGTTATATTTAATAAAGTGGTACCCTCATTTGTCATCTCCCCCGATAACATGGATGTAATCAGTCCCTACCCCACTTCTCTTCCCACATTTGAAACTGAGGCTTTGGCTTCCTCATTTTAGGTTTTCTTGTGTGTGTGTGTGTGTGTGTTTGGTAAGAATGCTTAGGATGGCAGCTACCCTCTTAATAAATTTTGAAGTATACAATACAGTCACGTTAATTACTGTACAGCAGATCTCTGCAACTTACTCATCTCGCACAACTGAGACTTTGTGTGCATTGATTAACAATTCCCCACTTCCCTCTCTCCTTAACCCCTGGCCACTACCATTCTATTAACACTCTCTGATCACATGAGCTCGACTGTTTTAGTTAACCTTAAGTGAAATCGTGCAGTAGTTGTCCTATGACTGGCATATTTTTCTTAGCATACTTTACAATCCTTCAGATTCTTCTATATCATACTGCAGGATTTCCTTCTTTAAAAAAATTTTTTTTTAAATGTGGACTATTTTTAAAGTTTAGTGAATTTGTTACAATATTGCTTCTGTTTTATGTTTTGGTTTTTTGGCCACAAGGCATGTGGGATCTTAGTTCCCTGGTCAGGGATCAACTCTGCACCCCCTGCATTGGAAGGCAAAGTCTTAACCACTGGACTGCCAGGGAAGCCCCAGGATTCCCTTCGTTTTAAAGACCGAATAATACTCCGTTGTATGATATACCACATTTTCTTTATCTATTACCTGTTGATGGATATTTGGGTTGTTTCCATGTCTTGGCTGTTGTAAATAATGATTCAGTGAAGCTGGGAGTGCAGATTTTTTTTGAATTCTGATTTCAATTTTTTTTTGCTAAATACCCCAAAGTGGGATTACTGGATCATACAATAATTCTATTTTTAATTTTTTGAGAAACCTCCATACTGTTTTCCATAGCAGTTGTACCCTTTTACATTCCTGTTAACAGTGTTTTGATTTTTTCACATCCTCACCACTTGTTACCTTTTACTTTTTCTGCTAATGGACATCGTATCGGGTATGAGATGGTCTCATGGTGGTTTTGATTTGCATTTCCCTGATAATTAGTGACATTGAACATCTTTTCAATATACCTGTTAGCCATTTGTATGTCTTCCTAACTCCTTATCAAGCTTTTCTACTATTACTTTCTATGGTAGAAATATTTCCTACAAATATTTTCTACCATTCTATGGGTTGCCTTTTCACTCTGGCTTTCCATTCTCGTTTCATTTTCCTCACTCTAGTTTCTGCTCTTGTTTTTGTTTGCTTGTTTTAAGGCAACAAAAAGGATATGCTCAGCAAATTTTGCTAACTGGCAACTTTCATATTTTTAATACAGCAGTAGCTGATGCTCAATGTTTTGGATGTTCTGAAGTGCCTTGTATGACCTAAGTTGTGCTAATATGACTTCTCCGTGGAACTTGCACTGTGACTGTCAGAAGAAAGCTGACATCCATGTTAGTTTGTTTTGTTCTACAGAAACACCCTGCCAGTGCAGGAGATGCAAGAGATGCAGGTTTGATCCCTGGGTTGGGAAGATTCCCTGGAGAAGGAAATGGCAACTCATTCCAGTATTCTTGCTTGGAGAATCCCATGGACAGAGCCTGGTGGGCTATTATAGTCCATGGGGCTGCAAAGAGGAAGACACAGCTGAGCACACACATACATATATTGCCTTTATTTATTACCTATATTTTATTTTAAGTTTTTCTAGTGCACTTATTGGGAGAAGGCAATGGCAACCCATTCCAGTATTCTTGCCTGGAAAATCCCATGGACGGAGAAGCCTGTCAGGCTGCAGTCCATGGGGTTGCTAAGAGTCGGACACAACTGAGCGACTTCACTTTCACTTTGCACTTCCATGCATTGGAGAAGGAAATGGCAACCCACTCCAGTGTTCTTGCCTGGAGAATCCCAGGGACGGGGGAGCCTGGTGGGCTGCTGTCTATTGGGTCGCACAGAGTCGGATATGACTGAAGCGACTTAGCAGCAGCAGTGCCCTTATGATGGTGCTGAACTCCTCTCCTCCCTGCCTGTGGTCATACGATACATACCTGGCCAAAGAGATTGGATCAGAGATGGACATATGACCTAAGTTGTGTTAACATGACCTCTCCGTGGGACTTGTACAGTGACTCTCAGGAGTTTTCTCGTTTTTCTTAGGCCAAACAGTTCTGAGGGTAAGCATCAATGGCCATCTTAGCCACCATGTATAACCACTTGCCTAAGAAGAACAGAGGCAAAAGTTTGAGCAACAGATTTGAATTCCTTATGAAATTCCTTGAACCCTTTGATTTGGCTGTGCTTGGAGCCAGCTTCATTGCCTTGAACTTTCCGTTAAGTTTCTGTGGAGAAATGACTCATTCCAGGGCTGAAATAATGAGATACGCAGAGGTGTCAGAAAGCAAGGAAGGGCCCCCCAAAATAACAGAGGTATGTGAAAATTACACAGAAATCAACTTGAAGGATTGCCCAATGGCCAAATCTGGGGCAAATTTAGCAATAAAACAAAAGAGAAGCAGGCCTCTATATAATAATTGGTTAACATTCTTCAAGCTTCTCAAGGTTAAGAGAATAAAGTAAGTTGAGGGGTTTTCCCAGATGATGGAGACCAAGAAGATATGAAACTTAAATACAATGTGAGATCCTGGGCCAGAAAAGAGATGATTACCAAAATTTGAATCAGGTTTGTAAACTAAGGTATATTTTTATCAATACTAATTTTCTGATTTTGATAATTTTATGATAGCTAATTTTATACTTGGTGAAGCTGGCTGAAGGATATATGGAAGTTAATATTTTTGTAATTTCATTTGGAAATATAAAATTATTCTAGATAAATGTTATTTAGAATTAGTCTCAATATGGACTTCCTCTGAAAATAATTAGCACTTAGAATTCTCCTCTTTGTTGTCATTTTAAGTTATTTTATGTCAGTTTTCTCTCATCTGAAACCAAACATATCTTAATTTAATAAAATATATTTATTTTTGTCTGATTTTCATTTCAACCCTGTAATGCCATGCTTATTATCTTCATTTTCAGATCATGAAACTAAGCCTTAGGTAGTTTAAATAATTTTCTGAAGATCACATAGTAAGTGACAGAGCCAGGATTTGAATCTATGTCTGCTTGACCTCAAAATCTTATGCATATGAGAAAAATAATCAACTAACTAAATCATCCATCTTATTTTAAAACAGACTGTGTTTTCAAAACTTTGTCTTGTTCCAGAGGAGACTTGAGACAGAATGCTTGCGACTTGGGGGTAGGTTAGAAGAAATATTGGAAAGATATTAGAAATGTTTTGGTGTTTGTGTTTTGTAAACACACAGCAGAACTCTGTAATTTATATGGTGCAGGAGGGCATGCAAATTAGTCTCAATATGGACTTCTTCTGAAAATAATTTGCATTTGGCAGACAGTAAGATCAAATAAATCAGATAACTAAGGCATTTGTCCAATGGGATAAATACTTCGTTCAAACCTTTGATGAACTGGGGTTTTTTTTGTTATTTTTTTAAAATATGGGAGTAGTTTAAGGAAAAGCAAACAGTGGGGCATGTTAAAATATCCATTAACTAAACACTCGGAAAGGGTATAAAATGCCTCCAGCTGCCAAAAAACAATTAGGCTGCAAATATGCCTTTGGTTACCTAACCAGACAGTCCCTAAACACTTAGTTCTAATTAATTTTCTTCATTACACAACAATGCCTCTCCTAATTACACTAGAGAAATTCCATAAACCTACTAGCTATTCAAAGTCTTTATTGAGCAAATTATTCTGGTAGGTCCCTATTAGAAGCAGATTCTCACTCTAATTTATATATACCATATCTCAGAGGACGCGGGCTACTTGGTAAACCACTGTCAGCTAAGCAAACTAATCTTGTATGTGACAATATTCCAAATTAGGAATTTGAGTGTGATGGAAGGTCAAGGTTGAATAATTGAAAACGTACCAAGGTAAAGGTGAGTACAAGCACAGAGCGTCTGAATCCTACATGTGTTGCTCAGGTTTGTGATCCCTGGACCAGCAGTAGAGGCTGACTCAGGGGAACCAAACTGCTTTCACTGAACTCAAGTGCAAAAGGCTAGGCAGCAGTAGTGTGCAGCTGCAGAAGCAATGCAGCAAGGATAATAATTGGACTGAAGGGGTCAGATAATACAAACTTTCAAGGGTAGTGTGTGTGCGTGCTCAGTCGGTAAATTATGTCTGACTCTGTGGCCCCAGGGACTGCAACCTGCCAGGCTCCTCTGTCCATGGGATTCTCCAGGCAAGAACACCAGTGTGGATTGCCATTTCCTCCTCCAGGGAATCTTCCTGATCCAGGGACTGAACCTGCGTCTCCTGCATTGGCAGGCGGATTCTTTACCATTGAGCCACCTGGGAAACCAAGACCCTAAAACTGTCTCTGCATGTGTGAGGGCCCTGTAAGGTGACATAAGTCAGAACTAGAAGTCCCCAAGTCCCTGACCAGGGCTGTTTACATGACACCGTGTCACTGTAGAGAGAATTGGGATAATTTATCAGAGCTTATTAGCTGATTGATGACAGTGTTTGTAAATTGGGTCAGAGTCTGATCCTTGGAAATCCATTTTTGGGTTCCTTTCCTAGCCACATAAAAACCTATGATCTTATTAACAGTTATCACAGTTTTAGAGGATGGCCTGTGAGACAGTCGGTACAAATGCATCCCTGGTATCAGAGCTCAAAGCCAACTGATGGTATTTTAGCAGCATCACTTCTTTTTTGTTTTTCATTTTTATTGGGGGTATAATTCAAATGCATCCCTGGTATCAGAGCTCAAAGCCAACTGATGGTATTTTAGCAGCATCACTTCTTTTTTGTTTTTCATTTTTATTGGGGGTATAATTGATTTATAGTGTTCTGTTGGTTTGTACATAGCAGTGAGCAGCTTTACTTTCTTTGCTTGGAATGTGCTGATTAACTGACCATTTCAACCTAGGCCTGGGGACCTGCTCTTTTTTTTTTTTTTAAACGTGAATTTTCTCTCATGCCATTAGATTAAAAAATAGCCTGGAGTTTTGCTACTCAGAGTTTATGAGCCAGCAGCATCAACATCTCTTGGGAGATTTTTCACTCCCAAACCTACTGAAACAATCTGCATTTAACAAGATCTCCAGGTACTTCATACATGCCCTGATGGGTGAGCAGTACGGATCTAGAGCAGTGGTCTTCCAGTTTCAGCAAACCCCAGACTCGTCCTGAGGGTACCTCATCCCCAGACTTTCTGATTCACAGCTTCTGGGCTGAGGCTGAGAAAGTGTGTTTCTAACAGGTGTCTCAGGAGGCTTCTGAGACATCCAAAACCTTCTTGTATTCTGACAATAGACTCTGATTGGCCAAGGACTTTGGGGATTTGGAGATTCCGTTGCTATAGGTTTTGGCAGCCAAGGGCTCTACCAGAGTTATTTTTCCCAAAGTGTTGGTTGTGAAGTCTTTTAAAGGTGATTCTAGAAATTCTACATGTTTGAGGATGCATTGGGTCAGTGGTTCCCATCTTTAGCAGAAGATGGACTTCCCCGGTGGCTCAGACAGTAAAGAGCCTGCCAGCATTGCAGAGGACATGGGATCAGTCCCTGGGTCGGGAAGATCCCCTGGAGAAGGAAATGACTACCCCCTCCAGTGTTCTTGCCTGGAGAATTCTATGGACAGAGGAGCCTGGCAGGCTACAGTCCATGGGGTTACAAAGAGTCAAACACGACTGTCGACTAACACTTTCACTTTTTCCCTTTTATTAACAGATTCCTGGTCCCCACCACCGACCCCCACCCCCTAAATTAGTGGGCCTTGGATGAGGTCAAGAAATCTGTATTTTTAATAAACATCCAGATGATTCTGAGACAGGCAGTTGATAGACACACTCTGAGAAACACTGATTTAAATGCTGAACATCTTAGGGAGAGAGCAGAATTTTGTGCCCTCTCAGCAGCAGAATTGCAGTGTTCTCCCAACGCGGCAGCGAGCGCCTCTCATAATTGAGCAACTGAAGCAGTTCCAGGAAATCAGTCCACTGAGCCCTTTCCTCACTGAAGCCCCAGTAGAACTTGCTCACTCCTTTCTTAATTATGTCTGGCCAGCAGTGAGCACTCCAGCCGCTGTGCTCTTTAATCCACTTATCCATCTTACAACTCCAATTAACCAGGTGCAGCCATCCATCTGGCTAATACGAGGACAAGCTGTTAATTTGTGAATGAAGAAAAGGTCTGCAGACAACAAACAAACGAGCAAGGAACTTCAGAAGATAACATTTACCCCAATCCTTGAGAAACAAGGTGAAAGAACAGAAATTCATTTGTTATAATAAAGGAAGGAAATGCAGTTTGGTGGAGGGAAATGAATACAGAATTTAGGCGACTTGGGGACCATGTGACTTGTCCTAGGTCATCTCTGAACTTTGTATCTCTACCTATTAAATAGGGAAGTAATAGGACTTAATTTTCATTTCAGGGAAGTTAGGAGGGTCCACTGAGATCGAGTGAGACAAAGCAATTTGTAAAATGCAACAGAAATATCCCTGTTTGTTTCTGTGCATTTATTTTATATGTGTATATGGGGGAATCTCTTTCCATGCACATCTGATACTTTATGAATAGTGTTTTCTATCAAGCAGATTGTACACCTTGATTACATGCTAGCTTTACTATTTTATTGACTTCAAGTTTTTTTGTTTGTTTTAAATAATAAAAGATTCCCCCATCCCTTTCAACCCCAGTCTTAAAATGTAAGTGTGCATTCGAACACATTACAAATGAAATGTGTCCTCAGCCCCTTAGTGTGATGGTATTTGGAGGCAGGGCTTTGGGAGGTAATTCGATTTATACTATGTCTTGAGGGTAGGGCCTTCCGTAATGGGATCTAATGCCCTTATAACAGGAAGAGAGAGCGCATCTAGGAAAGGCCATGTCAGTATACATCAGGAACGCTGCTGGGACTTCCCTGGCGGTCCAGTAATTAAGCATCTGTCTTCCAATGCAGGGGCCGAGGGTGCCCCTCCTGGTCTGGAACTAAGATCCCACTTGCCTCCCAGGCAATTAAGCCCAACTAGGGAAGCCTGAGCAGGGCAACTGCTGAGTCTGCATGCTCTAGAGCTTGTGCTCCACAGGTAGAGAAGCTCCATGCTCCGCAACAAGAGACACCCCAGGCCCCACAAGGAGGAGCCTGCACGCCATAATGAAGATCCAACGCAGCCAAAAAAGCGGCCATGTACAAACCAGGAAGAATGCTCTCACTGAGGACCGGATCTGCCAGCACCTTGATCTCGGACTTCCCAGCCTCCAAAACTGTGAGCAACGAAAGTTTGCTGTTTAGATCCTCCCTCCCGCCCCCATCAGTCTTGGTATTTTGTTGTAGCAGCCTGGGCTAAGACAAAAGCAGTCCCAGGAGAACTCCTGAATCCAGATGTCTGGGTGCACTGCCTGAGTTCTGATTCAGGAGGTCTGGGAGGCGCCTGAGAACATGCATTTTTAATAAGATCATTTGAATTTGGCTGGTTGTGGACTGCATTTTTGAGGACTGTTGCATTAAAATGAAACTTGCCCTCATTACAAAATAAAAGCTTTCTTTAATTTAAAATGTTAGTATTCTCCACCTAATAGTTATCTCTGGTCTCCAGTTTAAAAGGGATCTGACTCCAGACCTAGAGCTAAATGAGAAGCAGTATAAAATGTACACCTCGTGACCTTTCATCACTTGCATCAACAGAGCTGAGCTAAGCACATTTTATCTCTTAACATGTCATTTAAAAACATTTTTTAAAAGCCTTCAAACTACCCCAGGAGTTTATGGTCAATCTGGGGAGACCAAATATACCCTGCAAAACATTTTGCAAACTGAGCAAAATAAACTATAAATGCAAAATAGTATTGCTTAAAGTTCCCAGGTAAGAATGCCATCACATTCCTAAAGGAAGGAATTGAGATATAAATGCCAAATGCTCTGAAAATCTTCCTTTTTATTACTTCAGTGTTTGGTTTTTTTTAATAGCTAGCTAGAGGCAAATCTTTTGACTTGTGCTCAGCCAGAGTTGGGGTAAAATTTTGAGGCACTTCCATTCGCCTCACTGTCTGCCCTGTGTCATTAAAGTCTGGAAGCACTATTTCTAGGTGTGATCTGTGGGTTATCTGCTGCAGAATTGCCTTAGAAACCTATTCAACATACACAATAAAAATGACCTACTAAAAGGGAATCTTTGAAGAGAGGTCATGGAAGTATCCCATTTAGGTAGCTCCTCCGGTGAATCTCGTATATATTTGTATACTTTGAGAGGACACACTCCAGAAACTTCTCCCCAACCCCACCCTGGGAATCTAACTTTGGGATTACCATATGTTCCTGAAATGACCCTATGTGGTAGGCGTTAAGTAAACTTGCAGCTGTAAGGAGATTTTGTTTCAGTTTGAGACAGTTTGCGGGTGGCACTTGATCCTGCCTGTGACAGGAGCTTCCTCCTTGCAAGAGATCTGTGATGGGCAAAAGGCAAGGGAGGCAAGACTCTAACCCATACATTAAGAAAGGTATCCAAAGGGAGAGGAAAGGATCAGGTTCTGAGGATAGTCAGAAAAGCCCTGTTGCTCTTGGTTGGCTCCAGGGAGCTTTTTTTTTGGGGGGGGATCCAGGTAGCTTGACAGACCAGGTTAAGAGTCAGATTTGTTTTTGTTTATTTTCTTCAAGAGAATCCTATTTCTTTTTTTTTAAGATTTAAAAAAAACTTTTTATTTTGTATTGGGGTATAGCTGATTAACAATGTTGTGATAGTTTTAGGTGACCAGCAAAGGGACTTAGCCATACATATATTAATACATGTATCCATTCTTCCCCCAATTTTTAAGATCGTTTTGATGTGGACCATTTTTAAAGTCTTTATTGAACTTGTTACAATACCGCTTTTGTTTTGTGTTTTGGTTTTTTGGCCTTGAGGCATGTGGGATCTCAGCTCCCCCACCAGGAATCGAACCTCCACCCCTTGCATTGGAAGGCAAAGTCTTAACCACTGGATGACTAGGGAAAGTTCCCAGAGTCCTGTTTCTTAAAAGATAATTGCTTTCATTCACCGATACTGTCTCCAAAGGGTAGATGATATGAATATGGGGGCAGTAATTGTAGTCCTATGATCCAGTTATGAGTTTCAGGCTGAAGCAAAATCTTTCTTCTTGAACTCCATGGAGCTGTTTCTAATTATGTATGAATACATGTCCAATACAGACACCTCCAAAAAGCAGCAATAAGTGCAAAGAAATCTTGTTACATTTAATTAATCTAATGATGATTACTGAGTTTCTAGTGGTGTGAGATTTCAAATAATTAAGTAGAACCACATGATGCCTTTGCTACCTGCCATTTTCACCTAATATACATGCAGTCACATTTTACCCCCTGAAATACATTCTGTGATTTGATTGTTTTAAAATGTATAGCTTTGCAATGTACTTATATTGTGGTTTTTATATGTAGTCATTGATGGTAGGATGTAGTATTCTTTGACAGTTCACAATAAGATTTCTCTCTCTCTTTTTTTTTTTCTTAATTTGGCTGCACTGGGTCTTAGTTGCAGCCTGTGGAATCTAGTGCCCTGAAAAGGGATGGAACCCGATTCCCCTGCATTGGGAATATTAACCAATGGACCATCAGCTAAGTCCCATGATTTCTCTATTTTATATCAGGTGACTTTTCCCAGTTTTTGCCTAATAATCAAGGGATAATGTTCTGGTTATAGTATTAATAGTTCCATTTCCCTCTCTCCAAATCACTTGAATTTCATCTTCAGGAGATTGCTGAAAGCAAATGCAACAATCTCAGTCCATTATGTTTCATCCATCAATTTATTTATTCATCAAATATTGAAGAGATGGAGGTGACTGCCTTTATGGGTTTGATTCTGGTGGTGCTCAAGGGCAATATACAAGTGAAAAGAAATGTATACTTTAATATCGGGTGGTGAGAAGAATCACTAAATAGGTCTGGATTTATTACTCTTCATTGGAAGGTCTTCTGTTGTATTACAGACACTACTGTCAGAAAAATTAGGATGAGGTCATGATAGGCCAAGGAGGTGTGTCAAGGATCCCTTCCTCTAACATAACACAATTCTTGCTCAGTCACAGATGATCTTCCTGGTTCCCCCTTTTGTCTACCATGTAAAGAGACTCTGATTTTTTACCTTAATGCATGGTAATTTTTAAATTAGGTGGCGAAAACCAGGCCTCTTTGCTAAAGCAGATCAGTTTATTTATAATGGGCTTGCCTGTGGCTTGCTGCCTATTGTTTTTGTGGGTGTTTTTTCTTTTGTTGTTGCCTCTCCTTTTTCTTTTTTTAAAATCAATGAAGGGTTGAGATTGGTATGGGCAGTGTTGGGAGACCAGTTTCTCTTTTCAATTTGACCAGAATGCTATTTACTGTGTATTTCTGAGGTCAAGCAAATCAATAAAAGAGGCCAGCCAAACCCTGTCCTCCAGAAGTCACCAGCTCACCGAACGAATGTTGCGGCAATAACTGGACTTTTATATCTTAAGATAAAGGGACAGGTCCCAATACTGACTGCTCTGTTAGACAACACATGAAGAGAAACCTGTACTAAAAGTGTGTTACGGTTCTTCACTGAACTTTTGGATGTCTGTTCATAGATGAGCTTCCAATTAACAAAATCTGGCTCTCATGAGGTCAATACAAACCTGACTCCTTTTCAGAAGTAAATTTTAGAGTGACTTGCTGGCCATTTTTGAGAGCATTGAAGCATAAAAGCATTTTGCTTTCCATGGAAGTTCCTTTCTGTTACTGTCAAAGATAAAATCTCCATGATCCCTTCTGTGCTTCTCAGTAACATAGCTGAACAACTCAAAAGAATTTTCCCATCAGTTTTCTATAATTCAGACCTCAGCAGCCTTTAAGGGAACAGTCATGATATCTAGGATTGGCTTGTGTAGACCCAGATGACTTTTGCATATTTTTCATTATTCATTTATTTGGTAATCAGAGGAAGCTATTTGATTCTTATGTATCTAGTTCTTCAGACAGTCAAGCCGGAATAAAGTGAACCATCAAGTAATATGAATAGATCCATATAAGAGGCAAATACCCTTTTAGCCTGATCTTTATGAAAAGGGAGTTAAAATGGGGGAGTTCAAAACTTGGTCAGTCTAACCATTGTAGAATCTGTTTCCTTAGACTCTTAAATGTGGAGTGGTTAAATTTTTGTGTAAGCTGTGGATTAAAGATATGCAGATACACTATAAGCCTGGAAAGAAATAAGAGAATTCATTACTAATGAAAAGGAAAAGGAAATAGTCACATTCATTATTTATTAGTCCAAGTAAATACTAAATGATAGTTTGAAATTATTTTAAGAATTTTTCCCTAAGTCATATTTTTCATTTTAAAACCTTACATTTTAAAATGTTTGTACTCAGGATATTCTTATTAATTGGTTACACAGACATGAGTTATCATGTTGTGTGGTTGTAAACCTTCAACTCAAGTCATACGGTGTTCCGTGCATACCTACTGCTTTTTGGGCTTCCTGATGGCTCAGCGGGTAAAGAATCCGCTTGCAACGCAGGTGACACAGGAGACACGGGAGGTTTGATCCCTGGTTTGGGAGGATCCCCAGAAGAGAATGGCAACCCACTCCAGTATTCTTGCCTGAAAAATCCCATGGACAGAGGAGACTGCCTGGCTACATTTCATGGGGTCGCAGAGAGTCAGACACAGCTGAGCGTGAGCAAAGGCAAAAAGATTACCGCTTATTTGCAACCAGGAAAAAAATTAATAATGGACACATGATTTACTTCATATGTGTAATAAAACTTTTTCCTGAAAAAAAAAGAGTGATGAGTTAATTGACTCGGGCCACCATAACAAGATATCACAGGCTCCGTGGCTAAAAGAGACAGGTTTTCTCACATTTCCGGATGCTGGGCATTCCACATCAAGGTGCTGTTAGGATGGATTTCTTTTTTGTTTTAATTTAGTTATTTTTAATTGAAGGATCATTGCTTTTCGGTATTGTGTTGGTTTTTGCCAAACATCAACATGAATCAGCCATAGGTTTACCTATGTCCCCTCCCTCTTAAACCTCCCTCCCCATCTCTCCCACCTCCCTCCCCATCTCTCCCGTCTAGGTTGTTACCAAACCCCCAGTTGAGTTCCCTGAGTCATATAGCAAATTCCCATTGGCTATCTATTTTACATATGGTAGTGTTTCCATGTTACACTCTCCATCCATCAGGGTGGGTTTCTGGTGAGATCTCTTCCTGGCTGGCAGACAGTGGGTGCCTTCCTAACTGTGTGCTTAAGTGACCTTTCCTCTCTGTGCACAGAGATCGTGCTCTGATTGCTCCTCCTCTTCTTAGAAAGACACCAGTCCTATAAAATTAGGGCCCCACACTTGTGACTTTATTTAATTTACATCTTCTTAAAAGCCTTATCTTCTAAAATAGTCATATCATGGGTCAAAGCTTCAACAGATGAATTTGGGGGACTACAGTTCAGTCCATACAGATGGATCCATTCCAAGGGACATTGTGTGGGATCTTTCTGAAAGAAGTCTTCTCACGTGTGAAAACCCTTGTAAGCTCTTTCACTGAAAAGGGTAGGAAGGGGAATGATAATCTGAAATTAGACCTTTTAGAAGTGGTGACAGAACCTCAGACCTAGCCATCCACAAGGCCCCTGTTAGGAACTTATTGATGCTTTTCACTTTACATACGTGAGGACACTCACACTCAAGCCTGGAGAATGTCCACAGGGTAGTGTAATGCTTTAGTTTCCCAAAGCATCCCTCAGCAGATTAAGTAAGAAATATGTTTATTAATAATCAAGCCTCCTTTTCTTTCAGTGTTAATCCATAACCAAGCTAAACACATACTTCAGGACTTTGGATTTAATGCGTATCTAATAATCACTTTTGTCAAGGAATATTTGGTCTCCCTTAGGCTTTTTGAAAAACTTGGGCCAGTGCACACACTTTTTTAAAACCTGTTTCACTCTATGTATGTCAAGCTCTCAGCCTTCATAAGGGGACCACTGTGCTCTCTTTGGACATAAATGCTCTTGCTGCCAGTGAAAGCAGGTCTGTTTGTTCAATTACAGGACTCTCTCTGGATGCCTGCAATTGAACATTATGCCTGGTCAATTATGGGTCCTTTAACTTCCAGGTGAAAGTAGCATGGCTGGCAGAAGACAATTTTTTTTCTTCCTGACTAAAAAAAAAGATATGGATGTTCATTATAGAAAACAGGGCGGGTGGGGGGGGGCGGTGGGGGTGGGAAGCAAGCCACACATACAAATAAGATAGCTCACAATCTTACCACACAGAAATTGTCATTGTTAATTGTTTTGGCTTGTTTTCATACAGTTGCTTTTTTTTATATATATATAATATTGACAGAGCATTTGCCATATGCTAAATATTTTGCATTCTTTAACAGATAGATCTTATTATCCCAAATTCTTAGAAACCATTATGTCACATACAAGAGGGCAGCCCCTGCCCCCTCCACACACTCCTTAGCATGGATTTCTCTGTGTGTGTTTCTCCATACCTTGACTTTTTCAATGTGTTATCATAAACATTTAACCATAACAACAAGCAATCTTTAAATATATCTATGTCATACTATTGTAGGCTGTGAATGTAACAGTATATTTAATCACTTCCCTGCTGTCGGCTTTTTATGCTATTGCTCCCCCTTTTTGATGTTATTTTCTGTACACTTGTGCATTCTACCAAATCAGAACCAAAATGTCTGTTTTCTGCGACTTGGGGATTTATAATGGGTAAAGGGGCAATTGTTTATTTTTTTTTTTTTTTTGCTATTAGGAAATTTTCTTATGTAGGGTGATAAGCAAAGTAAGCCAACTTTGAGTATTTCCAGAAAGGGGAAAGAAGCATTCAAACAATGCTTAAAAGTTGAAAGCACATCTCAGAGTTTTCAGTCTTCTTATTCCACCACACCTTCTATCTCCTGACCCGTTTCATCAAGTTCATAACATCTTTTTTTGAGGGGGGCAATGAGATGGGTAACTTCTTATTTTGATGAAATTATAAGCTTTCAAACTACTTATAAGAATAATACCAAGATACCATGGAAGTAATGGTGTATGATTTCCAAGCCTATGTCAGAGGTTGACAAACTTTTTCCTAAAAGGTAGTAAATACAGTAAGTATTTTAAGCTCTTCATGCTGTGTGGTTTCTGTTGTAAGTACTCAACTCTGTCACTGTAGCATGAAAACCACCAATAACTAAATGGTGACTGCAACTGTGATCTAATAAAAATTTATTTACCCCCAAAATATTTTTTTGAGATGTTTAAGGGTCACAGCAAAATTGAAGGGAAGGTACAGAGTTCCCATATAGCCCATCCCCTCACATTGTAGCTTTCTCTGTCAGCATCTCTCACCAGAGAGGTGCACCCAAGATCACAGCTTATTTGGAGTTCACTCTTGGTGTTGTATATTCTGTGGGTTCGAGCAGATGTATAAAGACTATCGTCGCAGTATCACAAGAGCACTTTCACTGCTCTAGATATCCTCTGTGCCCTGCCTCTTCTTTCCTCCCTCCCTCCCTCCAAGCCCTGGCAACCACAGACTCTTTTCTTCACTCTGTCTATGGTTTTTGTCTTTTCCAGAATGTCATCTAATTGAAATCGTACAAGTCTGGTCACTTTTAAGAACAGGGCTCAAACAGCTTCAGTGAGCACTGACGCTGTCAGCTGTGGCTTCGCTGGAAGGCGATTTCACTGGCTACTTCAGCAAGGAGCCCCGAGTGCCAGGGTTGTTCTGTATTTCCTCCCTGGCTGGTCAAATTCCACATCGAGGTCTTTTGTTAGATCAAGCCCAGAGGGTATACTTCGGGGTGTCGACACTCTGGGCTAAAGGTTGGGGAGGAAGTTTGGAAGACTCAAGTTTTGGTATGTTAACTTTCTCTTAATCCTGTTTCTGGTGGATGATCCCGACCTTAGCCTCCGAGGTGTCCTCACTGGACCTTTGTGTAGGATGAGGGAAGGACTCTGTGCATCTAACTGCTTATGAAACAGGCTCCATGAGTTTTCAGGTTTTTACTCCACAATCCCAGAGGTACCTAATGTGACAAACTCCTGTGCATTTGGAGTTCTGATGTCAAATGGGTTGCTTCTCCACCCTTCCTCTGCCAGCTTAGGGTTCTGTTTGCCCAAGTCTGTTAAAGCAATGAACACTGAGTCTGTTTTCCAGAGTTGAAAGTTTTATTTTCATTTTTCCTTCTATTCTTTGCTCTTACAAGTTTATGCCTTTTTCTTTTAAGATCCCTTTAGCCTTGATATAGTGAGGTCTTGGGAGGGAGAGGAGATAATGTGGGTTCCATTTCCTAAATTTCATTGAAAGTCTTTCATGTAGGTGATGCAGAGTTTTGATTGATAAGCCCTCCCAGTTGATCTTGCTGCACCATTCTTACAATTCACAGTCCCTGGAGGGAGACAGATTTCTGTTCAAACAATGGCTGTGTTGGTTCTTACCTCTGGGACCCTGGGAAAGTTGCTTCATCTTGTCACACCTTGATTTCCAGACTTGTAAAATGAAGATTAAAATGGTACTTGCCTCGTGTGACTGTTTTAGGGATTAACTGAGACAATAGCTTTAATGTGTCATCACAGTGCCTGTCATATGGTAGGTGCTCAGGAAATGGCAGTCCTTGCTCATCCTTAAGTCCATTTATGATGTGGGCAGAATGTGATCCAAAGGATTATGACATTTTCAGGAAATGAGCTTGTTTCTGAAATGCTACTTTCTTTAAGAGGTAGTCTTTAGGTCTCGCCTGGATGAGCAACTCTTGACATTCTGAACAGAGTGACCTACCCCACATGGGAAAGCCAGAGCAGCACTCATCTTCATCCCTCCCTCCACTTACTCATTCAATAGAAAGTGTCCACTGTGTGGAGCATTTCAAAGTAAATCCTACAGGGACTTTCCTGGTGGTCCAGTGATTAAGAATCCACCTTCCAATGCAGGGGATGTGGGTTCCATCCCTGGTGGGGAAACTGGGATCCCCCATGCCACAGCCCACAGCCACAGTAAAGAGCCTGCACACGGCAATCAATGCACACAAATAAATAAAATTTTTTAAAACATAAAGTAAATATTATATACCCTGTCAGTGAATCACCAAATGCTACAAAATGCCTCTTGAAAAGGGATATGGTTTCACAATAGGATGATAGAATTAGGAAAATATTCTTATCTAATATCTAGTACATAGTAAAATTACTTTATTATAAACTTTTTCTAACAATTTTCCTGTGTATTGATTTCGTTTCCTAATGTGGTCTGTTTTTTCATTCTTAAAGCTCAATTTTCTCTTAGCTCTACTTTTTCCACTTTAGAACACTCCCTTCATGGAGAACACTTCATTCTCCATGTCTTTAGAAACAAGATAATTGTCTCACCTGGGTTTGGCCAATGCTTCGTAGCAATGCAGGTTAACATGTTCCTCTATCTCCAGCACCCTGTGGGAGGGAAGGGAGAATTAAAGGCAAACTCATTTCCAAATCAGTTTATTTTTTATTTGTTTTGTAAGAATATGCTCTAGTGGTGCCAAGTTATTTACATCTGATCATGTCACATCATATGTGATGTTTGGTTGTTTAGCTTTTAGTGATACTAATGTTGATCAGTGGGTTCAGGTGGTGACATTCTCGTCCTTTCAGTGTAATGTTTCCCATCAACATTTTGTTTAATCTTTTTATGACCTATTGCTGACTATTATGAATTAAACTGTGTTCCCCTCTCCAAAAGAAAAAAAATCTGTTGAAGTCCTAAGCCCTGGTACTTGTGAGTGGAATTTTGTTTGGGAATGGGGTCTTTGCAGACATAATCAAGTTAAGATGAGGTTGTTGTGAAAGTGAAAGTTGCTCAGTCATGTCCAACTCTTGGCGACCCCATGGACTATATACTCCATGGAATTCTCTAGGCCAGACTCTGGGTAGCCTTTCCCTTCTCCAGGGGATCTTCCCAACCCAGGGATTGAACCCAGGTTTCCCACATTGCAGGTGTATTCTTTACCAACTGAGCTATCAAGGAAGCCATGAGGTCATTGGGATGGGCTTAAATCTAACATGACTGATGTCTTAGAAGAAGAGGAAACGGTCATGTGAAGTCAGAGACATACAGAGAGTGTGGCAGGTGATGACAGAGGCAGAGACTGGAATTATCCAGCTGTCAGCTGAGGAATGCTGACATTTGATGGGGCTATCACCAAGTGAGAAAGAGGGAACATAGCTCTGCTGACACCTTCATTTTATTCTACCAGACTGCAGAATTGTGAAACAATAAGTTTATGTTGTTGTTGTATTTTTTTTCTGGCCATGTGGCTTGTGGGATCTTAGTTCCTCAACCAGGAATTTGAACCCAGGCCCTGGCAGTGAGGGTGACAAGTCCTCGCCCTTGGACCGCCAGGAAGTTCCCAGATTTTTGTTGTTTTAAGCCACCCCAGCCTGTGGTACTTTATTGCAGCAGCTCTAGAAAGCTTAACACAATGACCATTGACTAGGTTTGATTATCTCATTAAAGGTTGTGAAATGGTGATTTTTGAATAGTATAATTTCTTCTGTGTATATTGACTGGCATTTTTTTTTTTTTTTTTTAGACAGACTAACTTTCTTCACTAAAGCTGTTTTTATTGTCTTAAGATATACTTACCCTAGAAAGTTGTGGTATATGCTGACTTTTTTTGTCTCTTAATGATCAAATTTCAGAGTCATGTGTTGGTTCTCTAGCAACCCTGAGTGCTGTCCAGTAAGTTTATTTTATTCCTCTTTTTCCTTTTGAATATACTGTGGACTTATAAAGAAAGCTTATATAAAGAAAATGTCATTAATAGATTATTCTGGACCTCTGTACTTCTCCCAGTTGTAAGTGAAATATAGGATCGATATCTTGCCCTTATGTATGCTGAGAGAAATGACCTTGTTAGGATGTCTAAGAAAATACCTTTTGGTGACCCAGTGGAAGTCTATTTAAGTTCCAGTAGGGTCAAAGTTGAGTTTGGTTCAGGTAAGTCTCTGAATACCAGTGTAATATTAGATATAATTATATTATTATTTTTCCCAGTTTGATGAATTTGATATCTCCTTGGAACTACTACCATTTCATCTGAAAAAACTTAGATACACTCTCAAAATTTCTGTCTTAAAGCCATTGTAAGGTATGAATGAGGCAGATGAGTACAGGATAAAGAGTTGCATAGTAGCAGCTGAATGAAAATTTGTATCTGACTGAAAATAAAAATCTGGTGAAACAGACCACCAGCCAAGGTTGGATGCATGAGACAAGTGCTCAGGGCTGGTGCACTGGGAAGACCCAGAGGGATGGGATGGGGAGGGAGGTGGGAGGGGGGATCGGGATGGGGAACACATGTAAATCCATGGCTGATTCATGTCAATGTATGGCAAAAACCACTACACTATTGTAAAGTAATTAGCCTCCAACTAATAAAAATAAATGAAAAAAAAAAAAGAAAAAAATCTGAGTAAGATAACTAGTGTATTGAAGGAGAAGGACAGATTACTTAAAACTGGAAATGTCTTTAAAAATTCAATTTTATAGTCTTAGCTGTATCTCATATCTTCTCCAGTGCAAGACCATGTCTAATTTATCCTTATATTCTCGAACACTCAGTATAATGTCTTCACAGAGTAGATGCCTCATAAATAAGTGAATATAATTAGAATTCAGTGCAATTAAATTCCCCTGAAAGAACAATATACTTTAGACACATTTAGAGCAATGAACATCATGGGAGGAGCTGAAATGGATCCAAGTACCATAAAAAGGATACATTAACTGTATACAAAATGATGTGGAAGTACATTGATAAAGATGCCTACAATATAAAACAACTTGTATAACATAGTATCCCATTATACAAAGAACAATGGTAAGTAATATTTCAATATGAATGAAAAGAAACTTAGAGGAGTATATAGGTATATAATGGGCTTTGTCAGTTGGGATGCAATTAAGCAAACAGAAACCATACAAAATATTTCAACATAAGGGATTTGACGTACAGAAATACTTACAAGGTTGGAGTGCTGAAAAAGTAAGAAGGGGAAATCCAGATATCACAAAGACAGTAACTGTGGGAAGCAGCTTCCACATCAAGGCCTGAGAAACAAGATGAGGCTGAATGTTATCAGAAGCTCAGAGGAGGGCTCAGCCCTGTGAAGGGAGCACTTCCTGGCTTTTACTGGTACCTTTTGGAAAAAAGGGGGGACATGGAGATGCTGTTAGGAAGGCTGAAAGACCCTGGAGCCTGGAACGGAACTAACGGCGCTCCTGGGGTCAAGAGACGTTGCTGCCTGCCAATCTGCCTCTTGTGAGTAATGTAACAGGGAGCATCATAAGGCAGAAACCTCCCTGGTGGTCCAGGGGCTAAGGGTCTCTGCTCGCAACGCAGGGGGCCTGTGTTCTAGCCCCAACTGAAGATTCTGCCTGCTGCAACTAAGACCTGACCCTGCCAAATAAATAAATCAATATTTTTTTAAAAAGCATCACAAAGCAGATTATGGAAAAGTAGGCTTGGAGCCTAGAGACGACATTGATGACAGTCATGTGGGGAAAAGGGAACGCAGACTCTTGCTCTCACTTTATGTACTTCTGCTTTGTTTGAATTGGCTCATGGTGATCTTCTACTGAGATATATTTCACGTGCCACTTCAAAGTATACAGTTCAGCATTTTTTAGTATATTCATAAAGTTGTCCAATTATCACCACTATCTAATTGCAGATTATGTTCATCGGCCCAAAAGACATTTTGTACACTTTCGCTATCACTCTCATCCACTACACCCCCGTCCCTCCCCCCGGCCCTAGGCAACAATTAGTCTACTTTCTGCCTCCCTGGATTTGCCTATTCTGAACATTTCATACAAATGGAATCATACAATACGTGGCCTTCTTTTTTGACTTCTTTCACTTAGCAAAATGCTTTCAAGGTTAATACCTGTTGTAGTGCGTATCAGTGCTTCATTGCTTCTTAATAGCTGAATCATATTCCACTACATGGGTACACTGCATTTTTTAATCTTTCATCAGTTGATGGAGATTTATGTTGTTGCTATTTTTTTGGCTATTGTGAATATTGCTGCTATGAACATTTGTGTACAAGTTTTTGTGAGGCCATGTGTTTTCAATTCTACTTGGTATATAGCAAGTAGTAGAGCTGCTGAGTCATATGGTAACTCTATTTTTAACATTTTGAGGAACTATTTAACTGTTTTTTGTAGCAGCTGCACTATTTTGCATTCCTACCTGCTATGTATGAAGATCCCAATTCTGCACATCCTCTCTGAGACTTGTTATTGTCTGTCTTTTTGACCAGAATTATCCTAACGGATGAGAAATGATATATCATTGTGATTTTTTTCTGTAAAATGAAATTATACTTTATTAATAACCCTAGCATCTTTTCATGTGCTTGTTAACCATTTGTATTGACATAAATTCTTTAGAGAATGTCTGTTCTCTAACTCTAACCCCTTACTTGTTTTTAATTGGATTATTTTGTTGTTGAGTTTTAAGTGTTCTTTATATACTCTGGATATTAAACCCTTATCAGATATATGATTTACAAATATTTTCTCCCATTCTGTAAGTTATCTTTTTATTTATTTGTTTTTTTGATAATGTGCTTTGCTGTGCAAAGTTTTCAATTTTTATTAAGTCTAATCTATTTTTTATTGTTGTTGTTCATATTTTTGTTATATGTCAGAATTTACTGCCTAATTCAAGGTCACAAAGATTTACATATGTTTTCTTTTAAGAGTTTTATAGTTTAAACCTTATATTTAGTTTAAAATCTGTTGTGAGGTTATTTTTGCATGTGAATACCCAGTTGTCTCAGAATCATTTGCTGAGACTCAGACTATACTTTTCTCTAATGAATTACCTTAACACCTTTGCCAAAAATCAATATACCATAAAAGTCTATTTTTTTTTTCTGGACTCTCAATTCTATTCTGTTTATCTACATGCCTGTCCTTATGCCAGTACCACATTGTATTAATTGCTGCAGCATTGTAGTAAGTTTTGAAATTAGGAACAACATTGGTCTTATTTTTCAAGATTGTTTCAGCTATTTGCAGTTCTTTGCATTTCCATACGAATTCCAAGATGAGTTTGTCAGTTTCTGCAGAAAAGGCAGCTGGGATTTTGATAGGGATTGCATAGAATAACCATGCCTTACTTTTAGCAAAAAACATTTCCATTTTGACCAGAAAGTCTATGTTTTTCAAGATGCTTGGTAGTAGACAATTCTTGTAAACTGTATTCATTTAGCTCAGAATAAAATCAAAGATTTTGTCTCTCTTTTGTAGGACATATCACATTGATAAGTTTAAACTTATTTATGTGAAATAAATACTTGTGTAACTTTGTGAGAACAAGGACTGTGTCTAGTTTGGCTGAACACTGACTGTATCCTGAGCCTAAGGCCAGAGCCTAGTATATAGAGGATGCTCAGAGTTGTAGAGAAGTGTGTGCATCTTAGCTAAGAGGCTACAAGAAAAGCAGAAGAGTATATGGTCTTTTGGGGCCTGTCCAAGGTGATGGTCAAGGCATTAGATTATATAGAAAGATCTCAGCTTGACCAGACACAGAAGTACATGCTTTGTATTATTGCATTTATATGAAATGTTCGAAAGTCTGGGGGTGGGAAATATGAAATCACACTAAATGGACACAAGGTTTCTTTTTTAGGTAGATGGGAATATTCTAAAATTAGATTATGGTGATGTTACAATTGTAATGTTACTATCACTTATTAAATTACATACTTAAATGATCCATTTTAAGATGTAATTCTGTCACAATAAAACTAAAAAAAAGAAAAAAATAACTCCAGCTTGAGACTGGGGTGTCAGTTTCAATTTTTCTCAGGGAAGATACTGCAGATGAAGCAGGTCAAATGGGCTGTTTTTCACCAGCAAAAAGAAAAAGTGGAAGTGGAGTGAATGAAAGGAAGAGTGGGTCTGGACAAAACAGCTGGGACTGAAGCTCCAGGAAAAGGTAATGACGGATCAAAAGCCAAGATTCCTGTCGGGAGTTGGTCTGAAAAAGGGCCTGGGATACAAAGTAGAGAACAGATACTGGGTTGAAAGGAGACCAAGAACTGGATGCTTAATCCATCTGCCCAGCTCTCGACAGCAAAGAAACAAAGAAGGTCATGGCTTGCTTTTCAGCAGCACTAGCGGGACCACATTAGAGACCCTCCAGGGCAGGGCTGGTCACCCTGGTGTGAAAAGACTACAGCAGCAGCCAGAGCAGTGTGGCGTCGTGAAAACCTCCTACTTAAGAGCCATCACTTCACCGTTCACCCTGTCAGCCCAGCCGTGGCGATGGCTCAGAAGGGATGGAGGATGGTCGATAGTGGCCCCTGACAGATTTCAAGGCAAGGAGTGAATGGTCTACAAATGGCTACAGGTCATGTTGGCTGGGCTGTCAGACTCCCCACCCTGCCCTTGAACGCGATGCTGGAGAGGGTGCATCCCTCACAGTCACTAAGTCTAAATCACACCCAGAGGCTTTCTGGCTTTGAAACTTTTGCTCACCCCAAGCTCAAATTCACCTGGCTTTCAAAACCTGCTTCAATTATTGACAGTGCCAGCCCTGCTATCATCAGCTGACCTGTCTCATGTGCCAAGCAGGCAAGCATTTTCACACCAACCCAGAGAGTCAGGTCAGGACAGGTATCCCCAGTTTATAGATTAGGATATAAACCCAGAGACAGGGATTAACTCACTGAGATCACACGGCCAGTCAGTGGCAGAGGTGGGTGTATTGGGCTTGGGTATAACTCATGCTGAAGCCCATTTTCTCAGACACTGCTGTCCAGTCTTTTCCATGTGAATCTTCAGTAGGCCATCCTCGTCACTGGTCTGATGAAAGATTAATTTCCTACTTCTAAAGGCGGAATAAACATGCAGCAAATTATTTCCCTCCAATTGAGTGGGTACTCACACAGAACAGCAGACAGGCATAGGAATAAAATAAAGACCAGCTCTGTTGCCCCCTGCTTACTAGCTGGAGAGGGAGGGTCCCCCTCACTCTTGCAGCAGGATCTGGGGCAGTGGTGGGATTGGGATGGGGTAGAGCAGCCTGCGGCCATCAGAGGTGCTTGGCGCCTAGCTGGCATGTCCAGCCACTCAGCCAGCAACCTTAACGCTGACTGCAGCAGCCTACACCTGGCAATGCTTTGGGCTCCCCTGGGGAGGACCTCGGGGGCTTTCCCGTTTTGTAGTCAATTGGCCTGATTTCAACCCTTGCAGGAAACAACCGAGCCTTCTGGGTCACAAAGCTCAAGAAATCCACTCAACAACTTTCAGATTATCATCCAAACAATCTCCTTCATGAAATTTAAATCTAACACTTGCACCTCAATTGAAACTAGAATGTTATGATGAAAGCCTACAGGCTGTGAGCAATCTTGGAAAGACTTTGATGCCCATCACCCCAGAGGATGATGGAAAGGATTAAATATAAGGCATTTGCCCTATTTTACCAGAAAGAAGGCTGGCTGAGAGGGCTGAGTGTTCCTGCCACCTTCTTGTATGTTCATACACATGCCATTTAAAAAATTTGTTCATTGAATAACTGAGTGACTCTGTAGTCAGTGGAAGAGGGAAGAAAATGGAAGTATTATTTGTTTCATTTTAGTTATAATGTTGTCTCTTTTCTGTCTAGTTCACTGTGCTGGGGAAGTTTTCCTTGCTATTCCCTGCCCAGACACTAAATTCTTGCCACCCCCTCCAACAGTGCCTCCTCAGGAATATCCCAGAGGATATTCAAGGCCATGGACTTGAATGATATAGACAGAGGTGGTGGTACAAATTAATGGTGCAGAAATAATAAATAAGAGTAGGAATTAAAAAGTCTCCCATCCCTCCCCCTCCTGTCCTCCCCTCATCCCTTTGCAAAATCATACAGGAAAGCATTGAGGTGGGAAGCCAGGTGCCGGCACTGTGGCAGGGAAGTGACTGATGTTATCATTAGGTCTGAGAGTCCTGTGTCCTTGCTATCCAGCTGTTTCCTAACGACACTTTTTCCCTTGATTTCTTCTCCCTTTCATAAGAAAGCTCAGTCCAGAGCCTTATTTGCATGGAGGGGTTTTTTAAATTATAACTGATATTTGTATTTTTTGAAATGCAAGTTTTCTTCATATATTGTGCCTCATTATAACTGACTTACATTTATGAGAAGTACATTTTGTAGACAGAACCTTTCAAGCCTTTTTGGAAGACAGTTGCATTATACCTTTACACCACACGAGGGCAGTAGTGTCACATGTAAAAGATGCCTGCCTTCTTTCTGAACAGATGGCACATTTGTTAGATTTCATTGGATGTATTTTTCCTTTATTGAAGCACAGGGGAATTTCACATTTGCAGGTAGAACAGGGGGAAGATAGTTAAAATTTTATACCGTATTTTTATCTCTTTGTTTATGCTGATAAAGGTAGCAAAGGAGTTGATTTATCCCCCTTTTTGCTGTTTTGAGGGATTGTTGTGCTAACAAGCTGGGGTGAGCACTCATTACCACTGTGACCCTGGCAGAAGATGTTCTGTTGATTTTGCATTTAATTGGAAATGTCACAAAGATAATACATAAGCCCATCCTTCCTCCCAACCCTCAATACTTAGATAGGACTTAAATCCTGCTGTTGCTATCAGAAATTTTTTGCATTTAATCTTTCTCCACATCTATTAAGTAGGCAAAATCCAGCCAGCTTTCTCTGAAGATGGAACCGTGCGACCTTCCTCAACCCCATGATCATAGAAACTCTAAAGTGTCACTTTCACAGATAGGTCTAGTCCTGCTGGGTTCCAGTGTCCCCAGGCCCCTTAGTTTGCAGGAGGTCTTAACTCAGAGCTAACCAGCTGACTCTTCCTAAGGCAGGCCAGTGTAGAGGCTGCAATGGCAGACAGTTCTAGACCTATCCTATGAGCATACTTGGTTTGTCAGGCCGTATGGGCCCACACTGTGTTTAACATTTTTTGAAAAATTAGGTGCCAGCACTTTGATTCCCAGGTTGGGAAAATCCCCTGGAGGAGGAAATGGCAACCCACTCCAGTATGCTCGCCTGGAGAATCCCATGGACAGAGGAGACTAACAGGCTACAGTCCATGGGGTCACAGAGAGTTGGATATGACTGAAGCGACTTAGCATGCACATTCCTTCTTTGTGGCTGTATGTAGTCACTACACACCCAGGTGTCCCCTTTTGCTTACTTGACATTGAGGGAGGTGCAAAATGAAATCACTTTGTACTCTTTTTGTTTCAATAAGAAGGAAAATGAGCATTTAATACCCGTGCCTGTCTCAAAGTAGAAAAATGAAAGATACAGTGAAGGTGCCACATGTCTCAAGAAAAATGAATCTGAATGTGGACCTCCCTGCTTCAGGCAGCACTTAGACAAATTGCCAGCGCTTTGAATTTCATACCTAGGAGAGCTTCACACTGGGCAGCTTGCCGCATCTTAGTTCCCCAACCAGGGATTGAACCTGAGCCCCAGGCAATGGAAGCCTAATCCTAATCACTAGACCACCAGGGAATTCCCAGGAGAGCTCCAGTTTTGGAAGGTGGGCAGACCTGAAGTTAACCTTGGGCAGAATACCTCACTCTGATTTTTTTTAAGTCCCTTTGGTGAAAATGGAGAGAATCTCCTTTAGCTCTCACTACAGCCCTGCGAGGCAGGCACAAACCTTATCAGGGTTCGCTCCACCTCCTGGCTCCCGCTTGGTTTCCTCTTGGGGGCAGCGGGGTGTGCAGGCCAGTGATACGGGGAGCCTGCTAACTAGCACTCTAGCAAGTTGCAGATTGCCTGCCTCCTAACTAGCACTCTAGCAGGGTGCTCGATGGGGCACCTGACGACGCTGGGGGAAGAAAGGGTTAAAGGAGGCGCGGAGCGGGAGGGGAAAGCTCAACCGGGGCTGGCTCACGCCTGTTCCGGAGCCTGGAGGTGGCAGCTGAGCTGCGCGCGGTTCCAAGAGGCCAGAGGGACAGACAGAAAATCCGAGCGCACTCTGCACAGACAGCGGCAAAACGCCCAAAGCAAACAGCAGAGGAAGTTTGCTTTAGTGGAGACAAACTCACGACTTTGCTCTTTCAAAGCCTCTGTTTACAAGTCAAAGCTGAGGCTCAGGCGGGTTTCCGTGCACTTTCTCACCTCCAGAGAAGCCGCCAGCGGGCCTGTCGCAGCGAGGGGCTGGGATGACCCTACGGGGGCGGCTCTGATAGAGAACACTCTAGACCCCTTGGGCCCCCGCCCCCCCGGGCTGCTCACCCCAGACCAGCCAGGGTCTAATTTGAGAGGAGGGGGGAAAAGCCCTTAGAACTGGTGACTTCTAGAGTTGAGCATCACCGGTCGGAGGTAGTGTGAAGTGAGGCTACATCCAACAGGAAATGGACAGGTGTTGCTCTTAGGTAACTGCAGGACCACGCTGCTCAAAGAATAGAAACCACCGGAGACATACCTCAGGGATGGCGTTGGCTCTGTCACCTGAAAGGTGTCCAATGATATAACTGGATTGAGTGTATCTCTTAGCTTGAAATAAAACAACTATAACAGTAGTCTGTCTGGAATAAAAATATGTTGGCTAAAGGTGGACTTTGGTGAATTTTTAAAAACAATAGCACAGATCTAATGTAACACTGTTTTCCAATAAACCTTTTTCTGTGTGGGCAAGTGGGACACAGGTGATGCTCCCAGCCGACCAGCAGGGAAGTGGAGATGCAGAGGGTACCAGGGGGAACCATGGAGACTGGCTTCTTGTCCTTGAAGGGTTGAAGGGAAAAGATCTCAGCGATGGTTTAATACCATGGTTCAGCCCAGTGGTTTTAGTGGCAGCTACACTGGTTGTGAACCATGGCTGGGATAGTTTTTGAGTGGAAGTTTGGGCAAGTCATATTCCTTCATCAAGCCTTTGTTTCCAGGGTGCTCGAAAGGGGAGGGAGTCGCTAGGGCCAGGGTGCCAGGCTGGTAAATGGCAGTCTTGGCATTCAGAAGGGAATGTCTGATTTCAGAGCGCTGGCACTGCCAAGGCATACACTACCTTTGAGGTGAATACACACCCCACCTCCCCACCCCACTCTCCTCTCTAAATTCCCTCCCGATTTAGATGTTGAGCTCAGAGACCCAGTACATCTGATCTTTAATGTTAGGATTCCTCTGTTTAGGAACCTCACACTATCTGTCCATTCAGGCTTCCCAGCTCCATTGTAATCTGATCTTCATTTTCTCAAATGGAATCTTCGACTCTTTCCAACATAATTCCTGGTCAATCTTAACTCTTCTTCATGCCCATTTCTGTGGCCATCCCACTTTCTGTAATACCCTTTCTTCTGAGATGGCTGGTGGGTGGGTCTCTGCCCCTGCATTTCTTTACACTATTTTTTTAGGGTGTGCCCTTCGGGCCTCAGTGGACAAATAAATTTGGAAAATGTTTGCTTCTTTAGGTGGAGTTTTGTGCTAATGTGCATTATAAATCTCTCAAAGGATGCTATTGCATGTAGAGTTTCTAAAGTTATCTGGACCTAGGAATTAAAAACTCTTCCTCCCTCCCTCCTTTCCTCTCCCTTTCCTTCTTTTCTCTTTTTCTTTTTTTTTTTTTTTTCTTCTTTTTTTTTTTTTTCTCTTTTTTCTTTTAACATTTCATGGAGCCAGAATATCACAGTCCATGTTTTGGAGGTTTCAGGGCCCATTGGTTGAGATTATCATGTTCCTACATAGAGGTAGCCTAAGGCCAGAGTCTGGGACCAATTCTATTCCCAGGCAGAATGTAATGAGGGCATCTAAATTAGTTCTGCTGTTGCTTTTCTGGAAACTCATGTTTTATGTCTAGATTTGTACTCTTACCATCTTACCTGGTGACTAAGTCCTTGTCTTATAAGACGTTCCAGTAAGGGAACCCCTGCTTTGGTCCCATGTTCATTATCCCCATTCCTTTGACCTTATTTGTCACTCTAAGGTCTGCCCTCGAACTTGACTCTGTATGGCTAGACTGCCTCCATGACACCTGCTTACGTCTCCACCTTGTCTTTTAGTTTGCCTTCTCCCTGTGAGCCTATTGGATATCCCGGCCTTCCTTCTTAGTCCTGTGACTCGTTGATCCATCCTCTCTCTTGGCCAAGTGTTTGGTATGATTTACCTGTTGAAGACTTCAGGCTCTGGGCTCAGATAAACTGAGTTCTAATTTCAGCTCCACCCTAAGAATTTCAAACCCTTGGGTAAGTAATTCAACCTTGTCTCCAATTTTCTCATCTGTAAGGCAGAGGTAACCCCCTCATAGAGTCCCACGAAGGGGTAAGTGAGACAGTGCCTATAAAGGGCTTCTCATACTGCCTGTTACAGAGTGAGGGAGCAGGAACTCTCAGCTACCCTATCCTCTAAGTCCCAAGATGCCCTCGGGGCTTGGATGATAGGATTTAGCCCAACTTAGCCCACCAGGCTTTCCTGGTGGCTCAGATGGTAAAGAATCTGCCTGTAATGCAGAAGGCCAGTGTTCGATCTCTGGATCGGGAAGATCCCCTGGAGAAGGAAATGGCAACCCCTCCAGCATTCTTGCCTGGAGAATTCCATGGAGAGAGGAGCCTGACAGGCTACAGTCCATGGTGTCGCAAGAAGTGATACAACTGAGCTTCTAGCACTTTCACATCACTTTCCCCTTCGTCCCACACTAGGCTGTCTCTGGCTCTGACTACTTCCCAGTGAGTATCTCACTTGATCTTGCTGTTTCTTAGTGCTAGCTCCCCAAACCAAATTTGGGCTTAATTAAACAAGACATGGACAATTTCAGATGTACCATAAATAGAATAATAGCATGGCTCCTCCTGGACTTGTCACCGGACTAAGTCTTTCATGATAGTTCCTTTTGCTTTGTTTTGACGTTGTATCTAACATTGCTCATTCCAGGGAAGTCATGACCTCGGCCCTGACTGAGCAAGAGTGACCCCGGTGTGTGAGGCTCTGTATAAGGCTGTTTCTACTCAGTCTGTCTTGGAGGGTGGGGGCCATCAAAAGCTCTCTTTTCTCTATTTTTCTGAGGGCTGGAGAGATGGAAAAATAGCCACCTACTGTGTGACTTCTTGAAAAATACACTTCATTTTCCAGAGCTGACCTTCCCTGCCTCTCTTTGTGGCTCTTCAAGGACGTCATTCTTGTATCCTTAGCCTCTACCTGTGTGCGCATGTGCGCTCAGTCGTGTCCGACTCTTTGCGACCCCGTGGACTGTAGCCCACCAGGCTCCTCTGTCCATGGAATTCTCCAGGCAAGAATTCTGGAGGAGGTTGCCATCTCCAGGGATCTCAGGGCTAAATCTCGCCCTTCTCCCCCACCACCTCCCCACACTGGGTGATTGACATCTGGGGATAGAGCATATTGACATCTGCTGAACAAAATATAAACTTTGTGCGGGAGGGAACACCATCCTCCATCTATTAATGCAGCGGCAGACAATGTCTCTGGCAGCAGATGTCTTATGCTGCAATTCCTCTTGATGGCACTGGAGCCTTAAATATCGTCCCAAGTCCAGTCTCTCACATTCTAAATCCTATTATCTAGGTTAGCTCATCTGTATTCAAAAGATCAATGTTGCATTATTACAAAGATCCTTTCAAGTGTAAAAAGGATGGCACTTCATTACAGAAAGTAAAAGAAACTAATCAAACTTTCTTGGTGAAATCATTGACTTTTTTAAGTAAAGGGCAAATTTAAGAATTTGAAAGTCCGAGATGGGAGAGAAGTCGGGGGTTTGGGCTCGGGACGGCATGCGTCTGGTTGCAGTGCGTGGGTCTTGGATAACCTAAAGAAGAAAGAGGCTTTCTTGAAAGAGTCTCAGTGCTTGCAGCTGTTCTCGTTACTTCTGTCATTGCTTGGTTGTGTGTCTTGGAAGAAATGAGCCGCTGGTGGAAAGACTCAAAGAGACAAGCCACAATGCGTAGTATACAGGTAGCACGTGTATTGACCGGGTTAATAGAAAATGTGAGAAAGCCAACGGTAAATACTGTTTATTCACCATCTTAACTCTTCTTGCAACAGAAAAGTTCCTGTTTCTTATCATCCATCACCAGTTGGGTTCTGTGGGTTGCGTGTTAACAGGCAGGGTGTTCAGTGGGAAGAGTCTTTCGGATCTGTGGCTGGAGGGGGAGGAAGCAGGACAGGGTGGGTGGAGAAGTCCATGCATAAGCCTGCACAAGGGATGAGTTCAGTCTTCCCTGAGGAGGAGAGAGCCTGCCTGATAGTCCTATTGTAAGTAAACTACCCCGGAAAAAAGTGCTTGAGTTTAAGCTAGACATTGGTCTTCCAGTTGGGGCAATCCCATTAGCAAGAGGATAGCTGAGGGCTGTCTGCTGGCAGTGCACCCAGGAGCCTGAGTTAAATTCCCTTTATTTCTGGAAGCAGGGTCCCAGCGTCCCAGTGTCTCACCACTCTTAAGAGCTTAGAAGAAAACATTCACTGACCAGGTACCAGGCCCAAGAGAGATACTGGGACTTAAGGGTGATGAATAAGGAACAGTGCTTGCCCTCAAGGTAGATTTCTGATCAGCCTCTTCTTGCCAGGATTTGTTGACTGGTACGATATGCCAGAAATGGTTCCAAACACTCTACTTGTGTTCGCTAATTTAGTCACTGAGCCGTATGAGATAGCTAGAGCGCTTATCCTCATGTCATAGATGAGGAAACTGAGGCAGGCAGAGTAAGCATCTCAGCAGGCTTTTCTCAGACGCCCTATGGCCTGCTGTTACACTGCCTCCCAAATGGTGCCATTTCTGTGAGATCAAAGCTATTATTCATCTTGTTATAACCTGTGTCTGAGCTAACTATAATATTTGCTTACAGAAGGACGTTTAGGGTGGCTATTACCTTAGAGCTACACTGCCCATTAATGGTAGCTACTAGTCACATGAGTCTTTTGAGCATTTGAAATGCAGAAAGTCTGAACTGATATGCTGGTTCAGTGTGAGATGGACCGCCCTGGTGGATCCGATGGTGAAGAATCTGCCTGCAATCCAGAAGACCTGGGTTTGATCCCTGGGTCGGGAAGATCCCCTGGAGAAGGGAAGGGCTACCCACACCTGTATTCTTGCCTGCAGAATTCCACTGACAGAGGAGCCTGGCGAGCTACAGTCCATGGGGTTGCAGCGTCAGACGCCCGCCACTGAGCAACTAACACTTTCACACTTTTGGTGTGAGATACATACCACATTTCAAAGACTTACATGGAAAAAGAATGTAAAAAATCTCATGAGACATTTTACATTGATTACATGTTGAAATGATAATATTTTAGGTATACTGTGTTTAATAAAAATATTTAAAAGATGAAATTCCACCTATTGTGTTTTAATGTGGCTACTAGAGAATTTTAAAATTACATAGTGGCTTATATTTGTGTCTTGTCTTTTATTTTTTAAAATTTATTTTATTGAAGTATACTTGATTAGTTGATTTACAATGTTGTATTTCTGATGTAGCAAAGTGATTCAATTATACATATATATACACATCTATATGCATTCTTTTTCATCTTCTTTTCCATTATGGCTTATCATGAGATATTGACTATAGTTCCCTGTGCTGTACAGTAGAAACTTGTTTATCCATTGCCTTTTATTTCTATCTATTGAGCAGAGTTGCCTTACAGTATCTGAGATGTTTCTGATGGGTGTGCATTTTGATCTTAAATTCAGAGAAAATCCTATTTAGTTTGGTACCTGATTCAGGTTCTTTTGATATGCTTCATTTCATTTGTATTTATTAATAAGGATTCTATGCACCGAGTAGCCACCACTTGCTGGTTATTTAGTGATTGTTGAAAACTAGTTAGAGGCAGCCCGAGTGAGATGAATTAAAGTTCTATTGTTGTAGGGGAACAAGGTCATCAACGTGAAATTAATCAACGGATTTCAAATCACCTGGAAGGGATATTTTACCCTCAGCTTTACAGTTTCAGCATGTAAATTGCTGTTTAGAGGAGAGCCTGTAAAATCAATCCAGCCTTTCTCCCTTCAGAAATTAAAAGCCATTTATTTTTATTTTTGGCGAATCCTGGGAAGCACTTGTCCCTCCAGCTCCTTTGCACTGATACCACCCGCGTTGCATGTTTCCAGGACTTGAAATAGAGAGGTGGGCAATTCGGTTGTCTTGGGGTCCCACAGAATTTGGAGGAGACCCTTCTGATCCCTATCGGGGAACCCATCTGTCCCCACCTGATACATTTCACTTCAAATGAGTCAGAAACCCCAAAGCTGAACTTGGCCAAAGTAGCACATACCGTGTGGACTCCAACCAAAGCCGTATAAATCTTCCCCGGATCACGCCAAACTTGGCCCCCGCACCGGGCACAGATTTTCCAATCTGGTCCTGGAGTTTGCCAGAAGGCTGGAGGACCACAGGGATGTGTGGGATGCATCTGGCTCCTATCCCAACTTCTGTGGTTAGTGAAGCTTGTCTGAGCTGGGATTGGATATAAACACAGCTTGTGGACTCGAAAAATACTGTGTCACCTTGAAGGGTCGTTTGGTCCAAGCCCCTGCTGAAAATACTGCTACAAATAACTGTATGCCACCATGTAAACTTCTCATGCACCCTGTGACCCTAGGGATGAAGAAAGATCCAGATATGATTTTTAAATATGTACTAATACATAAAGCATTCTAACTGACAGTTTTATTAGTAATTTTTAATATCAATACTTTGATAATAAGCGTAAATTGGGCTCCCAAGTGGACTTTTACATCTTTCTGAAGGAGAGCTTGCCTTATTTTGTAGACTGACTCTTGAACATAGCAATAACATGTTTGGTTTATCTGATTTCTAGAGAAGATTCTTTTAAAAGGTTTTTTTTTTTTCTTTTGGTCATTGTTGTTTTAAATGGAGAGACTCAATAATGATTTGGGCTTCCCTGGTGGCTGAGACAGTAACGCATATGCCTGCAATGCAGAAGACCTGGGTTTGATCCCTGGGTCAGGAAGATTTCCTGGAGAAGGGAAGGGCTACCCACTCTAGTATTCTTGCCTGGAGAATCTCATGGACAGAGGAGTCTTGTGGTCTATAGTCTATGGGCTTGCAAAGAGTTCTGACATGACTGGGCCTCTATCAATTTCATTTTCTTTTCAATAATGATTAGCATTGTATCATTTGCTCTCCTTGGATCAATACAATTTATTTTCTAGTTTTCATTGAGGTGGCACTATGCTATATGGCATTTGTTTGAATTGTGATGTAACCTGTGTTTGAGGGAAGAGATCTGGAAAGGTGGCTAGCAATTTTGTCCTAAACTCTACCTTGGAGCCCCCATATAACTGCACCTCTCTATTAAGAGAGGTACTTCATTCTCAATCTATTCTCCTTTCTGCTTTTTCTAACATAAGAATTGAATCACCCATTTGATAGTTAAATGACAGGATTACTGGAAACCAAGAAACAGGTATGGGTGGAGCTTCTAAGGAACACAGAGCAAAGTCACTGCTTTCTGTGAGAAGGATTCTTCAATCTGCCCAGGCAAGTGGCCCGCTGGGTAAGAGTTTCGGATTTATTGGCTGTGCATTTGGGCAGTTTGCTCAACCTCTCTGTGCCTCAACTAACTTCTCAGTGTGTGAAATAGAAATAAGACCTTATCTTGGAGTTTTATGAGGCACAAATAAGAGAATAATCTAAAATGACTAGTACAGTTTCTGAATTATAGTGAGTCATCAGATGTAGGGAAGTAGTTATCTAATGTAGGTGAAAGAGTTGAAGTGAAGGATTGTTTCTTCCAGTCTTAAAATGTTTCCATAAAGAGGTTTGCTTCAATACTAGAAGAGGTTCCTGACAATATTTGCCATTCACTTTTGCATATATCTTACAAATATAATACATGTATGATTTCTAAGAAATTTGTCTTGTTTAAGCTTAGAGTAAGTTGGAGTCAAGGCGGCGGAATTTGATTGCCTGGTAAGTCAGTATTTTCAAAGAGAAGGGATTGAGAATACCTAAGCTACTTTTGTGCTTTTGAACTGTGGTGCTGGAGAAGACTCTTGAGAGGCCCTTGGACTGCAAAGAGATCCAACCAGTCCATCCTAAAGGAGATCAGTCCTGGGTGTTCATTGGAAGGACTGATATTGAAGCTGAAACTCCAATACTTTGGCCACCTAATGTGAAGAGCTGACTTATTTGAAAAGACCCTGATCCTGGGAAAGATTGAGGGTGGGAAGAGAAGGGGACGACAGAGGGTGAGATGGTTGGATGGCATCACTGACTCGATGGATATGGGTTTGGGTGAACTCTGGGAGTTGGTGATGGACAGGGAGGCCTGGCGTGCTGCGGTTCATGGGGTCACAAAGAGTCAGACATGACTGAGCGACTGAACTGAACTGAAAGCTACTTCTGGGCTTCCCTGGTGGTTCAGTGGTAAAGAATATACCTGCCAATGAAGGAGACATGAGTTCCATCCCTGGGTCGAGAAGATCCCCTGGAGAACGAGATGACAACCCACTCTAGTATTCTTCCCTAGGAAATCCCATGAACAGAAGAGTCTGGCAAGCTACAGTCCATGGGGTTGCAAAAGAATCAGACATGATTTAGTGACTAACCAAAAACAACAAAAGCTACTTTTAGCTCAGATACCTACAAGTTTAGTTGTCACCTCTCTGAAACACATAGTATGAACACAGCCACCTGGTCACACTTCTGGTCTCTTATCTGTTATTGAAATGTAGTTGCTGTACAGTATTATGTAAGTTACAGGTGTATAGTATAGTGATTCACAGTTTTTAAAGGTGAATTTTTATACTCCATTTATAGTCATAAAATATTGGCTATATTCCCTGTGTTGTAACAACATATATTTTTAGCTTATTTTATATCTACTAGTTTGTCCTTCTTAATCCCCTTCCCCTTCATTATCCTCTCCTCTCTTCCCTCTCTCCACTGGTGACCACTAATTTATTTTCTGTATCAATGAGTCTGCTTCTTTATTATATTCACTAATCTGTTATATTTTTTAACTTCTATATACAAGTGACATCATATAGTATTTGCTTTCTCTGTCTGACTAATTTCACAGCATAATGTCCTCCAAGTTCATCCATGGTGCTGCAAATGGCAACATTTCATTGTTTTTTTATGGCCACTATATATGTTTATACTACATTTTCTTTCTCCATCTGTTGATGGACACTTGGATTGCTTCCATGTCTTGGCAATTTTAAATAATGCTGCTGGGAACATTGGGGTGCATCTATCTTTTTGAATTAATGTTTCTGTTCCCTTTTTTAAAAATATATACCCAGGGGTAGAATTGCTAGGTAATATGGTTGTTCTCTTTTTAGTTTTTTGAGAAACTTCTGTACTGTTTTCCATGGTGGATGCACCAGTTTACATTTCTACCACCATATCCTTTCCACCATTTGTTATTTGTATTCTTTTTGATGATAACCATTCTGCCAAGTGTGAGGTCACAGCTCTTTGTGGTTTTAACCTGCATTTCCCTGATAATTAGGGATGTTGGGTATTTTTCATGTGCCACTTGGTTATTCGCATTTACTCTATGGAAAAATGTCTATTCAGTTGAACATTATCCAGAGAAAGTTGTTTCCAACATCATGATAATGCAGTTTTCATTCTTCTACCATATTGATTATTGGAATGTTCTTTCTAGCAACCTGATTTTTGCTCCTTCCCTGTATCATCTGATCTTGGTCCTAGGTCTGTCCTTCAGAGACTAAAACTCTTCTCTAGTTCACATGCCAGAGTTTCAAATATTTGAAGATGGTTATTATCCTTTTCTAAAGTGTTCCTTTCCAGGCTAAATATACATTATTCTTTTAATCATTCCTCATGTAGCAGGAAGTGACCTGGAGACAAGGAACCTCAAGTTTTGTTCTCTATTGTGTAACAAACTGAAAGGTTAGAACCACTTTTTATTATACTAATACTTACTTAAGATATAATATATAAAATGGTGATTATGCTTTTGTTATATCTCCTGAATCTGTAGGTTCACTGAACTCACTTGGCTGGTTCTTGTTTGGATCTCTCACGTAGTTACAGTCAAATTGTGAGTAGGGCTGGTTTGACTTGGGTCCGCTGTCCAAAATACCTTCATCAGTGTCTGGCTCTGGTATGGGCCAGAAGTTGATTGCCTTGCTCCTGGAATATCTTGAGACTGACTGAGCTTCTGTCTTTCCACAAGGCCATTCCCCTTACCTGGGCTTCCTCCCAGCATGGTGGCCTCTGGTTAGATGGCCGTTTTACATAGTGGCTCTGTGATCCAGGATAGAAGAAGCAAAGGCTGCCGAGTTTCTTAAAGTCTGGGCCCAGAAACTGTTGGCGAGTCAGCTACATTCTATTGATCATAGAAGTCACAGAGCCAACTCAGATGAGAAGGGACATAGGTGTTACCTCTCCATGGGATGAGCATCAAAAAAACTCATGGTCCTCTGCTCCTCCAGTCTCAACTCTCCTCATGCTGATGTCTGATGTCTCTTCTTAAAATGTAGCTACAGTGTTCAAAACAGAACATAATAGCCTAGCATGCTATTGGAGAAGCCGTGAAATTTTCTTTTTCATTTTTTTTTTAATTTTATGTATTTATTTTTGACTGCGCTGGGTCTTCGTTACTGCTTGGGCTTTTTCTCCAGCTGTAGTGAGTTGAGGCCACTCTAATCATGGTGCACGCATTCTCATTGCTGTGGCTTCTCTTGTTGAGGAGCATGGGCTCTAGGGCACACAGGCTTTCAGTAGTTGTGGCTCTTGGGCTCAGTAGTTGCAACTCTTGGGCTCTAGAAGACAGGCTCAGTAGTTGCAGTGCATGACTTTAGTTGCTGCACAGCATGTGTGATCTTGCTGGACCAGGGATTGAACCCATGTCTCCTGCATTGGCAGGTGGATTCTTTGCCACTGAGCCACATGGGAAGTCCATTATCTTCTTTTTTTTTTTTTGATGTGGACCTTTTTTAAAGCCTTTTTAAAATTTGTTACAATATCACTTCTGTTTTATGTGTTTGTTTTTTTGGCTGTGAAGGCGTGTGGGATCTTAGCTTCCTGACCAGGGCTCAAACCCATGCTCACTGCATTGGATGGGGAAGTCTTAACCACTGGACCACCAGGGAGGACCCTCTTTTTTATCTTTTATCTTTTCTCTTTAATTTAGAATTTCCTAATAGCTTTCCCAATAGCTATCACCCACTGCGAGTTCCTAATAAGCTTGTCATTCCCTGGATCCTTCAAATCTTTATTTCACAAACTGTTATCAGGTCTCATATTTGCATAAACTCCTTTTTGATTCAAAAGGCAGCATTTGGTTGTTGTTAATGAAAATTTCATCTTGCTGGATTGAGCTGCTTATTATTTCACCTTTAGAACGTCTGAAGAATGTATTCATAGTTCAGATGGAATTTGTGGCCTGGCTTGCTCTTGCCAATTCTGCAGCTGCCGGTAACTTCCTACAACACAAATCTGGCTGTTGTTCCCCCTACATAAGACTCTTCAGAGCCAAGAGCTTGCCTTCAGGAGAAAGTATGATTTTTATACATACTGAACTGCAAGGATTTTCATATCAATCTCCTGACTGCACTCTCACTCTCATTTTTCTTTTTTTTTTAAGCATAAGAGTATATTATCTATTTTTTCAGAGTTCTTTCTTTTAAATGTGCTTATTTAAAAGCACAGTATTATATTATATTATTTTAAATTATATATATAATTATTATATTATATTATTATATATTAAATATTATATAATATAAATATTATATATTATATTATTTAAATGTGTTTAATTGAAAGGTAATCGCTTTACAATATTGTGTTGCTTTCTGCCATACATCAACACGAATCAGCCTAGGTATTCCTATGTCCCCTCCATCTTGAACTTCCCTCCCACCTCCCACCGCATCCCAACCCTCTAGGTCATCACAGAGTCCCGGGTTGAGCTCCCTGAGTCAAACAGCAAATTCCCATTGACCATCTATTTTACATATGGTAGTGCATATGTTTCCATGTTACTCTTTCCGTTTGTCCCACCCTTTCCTTCCTCCCCCCTCCCCCATGTCCATGAGTCTGTTTCATTCTCACTTTTCTTTGATGGGCAACAGCATATTTCTGTTGGAGGAGATCATGAGAAAATATGACCACCAGTTGATCCATAAGCTGGACCTGGAAAATTGAAGGCTCCTTAACTGTCCCTCCTGTTCTTGGAATGCATTTTCTGCCCATCATTCCCACATTAAGAACTGTCTTAGGGACATGGCCTTGAGAGAATAAGGTGTTGGTATGTGTGGTATATGTGACCAAACCCAATTAGAGCCTCTATAGAAACTTTACAGTTCTGGTGAGCTTGTGTGGAGATCTACTCAGTCTTTCAGCTGCCCCAAACGAGCCTCATAAGTAAGTTCTCTTGGTTACTAAATCGGCCACCTGCCAATCTGAAGTGGTCCATCTCTTTCCTCCATCTCTCCTTGCCTTCCATATATGGGGATCAGTTTCAGATTTCATTCGGGAAGATACTGAGTTTGTGAATCAACAATTTTCTTTTATAGTTTTCTGATTGTTTATTGGTATATTGGAACACAACTTTTAAAGAAACTGCTCTTATGTCTAGCAAGTTTCTGATTTTTTTTTATTTCTTCTAATAGTTTTTTGATAGAATAATTTGGGTTTGCTATGTTTACAATGTCACTGCTTAGGAATAATAACAGTGACTTTTCCCTTTCCAATGTTACACATTTTATTTCTTACTGAGTTGTCTGCCCGTTGGTTCAGTGTTAAATAGATGTGGTGGTGGGACCGCCTTGGCTCGTTTCTGACTTGAAAGGAAACACTTCTGCGTTTTCATCATTAACTATTCTGTTTGCTGTAGGTTTTTGTTTGAAGTACTATTTATCAGATTAAGGTAGTGTCTTTCTCTTTCTTAGTTTGCTACTTTATTTTTAATGTCTGAATGGATATTGAACCTTAGAAGGTCCTTTTTCCACATAAACAGATGGTCATAATCTTCTTTCCTTTAATTACTTGAATTAATTGCTAAGTTGCAATGATAGGTGTGTATAGTTAAATCCACCTTTCATTCCTTTTAATTGCTGAGTGGCATATCCTTTATATTATCCACTTACTTGTTGATGGACATTTGGGTTGTTTGCAGTGCTTGGCTATTAAAAATAAGTTGTTATGAAGGTTCATATACAAATCTTTGTATGGACATACATTTTCATTTTTATTGAGTGAACACTTAGGAGTATAGAATGGCTGGATTATATTGTAGGTCAATATTTACTTAAAAACTTGCCAAGTTATTTTCCAAGATGGATATACTATTTTACATTTTTATCAGCAGTTCATGGGCATTTCAGTTGCTCTATATCCTTGCCTTTACATATTGATATGATTATTTTTAAAATGCATCTATTCTAATGTATGTGTCATGATAGCTCATTATGATTTTTAATTGGCATTTTCCTGATGACTGATGAGTTTTCCTTTTCATGATCTTCTCAGCTATTTGTACATATTTTTTATGATGTGTATGTTCAAAGTTTTATCCTATTTTTTATATATATATATATATATATATATATATATGTTTTTTTGGTTGTGCAGTATGTGGGATCCTTAGTTGCAGCATGTGGGATCTAGTTCCCTGACCAGGGATTGAACCCAGGCCCCCTGCATTGGGAACATGGAGTCTTAGTCACTGAACCACCAAGGAAGTCCCTAAATTGTTTTCATATTAATGAGTTAGAGTGTTTTTTATGTATATTCTGATTACAAGTCCTTTATCTCATATATGTTTTTGAAATATTTTCTTCTAGTCTGTAACTTGCTTTTTTATTTTCTAAAATGCTTTTAAAAATCAAAATCATTTAATTTTGAAGTCCAGTTTATAATTTTTAAAAATTACTTATCTTATGCATTCTATCTATCTAAAAACTATTATTGACCTCAAGGTTGTAAAGATTTTCTCTTGTTTTCTTCTAGAAGCTTTATAATTTTGTTGTATATCAAATTTATATAATCCACTTTGAGTTAATATTTTATGTGGTATAATGTAGAGGGTTAATGTTATTGGATTTAGTTTGCCAACTGTTTTTCCAAAAATTATTTTTATATTTATAGTCTGGTGAGTTGGCTGTATTTTTTTTCTTTCTCAACTATTCTTCATCTGTTCTGAGATAAGGTTGTTTTCGTCTCATAGAAGAATTGGAGAGTTTGCTGCTTTTTTCTATTTTCTACAATAGTTTATATGAGATTAAGATTATTTTTTTTTTAAGATTGTCTCTTAAAATGGGGGAAATTTGCTGTTTCAGTAGTCTTGGCTTGCTGGTTCTGTGTGTATGTATAAATGTTGATTTAATTTTAATTAAAAAAATCGATTTATTTTTGGCTGTGCTGGGTCTTTGTTGCTGCATGGGCTTTTTCTCTAGTTGCAGTGAGAGGGGACTGCTCTCTGGTTGTGGTGGGCAGGCTTCTCATCGCTGTGGCTTCTCCCGTTGTGGAGCACAGGCTCTGGGGTGCAGGGGTTTCAATAGCTGCGGCACATGGACGCAGCAGTTGCAGTTCCTGGGCTCTACGGCACGGGCTCAACTGGCGTGTGGGACCTTCCCGGACCAGGGATCGAACCTGTGTCTCCTACATTGGCAGGTGGATTCTTTACCAGCGAGCCACCAGGGAAGTGCTGATTTTAATTTTTATATATTTATCTAAACTTTTATTGAAGTATAGTTGCTTTACAATGTTGTGTTAATATCTCCTATACAGCAAAGTGAACCAGCTATGCGTATACATATATCCCGTCCTTTTTCGATTTCCTTCACATTTAGGTCACCACAGAGCGTTGAATAGAGTTCCCTGTGATATACAGTAGTTTCTCATTAGTTATCTAGTTTATATATAGTCTCAATAATGTATATATGTCGGTGCCCATCTCCCAATTCATTTTATCCCCTTGGTATCCGTATATTTGTTCTCTACATCTGGGTGATTTAATTTTTAAAATGCTATTTTTCTGTTTATTTTTTCACTGTCTTCTCTTGTCATGTTTAAGCTATATTTTTATGGGAAACTGTTACTTTTTATGTTTAAAAATTATTAACATAAAGGCATTATGTCTTAGATTTTTAAAAAGCAATTTAAATTGACAACAATCTAAGTCAGCATTGTCACCTGAGAGCTCATGGAGAGCTGTGATCAAATCTTATTTATCACTGTAGGCTCTGGCACAAGCGCCAGAACCTGAGGGCTTAATAAACTGGTGAAACTGGAGTCAGTCAGTCCAATAGCAAGTCTGTGCAGCTCTACCTGCAAGACACATCCAGCCGCTTCTCACCAGCTCTTCTGCTCTCCTCCTGTCCCTTCTGAGCATCGTTTTCTCTTGTCAGGACTTCACCACAGATCCAGGCTTCCCTGTTCTACCCTTGCCTTGGTCTATTTCCCGGAAGACTCTCAGAAAAATAATTTACAAACTTTTACCAGGTGAGGCCAACACCCCTGCTCAAATCTCTCTAATGGCTTCTCATTACACTTAGAATAAGTTCTGAATGGAGGGTAAATGTAGAATTAATAAAGGGTATCTTTAGAATCGCAAAGCTTTCTGTATAGTGTAACCAACCATAGCTCCTATAACTTTCCTGTGGGTATCAAAGACTGCTATATTCCACATTTGTACTCCACTTCCAATCCTAACCTCAGTCACACCAGTATGTGGGGCAACTGGAATACTCAGAATTTGGGAAAGGTTTTTCTGCCATTTAATGCAGAAATGCCTTCCAATGAATTGGCACCAGATTCCTAGTATCTTACAGGGCTACAATGCTGGAGACGACCTTAATTTCTCTCCTTCATTAACTGAGGCTGTACCATAATGCTCTTGCTCAAGTAGATAGACAGACTATGTTTTTATTTGGTTATCCTTTTCATTTCCACTTTTTTAGAAGATACTATTGATGTTAATAGGAGTTTTTACGATGTAGGTTCTCCATGTTTTTGTGTCTATATGTACTGATTTATTTTTATTGTCTTATTTCATATAAGATTTGAGGCAAGTTAACTTGTAATAATTATGCCTCAGATAAACCTCATTGGTGGTGAAACTGCCACTGTGCAAAGCTTTGAGGCAAATAAGAATGTTTCCTGTAAGATGAAACATGCAAAAAAGGTGTCAAGACCAGAGAAGATAGAAATTCTGACTGAAGATAAGCCGTTAACTCCTTTATAGTCACTATACTTGGAAGAACTTTTGGTTTCTGAGATTTCTGAGTGAGTGAGTGAGTGAGTGAGTGGAAGTCGCTCAGTTGTGTCTGACTCTTTGTGACCCCATGGACCCCATGGACCCCCTGGAATTCGCCAGGTTAGAATACTGGAGTGGGTAGCCTATCCCTTCTCCAGCAGATCTTCCTGACCCAGGAATTGAACCCAGGTCTCCTGCATTGCAGGTGGATTATTTACCAACTGAACTATGTTGGGAAGACTCTGAGTTTCCTAGCAAGCAAATTAAAAGAAGTAATGTCAGTCAAATTATTTGTGAAAATCATAAACAAACATAACAGTTTCTTAGAAGAGGAGAGTATTTTCTTGGTTCTCGAGTGTGTGTGTGTGTGTGTGTGTGTGTGTGTGTGTGTGTGTATTTTAAATTACACAGTTCCTCTTTCCTCTTATGAAAAGTGTTGAATGCTAACTTACCATCTTAAAAGAGTGGCATTTCCTGATGGTGGCATTCCCTGATGGTTACATTCCTTACTGACAGCAACTCAGTAAAATGATTAAAGATGTAACTCAGGCTAACGCTGCTTTCTGATGGTCCAGCTAAATTCTAGGATATAATTTAGAATGTCTGGTCTCAACATTGGTTCTCGAAAGAATTCTTAGGTTCTGTACAGAAAATTGTGAGCTCCTAAACTCTATTATTCACCGACTACCTCTGAATTTTAGGCTAGGATACAGGAGCTGAGTTTGTTTTATTTTATTTTTACTTTTAACATACTTAATTGAGGTGTGGTTTATACACCGTTCAGTCAAGCCATTGAAAGTATCCATTTCAGTGCTTGTTTGAGTCATTTATGCAGTTATCCTATTATTACTGTGGTCCAAAAAAAAAAATTACATTTTTAACAAGGAATATCCTATGAAATGGGCTTCCCTTGGGCTCAGTGGTATCCACCTGCTTTGATCCCTGGGTGGGGAAGATTCCCTGGAGAAGGGAATGGCTACCCACTGCAGTATTCTTGCCTGGAGAATTTCTAGACAGAAGAACCTGGCGGGTTACAAAGTCCATTACAGGTTGCAAAGAGATGGACACGAGTGAGCAGCTCACACTTTTCATCCTATGAAATGGTCTAGGCTCTCAAGCTGAAAAAACTTGTTTGACATGACCAGATGGATTGCAGGAGCCTTATCCGATTTGCTTTGAGCTTTAGTGTGCTGGCATAGCTTTTGGGGCAGCGGGAGTTCATGATTGTTCTGTAGAACCATGGCAATGATAGATTTAACATTTTTGCTTGCAGTATCCTCAGGTGATTGTGTGAATCCATGATGTACTAACATTTACTTTGGCTGAAGTACAACTTTAAATTCTCCTTGCTGAGTCATCGGCTATAAAACTAGTCCCTCAGCTAGAGCGTGATTCTAGTTAACGCTCCCGCATCCATACCTCAGAACAGATTTTTCTTCTATTTTAGCTATAATCACAATGGCTAGTTGTCTTGAACCAAAAAATTAGGCTCCACGTAAAGCTCTCATGACTGAAAATGGAAGTCCTTAGATGTCTTTCATTCCTAGGCAAACAATAGACATTTTGGATTCACTTAAAAAGTGTGTGTGTGTTGAGAGGAGCAGGTGGGTAGTGAAAAGTTAAGGCATCTGCATTCACTATATAGGGATATAGGAAGTTTGAGGCATTAGAAGTGATGAGGTAGGCTTGCAGAGAGTTTTCCAGCTTTTCTCAAAATATGTAAATCAGCATGTTCCTTGATGTAGTGGAAGGAATGGGTTTCGTTGTTAAATAACTCACAGACCTCTGAAAGGTTGATCCAGCTTACTTTTGAAGGATGTTTCAGGGTCATTGTACATCGTGAATCCCTATTGCAGTCGTGTGTTTTATAGTGGAATTTAAATTTTTTTGTAGAGAATCTCTGCAGGAGTATATGACTGTTATTAATTTTTCAGTCTCAATATCCAATTTATCTTATTTTGATTGCAGAATATGGAGAAAATTGTAATTCATAAAGATGAGTACTTACAAATGGCAGCAGTTTTTGGAAACAGCTTGCTTCGCTGTGTCAAGATACTTGTCAATTAAACAAAGATAAAAAAGTGTTAAAAAAAAAAAGGAGCCATGGGGCATTTTGGTTTAAATTGTCTGTGTTTTATTGGCTCTGTTTAAATTGTTTATGTCTTTTGGTTAAATATGTCTATTTTTTGATCAGTGTCTGTACTTTGGCCACCTCATGCAAAGAGTTGACTCATTGGAAAAGACCCTTATTCTGGGAGAGATTGGGGGCAGGAGGAGAAGGGGATGATAGAGGATGAGATGGTTGGATGGCATCACCGCCTCAATGGACATGGGTTTGAGTAAACTCCGGGAGTTGGTGATGAACAGGGAGGCCTGGTGTGCAGCGATTCATGGGGTCGCAAAGAGTCAGACGTGACTGAGCGACTGAACTGAACTGAATTGATGCTACCCAAGCTTCCATCTCCATGGAACTGAACTGAACTGAAAGATTGAGATAGAATTTGTATGGTTCTTACCAACACTGCTTAAATTGTGGTATGTGGACCAACATTGTTATTGCAGTAGGTCAAGAAAAGAAGAGAAATGGAGAATTTGTGATTAGAAAATTTTATAGCAATTTGTTACTGCTGTGACATCCAAGCATGTGATCAGTGAATTCTTTTTTTAAGTTAGTGTTCAGTTCAGCTGGATGATATAAAACCCACATGGTGAGTCACAGGTAGAATCAGCTACTTATTGTCATCAGCCTCTGATGGAAAGGAAGTTAATAAACAAAGGAGTAAAAACAGACTTGTCTTTCACCACAGATTAGTTTGGGAAGCTCTGTCCTGGAGGAAAATTAAACTGTTGGCCACATGTAATTAGATTCAATAAGTAAACTTTTAAAAGGAAGGGATCAGGTTGTTGCTGTATCCATGGCATTAGAACTACTATATTGCTGAAAATGATTCTATAGAAATTTTTGAAAAACTTGTTGAGTTTCTAGAACCTTCTACCAGACAAAAATCCAGTTTTCTTTCCCAGAGCCAGAGGCAGTGTCTTCTCCACTGGGAATTTTCTTATCCCAGGACATCAGAGACATTGAGAGGGTTGGTCTATCTCCATTCCATTAGTCATGCATTCTCCCCTCATTATTTAATATGATCCATTGGCATTGTCTTGATTTAAAATCTATACAGATGGAGCTCAAGCCCAATCCCCTATCAGATCGCTGCCTCTGGGTCCTGCTTTATAGACATTCTGGAGCAGCCGTGACTTACAGATTTTGCAGCTCAGTGCTCTTTTTCTTTCTTTTTCTGGTCAACACAGCTAGGACTATGATCGGTACCCTATAAGAGTTTAATACATGTAGACATTAAGAAAATTATTTTGATAACTGTATGTGAAGAAGGATAACTCAAATATTTTTCAAAAATAATTGTAGGATTGTCTCCTTTCCTGGTAGTTTTAGATCATTATCAGTTAGGTACTATTTGGTGGCTTAGATATTCTTGTTAAAGGTATTATATAATACCTGTGTGCTTTCACTTTTTTCCTTATGAAATGATATATTTTTAATTTTTAAAAAAATGAGAGCCTCTTATCTTTTTGATTTTTCTTTTTGTACTCAAAATTGATTTCTTTCTATGCATTTACATGAATGGAGTCAAACCTTATACCTTGTTTTCTAGCTAAATTTTCTTCAGTTAAGGATATAACTTGAGCTTTCCATGTTGGTATGTTCAACATAGGCATACTCAGTTGCTCTGTTGTGTCCAACTTTTTGCAACCCCATGGATTGTAGCCCAACAGACTCCTCTGTCCATGGAGTTTTCTAGGCAGGAATACTGGAGTGGGTTGCCATTTCCTCCTCCAGGGCATCTTCCTGACCCAGGGATCGAACCCACTGAGCCACCTGGGAAGTCCATATTCAACATAAGTCCACCTTACTTGGGGGATGGCAGTTGAGTTTTCTGTTGATTGCATGAATAGTTATGTGTTCTGCCATGTGACTACTGTTGGATAGTGGCTGACCTGATTGTCTTCAGGACTACACATACTACTCAAGTTCTAGAATATTAATGTAGATAAAATGTTTTCACATTCATGCAAATTACTATGTGCTAAAGGAACTAAAGGAAATCAGCCTGGCCCTAAAGGGGAAAAGGCAGCAATTTCAAAGGCAGGTGAACAACAACACTAAAATAAAATTAATTAACTTCACTTTAAACTAATTCTTTTAAGTTTTCATGGCAATTTGTGCTTGTGAAAAAATTCTTGGCATGTCTTCTATAGGGAAGACATTTATTCTCTGCAAACCCTAAAGATAGGAGGAAAAGGGGATAGTTCCATTCTCCCAAGTAGAAAGGGAAGACTCTATTAACATTGGGCAGAGCAGAAAACTGTTTTAGTTGCATAATTGCTTGCTGTAAGCCCCTTTGAAGCAGTCTGAAACTGCAGTGTTAAGTCCATAGTAAAATTTCCCCACAGAATATTAAAAATATAGGCTGGATATGAGGTCTCTAGTTTGTTTTCAGGCAATTGTTGGTGCTCAGATGTCTGTAGAATGCATGTGTCTGTAAGAAGAATGACCAAATGCAAACCCAGAAACAGAGATGTGGCTGAAGTCTTATGGTGAGCCCGCTACTGCTTGGACCATGGTGGGAGGCTCACTGAGTCTTTCTGAAGTGCTAAAGTGATGCCTCAAATCAGGTAGAGTGGATGATTTAGAGGATGGGGAACAGAAAGAGTATACCAGCCAGGCTCTAACCTTTCAGCAGCCAGGCAACAGTTAGCAGAAGCTCATTTTTTCTCCTTAACCACTTTTATATCTTTAGGCAAGAAACTTAGGCTGACAAAGCTTTATCACCAGAGAGCTGAGAATAAAAATACCAGTTCTGCTTATTCTGCAAGGTTGTTACAAGGATGAAATGAAATAAATGAATATGAAAACATTGTATAAACTACTGTTACACAACTCTGAAGTCTCATTACTTGCTAAGATTACAATGTCCTCAAACTTCAGCGTGTAGATCCGAATCTTTTGCGATGCTTGCTAAGAATGCAGTTTTGAGAACTTCTATTTCCAGCAATACATAAGGCAAGAGAGCCCAGAAAACCCTCTCTCTCGCTACACAACTCCTAGAAATGTTGGATAAAGTATAGCCAACATAATTATAAATGCATAACTGAGCTTGTGATCAAGAAAGGAAAATTCCTACGGCCAGAAACTGGCAGGAGGAGCTGGGACTCAGAGAGGTAATTGGGTGCCCACGCCCCAGCCGCCTCTAGGGACAGTCATCTAGAGTAATGTATTTTAGGCTAGAGGCGGACGGAAGACAAGGTCTGAAGCTGCCTCGACGCAAGGAGTAAGAACCTCTATCTCCAGTTCTTCTAAAGAGCATTTTCCTAATTAAAAAGGCAGACTGAAAGACAAATCTACCATTGGCAAAGGGAAATGACAGGGAGTCTCGCCCTCCTTTGCTCTTTATCTGCTCTCTGTCCTGCTGGAGGTCAGATGAGGTCAGCTTCCTCTGTGCTGCTGATGGCCTGGGGAGAAAGGGACAGAGGATGCTGACAGCTGAAGGCTCCCCAGGTGATGCTAGCACATCACCTGGCCCATCCAGCATATTCAGTTGTAAAGAAACCAACAAAAAGTAAACCTCAGACCTCCTACTCTGAGTTCCATGAGGTGATCAGGGTGAGCTCTCTCCTGTGGGTTATACCACAGCCTTCCCCTTTTGTGACCTCACATTATTTGTATGGTCCACAAAGACCCCAACCCTGAAACTAACTCCTAGTTCCTGGGTTGATGGGATGGAAGTACAGAGGGAAGAAACCAGAGTATTTTCCTTGCAGGGTTGCCCCTTTGCTGAGGTGGATTCTAGAAATAAAACCCAGTCTAACATTAACTCTAGTTTCCAAATCCATTTGTAACCCGACCCAGGGGAATTATAGATTCTCAAGGATTTTAGATATTGGAGATGAGATAAAGAATGTAAGTATCTTTAAAATGTTTGAAAAGTGTAGCTCCTGGGTCCCAAGGAGTCAGTAGCTAGTGTGGGTCCAGGAATCTGGATTTTAAGCAAGCATCCTAAAGGAGTAAGATATAGATGGTTCCCAAAGGACCCAGTGAGAAATGTGTCTTTGCCACTTTCCCAAAATGATTTTCATTGGCCACTTTAAATACTACAGGCATCCACGCTTGGGTCCACCTCCATCTCAGTGGGGTAAAAGGATACCCTTTAATGACACATTTCCTTTTCTCCTCTGTGGTCACCAGGCTTAATCAGTTTTCTGACTTCAATGGTAGCCAGAATTTTTCTCCCCCAGCTAGAGGAAGAAGCAAACAATAACAACAAATAATAATAATGAGACTCAATCAACACAGAGAGTAGATGGAGTTGACATTCTCTTCCCCTTTGCTGTGTCTGCTTCGCTTGCCTCCCCAGTGCATTGCTGCTGAATCCATCCAGCCTGGAGATGCACCATCACCTTATTATGACTTTCGGAGTTAGAATGGTGCATGATGAACCATTGAGGCAGACGGTTGCTTTATTTACTGTTTATGTTCTTTCCATATTGAAGACCTGTAGTTGCTCCAGGTACATTTTGCCCTTCAGAGGAAGGCAGGGGCAGGGATGGAGGAAGGATTAGGGGAACGTCTCAAAGAACAGCCACCAGGAAAATTTCCATCCTGACTCTCCATCTTCTTGTTCTTTGTCTCCTTTTTTTTTTTTTTTTTTAATCTACTGAACTCAACATGAGAGGGGTTTACTTTAGAAAGCCCTGTGCAGGGGAGAGTTGGTTTTCCTATCTTTGAGCTGTTCAGCCATCTGTCCCAATTTCTTCCCGGTTTCCTGTTATTTTCATTTTGCCTTTTATAAAGATTAACATGCGGCACAACCACATATTCTATTAAGCTTGTCTCCTCACTACTTTATCTCATTAACTGCTTGATCACTGTGAATAAAAATAATCTTCCATTAAGTCACAACTTCAAACGTCTCTGAGACTTTAGATCAAGCAAACCTTCAACAGCTTAAAAAAAAAAAATCTCTTTAAATCCAAGAGGTTCACTTCAAAGGAAAACCTATGGGTGTTCTCAGCCCAGCTGACAGGTAAATAGTCATTTGTAACTAAAGATATGCAAGTGAGAAAACACAGCTTACTCTGGAGTTTGTAACTACTAGGAACTTTTTTCTCTGGGTAAGGCCACTTAGAGCTGGCCCTGGGATGAGATTGACTTGGATGACACCACAGCCTACACATGCAAATGGGCACAATATCAATAGGCAACCATGCAGTTTTTTGCCCTATTTCATACTTTATCTTGGTATTTACAAAATTACTACAAAAAGAAATATAAAACAGGAAAAAAGGAAATGGTGGTAAGGATAAATATCATCCCAACAAGATATTTGTTGTGATTCTTTGGTCAGTAAGTTGTATCCGACTCTTACAAACCCATGGACTGTAGCCCACCAGGTTCTTCTGTTCATGGGATTTCCCAGACAAGAATACTATAGTGGGTTGCCATTTCCTTCTCCAGGGGATCTTCTTGACCCAGGGAAGATCTCTGTGTCTCCTGCTTGGCATGTGGATTGTTTATCACTGGGCCACCTTGGAATCTCATCCAACCAGATATAACCACTTTTAATACTGGATTGGCCAGAAAGTTTGATCTTATGGAAACCCTAAATGAACTTTCTGGTCAACCCAATATTTTGATATTCCTTCTATTTTTAATGTGTGTGTGTGTGTGTGTGTGTGTGTAAAAGAAGTCATGTGCCAATGCTTGTGTAGCCATTCTTTTTTCCCCTACATCCATGTACTTTCTTTGTGTAAAGAAACAGTTTTTTGTGACCTGTTATTTTTGGTCTGGACTGCTCTTCTTTCTCTTGGGAGCTGTTTGTTGCTCTCCCTGACCTGTCTGTTCCCCATTAGATATTCTCATGGCTTAGTGGTTTTTCCTCTGGGCACTGATCATAGTTGAAAGTTTTCACTCCTGTGTGATTTTTAATTGTTCTGTCTCTCCCACTAGACTGTGAGCCTCATAAGGGTAGGGGTTGTGTATTCTCAAGACTCAGCACAGTGCGTGACACACACTCTGTGGAAGTTTTAAGAACTTTAGTTTGAATGGATGAACAAGTTTTCATGCCTACAGGATGCTCCAGGCATAGATAAAACCATTTTAAAAACTTTTTATTTTATATTAGGGTATGGCCGATTCACAATGCTGTGATAGCTTCAGGTGCACGGCAAAGAGACTCAGCCATACATATACTTACATCCATTCTCTCCCAAACTCCCCTCCCATCCAGGTTGCCACATAATATCGAGCAGAGATCTCTGTACTATACAGAAGGTCCTTGTTGGTGGACACAACCATTGTTGGTCCAGCTATAGTTTAAGTTTGAAGTTGCTTATTGGCTATTATAGGTGGGAATATGGGCATCTTTGTATGAAACAGCCATGCCCACATTCTTAGTTATTTCTTTGGAAAAGTCCTAGTGGTAGAGTTACTGATTAGAGTGCATGGGACACTTTAAGCCTTAGATCCATACCTTTAAATTGTTTTCCAGAAAGATACCAATTATTACAAAGGGTCTCTAGTAGTAGAGGAGACTGTTTCCCCATATCCATGCCAAGACTGTCATATTTTACCTTTTTTTTCTCATTTGTATTTTTTTCCTGCAAACTGACTATTCCTAATCTTTGTGCATCTTTCTGCTTGGACATCTTATTGCTCTGTATTTATAACAATTCTGCAAATTATGATTTTTGACTGTGTATCAGAGTCTGTACCGACTTCAAGTTTTTTTAATCTGCCAATCACTATTGCATGTTTTCACAGATGCAAAACTCTCCATCTTTTTCTTTTATTGTTCTTATCTTTTATACTTACAAAGTTTTTCACATACTAGTCTTATAGAAATGACAGCCCAGAGAAAGAATCTAAGGATGTATATATGAGTATATAGAGAGGAAATGCTGGATTAATTTAGAAAAGATACTGGTGAATTGATCAGTTATGTGGAGGGGAAAAAGTTATTCACAGCTAACATTTTACATCAAAATATGTTCCAGATGGATTCAAATCAAATTTTAAAAAATATAAAAGAACAGAAAAAAAATTCGTGAGTATATGGTTCCACTCATCTGTCTTATTTGACTGAATTTTCAAACTCCTAAGAGTCTACGAATTACATTGGATGAAAAAAAAATTCCTTACTGTTAAAAGTTTTGTTTAGAATTTTGATAAGAAATTCCCCAAGCAGTTCATTGTTGAGAGAGAGATTGTAACTCTTTTTTCTTTTTGGTTTATTTGTTTGGTTTCTTTGGCGGTGCCACACGGCATGCAGGATCTTAGTTTCCTAACCAGGGGTGGAATCCATAGCCCCTGCAGTGGAAGCATGGAGCATGGAGTCTTAAACCCTAGACTGTCAGGGAAGTTCCTCTAACTCTTGATCTCTGAATCCAAAGTGTCTTTCCCCAAACAGCACAACACATTTGTTAGTAAAGCCAGGTTAAGGCAATAGTGTGATGAAGAAAGGACCTGGCCTTGGAATTTGAAGATGCTGTCTAGTCCTATCTTTATCTCATTAGTCATCACATAGTGAGTTCATTTTAGGAGAACTTTCTCTTTGACGTTCTCTTGATCTGTAAAACAGAGTAACAAAAGTCCCTGTGTTGTCTACTTCACAGAGTTGTTGAGAAGTTCAAATAAGATACTGTAAATGAACAGTATTTATTATGAAAGAGTCCTGGGTCACATAATAATAGTGTAATATTCTTTATATGATTGCTATTTATATTCCTATCTCGCCTACAGAACTATTTCTTTGAGAGCAATTTTGTTCCCCCCTGCATTCTTCTGAAAATGCCTAGCAGGACGGCTTTGCTTAATAGATTATATTTTACAATGATTAAGAGCTCTAACTCTGGAGTCCTACTGAGTTTGGTTTGAATCCAGGTTCTGTCATTTGTATTGGTGTGACCCTGGGCAAGTTATTTAATCTCTCTAAGTTTCAGCTTTCCCATCTTTGAAAAGAGGATAATAATAGTATCCATTTTGATAAATCAAGGCTCTTTGGTTAGTTGTCAGTAATCCAAATAATTGCTATAGTGAAAAAGGGAATGTGCTAGCTGATCTGTTTCTGTCTCTATCTTGCATCACCATACTCACCAGGAGTGGTTAGTTAAGGCATGACCTTATCACCCTCCTTTGATTTGCTGCATCTATTAGCCTTAATCATTTTTTGCATACAGGATTTGTCCATATAGCAGAGAAGAAGGTGTTGCCATTCCTCATTTACATGATCAAGTTCTTTAACTTGAAGTTTAAATGACTTCCTGATTTTTTAAAAAAGTGGTAAAATAGTCTTAGTTAGTTTTACTTTGGTCATATCCCCACTCTGGATCAATCACATGTCTGGTGAGGGAATGCTTAGATTGTTTAGACCTGTTCTACTTGCCCTCTTGTGGCTCAAGTATGAGGCATGGGACTGCTAGTCGCATCACTATCATAGGGTTGGAGAATGGGAAGAGCAGCTCTCCAAAGAATGGGGTAGTGTAGGGTGCATTAGCAGACAAAAATAGCCAATGCCTACTATTTCCCTCATAGAACTATTGTGAGGATTCAACAGCAGGGCTCTTTTGTACCACTGGTATACAGCAAGTGCTCAAGAGTAAAAAGAAAAGGAAAAAGTTAGCTCTTCCTGATCTAGTTATTCATTGCAATAGTCACTGGAATTGAATTATTTGTTTCTAGGCATCTTGCAGATATCATTTGCCTTCTGAACTGCTGCAGTTAAATAGCCTTTGAGTAAGTTTATTATAAACATCTAGGAAAGAATCTGGTCATGGGATAAGAGAGAAAAGAAAGCCATGGTTATTCTTCACAGGAGTTAATCAAGAGAAGGGCATTTAAGCCCATAATAAATGTGCATTTCTGTGGTATCTGTAGGAGAATACTACTAACCTTGAATCTTTGCTGTCATTCCCAACCTCTCTTCAGGGTCCAGTGATCAGTCTTTTTTTTTTTTTTTTTTTTTGGCTGTGCTGGGTCTTCACTGCAGCACATGTGCTATTCATTGCAACATTCAGACTTCTCTCTCTAGTTGTGGCATGTGGGCTTCTCTAGTTGCGGCATGTAGATATAGTTGCGCTGTGGGCCATGTGGGATCTTAGTTCCCTGACCAGGGATTGAACCCGTGTCCCCTGCTTTGGAAGGCAGATTCTTAACCACTGGACCACCAGGGAAGTCCCCCAGTGGTCAGCCTTAAACATGGTTAGAGTGACATAAGACTCTGGTTCCTCTCTGTTTTCTTTCTTTCCCATTAGTTAGTCTGCTCCCCCTGGATTTTTGTCCTTTTGTCTCCCAGGCTTAGATTTATCTTAGTTTTGACTTTCCTTTTAGTCTGACTCTGGTTGTGCAGAGATAAAGCCTAATATTAATACATAATGAACAAAATGGAATTTAGTTTAGCTTCTTAGTATGCATTGTATTGTTGAGACTTAAAAAAAAAAACCCAAAACAGAGATGAACCTTTTGACTTGGAACCTTGGAAACACTCTTATTTAAGCACCATCAACTTAAAGTTGAGGCTTCCAACTGGCAGAGATCATCATAGCAAGCAGACAAATCGACTGAAATAAACCCAATTTTTTCTTAAGGACAGACATCAGGAGCACATTAAAAAATCATATGCACCAGGTTGTATTTTAGGGGGTAATTTTCCTTGATTATCAACAACATTTTGACGTACTTGTCTCTGGAACATCTATGAGAAAGAGTTCAAGTGAAAAAATAGTTTCTGCATTTCATGATATGATTTTAATTCCTCCACCTTGGCTGCTTAGGGATGACAGCTTAATCTGATATCACTGAAAATAAGAAATATCTATATTTCCATGATCACTGAAAGTTCAAATTGGATTGTAAACCCAGATAGAACTGATCTGAGCCTTATCAGAGCTGAAGCAAGGGAATTGCACGAGAACAGAGAAGATTTAATCAGAAAGAAAATTCTGCTTAAGAAATGGAATTGCTTAAGAAGCAAAATCTCCACCAGAAAACATGGGTTTAGGAGGAAGGACAGGAGATGAGAAACAGAAAAAAGGAACTTTTCAAACATTTTTTTTTTTAATGGTACTTTTTCCTGCTAGTAACTTCCCCATTTAGGCCTGACAAGACAGTAATCCTGCATGTTCCTAAGCACGTCTCCTGGAGGTGTTCTTGAAGCAGGTAGATTAATGGACATTCTGCCACACTGGAAAACAGCGGCTGACCAATGATATTGGATGTTTTTGTTTGCCGTGCCTTTTTGCAGCTGACTTGCCTTCCTCTTTCATGGTAGCTTGGCCGCTTTATTTATAGACGTGATTTTTAGTTTTTCTTTCTAATGGAGATGTTTGGAGAACCAAGCGAACAGTTATGAAAGCAACTGAAGGGCAAAGAACCAGGCCTACATACTGCCACAATATCCTGAACTCACAGCTCGAGTGGGGGGTGGCATATTACCGAGGTGGAAGTGCATGCACATCACCCAGTTCCAAGTCTATTCACAGCAGACAGATGTGGGCCTTGAAGCTGTTGCTATTGGAGGATTTTTCTGCTCAGGCGGAATGATATACTGCAGCTAAAGCTTTAATTTTAGCAAGTAGGATGATTGTTACTTCTTTAATGCCTCTGATTAAGGTCAGCAGCCAACATTGCTTGAGAACAACTAAGATTGCTTTCATGAGCAGATGATATGGGAAAAAAATCTTTTTTTTTTTTCTGTCTTGAAAATGACGGGGGGTCCAGAAGGAAACGAGTTATATACAGATGGTATCAGTTATCTAATACACTGTGGTATGCCACCCTAAAACACAGTGGGGTTTTTAATACCCTTAAGACAATGCCCACTTATTTATTCATACTTCTGCAGTTTGGGTAGGGCTCAGCTGGGCTGGCTCGTGTCTGCTCTGGGTGGTGTTGGCTGGCTTCACTCATGCATTTGGGGTCAACTGACTGGTTCCCAATGCCACTTTGACATACTCGGCAGTTGGCTGGATGGCTTGGTTCTCCTTTGAGTGGCTCGTTGGCGGGATAACCTAGACTTCTTACATTGCATTGGCAGCCTCCCTACTATATAACATAAAGCTCAACTCCCTTAAGAAATATTTCATCTCCTTCCCTGGACCATTTCCTGTGCTTCCAGAGCATGTGTCACAAGTGCTCTCAGAAGAGACCCTTCTACCCACGCTGTCCTGCTGTGACAGCCGCTGCAGCATTTGCCCGCCCCCCTCGAGTTCAGCATGGCAGAGATGCAGCTCTCTCTTCCTCTGTACCTTCCTCCCTGCCTTGGACCCTCCTGTCTTCAAAGCAGTGTGGCTCATGGAGACAAAGTGGGAACACTCTTCCTTCCCTCCTTGGGCTACTTTTTTGGAGGCGCCCCAAGTAGGACTTCTCTGTCCTGATTTTGTTCATCGTTCTCCATTCTCTGTTTTTCTTTATCCACTTCAGACATATGTCCAGCATGGGCTTGGTCGGGAATGATTGGGTTTGACCAACGGCGTCTCATTGAATCCCTCTAATGAGGTTTTATTTGACTAAGCCTATCATGTCCCACTCTTTCTATCTTTCAGGTGAATTCTCCCAAGGTCCTGATTTTCTAGATAGCTTCTGATCTTTCTATAATTGTCCAGCTAGGATCTCTACTTTGCCCATCATCCCACTCCTGAACTAGCACCATTATCAAGCAAGGTTTGTCTCTTTTCAGAGGTGAAAAAATTAAGTAAAGGAAATGGGAAGTTCTACTGCCTTGACTCAGGCAGTCACTACAGGTTAGAATAAAAAAAAGAGTGAGATTGCAGGGCTGTATTTAGTCCATCTCTCCGTTGGCGATTCCTCCTTATCCTAAGAAATCAAAGACATCCTGTGGGGGTAGCAACAAGACACTCCATATGGTGCTCTGCTCTTTCTCACCCTTTTAATTTGGCTCATTGTTCAATCTTAATTTGCAATTGTCACAGCTGCGATCACATTCCCAAGTTCCACCAACTCCCAAAGCCCTTGAATCTGAACCCTTGGTGGTTTTAATTTTATTTTTGTTAAGAAAGGTTAGGTTGTCACAATGGATAAAGCTAGCTCTTCAGTGAGGGAAAACATGTTTTTTTTTTGTGGTGGGGAGGGGAAAAGATAATTCTAATTTCTTATTAAGCCTCAGAATGGGCTGCAACTGTGGAACCTCAGTGCAGGGGAGTTGACAACTCAGCCATCATCAAGCTAACTGAATTGGACAGAGCAATGTGAGACATAATTAGCAATTCCGTTCAGCGAGCTGTCTCCTGAAAAACTTAAAATACCTTCCAGGCCTCATGCATATTCAGTGCCTCATTTGCTATTGTTTTTATCCAACAGGTTGAAATTCAAAAGGGAAGAATTCTGAGTTGTCTGCGTCTCACTTTCATCCTCCGCATTCTCCTCTCTTTTCAGCAACTCACCCTCCCCAAGCCTGTCCCATTTCAATACAGCAGGTCATCCCAATGCCAACTGTGCACTGACAAATACAAATACTCTGAGCACATTTTTTTCTCTTGCTTGTACGTTTGTCAGCATTTTCTCTCAATTAGATAAACTGAGTAGGTACTTTGCCCTGGGGAATTAGGACTGTTTGGTTGTGGTGGTCAGGCTTCTGTCGGGGATTCTTTCTGTCTTGTGGTTACTGGGTCGGGAGTCGGTCTGTGCTAACCTGGAGATGGAGGATCCTGCACTTTCCACCCTCATCTCCATCTACCTTGATGAGTTACCTTTCGCTTTCTTTGATGTTCCAGGTGGCTGGGATTTTGCCTGGGGGCGTGCAGGGAGAGGAGTGTGCATTAGCTGCTCAGTCGTGTCTGACTCTTTGTGACCCCACAGACTGTAGTTCACCAGGCTCCTCTGTCCACGGGATTCTCCAGGCAAGAATACTGGAGTGGGTTGCCAGTTTCCTCCACCAGGGCATCTTCCCTAGCCACAGATCAAACCCGCATCTCCTGCTTCCAGCATTGCAGGTGGGTTATTTGCCTGCTGAGCCATCAGAGAGGGGACAGAAATCAGACATATTCCTTTCTTTTCACTTGATCCCCTGGCTTGCTGAGCCTAGGAGTTCCTCAGTAGAAGGCTATCTACTTGGACCCCAAAGGTGTAGGATTTGACTATTCTGGAATCCCTGAGGAATGATTTGTTGTTTGGAGAGGCAGTATAGTACCATGAGAACAAGAGTGTGAGTTAGATCTAGAATCAAATCTTAGTTCTATACTGTGTGGTCTAAGCTGTGTGGTCTTGGCCGAGTTACTTTACCTTCTTAATCTTCAGAGGCTTCCCCTGTAGAATGAAGATCATAACAACCTAGTGTGGCTGTTAGGAGGATGACATCAGGTAATGTGTAAGGAGGACCTAGCCAAATGCCTGGCACGTTGTTGGTACTCAACAAGCGTGTTATTCTTTTTCAAGTTCCTCCTTTTCCTCATCTTAGTCTTTATTTTTCTTTTCTTTCTATTTTATTGTATTTTACAATCCGATATCAGGACATGTGAAATAGGCTAAATTTTCAAGGAAATTACTCAGTACTTTCAATCTCTTTCTCTATAAACTTTCTGGCAATTAGTAAATGATGATCTAAGTTTCATCATCTTACCCCTCCCTTCCTTGTATCTGGTAAAGGTGACCACCCAAATGCCTACATTGAGTTAAATGAGAAATTAATTGTTTTTCTAATCCTAAACTCCTGGAAGCATGAGGAGGTTTTTTTTTTTTTTTTTTTTTTTTTTATTTTATTTTTTCCATGTGGGGACCATTAGAATAAGAAAAGTTTATTGAGAAAATTTCATGTTAAAAATTTCAGTTTCCTGGTCTAACTTGGATGCTAGAGGTTCGATTTGCACATTAAAAAGAAAAACTGAAAAGTAGAAAGCTAATGCATACTCAGGCTTGTGAATATTTTAGAGGAGGCTATATTCAGTGGTAATTTTGGTAAAGAGTTTCAAGGAGAAATAAAAGAAGGAGAAAGGTCACCAAGGTTGTAAATCAGAGGAGGAGAATTGAGAACTTCTTCCTCTTCAAAGTCACATTTGCTATAACAGGTTGACATCTGAATGAGTTCATAGGATAAAAAATGAATGCAAGAATGGATTACTTAAAAACATTTCTCTCTCCACCCCTTCTAGAAAGTCAGTAGATCTGATTATATGTATCATACCATTTGGCAGGTGACTTAGCCTGTATTAATGACCATCAAACACTGTCCTCTAATTTTTTCCAAATAAAAGTTTTGTTTTTTTCAAAATATTGCCAAATACTTGAGGGTATGGGTTGTCACACATACTTGATGTGTCTTCCTATAGCTCCTAGCCCCGTTCTGTGTGTGCATCATCACAAACGGGGAACAGGATGAGGGAAAATGAAATCATGAAACTACCTCTCGTCTGGGGTGTCCCTCAGTTAATGAATATGTTCAAGTCGATAGAGAGTGTCCCCTATAGCTCTGTGCTAAAGAATCACCTGCAACGCAGGAGACACAGGAGATAGGAGTTCAGTCCCTAGGTCAGGAGGAGCCCATGCAGTAGATTGTGGCAACTCACTCCAGTATGGTTGCCTGGGAAATCCCATGGATAGAGGAGCCTGGTAGGCTGTAGTCCATGGGGTGAAAAGAGTAGGACATGACTTAGCGTGCATGCATAAGGCCAATAGAAATGGATGCACCAGAAGGACAGCCTTTGAAAAGAACATGCTAAACTTTAAAACTTTTTATTCTTTTTTTTTTTTAATTACTTTCTTTCATGTTTTAGCTTGTGGCCTTTATTCACGCCCCCTTCCCTCCACCCCCCCACTAAGTAAAGCCAGAGACAAGTCCCTGCCCAAAGCAGAAAGAGATGAAGAATGCCCTGAAGATGAGGAGAATGTGAATGATGGAAGTGAACTGGTGGTTGCTCAGCTGCCATGGAGAGAATTTGGCTGTGAACAAGTTCCAAAAACAGCTTCCATGTCACAAAGGTGGGTAACAGGGTCGAAGATACACTGGAAATCACCATCCTTTTGATTGAATAAACTCAGTTCTTCAAGATACCCTCTATGTCTCTTAAGCAGGTACTTGATGAGCAACACATAATGAAGAATTGCCAGAACCAGTGCCCCCAAAGAATGGGGATGAAATAGTATCTAGACATTTGGAGCTTAGGGAGAGCTTTGCACACTGTTAACAGTGAAAAATACCATCTTTTACCTCCTTGAGCAAAAGTTCTCAGAGTTTTGAAAGAAATTAATCTGGTATTTCTACTTTAACCTCAATAGAAGCCTAAATCCTGAAAAGTCTCTGCAAAAAGTATATTTTGTTGACAGGTTATTGTATAGGGTATAACCTCCTACAAAAATCTTGTCTAAATCCACCAGAATGGTGAAAATGAACGATACTATATCAAAGTCATGGCTGTATTTGCTACATGGCCTTCGATTTTTTGCTTCTTTTTTCCCTTACACTTTTTTTTTCCTAAAGCAGTGAGTCTATTGAGAAATCTTATTAAAAATCACAAACTGAACAGCAGACCTTTTTTTTGAGAACTAGAAACAGATTTTAAATGACAAAAAAACCTCCTTTAATCTTTTTGTAACATCTTGACAGTTGTGCCAGAAGATGTCTGCTTCTGCCTTCAAAATATAATTGCTTTTGGTCTGAAATAATTCATTTCCCACTCTTTTTGCTCTACTATAAATCCTTGCCCTTTAAGCTGGATATTTTCTCTTAATTTCAGGGCTACTTTTTTTTGAAGATAGTGGGAAGGGGTAGGGAGCCAGTAAGCTATGGAGGCCAGAACGAATGTCATAACACAACAACTATACCTTATGAAGGTACCATGAGGGATAAAGAGAGCATCTGTGAACCAGAAAACAAAAAACTGAATATTTTGTTATAAAAATGAAGTTGGCTGTCGCAGTGTTGAATGTCTAGTGTCATGAAGGATATTTGACCTTTTTAAATCTATCAAAGCATCTTTCAATTACTTTGTTTTCCATAACTCAAATGAAGTCATATCACAGTTTAAAACGTTAGCAGTTAGTATCTTCAAGATCCCAAATCTTCTTGTATTTTTTCCAAAGCAGCACTTTATAAACACTGAAATAAGAGCATCATCAGAATTCTATAACGTCCACATCTTGGACTTTTTAGCACAGAACATTTCTGTTCTATAGAATAAACCTGATGAGAATTAGAAATAGGTGACCTCAGCAAGAAGGGGAGCTCTAATGGAAGAGGGTGTGGGATTTAGGCATCCAAGAGAATCCATACCGGCAAAGTGGCATGGTGAATCACAATCCCTAAACTCAAGCTTTGAGTCAAGAACAACAGGCTAGGGATAAAAAATTAAAGGGAAAAGAGACTCTATTTTACCTCTGACATCAGAGTCAGAGGTAAACTTAATAGTTTGGGCTTCTTGCAAGGTAGCGTACATTTTCTTCCTCATGTTCATCATTTCTCCTCCAAACCAGTTCTGTGAGAGTAAGTGTAATTCCTCAGCTCTTTTGTGACTCAGTTTTTTGGCTTCTTTGCACCTACTCCTCTGTCATCACGGGAGTCCAGAAGAGGACCATGCTATACACAGCGAGGGGCTCATGGGATTAAGCAACTCTCTGCAGCCTGCTTCCATCCAGATTTGATCTGCTGGATAAATTGAAATTAGTTTAGTGGAGCATTTTCTCTGCTTTCCTAATTGCTTGAGAAAACAGGAAATACAGGAATAAAAAGAGGGAAAAAAAAGAGACTCTCCCCCACCTCCCCCGGCCCAGGCTCTTTTGCAGGACCCTTTGGAAACCTATCATGCACACTTTTGCTTCCACTCACCTGGAAGCTACTCAGATTTTTTTTTTTTTTTAATATTTTTTACATTTATTTGGCTTCACTGGATCTTTGTTGCTGCACACGGGCTTTCTCTTAGTTGCAGCGAGCTGGGGCCACATTTCCTTGTGGTGCACGGGCTTCTTATTGTTGTGGCTTCTCTGGTTGAAGAGTACAGGCTTCAGCAGTCGTGGCCCATGGGCTCTAGAGCACAGGTTCAGTAGTTGTGGCCCACAGGCCTTGCTGCTCCCCACCTGTGGGATCTTCCCAGGCCAGGGATCGAACCCGAATCCCCTGCATTGACAGGCTGATTTTTAACCATTGGACCACCAGAGAAGCCCCAAGCCTGCTTAGTTCTTGAGCACTAGGGTAGTGAAGTGTTTCTATGTAGGCAGAAACCTAAGGGGCATTTGGAGAAGGAAGTCCAAGCCCCAGTTTTCTTCTTTCCTAGGGGAAACAAGGATGAGAATTAATACGCAATGAGCACGTCCTATGAGCTGGGCATTGTGGTTGATGCTCTACGTAATATGTGGTCAGGTCTCTATCTGATTCCCCAGAAAAGATCAGCAATATTCTCAGAAACATCAGTTATCTTAAAATTAGCTCATAGTTTATGCTGTATATTACTATGCTCTCTTAGGAGTTTTGCAATCAATTGATAAAAACAAAGATTCAAACTTGTTAGCAGGGTCCAAGACCTAGATGTAAGAAATTGATTATTTTCCCCTTATATTTGCTTATAATAAAGGTATCCCACCCCACCACCTATTCCCAAGGGGAGTCTTAGTTTTTCTAACTTAATTCATGGCCTCATATATCTTTTTCAAGTCTCTTAACCTTTTTTCACAGTCCTATTTCCAGGATTCTCACCACACTCCATTATTTTTAATTCCATTCTTCCTTCTTAGGACAATAACTCTTACCTATTTCAGTCTTTGGGATGCTAGCAGTTTTATGCAAAACTGATAATCCTTTGTTATTATTAAGGGTCCTGGTATTCCTGGAAGGTTAGTTACCTCTTAACTCAGAGACCATCTCATTTTCTCCTAAAACAGCTTTGTGAGGTAGGTCATTTGTTGTTGTTCAGTTGCTGAGTTATGTCTGACTCTTTGCAACCCCATGGACTGTAGCACGCTAGGCTTCCCTGTCTTCCACTGTTTCCCAGAGTTGCTCAAACTCATGTCCACTGAGTTGGTGAAGCCATTCAACCATCTTATCCTCTGCCACCCCCGTCTGCTCCTGCTCTCAATCTTTCTTGGCATCAGGGTCTTTTCCAATGAGTCAGCTCTTCACATCAGGTGGCCAAAGTATTGGAGCTTCAGCTTCAGCATCAGTCCTTCCCATGAATATTCAGGGTTGATTTCCTTTAGGATTGACTAGTTTGATCTCCTAGCTTTCCAAGGAACTCTCAAGAGTCTTCTCCAGCACTACAATTTGAAAGCATCATTTCTTTGGTGCTCAGTCTTCTTTATGGTCCAACTCTTGCATCTGTACATTTTAGCTAAATGGACCTTTGTTGGCAAAGGAGGTGGGTTATACCATCCTTCTTTTACTGCTGAGGAATTAAGATCCAGAGTTAGATAAGCTGTTCAAAGTATGGAGGTAGTACATGGGAGAGCCACAACTTAAACCCTGATCTCTTTAGGTCTAACGAAGATGTCTATGTTCCTTCTATACAATGATCTCTTAAATCTAACATTTATTAAATTGTTATTTGCCTGGTAGGTCAAATATTGTGCCAGGCCTGAGAAATTCTATATTGAAGTCGGCATAAAGGTTGAAGATTGTTGGGTTCTTGAAATTACTGTGATAGAAGAGATTCTATGATCCTGTCTACGCTCAGTGGGAAATGATGCCAGGATTCATTGTTAATGTCTATCTTGGGAGCACAATAGAGTGGCTTAGCCAATTATTCATTGCCTCTCACTGGAGTCATTCAGTGGGAGAAGGGGCAGGATGATAGGGTATTTATGAGCTAGGCTTTGGGATGATATAGATCAGATTCAAGTCCTGATTCCACAATGTGCTTAGCTGTGATGCTTTGAGGAAATTACTCAAACTGAGTCTCCATTATCTCATTCTTTAAGTGAGGATTATTGTATTATCTGGGGTTATTGTGAGGCTTAATGAGACACTGCACTTAAGCGCATAGTACAGCGCTTAACACATTAGGTCTTCCATTAGAAAGAAATGTAATGAGAATAGAAGGTTAACTGATAGACCACTTACTTTTATTTTCCTTCTCTACTCTTAGAAAGTTTACCTCTCTATGGATACCTAGTTGACATTTTTTTTCCACAGTGACATAAAAGAGTAATTATTTTCCCATTTATTTCCCTGACAAGTTTCTCTTCACTTCCTTGGGATCAGAAGCCCTAATTTGGCTAATCGATTTAGCCAATAATGAGCACCAAATGCTGAATATGACACTTGGGTAAGAAATCTGCAAAACTACAGATGAAGGTGTGAGGCATTTTGAAAAATCAGGATGAGTGTAAATCATTTTAAGGGGCTGTTGGGGATGCCGGGGAGTGAAAACCTTGATGTTTGTGTTTTGGGTGAAGATGATCCTGCTTTTGTAGACACAGTTCCTCAGTCTGTGCTGCCGTCTTGTGAGATAAGGGAAATAAGCAAGGGTTTGGGGCTGGGTTAAAGCTGAGAAACGTAGCTACAAACCACTGTTTCTTGTCCCGATTCCATTAGCACCGAGCAGTCAAGTGCTCCATTATCACGAGTATACTTCGGTAGCTTGTAATTGTCCTGTGCTTCAGTCAAGAGATGGGTAATTGCTCCTATGGGCCATGGATTTCCTGCTAGCAGCAGCTGATTGAAACCAGCCATTTATTGTGGCTAAAAACCCCAGACTCACTGCAGTGTTTACAGATAAACCTTCTGTGCGACAGTCATTTACTCTACCCAGCCATCCATATATTAAAGATATACACATGACCCCCTCCTTTTCTCTTGAGGAAAGATCAACTGTTCTTTTCAGTTTGATTAAATTTCACTATGTGGTGTTGATATGCCAACTCTTTTATTTTGTAGTTTATACTTTAAAGCAAATTGCATTTATTTGAATCTACATTCTACTTTGGGGGCATTTGTTAATAGCCACACTGCTGTAGTGTTAGTTACTTTTTGCAAAGTTCCTCATTCCTCTTTTTCTATTCCTTTGATAAGCCAAATATAGGTATTAGCTTGTGGGTCTTTTAATGCCCTCAAGAACTGGAATCTAGTAAAGGGAAGCCATCCAGTAGCAATCATGATGTTTTGGGGTTTTGGGGAGGCTGAAAGGTGATTATGTGTTTTCTTATATCAATGACACTTGCATCTGTAATGGACACAGTGGATGATGCTACATAAACACAAGGTAGATGACACTCTGTGTCCATACTCACCTGATGGAGATTCCCAATTCTCCACCCCTGCAATTTTATTAAAATTAGCCTTTAGAGGCTAAAGGGACAGTTTGAAATCTTCATATAATTCAAGTCTGTCCAGTGGATCTCAAGGTTTTGGGTAGTTTTAATTCATTCAGTTTCTTTATTTATGTGTAGTAACATCAGTATCATCTTCTTGTTCTCTTAATGCTTTTTTTATTTTTTAAAAAACTTTTTATTTTGTATTGGGGTATAGCCAATTAACAATGCTGTGATAGTTTCAGGTGAACATCGAAGGGACTCAGCCAGACATATACGTGTATTCTGTTCCTGAACCAAGAATGAAAGATAAGAACAGTTAGGGGTAAACTGGGAATACCCTGCACTTGTGAAAACAGAAACTCTATCAGTCCTGCCACACCTTTCGTTTTTAAAAAACTTCCCTGACACACCTGTACACTTCATTGAAATTCATGAGTAATTTACTTTTTGGTAGGAAAAGAAAATATTTAATCCACTTAAGAAAAACTGTCTGGAGAATTTGTATCATTATGGTCAGACCTCATCAAATTAACAGAAAAGATGGGATTTATCCTGTGTTTCCTTTAGTTCTGTCTTCTCTTTTTGTCACGCTATCTTCCTCAGGTATACATAACTGATCAAGTTGTCGGTAATGCAGTGGTAAAGAATATATTAGTATTTGCAGATTTAGGTCTAAGCTTGGGTTCCTGGAACTTCATGTTATGATTACCAACTTAGCTTCCAGATTCCTGAAACTGAAGTCTGGAAGTATCATGATCGGTTACCTGGATTTCAGACCAGCATGACCTTAGTCACTCTTTTATGTCATTTGAGATAGATTCATTCTAGATCTGAGCTTCAGGTCATATTACTTGCTCCCAAAGGAGAGCTTCATGAAGAATTTGTAAATCACAGATTTAGCTTTTGTGTTTTATCAGGAGCCTATTCTAGTGTTTCACAGATCATAACCCAAACGCCAGACTTCTGAGCCCACGAATAGGTGTTGACAACCCAGGATGTGAGGGGGAACCTTGGTTGAAAGGGCCTCTGGGTTACTGAATTTGACTGCTGCCTTTCTGGGCACCGTGGCTTCCGAGGGAACGCACCACCTGCAGTCTTAAAGCCAATAAGCAGTCTTAATCTTGCCTGATATTTTCTGCCTTTGATTGGATCAAGCTTTGCCTGACACTGGCAGCTGTTTTCCCTGGCTTGTTTTGCTGTTATATGATGACCTTTTCTTTGTTTATTGTTTTCTTTGAACTTGCTGGGAGTTTCTATAATTGATGGGCTTGTATGCCACAGTATGTCTGGGAATCTGCTGGTGATATACTACAATGTCTGAATGGGTAGTGTTTCCTGTCTTTCCTCCCCTACTCTCACCCCTGATGTCGGAAAGTCAACACCCCAGTGGTGAACTGACATGGTAATAGAGACTCTTTTTAATCCTGTAAGCAAAGAAAAGAAAGAAAGATAGCACTAAGTCGTATTCGATTCTTGTGATCCCATGAACTGTAGCCTGCCAGGCTTCTCTATCCATGTGATTTTCCAGGCAAGAATACTAGAGTGGGTTGCCATTTCCTTCTCCAGGGGAACTTCCTGATGCAGGAATTGAACCCAGATCTCCCGTATTGCAGAGAGATGCTTTATTGACTGAGCTACATGGGAAGCCTGTAAACGAAGGGTTCAGGTCAATTAGCCACTCAGGATCAACCTCTATTAACAATTTCAGCATTTTGACAATCTCTTGAGCTCCGCTTTAGTATCTGAGTTTTAGGTTTCAATGTATTTCTGAGCAGAGATCCATCTTTATTCACATTGCCTCAGCTTGACTGGGGTGTTAAAATATACAAATCATGAAATTGTTCATTACTTACCAAAACTAAGCAGTACATGGTTGTCAATACAGATCTGCAAACTAATCATTTAACATTTTAATTGGATTTAAAAAACTATAGTCATTAAACACTGTCAAAGTTGAAAAAAGCAAGTTACAAGACAATGTATGTGAAAAGCGAAAGTGTTAGTCACTCAGTTGTGTCCAACTCTTTCTGACCCCATGGACTGTAGCCCACTAGGCCCCTCTGTCCCCGGCACTTACCAGATAAGAATGCTGGAGTGGGTTGCCATTTCCTTCTCTAGGAGATCTTCTTGACCAGGATCAAACCCAGGTCTCCTGCTTTGTAGGTGAATTCTTTACTATCTGAGCCACCTAGCTCAGAAGACAATGTATAGGATCCCTGTTTTAAGCTAAATTAAAATATATATATATATATATGGAAGAAAGAGCCTCAGAGAGTTAGCAGTGATATTGGATCACAGGACTTTCTGTGTCATCCCTCCCTGCATTAGTGAGGATGTAATTTCATACATTCAGAAAAGTTTAAAAGAATAAGCAAGATTTATGCTCCTGATATAACTCTTAAGCTTCTAATGTGCAACAGAGTAGAATGATTAGCAAGTGTAATTCAAGTGTATTGTATGTTTCAAATAAAGAATTTAATTTTTCAGTTGATGTGGTTGAGTCTTAAGTCTTGAGTTGTTTTAAATTGAATTGTGCTTAGGTTTTGCAGAAATGGTTGAGTTTCTCACATTTTGGCATTAAGGAATCAGGCTCAGTAAATCACTACTTTCATATTCTTAGAGCCTTGTTCGAGGCAAGCATTAAAAACACTTCCAATAGATTTGGAAATTGATAGGCAAATAGATGTACTTGTAATGACTCTTGTTCACCTGTGATGTTCACCTTGGTCTTTAACATTTATATGTCTCAGTACCTTCTCTGCCATTCAGTCAGTCTGCCCATCATCTATGGGAAGCATCAGTTCAGTTCAGTCACTTAGTCATGTCCGACCCTTTGCGACCCCATGTACTGCAGCACGCCAGTCTTCCCTGTCCATCACTAACTCCTGGAGCTTTCTCAAACTCATGTCCATTGAGTCAGTGATGCCATCCAGCCATCTCATTCTCTGTCATCCCCTTCTCCTCTCGCCTTCAATCTTTCCCAGCATCAGGGTCTTTTCCAATGAGTCAGTTCTTTGCATCAAGTGGCCAAAGTATCAGAATTTCAGCTTCAGCATCAGTCCTTCCAATGAATATTCAGGACTGATTTCCTTTAGGATGGACTGGTTAGATCTCTTTGTTGTCCAAGGGACTCTCAAGAGTCTTTGCCAACACCACAGTTCAAAATACTGTGTGTACCAAATACTGTGATGGGTGTTCAGGATAAAAAAAATGGTTCCTGTCCTCAGGCGGCTCATGGTTTCTTTGAAAAAGAGTTCAGTGTAAATGTTGAATTTCATTGCTTATATATGTTTTCCTTTAGAGAAGAATGTGGTTTCTAAAATTGGTTATGCATTGACATCCATTTAAAGAGGTATTCTAAAACAAGTCATGATTGCCAGGCAATGAATGTTGTGATTGAATATTTTATCAAGGGCATATAGTTAATTATTAAGCATCTAATTTGAAGCTAACTTAGTACCAATTCTCCATGAGACTTTTTTCTTGAGTTCCTTAGAACAGATTTGGAAACCTGCAGGCAAGAGCTGAAGTGTGATTTGGTTCAAGGGCCTGACATGGAAATACTTTTTAGAGTTTCTGCAGGGTTGTACTGGAGAAGGAAGCGCAACCCACTACAGTATTCTTGCCTAGCCTAGAGAATCCTGTGAACAGAGGAGCCTGGTGGGCTGCTGTCCATGGGGTCTTGCAGAGTCGGACACGACTGAAGTGACTTAGCTTGCATGCATGCATTGGAGAAGGAAATGGCAACCCACTCCAGTATTCTTGCCTGGAGAATCCCAGAGACAGAGGAAGCTGGTGGGCTGCCGTCTGTGGGGTCTCACAGAATCGGACACGACTGAAGTGACTTAGCAGCAGCAGCAGCAGGGTTGTATAAAGTTAGTTCTGTGTCCCCTCTTCATGAGTAATACTGCAAATGAGCTTGGAAGAGAAGAAAACCAGCTAACAGACTGTGAAATGGGCAACAGCAATGTCAAAGTCAGAGGGTGTCTGTCAAGGTTGATCAGTGTCTTGGTCCATGTGGGCTGCTAGAATAAAATACCATAGATTGGGTGGTTTGCAAACAGCAGGAATTTATTTCTCACAGTCTGAAAGCTGTAGAAACTAATGTAGTCATATTTTTGTGCGAGCCTTCTTCCTGCAGTGTCCTCACATGGTGGGAGGGGCCAGGGGGGTCTCCCTGGAGCCTGTTTTATAAGGCACTAATACTATTCAAGAGGGCCCCATCTTCATGGGTTAGGTATCTCCAGAAGGTCCCATCTCTTAATACATCTATCTTTGGGGGTTAGGATGTTAACTTAATAATTTTGGGGAATACAAACATTTAGTCCACAGCCATCACGCACTCACTTGTCCAGATTGATCCCAAGTCATCCTGAAGGGATGGGTCTTTGTGATCAAGGGAAGTAGCAGGGGTTGGGAGTGCAAGTAGTGGTGGTACTCAAGGGTATTTCTTATTTCTGTTAATAAATATGTCTGGGATATGTATGCACGTGTGTGTGTCTTGATATGTAAGACACCATGACACAAAACTTAAAAGAAGAACTAATGAGAAAAATCTATGCCAGAAACCTTTCAAAGCAGGGAAAAATGCTTTCACTTGAATAATAGCTCTGTTTTGAGAGAAAGTACTAGATTTTTTAAAGGATTTATTTTTCTCAAAATATTTGGATTTATGTATGGATTTTACCTATCTTCCCATTATCTATCCATCTCTCTATTTATCTATTTGAATTACACACACACACACACACACACACACACACACACACACACATGAATTTGATCCAATTGTTTTGGCTTTGAACTAGTTACCGGCTACTCTCCCACAAGTTGAAGAGTAAAAGGTAAGGCATGATTCTACCTTAGCATTTAGTTCACAAGATACAGTTAATGAGTGTTGAGCATTTTAGGAAGGCAATGAGTCTTTCTGGGTCAGATGTTCCTTCTGAGACATAACTACATTCTAGATTTTACCTTCATTTTCTCAGGATTAGGGCTATGTCATCACTCACTGTAGTTTATTTACAGTGTATGGTTTACTTATGGGAGTTTATTGGGAGGTGACATCTTTCACCTACTGTTTCTCTTTCTTCCTTGCCTTCTCTGAGCTCAAGTTCCAGGAGAACTTCTACATTGGACTCCTATTTCCTGAAATCATGTTGCAAAATACAATTAAAAAGAAAAAAAACGGCGTCCCCATGTCCATCTTAATTTTCTGAACCTGATTTCTTCTGTGATGAGGACATTGATGCATTCCTGTCCTGGTCTGGAGAACTGGGCTGGCACTCACATCAGTTTGTGGGACTAAGTTTAGGATGCTTGGCAAAAGCAGATATTCAACCACTGTTCCATTCCTTTCCTGTCTTTGTGCCAGGGATACAAAGATGGGTGAGACATAGTTTCTGCTTTCAAGGACCTTGAAGCCTAATAGGAAAGAAAGGTAAATAAATAAAGCCAGTGAGACCTTTGAGTCAAAGTGCTTCGGGAGTAAGGAGGTAGTGACCAAGGGCCTCTGTGTTTTCAGCCAACCTGAATGACCCATGTCAGTCATGGTATTTGCACAGGGTATAATTGAATGTTCGCTCAAAAGACCTAAAGTTATTGGCAACCTGGAAAAAATGTTGCAATGGTAAAAGCTATTAATGTGCACACTGAGTAGAAAATGACTTTAGCAGAGGGACTGGATTCGTTCGCTGGGCTGCCGTAATCAAGTGCCACAAATGGGTGGCTTAAATAGACATTTTTTAAAGCTTTTTATTTTATATTGGCGTATAGCCAATTAACAATCTTGTGGTAGTTTCAGGTAGACAGCCAAGGGATAACAATATTGTGATAGTTTTAGGTGGATAGCCATACATATACATGCATCATTCTCCCCCAAACTCCCCTCCCGTCCAGGCTGCCACATAACATTGAGCAGAGTTCCCTGTGCTATACAATAGGACCTTGCTGGTTATCCGTTAAGCAGAGTTTTATTGTCTCATAGTTCTGGAGGCTGAAAGTCTGAGATCAAAGTGTTAGCAGGGCTGTTCCTTCTGAAGGCTAGGAGGAAGCATCCCATGCCTCTCTCCTAGATGCTAGTGGTTTGCTGGCAGTCAGGCATTCCTTGGCTTCTGCTGCGTCACTCAGATCTCTGCCTTCATCTTCACATGGCACTCTCTTTGGGGGCCTGACTCCTCACATGGTATTATATTAATAAGGATACCAGTCATGTTGGATTAGGGGCCTACCCTATTCTCATATGACCTTGTATTAATTTAACTCATTACATCTACAATAACTCTAGTTCAAATAAGGTCACCTTGTGAGGTCCTGGGGGTGAAGCCTATAACATGCAAACTTTGGTGGACACAATTCAGTGCATTACAGTTTCTTAATTTTTTCAAAGTACAAAGAGGAGCAATTGATCAGCATTTCTCCCAAGTGCTCCAGTCATTGGAAAAGGCACACATATGATCCTGTTGAGAAAAATGGAAGAGCAGGTATTGGGAGGGAAGGGAAGGAGCCAGGCTTCATTGGGTTCTTGCTATAGTCTAGACAGTATTAGGGTCTTTGTACAAGTTATTTCTTTGAAAAGAATTTGATTCTCATTAAAACATGTTTATAAGGTCATCTCTATTTTGCATATATAGAAACTGAGTTTCAAAAACATGGAATCACCATCCTGAGTTTAGAGCCAGAAAAGGGTAGAGCTGGGATTCGACAGCTAATATGTTGAGTACCAGAAAACATGTTCTTTTCCTTCTAGTCTGATGGCCTCCCAAGAAAAGCTGTGATGAAGACTGTAAGGTTGTAGAAGTCAAAGATCCTAGAACACCTTCCAATAGAAAGTGTCTATCCCCAGGTGGAATAATTTTATCAGTTACCTTCTTGGTCATATTTTAAAACTTAATAATAGCAGCAGATACCCCAATATTCTCTCATTCTTGCAAAGATCATTTTATGGGCTACTGTTAGAAACTCATTAATCTACATTTCCACTCAAAGAATTTGTAACTGTCTGCATTTTCTTACTCCAGTCATCAGCATGTTGACCACTATGGGAAAGAGCTGTGTCCACAATGGAAGCATCAGGAGAGGTTCTGGTGATGGTTCACGGGGAAACTTGAAGCCCTGAAAATTTGACTTTCTTCTATTTGGCACTCAACATCCTCAACTTCTCCCCCATTCCCCTTTCTTCTTCTCTATTCTTGTCCCACCACATCCGTGTCATGGAAATGGCTACTGAAATAAATTAGTTTAATTTGTGAAATCACATTACGGTTCTCTCTGCTCATGCCAGTTTGCCCAGATTAGCCCAGGCAGATGGCAATGGAGTTTCATCGCTGGTGAGAAAAGGGGCCCTTTCCAGAACTGCAGAACAAGTGTGGGAGAGACGGTATGGATGCCAGAAAGCTGTGTACTTGAGTTTTTGGGCCAGCGATAGCAGTGCTCTGCATCAGGACGACTCTCTGCCTTCTGAACAGAGGGCTTCCTGAGAGCTAGAAGCAGCTGGTTCTGGAGAAAAGATGGCTTGCAAAGAATCAGAGGCATTATGAGTCTTAAATTATTTAAGTTCCTCCTGTGGCAGCGGACTGTAATTGCTTCCTATTTCTGTAAATATTAGCAGCTGTGAGCCTTTCAAGTAAGGAGCTAAAACAGCGCTCCATGTATCATACTTAAACTCTGGAATATTGTTAAATATCTGACCTTGGGCTGTCAAAGCACACTCATTACCCACACTAACCCTTATGTAGGGGAGTTGTTGACACTCTGAACTGGTATATTATTTTCAGCCTGGTCTGTAATAGCCTCGAGAGATGGAGAATTGGCAAAGGGAATTGCAAGTCACCAAGTAGCAATGTCATGATCCATTTCCTCAAGGGAGGTCACCTCTGGGCCTGCTGCTTTTTAGTTGTTTTTATATCTGTAACTCCACCTATAGCTATCAGGACGAATCCTTTATCAAACTGGCAGCAACTTATAATAGGACTAGTTTGCATACGAGCTCTTACCTCTTTAGCCTCAGTTGATCTCTCTGCCTTATGTTCAATGATTTAATCCTACTGATTTTTTATTTTTTGAGGCTTCAGACTCATTGCATTCTCATTGTCTTTTGCATTTGACTTATCCTGAGTTTTCTATCTGGAACTCTGAATGTCCTGTAGCACACCTATGCTAGCTTCTACCTACTCTGAGGATGATGCCTGCTCTTAGGGAGCTCTTGTGGGCTAGTTGGGCTTACCAGGTGCCTCAGTGTGTAAAGAACCAGCCTGCAATGCAGGAAATGCAGGAGATATGGGTTTGATTCCTGGGTTGGAAAGATCCCCTGGAGGAGGGCACGGCAACCCACTCCAGTATTCTTGCCTGGAGAATCTCATGGAGAGAGGAACCTGGCGGCATACAGTCCATAGGTTACAGAGTCAGACATGACTGAAGCAACTGAGCATGCATGCATGTGGGCTAGTTAGGTCTTCTTTATTATTTCGTGGGTGTAGGCATGTTGAGCACACAGCACACTGGATTGTAATAACCTACTTAGTGATTTTCATCTGCCATCGTATAGACAGCTCTTTGAGCATGAGGAAAGTGTCAGTCCTATTTGCAGGTTTAGTCACAGAGCCTGTGCGGAGCCTGGTGAATAAAAAGGGATTGACAAGTGCTTGCTGAGGTGGATTCATGCTGCTATATTTCACACTGATGGGATATAATACCTCTGGGCTTAGTCTTCAGTAGAGCTGCCCAGACAATCTGTGCATGTGGCAGAATCTCATCCATGTCTTCAGATGGCCACTTCCCTTCTTTCCTGTTAACATATTTCTTTGGGATGGAATAAGCCCAAAGGCTCATTTCGCGAATGGAAAAGCATCATTGGCCTAACCCAGTTATCACAGTTCCATTCCTTTATGCCAGTGACTGGTCCAGGGGTGGGCATGTGATCCACTTCTGGCCAATGAGGCATAAAGGGAAGTATGTTGATGGTTTGGGGAATGATTTCTCTTTTTATTAATAGAGTGATATGAGAAGGAAGCTATTTGTATCCTTCTCCCTTCTTTTCTACTTGGATGCTTTCATAGAAAATAATAAATGCTACAACCAGGAAGAAGCAAGCCCCCAAATGAAAGCAACACATGAGCATGGGCAAGTGGAAGATTCTTAGGTCCTTGATGATGTTATTGAGCCATCAAAATCAATCCTGGAACAACCTACCTCTGGATTTGTGTCAAGTAAACAATACAGCAATCTTCTGGTTCAAATAACTCTTTTCTAGATGTATTACCTATTGTTGTGCTAAAATTGTCCTAACTGCAATAGATACCAGGAAAAGGAAGGAGTGTGCTAGATTTTGTGCGCTCATTTCAAAAAGGAAAGAGCTTATGCCACATAATTAGAGAAGGCAGCAAAGAAAATATATTGGGCTTGGGGTTAAGACAACTTAGTTCACCTGGATCTTTCTTGTATCATCTGGAACAAGTCACTTATCTCTATTATTTTCAAATCAGGCAATCATTATCCAACAACAGCAAAAATAAGTATTTGATTGCCACCTGTGAGTTATATACTATCTAAGGTATTTATTTGTAAAACAAAGTCAAACTAGATGACTTTGTTTGTAAAAATCTAACTCACTTTTTATTTTTGAGTCCTTGAAGAGTTTGAGGAACTGTGAGTCTATAAAAATCCCGTACAACTTCCTTCCAAAATCTGCCTTGATTCCAATCATGTTTACCATTGGCATTTCTCCTCATCCAAATTTCCTGCAGATCCTTGTCTGATAGAATTTTTTTTTTTAAACAACAAAACCCACAAAGCATCTGTCTCTGGCAAGCATGCTCATGAGTCACATCTCCTCCTCTGCAAAGAGAAATCTCATGAAACCAGCTGATTAAAAGGAGTACATAAAGAGAAGGCTGTATGTTAAATTTATTTTAGGTCCAGCCCCCTAATTTCCAGTCCACATGTAGTCAGTCACTTTATTCATTCAGTCGCCAGGTCTTGGCAAGTACAGTCTGTTTAGGTAACCCTGTTTTGGCTCATCTCTCAAATTTCCTGGCTGAAGAAAAAGGCTATTAAGCTGTCATCAGGGGTATTGTAGCTGACCAGGCTCAGTAGATGATTTCAAACTGGTTCATCATGGTCCCGCCTTGATCAGGACAGGGCTCTCGATTCAGACTGCCATAATCCTGCAAGTTGTCTGTCTATAGTAATTTCTTCAGTCCTGGTAGTGGTGGTGGGGGGTGGTGAGATTATCATTGTGCCCGGATGCTAGATGGGGGGGGGCCACCCATGCTTGATGAGAGCACTGGGTCATGTCCAGATAAAGAATCATCACTCCAAATGGAGCAGAGGATGGTGAAGAACCAATCGGTGTTAGTGTATTTTACAATACTGCTTTGGCTGCTGAGTGTAAACCATCGGGTTTATATAGTAGGTCCGTGGTGTGGGGACTCGGCACCTTCTGCGTTGCTGCTCTTCCATGTTTAGCTTCTTGGTCCATGATGTCTGCTTTTTTCCTACCACCGTTACAAGTAAGAAGAAAGAACAGTAAAATCCCCATATGCCCTATTTTTTAAGGGTGTGACCAGAAAGTTGTACAGGTAACTTCTGCTCATATCTTGTACCTGGCCACATGTTTAGCTCTTTTTTTTTTTTTTTAGTTGGAGGATAATTGCTTTACAGTATTGTGTTGGCCTCTCCCATACATCAACATGTCTAGCTTTAGGGAAGGCTGAGAAATGTAGTCTTTAAACTGGTAGCCATACACACATAAAATTTCTATTATTATAGAAACAGATTTAGGATAGAAGACTAGAAACCTCTGGATCCTTGAGAGATGGCAACGTGAGTAGTGTCTTGTGGGCCTCAGCATCTGAATTTTAGAATACATGTAAATCCATGGCTAATTCATTTCAATGTATGACAAAAACCACTGCAATGATGTAAAGTAATTAGCCTCCAACTAATAAAAATAAAAATTAAAATTAAAAAAAAATAAAAAAATTTAAATTTATTAGTAAATTTAAAAAATTATTTGTTTTTGGCTGTGCTGGGTCTTCATATCTGTGCAGGCCTTTCTCTAGTTGCAGCGAATGGGGGCCACTCTCTAGCTGCAGTGTGAGGGCTTCTCACTGTGGGGGCTTCTCATGTTGCAAAGCACGGGCGCCAGGGCCCTCAGGCTTCAGTAGTTGCGGCACGTGGTCTCAGTAGCTGCAGCTCCTGGGCTCTAAGAACACAGGTGCAGTAGTTGTGGTTTGTAGGTTTAGTTGCTCCGCAGCACGTGGGATCTTCCTGGATCAGGGATCGAACCCATGTCTCCTGCATTGGCAGGCAGATTCTTTACCACCGAGCCACCAGCGACAGCCCTTAATTTTTTTTATGGGATGGGCCTGACTGTAACCAGAGCGCTAGTTTCCCTCTTATACTATCTTCTTTATGTTCTTGTCTCTTCTCCCAACTTGCTTCTACCATCTGGGAGTGGAAAAGTCTGTTTTATCACAGGATTTTTCTGTACCAGGCTTAGTACAGACTTTTTTTTATGAGTTAAATAGCATTCACAGGAAAATTGACACCTAAGCATATACCTTCAGAATAGAATTCCTCATCTTTTCCCCATATATGTAGCAGAGTCTTTTGCTCCTGAAGGAGAGAGCAGATCCTCAGGATCTGTACTCCCAGGTGGGAGTACATGTGGCTCACTTGCTCAGTCATGTCATGTCTGACTTTGTGACCTCATGGACTGCAGCATGCCAGGTTCCCTGTCCTTCACTATCTCCTGAAGTTTGCTCAGACTCATGTCCATTGAGTTGATGATGCTATCCAACCATCTCAATCTTTCCCAGCATCAGGGTCTTTTCTAATGAGTCAGCTCTTCGCGTCAGGTGGCCAAAGTATTGGAGCTTCAGCTTCAACATCAGTTCTTCCAATGAATATTCAGGGTAGATTTCCTTTAAGATTGACTGGTTTGATCTCCTAGTTTTCCAAGGGACTCTCAAGAGTCTTCTCTAGCACCACAGTTCGAGAGCATCAATTCTTTGGCACTCAGCCTTCTTTATGGGCTAACCCTCACATCCATTCATGACTACTGGAAAATCTGTAGCTTAGACTATATGGACCTTTGTGGACAAAGTGATATCAGGAGTGCCTGAGACAGAGACATTTAGAGACAGCTTTTTTTGCCTTGTGAGAGTGTGTTCTCCAGGGATGCTTCACTCTGTTAAGGAAATCCAACCAAACTGATTTTGGTCTCTGTTTAAGACTTGTGAAAGACAGCAGCAGAAAATTTACTCATTGCTTATTCTCCAGACACTCCTAGTCTACCTGAAATCTAAGAAAAAATGATATATTATATGTTTTCTGACAACAAGCTCTAGGGATATTCTTTCAGAGAACAATTCTTGACTTGTACCTTATTTTGTCTTTTTAAGTAATCTACTACTGGGGAATTTAAAACTTGTAATACTTCATAATTGAGGGATTTAGGTTCTCTCTGTCCATTATTTTGGCCACGAATTGGTGATGTTTGCCCATCCCCCAATGAATCTCCAACATGTCCTTATAAAGTTCTGTGAGCAGAAAGGTCTACACTTTGGTTTCTACAATGAGTTAAGGGAAATTTTGAGCTGTCCTTCTACAGTGTTGTATAATAGTTTAAAAAGTGAACAGTTTATTTTGGTGACTTATGGATTTTTAGGAGAAGGAAACCATTGACAGGATTTTATTTTCCTATTGCATGGTGAAACACACAAGATTTTTTCCTAGTAGAAACATGAGGAGTGGTGTGATGTGGGAAATGAACCACGGGAACTGGCTCCCATTCCATTACAGTGTTCTCTTATTTTTAGTTCTGGGCAGGTGAGAAAATGTCACCCTGGTACCATGTTGGCACTCCACTCTCTTCTAAAGCTGCACCAGGCTCCTGATCACTACCATCCTCTTCCATGTGAACAAAGCTTGTATCCTTTGTCTCACATCTTCAGAGGTCAGTTCTCTGCTAGGTGAAGGGCTGATTGATCTAAAGATGCTCTAACTGTGGGAACATCAGGCGCTTTGTTAGGCCAAAGAAATATTTTAGGGCAGATTTTTCTTGCATTCCTTATGAGTCCATGCCTGTCTGATTTCAGAACTGTTTTGAGATTATTGTTGACGTCTAGTTCCTCAGTCGTGTTCAACTTTTTTGTGACCCCACAGACTGTAACCTGCCAGGCTTCTCTGTCTATGGGATTTCCCAGGCAAGAGTACCGGAGTGGGTTGCCATTTTCTTCTCTAAGGGATCATCCCGACCCAGGGATCAAACTCACGTCTTCTGCATTGGCCGGTGGGTTCTTTACCACTGAGCCACCAGGGAAACCCCATGCCGCTCTGGATTCAGAACTCCCTTGGGATAAGATAACTGAAAAGTTAAATATTTCATGTGAGTGAAGAACTGAAAGAAACTTGAAGGGCAAGTCCATGAGGCTGTGAAAGCTCTTCACCTCTCCTTTTTGTCTGGTGTTATATCTCTATCTATGAATTTGCATTATATCTATCTATCCATCTATCTATCATTTATCTATTGGAAGGATTCCCTATGTGAGCTGCCTAAAAATTTACTTTTTATTATTTAAATAAAAGGTAGACAAAGGGTAACGGGATGGAGGAAAGCATTTGACTATTAAAATGAGGTTGGTGTCAGAATAGATTTATCGATCTATTTTATCCTTGTGAGATGAGTGATTTTTTGTAGAGTCAGAGCATTCTTGCAATAGAAGTCTGAAGACCATCTCGTCCAACTCCTTATTTTACACATGATGGAAATTTTGAGGTCCAGAGATAAGTGACTTGCCTAAGGCCACAAAAATAAATTGCTCTGTTACTTTACTTTTTTGAAAAGTAAACTTTTTATTGAAAAATAGCGCACTCAGAAAATTTCCCAAAGCGGCTAGATTTGTGTAACCAGCTTATAGACTGAACATGAACATCACCAAGCACTTCAAATATCTCCTTTGTATCCCCTCCTGTCACTATACTTTCTCCCATTCCCAAAGGGGACTGCTATTCTATTTAAAACATAGCTTAATGTTGCCTGTTTTTGAACTTTATGTAAATTCAATCACACAGAATCTGTTCTTTTTTGGTCTGGCTTTTTCATCCAACTTGATGTTTATGAAATTAATCCATTTTTCATGTTGTAGTAGTCTGTCCATTTGCATTGCAATGTTTTATTCCAGTGTGTGAAGAGAATGCAATTTATTTGTTTTCCTATTGCTTTGTTTTTAATGACTAGAGATTCCTAGTGTTGATTTTCAGGTCCATCTTAATTGTTTTGCTTCTGGACAGGGGTATTTTCTCAAAATCAACCTACAAGGCAGTTGTCTGAAGTCATATCTTTAAATACAGCAACCAGGAAGCAAAAATATATACTACCACTGATTATTTGCTGTAGTAATTTCCATTTTTCTTTCACCTGACTTTCTATGACTATTAAGACACTAGTTGAGCAAGAGTCAGATGATATTCCCTCTCTTCTTTTACATTCTGCATTATGGCCCTTTGCTATTAAGAACTGATTTACAATTTGGGCTTTGAACGATTCACGTTAAAATAATTTGTCTAGAGGAGTGACTTTCCTTGTTCATTTCCCCCACATCCTCTGGGAGAATCCAGATGGTTCTTGCATTTTAAGTGCATGAACAGTTGCCATCTTGCATAATCTAATTGTCTAAAACTGCCCACATGCTTACCATCTTAAGGAGTGCTGTCTGCCAAAGGTGTCAGGTTATCTTTCATATGGCTTTAAGAAAGAAGGCATTTTAGCCTGAAAGTAAGGCATCAAAAAGCATCACTCCTAAGTAGCTGAAACTGACAGTTCTTTAACTCCCCAGTTAAAAATACAACTCACCAGGCTGAAAATCTAATTATTTAACCACCAGTAGTTTTCCCCCTGATAGAATAAACCTTGTGTTTACAATCAAGTTAGCTAGATTTTAACCAGTTTACTTATTTAACCAAGTATTAAAAAAATCCATACCATACCTCGTAAGTTCTTCTAAAATCTTTTATTTCCATTGATTTTCATTAAAGAGGTAATTGGCAGCTGATCAGTAGGCATGATTCTGATGAGCTGGTTTGGCTGAACCTTGGTGTGTCAGAGCAGCAGGAAGAGAAAACCCAGAGGTTTGCTGACACTCCAATCTATCTTCAATGAATGCAAGCTGGCTAATAAATATTTAATGGGCAGTTGTTTGCAGTTTAATAGAATTAGATAATTCTATTAGAATCCTGTTTGGAGACCTACAGGTATCATATATCACAGTTGAAGACATGGTTAATAATTTAAGCTCAGTGAGTAGTAATTAGAGAGACAGTCCGATTAAGCAGGAACTTTTGGTTTTAAACCATCTGGGAATGTGTGTGTGTGTGTGTGTGTGTGTGTGTGTGTGTGTGTGTGTTTAAGAGAAAGAAAGAAAGGTTGGGATTGTGTAGGATTTTAGACTGTACACCGTTTTAAGGTTTAGCTAATGCAGCAAGTCTGGGCCAACCCTTAAATGTGATAACAAAGCTTGAGGCCCCTGGGGTTTATTTAATATCTCATCCTCTCAGTTAATGAGATGGAAAATAGTTCACTGTTTATCTACAGTAGATTGAGCAGATGTTGCCAATTCCATTTTATGGGATGTAATCTTGGTGAGATTGTCTTCTGCCCGTTACCTTTTCATGGCCTCGATGTCTCCTGTATTCTTCCTGATTGGGGGTGGGGTATAGGCACCCTCTTGGCCACGGACTAGATGAATACACTTTTAAGTTAGGACTTAGCAGCCTTTTTACATCCTGAACATCCAGTCACCTCTAATAGGGCAAAGTGGGTTGGTTGACACAGAAAGGTTTGCAGACAACACAGGGCTTCTCAAATATAAAGACTGTTGACTCTAATGACCTCTTGTCCAATAATTCTTTATGAAACTGTCAAGTTTGTGATTTTCTTTGATTTGTTTCATTCATCTCTGTCTTTTCCCTAGTCTATAAATGCATAATATATGAACTGGATCATTAGGTCTAAAAAGCCTAAAATGATTATTATTATTATTATTATTTTTTGGTAAACAACTTCAATTTTCCAGAACCATCAGGTAATTAGTATTCTCCCAAATAGTGATATCGGAAGAACATGTCTAATATAGGAACATAGGGTAGTAGAGATTTAATTAAAGGCAATAAACCCCTTTAGACCTATGGATCTATTGGGATTTACCTTTGTCTGTAGCAGAAGCTGGACTTCCCTGGTGGTTCAGATGGTAAATGTGCCTGCAATGCAGGAGACCAGAGTTCAATCCCTGGGCCAGGAAGATGCCCTGGGGAAGGGAACGGCCACCCACTCCAGTATTCTTGCTGGGAGAGAAGCCTGGCAGGCTACAGTCCATAGGGTGGCAAAGAGTTGGACATGACTGAGCAACTAACACTTTGCACATAGCAGAAGCTGGACTTCTGCTGGACTTATAGTAGGCATATCTATATAAAAGCTTCTTCTTTTTCCCATGGGAAAATATCTGGAGGTATGTATCATTTGGTGGTAGATCAGTGGGGCCAAGATATGAGGCCCAAAGTCTCTGTGGTTCACTTGACCTGTTTCTTGTGTCCCAATGTGGCTGCTGCCACTCTATTGTATCTACATTCCAGGCAGGAACTGGAATGGACAGTGTTGCTCAGAAGTTCCCAGAAGACATCTTCATAGTTCTCATTGGTTATAAATGTGTCATGTGGCCGCCCTTAGTTGTAGAGGTCTCTGGAAAGGTGGGTTTGCATCTCTCTAGTCTGTGTAGAAGAGGAAGAAAAGGGAAAGGGAATTGGAATGAGTATTGCAGGAGCCAACCCACACTATTTGCCATATCCCCTGGGGAAATTTCCATATTTTGTGGTAAATACTGATTTAAGTCACTTCTACCAAAGTATAAACCTTTGTGATTTCTTTAGCCACAGTGGTCTACATGCCAGAGACAAAGCCTTGGAAATTCTTGGATGTTCTTGATGAACTATGCTATATTCTTAGGAGGAAGAAGTAGAAAAGAGAAGATTTAGGGAAAGGGGAGGAATACAGGGGCCAGAGATGATATGAATATATTTGTGTGACTAAAATGTATGTCATACTGCACCATTAGAATGTGCCAGTCCTTAATTATCCTCAATTAATCTGGCTAATTGAAGTTTTAAGTTCAACTTTATAATTTACCAAGAAGCTGATATTACTGAGGTATAATCAAGTAATCTTTCCACTTGTTTTTCTTAGCATTTTAAAAATAGAGTTTCTCCTCTTGACTCTAATACACTGTCATTGCATACATTTTTACAAAATATAGATTAAAAACAGAAGAAACATTAAAAACCCACTAACTAGAAATAACTTGTGTTGGTATTTGTTAGAAGATAAGATCTCATTTTTGGCAGATTTAAGCAAATGGTGAAGTGATGCAAATATTAATATTTCATTTAATGGAGAGATTTGAAATAGCATTAATTTCTCAAATTAAAAATTATGCCATATAAAGATATTATTTCAAAGCTGGGTAGTCATGGGAAGTAGAAAATGTGCTGAGGGTTGTATATTGGCATCACTAGGTTTTGTCAGAATGAGTTTTCAGTAGCTCCTCCTTTGCACTGAAGTGATCACCCTAGATATCTTTTTGAGTTGCACTGTGGATTGTGTTTACCTAGATAAATAGAAGATTATGTTCTACATTCTCTTTTGGTAGCATTTTATTTTAATTACCCGCTTGGTTTGTTATTCTATCTTGGGCTCAGCAGATTTGTAAGGGCCAGTGAAGGACATTTTCAGAAATGCTTGTTGTCATGAATAGTCAAGCCAGGAACAATACAGAGTCTGCTGTACAATTTGTTCTCAGGGCTCTTTTTTTGTTTTGTTTTGAGTAATATAAAGAAGGCCCAGATTCAACTAATGCTCCGGGCATCTTGCTAGGTATAGTTGCAAAAGCATTAATTCAATTAGTACTCAGAACAATCCAGTGTGGAAAGGGTCCTCTTATCTACTTGGCTCGCCTTCTTTCTTGCCTCCCACATCTAATTAGCAAATTGTATTGGTTCTGCTGTCAAAATCTGTCTGAGTCCCATCACTTACTGTCTCTACCGCTGGTGCATGTGTACATGCCAAGTCACTTCAGTTGTATCCGACTCTTTGCAACCTTTTAGACTAGCCTGTCAGGCTCCTCTGTTCGGGAGTTTTCCAGGTAAGAATACTGAAGTGGGTTGCCATGCCCTTCTCCAGGGGATCTTCTCGACTCAGAGACCCAACCCGCATCTCTCGTGTCTCCTGCATTGGCAGGTGTGTTCTTTACACTAGCACCACCTGGAACCTCCTTCTACCACTACTAATACCATGCTGTGCTTCCACTTTGCATCTCTTCTCTCGGCTGGTAATCATTTTCCTACAGAAAAACAGCATGAGAAAGTATGACCTGGTTAATATATGAGCATATTGTATAGCTTCTAGGGTCAGATATATATGGAGAGTGGAGGACAGGAAGGTTTAGAAGACTACTGTACACTTCAATTCAGTCACTCAGTCGTGTCTGACTCTTTGTGACTCCATGGACTGCAGCACGCCAGGCTTCCCTGTCTATCACCAACTCCCAGAGCTTGCTCAAACTCATGGCCATTGAGTTGATGATGCCATCCAACCATCTAATCCTTGCCATCCCCTTTTCATCCTCCCTTCAGTCTTTTCCAGCATTAGAGTCTTTTCCAATGAGTCAGTTCTTTGCATCAGGTAGCCAAAGTATTGGAGTTTCAGCTTCAGTATCAGTCCTTCCAATGAATATTCAGGACTGATTTCCTTTAGGATTGATTGGTTTGATCTCCTTACAGTCCAGGGGAATCTCAAGAGTCTTCTCCAACATCACAATATGAGAGCATCAATTTTTTGGTGCTCAGCCTTCTTTATAACGCAACTCTTACATCTGTACATGACTACTGGAAAAACCATAGTTTTTATACAGACCTTTGTTGGCAAAGTAATGTCTCTGCTTTTTTTTTTCCATTTATTTTTATTAGTTGGAGGCTAATTACTTTACAATATTGTAATGGTTTTTGTCATACATTGACATGAATCAGCCATAGATTTACTAATATTCCCCATCCTGATCCCCCCTCCCACCTCCCTCTCCACCCGATTCCTCTGGGTCTTCCCGGTGTACCAGGCCCCAGCACTTGTCTCATGCATCCAGCATGGGCTGGTGATCTGTTTCACCCTAGATAATATACATGTTTCGATGCTGTTCTCTCGAAACATCCCACCCTCGCCTTCTCCCACAGAGTCCAAAAGTCTGTTCTGTACATCTGTGTCTCTTTTTCTGTTTTGCATATAGGGTTATCATTACCATCTTTCTAAATTCCATATATATGTGTTAGTATGCTGTATTGGTCTTTATCTTTCTGGCTTACTTCACTCTGTATGATGGGTTCCAGTTTCATCCATCTCATTAGATCTCTGCTTTTTAATATGCTGTCTAGGTTTGTCATAGCTTTTCTCCCAAGGAGCAAACATCTTTTAATTTCATGGCTGCAGTCACCATCTTCAGTGATTTTGGAGCCCTCCAAAATAAAGTCTGTCACTGTTTCCATTGTTTCCCCATCTATTTGCTATGAAGGGATGGGACCAGAAGCCATGATCTTCATTTTCTGAATGTTGAGTTTTAAGCCAGCTTTTCATTCTCCTTTTTCACTTTCATCAAGAGGCTCTTTAGTTCTTCACTTTCTGCCATAAGGGTGGTGTCATCTGCGTAGCTGAGGTGATTGATATTTCTCCTGGCAATCTTGATTCCAGCTTGTGCTTCATCCAGCCTGGCATTTCACATGATGTACTCTGCATATAATTTAAATAAGAAGGGTGACAATGACAATGTACAGCCTTGACATACTCCTTTCCCAATTTGGAACCAATCCATTGTTCCATGTCTGGTTCTAACTGTTGCTTCTTGACCTGCATACAGATTTCTCAGGAAGCAGGTAAGGTGGTCCGGTATTCCCATCTCTTGAAGAATTTCCCACAGTTTGCTGTAATCCACACAGTCAAAGGCTTTGACATAGTCAATAAAGCAGAAGTAGATGTTTTTCTGGAACTCTCTTGCTTTTTCTTTTTTTAAAAGTAATTAATTAATTTATTTTACTTTACAACATTGTATTGGTTTTGCCATATATTAACTTGAATCCACCATGGGTGTATAGGTGTTCCCCATCCTAAACCCCCCTCCCACCTCCCTCCTCCATCCCAGTGCACCAGCCCTGAGCACCCTGTATCATGCATCAAACCTGGACTGGCGATTCATTTCACATATGATAATTTACATGTTTCAATGCCATTCTCCCATATCATCCCGCCCTTGCCCTCTCCCACAGAGTCCAAAAGACTGTTCAATACATCTGTGTCTCTCTTGCTGTCTCACATACAGGGTTATCATTACCATCTTTCTAAATTCCATATATATACGTTAGTATACTGTATTGGTGTTTTTCTTTCTGGCTTACTTCACTCTGTATAATGGGCTCCAATTTCATCCACCTCATTAGAACTGATTCAAAAGTATTCTTTTTAATCGCTGAGTAATATTCCATTGTGTATATGTACCACAGCTTTCTTAACCATTCATCTGCTGATGGACATCTAGGTTGCTTCCATGTCCTGGCAATTATAAACAGTGCTGCGATGACATTGGGGTGCACGTGTCTCTTTCAGATCTGGTTTCCTCAGTGTGTATGCCCAGCAAGGGGATTGCTGGGTCATATGGCAGTTCTATTTCCAGTTTTTTAAGAAATCTCCACACTGTTCTCCATAGTGGCTGTACTAGTTTGCATTCCCACCAACAGTGTAAGAGGGTTCCCTTTTCTCCACACCCTCTCCAGCATTAATATAGACTTTTGGATAGCAGCCATTCTGACTGGCGTGAAATGGTACCTCATTGTGGTTTTGATTTGCATTTCTCTGATAATGAGTGATATTGAGCATCTTTTCATGTGTTTGTTAGCCATCTGTATGTCTTCTTTGGAGAAATGTCTGTTTAGTTCTTTGGCCCACTTTTTGATTGGGTCTTTTATTTTTCTGGAATTGAGCTGCAAATGTTGCTTGTATATTTTTGAGATTAATTCTTTGTCCATTGCTTCATCTGCTATTATTTTCTCCCATTCTGAAGGCTGTCTTTTCACCTCGCTTATAGTTTCCTTTGTTGTGCAAAAGCTTTTAATTTTAATTAGGTCCTATTTGTTTATTTTTGCTTTTATTTCCAATATTCTGTTAGATGGGTCATAGAGGATCCTGCTGTGATTTATGTCAGAGAGTGTTTTGCCTATGTTCTCCTCTAGGAGTTTTATAGTTTCTGGTCTTACATTTAGATCTTTAATCCATTTTGAGTTTATTTTTGTGTATGGTGTTAGAAAGTGTTCTAGTTTCATTGTTTTACAAGTGGTTGACCAGTTTTCCCAGCACCACTTGTTAAAGAGATTGTCTTTTCTCCATTGTATATTCTTGTTTCCTTTGTTAAAGATAAGGTGTCCATAGGTAAGTGGATTTATCTCTGGGCTTTCTATTCTGTTCCATTGATCTATATTTCTGTCTTTGTGCCAGTACCACACTGTCTTGATGACTGTGGCTTTGTAGTAGAGACTGAAGTCAGGCAGGTTGATTCCTCCAGTTCCATTCTTCTTTCTCAAGATTACTTTGACTATTCGAGGTTTTTTGTATTTCCATACAAATTCCAAATTTCCTGGCATATTTAGTGAAACATCATCTTTTAGGATTTGAAATAGCTCAGCTGGAATCCCATCACCTCCACTAGCCTTGTTTGTAGTGATGCTTCCTAAGACTCCAGGATGTCTGGCTCTAGGTGAGTGATCACACCATCGTGATTATCTGGGTCATGAAGATCTTTTCTCTGTAGTTCTTCTGTGTTTTCTTGCCACCTCTTCTTAATATCTTCTGCTTCTGTTAGGTCCATACCATTTCTGTCCTTTATTGTGCCCATCCTTGCATTAAATATTCCCTTGGTATCTCTCATTTTCTTGAAGAGATCTCTAGTCTTTCCTATTCTATTGTTTTCCTCTATTTCTTTGCATTGATCACTGTGGAAGGTTTTCTTTTCCCTCCTTGCTATTCTTTGGAACTCTGCATTCAGATGGGTATATCTTTCCTTTTCTCCTTTGCCTTTAGCTTCTCTTCCTTTCTCAGCTATTTGTAATATTGTAATATTAAGTACTGTACAGTTAAGTGATCAGAAATCTAAAATTATAATAAGAGAATTTGGTCCTCATTGATGTTGGTGTCACCAACTCAATGGACATGAGTTTCCATAAACTCTGGGAGTTGGTGATGGACAGGGAGGCCTGGCATGCTGCAGTCCATGGGGTCGCAAACAGTTGGACATGACCGAGTGACTGAACTGAACTGATGTCATCAAAATGGAGCAATATGTTTGAGTATGCAGTATTGATAGTTTATATATTTAATAAAACAAATTATACATATATTTAAAATTTTTTATTGATTGATTTTTTGTTTGCATTGGGTCTTTGTTGCTGCACACAGACTTTCTCTAGTTGCAGCGAGTGGGGGCTACACTCTAGTTCCGGTGTGGGGGCTTCTCTTGTTGCAGAGCACAGGCTCTAGTTGCTCAGCGTCCTGCATTTGTGTTGTGTGACTCTAGGGCGCATGGCCTTCAGTTGTTGTGGTGCACAGGCTTGGTTGCCCCGAGGCATGTGGAATCTTCCCAGACAAGGGATCGAACCTGTGTCCCCTGCATTGGCAGGCCGATTCCTATCCTCGGTGCCACCAGGGAAGTCCTGGGCAATTTAAATAAATTATATATTTTTCTTTTGTTGTGAATCATACAAAATATAATGTGTCAGAGTTCCTGTCTTCCTAGAGCAAGGGCAGACAGCTGTAATGCAAGAAGTGAGTATGCACTGTGTGTAATGTTGCATGTTCTGCATCCTAGCTTCAGTAATGAATTCTGATCCTCTGTGCTAGAGGAAAGACTGAGCTCTCTTTATTCTCTTAAAGAAAATTACAGCACAAAGTTTTTGTCATGTGGAGAGGTGATCAAAGTGGTAAGTAGATAAAGGAACCAGGACAAACTTATTACAAAATTGTGATCAGCCAGTTAATTAACAAAAGCATTAGGATATTTTCCGGGGTGTTGTGGTATTTGTGACATTTGTCAACATTTAAAAATTCACAATTTACCATAGCTTCTTTTCTCATTTTTAATAAATGCTCACTTTCAGACCAAATTTTGCATTTGAAATTACAGAGATTCCCATTCCCCTTGCCTCCTGCATTCTTTGTTTAAACTTTGAACCTTACAAAATCTAGATCTGTCTCCGCTTCTGCTTTATTATCATAACTTCATTCTACATAATCTCCAGAAGTTCCTTCTCCCTAGTTTGAAGTGTGTTTCTGTTTTATCCAACTCAGAGAGCTCTAACATGAATACCTTTAAAGAAATTCATGGCAGAGTGAGATGCAGAGAGAGAAAAGGATAGGGATACTAGGTGGGCACAAAAAGGTCCCAATTGTGGGATAGCTTTCAGATAGAGCATGGTTGTTTGGAGGATGGGTGGGGGGGGTGCCCTTAGGGTGCTCCTAAAGATCCCAAAGGAATCTAGTAATCATAGGATAAAGAAATCCCCCCTGCAGCCCCCAGTCCCCAAAAGAAGAAAGGCTCAGAGGGAGACGGAGGGGGCTGGAGAATTTCGCGAGAAGCCAGTCCGCGCCTTTACAAGTTGTACACACTCCTCCGTACAATGTGTTGACTTTGTACAGGAGGCTGAGGTGCTGCCATCCATTCAGGTGATGCTGGTGCGGAATGAAAGTAGATCAGCAGGAGCTGTGCAGTGGAGAGAGCTCTTTTGATTTGTAGCTTCTTTTGTTGCTTTCCTTTTGAGTTTCCTTGGTTCTGTGGTTTGGACCTCTACAGACCTAGAAAAGTTCAGAAACTTGAAAGGGAAGAAGCCCTGCCTCCCCAGGGCTGGTCCTCCACTTTCATCGTGTGTCAGGTGTTAAATGGAACTCTCTACAAACTCTGGGTGGCTGGGAGTCCTTCCGAGATGTTATGTTCTGGCAATAATGGAGTCTTGTTACTACAGGCTGCTAACATGCACCCTTCCATTGTTGAAGAAAGACACCCAGGTAGCACAGAGCACGTGGCTTCTGGGAGGATCTCAGGCTGGAGGAGCTCTCAGAGAGCTTGGTTCTGTGAAAGGAACATAGAAACCTCAGGCCCTTGCTTCTAAGAGCCCCTTTTCTCTTTTCCCCTGAGTAAGCTGTTTAATTTTATCTCTGTATGTCACAACACAAGGAGTTTAAAGTAGATGGTTGTAGGAAACGACCTGCAAAAACAAGCGACTTCAGGGTATGTGCTTTGGGATGAGGTTGTGTTATCATCTTCGAAGGACTGGGATTCTAAATATCTGTATCTACATCTGTATCTATATCCAATAGGCTAGATATATTGCTTTCTGGAATTTTCTATGCATCATTGCATCTTGATTACTAGAGAGAATAAATATATGGACTGTATTCTATCACTAATATGTCACCATTCCATGTCTGTGTAGACCTCTCTATCTGATCACCGCTTTCTTTCCTGCTAAGCTCTGATGTGTCTTCTGCACCATTTTCAAAAAGGGGTTTTAGAAGGTCCCTCTTCATTGATTCAAATTTGTGCCTCACTGCTAAAGCTTGTTGAGAGGACAGAAAAGTCGCTTTACATGATGGAAAGATTCTTTTACCAAAGAACCTCTTAAAGGCTAGACATTTACCTGCTTACTTCCAAGATAAAAAAGGAGAATATGGAGTTTTAGAGAAAGTTGAAAACAAACATGGCATAGTAGGGCTGTTGAAATGTGGAGGAGAGAGGGGGAATGTGTTTAATTTCTATTGGGTATTTTTGTCTGCTAGACTGATGATTAAAAAAAAAAGCTACCTTAGCAAATCAATTATAGTTAGAACGACAGGGTACAATAGTAACAGTTGAGACAAGCTTCATTAAGCATTTGTGAGTATGGCTTTTTTTCATCTCAGAGGTCTGCCTGGGTCACTGGAATCACTGTGAATTTGGGTCAAGGACCTGAGTAAGGAGGGGAAGACTCATTTATCATCAGAGAAGGGCGAGACAACTGTCATCACTCCATTTGACTCCAGCTGTGAAGTGAACAGCTTATTTTGTTTCAGTGATGATTTGAGAGAATCATCAATAAAATCACCAATACTGTTTGTAGCGCAGCAATCTAGCTATATCCCAGGGTGTGTGTATGTGTGTGTGTTTGTGTCCAGGCACAGGTGCTTGCTGCAAGCAGAAAATGAAAAGGCAGGGAAAAACTTTACCTTTACACCCATATTTACATATGATTTCCTCTTCTCTGTTCACTGATGTTAGGGATTCATCTCAGAGTCCCCAGCTGGTCCATCTTTGTCCCTGATGGTTAGCATATTGAGCAGGTTCTGCAGCTTTATTGCTCAAATGTGCTTCCGTTGCCTACTGTGCAACTCATATAACCAAGCCCAGAGGAGTCTTTAGAGGAAGGAGTGATTAACTGGAAGAAATGGACTGAGTAGACTGTCATCAATCACTTCCCTTTATTTTCCAGAGCTCATCTCTTGAAACTTAATCATTTTGAAGACTCTAAAGTCCTTGTGATCATTTCCTGGGTACTTACTAAGCTAACACACACTCTGCACGAATGATATGTGAGGCATTGTGTTAAGGTTCCTCTTTTTTTTATTTAAATAAAATCTTTTTTAGTTTCTTCTTTTTGTGATTTCATTCACTCTTCACAACCACACTGTAGGGTAAGTACTATTATTATTTGAGCTAGTTAGTGTGGGCTAACTTTTCTAACCAATAGACCCCAAATGATTGATGGCTCAAATACCATAGACATTTCTAACTTGTTCACATAACAGTACTGTTTTAGAAAAAAAAGCCTAGAGCGGGTGGCCTGCATTCATACAGTTTTTCAGGAACCTGGCTTGATGGAATATTTTCTGTCTTCAACAAATTGTTTTAAAGGTCACCCTGGGGGATTACTGCCATTCTAGCTAGCTGAAATGTGGAAAGAATACAGATGGAATGCTGTGTGGGAGGTCTTTATGTGTCAGGCCTGGACATTATGGCCCTTAGTTGTGTTCATAATCTTCTGGCTGGAACTTAGTCACATGACTGCCTCAAATGGTAAAGGGAACTGGGAAATGTAGTCCCTGGCTAACCAGCCACTTCTCTGAGACAACTCAATGCTATGTGGGAAGTGAAACAGTTAGCCATCTTAGTCCTAGTCTGTTCCTTGGGCTACCAAGTATGTATCAGCATTTTCTTCTCACACTGTTCTCTAAAAAAGACAATTCCAAATCCTCTTATGATATCCCTTATAACATGGAATGTAAAAAGAAATGATACAAATGAACTTACAAAACAAATAGAGACAGACTTACAAAATGCACTATGGTTGGTGGGGGAAAGGGATAATCAGGGAGTTTAGGATGGTCATGTACACACTGCTATATTTAAACTGGATAACCAACAAGGACTTACTGTATAGCACATGGAACTCTACTCAATGTTATGTGGCAACCTGGATAGGAGGATGGGTTTGGGGAAAATGGATTCATGTATCTATATGCCTGTGTTCCTTGTTCACCTGAAACAAGTGTTAATCAGCCATACCCCAATACCAAATATAAAGTTCAAAAGATTCCATATATATGCATTAATATACAATATTTTTCTTTCTCTTCCTGACTTACTTCATTCTGTATAATAGGCTCTAGGGAGGGAGGTGGGAGGGGAGTTCAAGAGGGAGGGGACATATGTATACCGCTGATTCATGTTGATGTATGGCAAAAATCATCACAATGTTGTTAAGTATTATCATTTAATTATAAAAAGAGCAAGAAAATGTTCAAAAGAAAAAAAATAAGTTAAAAAAAGAAAGACAATACAGAATCCCATTCATTTATTGCATTTAAGTCAAAGTCTAGGCTTTCTGGGTAATATATAATTGTCTGACATGAAGCATGGATGAATGTGATTCCTTGTACGTATGAACTGGAAGCTGAGTTATCTTCCCATCCCCTACCACATACCTATAAATAATGAGAGTATAAATACACACATGAATCCCGACCTGGGAAATGAAAGCATAGGAAATTCACAGCCATCATTGATTCTGCAGGAATGATAAAGTTATCCCTTGCCTTGTAGATGACGGACTTTTATTTTATTTTTTAAATTAGTTCAAGGCTAATTAATTTACAATATTGTAGTGGTTTTTGCCATACATTGACATGAATCAGCCATGGATTTACATGTATTCCCTGTCCCGATCCCCCCCTCCCACCTCCCTCCCCATCCCATCCCTCTGGGTCTTCCCAGTGCACCAGCCCTGAGCACTTGTTTCATGCATCCAACCTGGGCTGGTGATCTGTTTCACCCTTGATAGTATACTTGTTTCAATGCTATTCTCTCAGAACATCCCCTCCTCGCCTTCTCCCACAGAGTCCAAAAGTCTGTTCTATACATCTGTGTCTGTTTTTCTGTTTTGCATATAGGATTACCATATGCAATGTTTAAATTCCATATATATGCATTAGTATGCTGTATTGGTCTTTATCTTTCGGACTTACTTCACTCTGTATAATGGGCTCCAGTTTCATCCATCTCATTAGAACTGATTCAAACGTATTCTTTTTAATGGCTGAGTAATATTCCATGGTGTATATGTACTATAGCTTCCTTATCCATTCATCTGCTGATGGACATCTAGATTGCTTCCATGTCCTGGCAACTATAAACAGTGCTGCAATGAACATTGGGGTGCCTGTGTCTCTTTCAGATCTGGTTTCCTTGGTGTGTATGCCCAGGAGTGGGATTGCTGGGTCATATGGCAATTCTATTTCCAGTTTTTAAAAAAATCTCCACACTGTTCTCCATAGTGGCTGTACTAGTTTGCATTCCCACCAACAGTGTAAGAGGGTTCCCTTTTCTCCACACCCTCTCCAGCATTTATTGCTTGTAGACTTTTGGATAGCAGCCATCCTGACTGGTGTGTAATGGTACCTCATTGTGGTTTTGATTTGCATTTCTCTGATAATGAGTGATGTTGAACATCTTTTCATGTGTTTGTTAGCCAGATGATGGACTTTTAAAAGAAAGGTTTATGAGCATTTGAATAGACTGCATTGTCTCTGGTACATATACACATATATATTTAAAGTCATATGTCTGTGACAACCTAGAGGGGTGGGATGGGATGGGAGGTGGGAGAGAGGTTCAAGACAGAGGGGATATATGTATACCTCTGGCTGATTCATGTTGATGGATGGCAGAAACCAACACAGTACTGTAAAGCAATTATCTTCCAATTAAAGCAAAATAAAATTTAAAAGTAAATTCACATGCATCTATAATATATGTTTCTATAACATTGTACTTATATGGGTATAATATACTTATATACAAAGAGATAACACATACATAATAGTGAGTGAAACTTGCTATTCAAATTCTTTATATCTCTACTAATTTTAATTTTTTTCATTTTTGGCTGCACCTAGCAGCTTGCAGGATCTTAGTTCTCCAACCAGGAATTGAACCTGTGCCCTAGGCAGTGAAAGTGCAGAATCCTAACCTCTAGACTGCCAGAGAATTCTCTCTACTTAATTTTAAAACCTTTTTCTTATGTGAAATAAAGTAGACATTGAGAAAATTGCTTAAATCATATGTACATGTTAGTACAATAATAATTCAAACTTCAGTACAATAATCATGTAGACCAAGAAATAACATTACTAGCATGTTGGAAGTCCAACTCCCTATCACTTTGTTATCACAGCCTCTTTTATTATTGCCTAAGGTAATTACTCTCCTAATATAATGAGATTCACGTCCTTGTTTTCCTATGTAGCTTTGCCACCTAAACATGCATTCATATTATACATACTTAAAATCTGTTTTTGAATTTTATATGAATGGACTCACTATGAATGTTTCTAGTGTCTTATTCTTTTTACTAAACATTGGAATATTTATTGAATACTGCTACAGTTGATTTATTTCTATCTATGATTTAGAAGACCTTACCTCTTATTCTCATCTGTTACATTTTTAAGTCTTACATTTTCAGGAAATATATTTAATTGTATGGCCTGCAGTTTTGCCAGAAATTAATCAACAATAATTATTCTGTGTTAACTAAAGATATATTGACTTTTTTGTTTACCTCAGCTTTTCATCTTTCAGTTTTTATTCAGTTATACTATGTCTACTGCTGCTGCTGCTAAGTCGCTTCAGTGGTATCTGACTCTGTGTGACCCCAAGGACGGCAGCCCATCAGGCTCCTCTGTCCCTGAGATTCTCCAGGCAAGAGTACTGGAGTGGGTTGCCATTTCCTTCTCCAATGCATGCATGCATGCTAAGTCGCTTCAGTCATGTCTGACTCTGTGTGAACCTATGGACAGCAGCCCACCAGGCTCCTCTGTCAACAGGATTCTCTAGGCATGAACACTGAAGTGGGTTGCCATTTCCTTCTCTAATAATATATACAGTAAAGTACAAAATCTTTAAGTGCATTTTTGTTGTTCCATCACTAATTCTTGTCCAGTTCTTTGTGACCCCATGGGTGGCAGCATGCCAGACTTCCCTGTCCTTCACTCTCTCCCGGAGTTTGCTCAGAGTCATGGTGATGATATCTAGCCATCTCATCCTCTGCCGCACCCTTTTCTTTTTGCCTTCAATCTTTCCCAGCATCAGGGTCTTTTCCAATGAGTTTGCTTTTTGTGTCAGGTAGCCAAAGTATTGGAGCTCCAGTATCAGTCCTTCCAATGTATATTCAGGACTGATTTCCTTTAGGTTGACTGGTTTGATCTCCTTACAGTCCAGGGTATTCTCAAGAGTCTTCTCCAACATCACAATATGAAAGCATCAATTCTTTGGTGCCCAGCCTTCTTTATAATCCAACACTTGCACGTGTACATGACTACTGGAAAAACCATAGCTTTGACTATACAGACCTTTGTTGGCAAAGTAATGTCTCTGCTTTTTAACACACTGTCTAGGTTTGTCATAGCTTTCCTTCCAAGGATCAAGCATCTTTTAAGTTCATGGCTGCAATCACTGTTTGCAATGATTTTTCAGCCCAAGAAAATAAAATCTATCACTTTTTCCACTTCTATTTGCCATGAAGTGATGGAACTGGATGTCATGATCTTCATTTTTTAAATATTGAGTTTTAAGCCAGCTTTTTCACTCTCTTCCACTCTCATCAAGAGTTTCTTTAGTTACTGTTCACTTTCTGCCCTTAGAGTGGTATCATCTGCATATCTGAGGTTGTTGATATTTGTCCTGGCAAACTTGATTCCAGCTTGTGATTCATCCAGCCCAGCATTTCACATGATATACTCTGCATAGAAGTTAAATAAGTAGGGTGACAATATACATCCTTGATGTACTCCTTTTCCAATTTTGAACCAGTCCATCATTCCATTTCTGGTTCTAACTGTTGCTTCTTGACCCACATATAGGTTTCTCAGAAGACAAGTAGTGTGGTCTGATTCCCATTTTTTCAACAGTGTAGCCTGACAGTTTTTTACATATGTAAGCACCTATGTAACCACCAGTTGGATTAAGTTATAGAATCTTTAGTACCCTAAAAGCTTCATGATCCAGCCAATTAACACCTTCCACCAATATAAACCATTCTAATTTCCATCATCACAAATTAATTTTTCTTTCTGAATTTCATATAAGGAGATCATGCAGTAAATTCTATTTTTGTCTCTGTTTTCTACTCATTAGTAGTTTTTTGGGTTCCATTCTTGTATTTGGGTGTAGCAGTTATTTGTTCCTTTTTATTGCTGTGTAGTTTTTCATTGTATGAATACATCAAAATATGTTTATCCACTCTTTATCATAATGAATGAAACTTATGAGCAGTATCTTATAAAATTTTTATTAAAATTTTTTTTACTAAAGTAGTTGATTTGCAATATTGTGTTATTTTCAGATGTACAGCAAAGTGATTCATTTTCTCAGATTATTTTCCATTATAGGTTATTATCAGATATTGTGTGCTATATATAGTAAATACTTATTGCTTATATATTTTATATACAGTGGTTTATATCTATTAATCCCATACTCCTAATTTCTCCCTTGCTTCCTGTCCTCTTTGGTAACCATAACATTTTTTTTTATGTCTGTGAGTCTTTGAATGTTTTGTGTGGATTCATTTGTATTTTTTTTAGGTTCCACATATCATATAATGTTTCTCTGCCTTGACTTACTTTGCTTAGTGTGATATTTTCTAGGTCCATTCATGATGCTGCAAATGGCACTCTTTCATCCTATTTTATGGCTGAGTAGTATTCTATTCTACACACACACACACACACACACACACACACACACACATACATATATATCACATCTTAAACCATTTGCCTATTTTTAAAATTATTTTTATTTAAAAATATTTTATTGGCATATAATTGATTTACAATGTTGTGTTAGTTTCAAGTGTATAGCAAAGTGATTCAGCAGTACAGTCATTCTTTCTTAGATTCTTATCTCATATAGGTTATCACAAAAAAGTAGTTGTCTAACTTTATTTATTGAATTTTATTTTAAAAATAAATGAAAAACATCATTAATTATTAGAGAAATGCAGATCAAAATGACAATGAGTTATCACCTCATACCAGTCAGAATAGCCATCATCAAAAATTCTACAAATAATAAATGTTGGAGAGATGTGGGGAAAAAAAAAGGGAATGCTCCTACTGTTTAAGCCCATGAAACAGCTTGAAACTCAACATTCAAAAAACAAAGATCATGGCATCCGGTCCCATCACTTAATGGCAAGTAGATGGGGAAGCAATTGAAATGGTGACAGATTTTATTTTCTCAGGCTCCAAAATCATTGCAGATGGTGACTGCAGCCATGAAATTAAAAGACACTTGCTCCTTGGAAGAAAAGCTATGACCAACCTAGACAGCATATTAAAAAGCAGAAACATTACTTTGCCAACAAATGTCCTTATAGTCAAAGTTATGGTTTTTCCAGCAGTCATGTATGGATGTGAGAGTTGGACCATAAAGAAGGCTGAGTGCTGAAGAATTGATGGTTTTGAACTGTGGTGCTGGAGAAGACTCTTGAGAGTCCCTTGGACTATAAGGAGATTAAACCAGGCAATCCTAAAGGAAACCAGCCCTGAATACTCATTGGAAGGACTGATGCTGAAGCTGAAACTCCAATACTTTGGCCACCTGATGCCAAGAGCCAACTCATTAAAAAAAAACACCTGATGCTGGAAAAGACTGAAGGCAGAGGAGAAGGGGACAACAGAGGATGAGATGCTTGGATGGCATCATTGACACAATGGACATGAGTTTGAGCAGGCACTGTGTGATGATGAAGGACAAGGAAGCCTGGTGTGCTGCAGTTCGTGGGGTTGCAAAGAGTCAGATATGACTGAGCAACTGAACAACAACAAGCTACACGGTTGGTGGGAATTTAAATCAGTACAGTCACTGTGGAGAAGAGTATGGAGGTGCCTTAAGAAAACTAAAAATAGAGCTACAGTCTAGCAATCCCACTGCTGAACATATATCCAGAAAAGATGAAAACTTCCATTCAAAAAGATACAGAGCACCCCAATGTTCATTGTAGCACTATTTACAATAGCCAAGCCATGAAAATAGCCCAAGTGCCCATCAACAGGAGTATAGGGGAGAATAGGTGCATGTGTATATATGGCTGAGTCCTTTTACTGTCTGCCTGAAACTATCACAATGTTGTTAATTGGCTATACCCCAATACAAAATAAAAAGTATGAATAGAAAATAAAAATAGAAAAAACAAACTTATGGCTACAAAGGAGAACCATAGAGAGGAGGGATAAATCAGGAACTTGGAATTAACAACATAAACATACTACTGTATATAAAATAATCAATGAGAAAGAGGGGAAGAGAAATTATTTAGCTTAGTGATCAGCTAAAATTCTCAGGACGTTTATTAACAGAAGAAAGGGAAAATGGATATAGTTAGACAACTAGCTATGTATTCTTTTCTTCTAGAGCTCATGGTGGAGAGATACTGACTTTCCAAGATTTGTCTTGAAAGATCTAAGATTTATCATGACTCTTGCCACTTTTCTTATAATTTCTATCTCCTGGTCCATTTGATAGATTTTTCAACTTGCTAATTCAGTTTTAGTTGATGTCCATTTTACTATTTGGATGATTTTGTTAGTTTTTAAAAAAAAATCTTAAAAATCATGTTTTTAATTTGCTGACTGGTAATCATTTTTCACAGTGCTCTTTTATAGCGGTATGTCCTACCAAATCTCTTGAAGATGATTATTATATATTTAAATTTATATTCACTATTGTCCGTAAGCTCATATACAGGAATTGCTTATTTTGATTTTTTTAATCTTGTATCTCTTTCATTTGTTAGCTTTCCTTATAAGTTTTGTTATTTTGACATCCTTATATTCATAATTTGGAATCTATATTGGTAAGCACTAGTAGTTGGAATGGATTTCTTCAGTGTAAAGGAAGATAGATACTCTGGTAGATTATTCCGTTATGATTTCAGGATCTGTGGCTATGTGGTGGTGGAGGGCAGGAGTGGAGAGAAACATTGGGCTGTGTAAACTTTTCTTAGGTGCATGAGTAGGTTAACTTTGAACGCTACAATACAAGTTTCCTGCAACATAGTGTTCTAGTGTTTGCTTGGGTTGTCTTTTGGGGGCATATCTTCTACTTTATTCAATGTACTGACGTTGATTTGAAAGCAGGGACCAATGCAGTCACTCTCTAACACTTCAATTGTCTCGTGAACAATCACAAGATTTGTTATCTCTGCTAAAGCTTGCCACTGCACCTGATTCTCTTATTTGGGGATTATTCTGTGCTTCTGCCGGTCTTTTCTTTTGCCTGAGGTTGTAGCTTTTTCAGTTCTTTGGGAGTTCATATGCTGTCAATCATATGCTGTTTTTTTGTTTCTGTAATTTTCTGAAAGCTTCTTAATGGTCAGGTTGGCTGATGCATCTTCTGCGCTCAGTTAGTCATCGCGAAGCAGCACTGCCATTGTCAGCTAAGTTTTGTGTCAGGCTGTTGGAGAATGAGCCAAAAATCTCAGCAGGATTCTTGGAATAGGCTAAGACTTTGAAAGCAATGTCCTTTTTGTGTTTCAATAACTTGTTTAAAAACATTCCAATGGAATGTTTCATTTTGCTGGAATCTTTCTGAAGGACAGTTTTGTGGTAATCCTGGGAGGCATATATCTGGTTAATAGCCCAGAGTCTGGTAGAGCAAACATCATGGGACTGTTAAGGGAGCCAGTTACTGTATTAACTAAGGCCTGGAGGGACGGAGTCAAGTGACCAGCAGGGAGATGGGGAGGCTTTGTATTTGTATTCGTTATACTGTGCTGTGGTTTTGTTTTATTTAGAATTAAGCCCATCAACTGATTTTCAAATTGAATTTTGGCATTTTTACCATATTTAGAGGAACAAAGTTGAAATTTAACCGTTGCTTAGATTTATCACATATTACTCTATCAAAACCATTATTTCATTAAGTTCCAGTTTTCTTATTAAGTTAATTATTATGTAAGTTAATTTTATTATTATATAACATGTATGTTTATTGTTATGTAGGGATAGAGTTTATTATTATAGAATATGTTTGCTTTCTTCTTACAAAAATAATATATACTCATTTGTAAAAATTTTTAGCAGATGCAGATAAAATTTCATTTTATTTTATTTTTATTATAGCATATTATTATATTATAATTATTGTTATTTTATTTTTATTATAATTTAATGCTTGATCCCTCTCTGCAGAGATAACTGTTAACTTTTACAAATATATATCTTTCGTTCTCTTTCCTCCCAAGTATGAATTAGGCTTAATGGAAGTTAGGTAACTTATTGACAGTCACTCTGTAAGAGGTGAAGCCGTGACATAAAATAAGGAAGACTTACTCCAAAGCCTTTGTTCTTAAACACTATGATTTATACTTTGCCTTATGGATGAAATCCTAGTCTTTGGAAGTCCTGGCAGACAGGATTATAGCAATTGTTAGCTCTCTGGTGGCTCAGCGGTAAAGAATCCACCTGCCAATCCGGGAGATGTAGGCTCAATCCCTGGGTCAGGAAGATCCACCGGATAAGGAAATGGCAACCCACTGCAGTATGCTTGCCTGAAGAATCCCATGGACAGGGGAGCCTGGTGGGCTACGTTGCATGGAGTCATAAGGAGTCGGATATGACTTATCGGCAAAACACACAGCCAGAGGCCAAGTGCAGGAGGCTGACTTCTGTGGAACATTCTGTTGAGCCTCAAGGGAAGTGTTGTTCTTTAGAGGGTCTGTTTCTCTTAGTTTGGGCTTCTCTGGTGGTTCAGACAGTAAATAATCTGCCTGCAATGCAGGAGACCTGGGTTCGATCCCTGGGTCGGGAAGATCCCCTGGAGAAGGGCATGGCAACCCACTCCAGTATTCTTGCCTGGAGAATCCATGGACAGAGGAGCCTGGTGGGCTACAGTCTGATATGACCCATAAAGAGTTGGACACGACTGAGTGACTAATACAATTTCTCTGTTTTCCAACTTATCTTGTTGAATCTGAAATTCTGTTCCCTTCCAAGTTTCCTTCAGAGTGGATTCACTGGGTTTAGTTAGTTTTTTTTTTTTTTTTAATAGAAAGTCTATTGAACTCTATAGAAAAACAGACAACAAAAACCCTCACATGAATTCTAATATTGTAATTATCAAATTGGGTGTCTCTTTGTCCTTGAGGTTGAGCAGAGCTATAGGAGGCACTGTGTATGCTACAGCCTTCATTATTTTTTGATTTGCTCAGCTTCTTGGCAGTCTCACGGACATTTTCAAGGACCCAGAGAACCAGGTTGTCACAACATCTCTCTAAGATTTGCTTCAGGCTGTGTGTTTCGGCAAAGAGGAAGCCGTGTAACATCGCAGGTATCTGAAATTGCAGGTGATGGTCCAAATTCTTGGCTCCAGCTATCAAAGACTGATTTCCCCAACTCCTCTTCTCTGGGCTTTCTTGCTCAGAGGCCAGGCTGGCACTGTTTGCATAAAGCGTTGTTCCGTTGGAAACAGCTGTGCTTAGAAGCAGATGAGCTGTCGGCAGAGGAGGGATCGTAAGTCAGCGGAACTCTGCACAGAGGCATTTTCTGTGGCTGCTTTTGGTGGATGCTGACTAGAAAATCACACTGTCTATAATCACCGGAACTTTACATCATGCATTTTAGAAGTTAAAAATTTAAGCTCAGAGATCCTTAATACTTACCACCCTGGACATAAATTGCAGTTTGTAAATTCTGTGCTTTATATGCCTATTTTGTGTTTTTTTTATTGTGGTAAAAGTCATTTAATATAAAACATACTATTTTAACCATATTTAACTGTACAGTTTAGTTTAATTAAGTATATTCACATTGTTGTGCAGCTCCCACCATTTTCAGTTTTCTGCACTGAAACTCTGTCCCCATTCCCTCTCCTCAGCCCTGCACTTCCCATCCCCTGGCATCTCGCAGTTGTAACTTTCTGACTCTATGAATTTGACTGCTCTAGGTATTTTGTATGTATGTGTGTGTGTAGCTCAGTCATGCCCGACTCTTTGCGACCCCATGGACTGTAGCCCATCAGGCTCCTCTGTCTATAGAATTTTCCAGGCAAAAATACTGGAGTGGGTTGCCATTTCCTTCTCCAAGGTATCTCGTATAGCTGGAATCATACAGTATTTGTCTCAATAATGTATATTGAGTATTGCCTCAATAATACATATTGAGGGCTTCCCTGATAGCTTAGTTGGTAAAGAATTTGCCTGCAATGCAGCAGACCCGAGTTCAATTCCTGGGTCGGGAAGATCTGCTGGAGAAGGGATAGGCTACCCACTCCAATATTCTTGGGCTTCCCTTGTGGCTCAATTGGTAAAGAATCCGCCTGCAATTCAGGAGACTCGGGTTCAATTACTGGGTTGGGAAGATTCTCTGGAGAAGGGAATGGTTACCCACTCCAGTATTCTTGCCTAAAGAATTCCATGGACTGTATTGTCCATGGGGTGGCAAAGAGTCAGACAAGACTGAACGACTTTCACTTTAATGTATGTGCATAAATGTTTATGTGCATGTTTTGATCTCATCGAAATGAATGTTACCTGAACTCCTTTTAAATAGGTTTTATTTATACAGTTGGCTACCTCATGTTTACAAGATCTACCTTTCCTCCTCTGCTGAATGTCATGTGATCTCATCTTCCCTGCTTGGGTGACGTGAGCAGCTTCTACTTGCTTTCTGTAAGATATACCTTTGTGGGAATCTTAGTTATACTCAGAAACAAAAGGAACACTGTTATTTCAGCATATTAAGAACCTGGAGAGTGGTGGTTCCTTTTACCTGGGTGGTGAACAGTCTCCTTCTTCCTTCAGTACAGTTCTTATAAATGCCATTTTTTCTTCACTTTTGTTTCGTTTTTACATTTATGACTCAATGCTCTTTTTTCTGTAACAAATTCCAGCTGTCCCAAGATGTTCCATCAGTCCTAACAGTGGTATAAGAGGATTTAACTAAGAAGGCAAGCAGGATTTTGAGACTTAAACTGATGTGCTGAATAAGACATCCTTATATCTCTTTCCTTCTCACTTATGCCATCTAACAATCATCTTTGACTACAGCCTCTGACTATCATTTATACTCCCTCTTACAGTTCACAGAGCCTTGAGTTGTGACCCTGATTTTGTCCTGGGAGGAGGAATCTACTCTTGATGATGATGGCAGAGCTGGATTTGGGCTCACATCATGATTCAGGTTCCTGAGGCAGAGGTGGACACTATAACCAGCCTGTCACCATACCAGGTGTAAGCTTGAAAGCAGAGTGACCAAAAAGTGAAAACAGATCAACAGATTCTTTTTCCTCATGAGGAAGGCGATTGCATGGTCTTGTTTCTAACAGTGCCCTTCTGTGGCATTTTTATAGTCTGGATATCCTCTAATACCTTAAAAAAGTATTCAGTGTGATAACCATAAGAAATTCTTTTTTTGATTAAAAAATTGGACCATTTTAAAGTATTCATTAAATTTGTTACAATATTGCTTCTGTTTTATGTTTTTGGTTTTTTGGCCATGAGGCTTGTGAGATCCTAACTCCCCAACCAGGGATTGAATTTGCACCCCCTGCATTGGAAGATGAAGTCCCAACCACTGGACCATCAGGGAAGTCCCATATGAAATTATTGACTATGAAGAAGCAAGAGGATGGTATGTAGCATACCTAGCCAATGATAAAGTAAAAGTTGAAATGACAGGGATCGAAAAACCAGCTCCCAAGTAGATGCATTTATATATGAGATAGCATGTGATTGTAGAAGAGACTATTTGTCCAGCAGAATTTAGTGCTGTGCCTGCCAAAGTTTAGGGTCAAACTAGGGAGGAAACTGCCCACCTAGGGACTATACTTCCTGGTCCTCCTCACATGTAGGTATGGCCATATGACTGCTCTTGTGAAGGAGCAGAGGTATTATTTCCCAGGCCAAAGTTTTAAGAAACCAGTGTCTCCGATGCTCCTTTCCTTGTCTATCATCTGGATGGAGAAGACTCCAGGGAACCAGGAGTTGACAAAGGCACCAGACAGAGGATTCTAGTTCTCTGAATCTCCATGTGGAGGAGGGTAACCTACTCACCAGGAACACTTTCACTTGAATGCTAACAGTTTTATTTTTAAGAGCACCTGGTGGTTGCCCTCACAAATGCAGGCAGGGAGGCAAGTTGTGATGATGTATCAGTCAAGGCAATGACCTTGTCTGGATTGGCCTTTTACATTTCAGTAGCCTAGATGATGCTGTATCCAGATGCTAATGACCAGCTGCCCCGGCAATTGATGGACTGAAGTCAAGCTTCAGGGTCCTCTTCCTTGCCACTTGATTTGCTAGTAGGTTTTTAAAATACAATGTACTCCTTTGAAACTGTGTGATCAGAAGTTGTCTATCAATAGCAAGAGAAAATGCAATTCAAAAACCTATTTCTTTTAGGTCTCTTTATGTATATCATATTCTCAATGTCATTGGTACTGCCCTCCCACACCCAAACGGTCATCTGGACTTCGCTAACACAGTTCTTTAATTTCATTGAGAACAGACGTTTGTCAGATTTAGGTGGCATATGTGCTAATCATAGTTTAATTGGTCTCTCCTGGTCTGTGGTGGTACAGGTGCAATGCAAATAAAACATATATGTGCGTGGAGGTGATTGGAATTACGGTCAACTGACAGGAGGCATCAACCTCTCAGTGCCTGAATAGCCAGTTTATTGGATGAGACAGGACAATTACCACAAATGGCCCATCAGAATGGTTAGAGCTCCCTACAGGCTTTGAGGCAGGTGTTTCTGCCTGCAGTTTAATCTCTTCCTTTCTAGTTCCAGGCCGCATGCAGCCCTTGGCACCAGCAGCAGCATTTATACAGAATTGTGGGTCACCTGGATGCCCAGTGCAGTGGATCAGGACATTCATTGCCAAACAAGGCATGAGCTCTCTTTAATACAAGCTCAATTTCTCTAGGAGTAAGGACTTGCCATCTTTTTTGGATAATGTCTTTTTGGTTTAGAAGAATCGTGGAAATTTGTAATGTTTTCCACTAGCTCTAGTGGATCTTCTAGAATATTTGTTGTTCATATCTCTCATATTCTAATTGAGAGTTTGGGGGTCTCAGAATGGCTAAGCGAGGGCCCCATGCAAGTGTGCTAAATCACTTCAGTCAAGTCTGACTCTGTGCAACTCTACGAACTGCAGCCTGCCAAATTCCTCTGTCCATGGGATTCTCTAGGCAAGAACAGTGGAGTGTGCCCTCCTCCAGGGGATCTTCCAGATACAGGGATCAAACTCACGTCTCTTATCTCTAACCTGCGTTGTCAGGCAGGTCCTTTATCACTAGTGCCAGCAAGGCCCCAGGTAGAGCCCATTAGTGACAAAGCCCAGGTGAGCTTTCAGTGCTTCTCAACGCAGATTACATGACTCATAGCTCCTCTTCTGAGCATCCTTTCTGGTCACCTGTCAGCTCCTATTCAGAGAAGAAGTTGATGTCTCAACAGCTTCTAGAGATCAGAGAAGTAAAACAGACACCTCCAGAGGGAGAAGTAATGAATGCGTTTTCTTCGTAACACCTATTTTTCCTTCTGCAGGGATTTTTATGCTGTGCTCAGTCGTGTCTGACTCTTTGTGACCCCATGGACTGTAGTCCTCCAGACTCCTCTGTTGATGAAATTTTCCAGGCAAGAAATACTAGAGTGGATTGCCATTTCCTTCTCCAGGGGAACTTCCTGATCCAGGGATTGAACCCATGTCTCCTGTATTGGCAGGTGGATTCCTTACCACTGAATCACATGGGGATCAAAGTTTCCTTTCACAGAGGACATGTATGGTAATATTATCCCTCTCTTTGGGAAGCAGAACCTGGCCTTACAAAATCACTTATAATTTTCATAAGGCCAGCTGGGCAGTACTGGCAGAGCTGGGACTTGAACCTGAGACTGGCCTCCACCAAAGCTATGCTGTTGATCTCATGATACACAGTCCTACAAAACCTTCAGTGCTTCTGTAGTAATTTAACTTACTCCTAGGGGGCAGATTCAGCCTTGGGAGAGGTTGTTTCACAAGGTTGATACATTTTCTCAAAACTGTTCCTTTAGGGTCAAAGTTCAGATGGCAATTTGCTGATTAGATCCGAAACCATTAATGCTCTGAACATTCAGCGATCAAACTAGGATCAAACTTGGACTCAGACATCTGGGCCAGCACAGTGGATAGATGCATAGTTCTGGGTGATGGTACAGCCTTCCTGAGACTCCTGTGCCAAGGAAATAATTGTTGAGTTGTGTTAGCTGTTAGTTCTTCTCTATGAGTAGCTTAGTTCCTTTGATTTTTTTTTTTTTTTTTTGGCTAAAATTGGTCCTGGTTACATTTTACGTATTTATCACTTGCCTCATAGAAATAGAGTCCTTGCTGCTTGGGTCATTGCTGTCAAAACTAAACTATTTCTAGGCTAGTAAAAAAAAAACTATGAGCATTACTGTTTTATGGACCAATTTATAAAACTGTCACATTTCTAAATGATATTTATTTGTGGATTTTTCTCAGAAAATTCCATGATTCAAAAGCCTTTTTTAAAAAATAAAACAAACAGTTCATTACACACCTTTACCTCCACGATATCCCTACTCATTGTGTACAATTCATCCAGTTGTTGTTTTTTTCCCCCTCCATCTAGTTTTTCTTATTTTTATTACAAAGAACAAAAGGGATAAAGGTAGTGGGATGGCTTGCTAAGAAAAGCCAAGTTCTGGGAAAATTGGCAGGTGCCACTCAATTATTGGCTCAGGAAAAGAGCTTCTAAATCTTTGTTTGGATGGCAGGACTGAACGTGAAATTTGGGAGGTGTTCTGATCCAGATGCTTTCCTTGTTTCCTAGCAAGTCTCCATTTTCTTTTTTTTTTTTGAGGATGAAGACAGGAAAATGAAAGGTAGTAGAACTCAGTTTTTCATTAGCTTCATATTGAGTAACTACTCTAGTCCACCCATGTTTTGCATGTACTGCTTTTTGTAATTACTAGTTAGCGTGTTTGAATATACAAATGAGCCTCTCCATCTAGATAAAAGTGTGACCAGTTTCAAAGCCTGGAGTGCATGTGCAAAGAGCTATTGCCTTGGATAAAGGTGCTCAAGGCTGAAGATGACCTTGACAATCTTGTCTTTACTGCCAGGAATATGTTCAAATGCATGGGCGCATATTTCCCATATATCTTTAAAGTCTAGGTCATTTCTTTTTGCCTTTTTTCCCCTCTCTGTTTTCTTCTGCAGTGTTTATCCAACTTCTGTTCCATTTTCTTTAACATCGTTTTCTGCTCCTTGGTTGAATCCACCTGCAAATGCATGAGATGTAAGAGTCATGGGTTTGACCTCTGGGTCAGGAAGATTCCCTAGAGCAGGAAATGACAACCCACTCCAGTATTCTTGCCTGGAGAATCCAAGGGACAGAGGATCCTGGCGGACTATAGTCTGTGGGGTTGCAAAGAGTTGGACACAATTGAGCACACACGTTCACATTCTGCTGTTTGGTTAGGAGGTAGTCTTAAACAAAAAGAGTTTATAATAGACTCTTACCAGAATGAATGGAAGGTAAAGACACTTACAAGATTCTGTCTGTATCCTTTGATATAAGAACATTGGATTGTTCATTTGAATTAGAGGGAGGAGTTTGGCTGCAATGAAGATTACCAACAGGAGAGACAAAAAGTTGAGGGTGTTGCTTTATCTTTCTTGCTGTATACAATGGAATGACTTTGAGTTCGTTGATTAATGGGACAGGGGTCAGAAGTTGTTGAAATCTTTTTTTCTTATGGGTAACTTCAGGGATTCTAGTGCCCAAGCAGTGGTGTTTCAGAACCTAGAAGTCAGAGGAGGGCACAGGATGGAAGAGAGGGAAGTCTCTAAGCACTGTATGATGCCTTTGGAATTGGCGTCATGGAGGAGTGCCTGGAGAGTGTGATCTTCACGGACACTGGCAGTCACAGGGTGGATGTGGTGAGCAGTTGCTGAAGGAAGCTCAAAATACCTATGGAGGCAGCTGGTGCAGGAGAGGGAGAGCATGGCAGCTCTTTGTGGGGCTTTAGCTGATATATCAGTTCATGGGCATGTGTGAAGCATTCCTTTAGGAGTGACAGTGGGGAATATTTTAAGCATCTCTTAGGATCATTGAAATTCAGCATCAAGCAATTTGTTATTCCTGTGAAGGAAGAGTTGGTTGTATTCAAGTTTTGTGTTAATTGGCCTAGTGTGGTTCATGTCCAGAGCTGCAATCAACTAAAATTTCAACCTGCTTGCAAACTAACAAGTCAGCCTGTGAGAATTTCATAGATGCTGGTGAAAACCAGAAGACTCTGGGGTGGAGACAAGAGACTTCATTATTTGTAGCTCCTCAGGCAGCATGAGCATCATGATTTCATTTGTTCCTTATGTCCCCTGAATCCATAGGACAGTGCAGAAAAGTTTCAATGGGATTGCTGTGAATAATGGATTTGTGTCATGGTTGTGGAACCACAAGCTTAGGAAACTCCAATTTTTTAAAGGAGCTGCTGATAAACTTGACCAACCTTTGCCTCTGAGGGAGATATTTTCTTTCTTGGTCAGGAAACATATCTGTCCTCTGTCACAGAGAAAGATGCTATCTCTAGCTTCCAAGGCTGTTTGGTATTTAAACATCTTTGACAAGATAGTCTAGGCAAAAACTGTCAACGCCTGTGCTTGGAAAACTTGAAGGAATGTGAGAAACCTATGAAGAACTGACCCCAACAATATGTTCGAAAGACCCATATTTTTATAATTATTATGTGTAGTTAGTGCCTGAAGTCAAAGGAGTAACACTAATTATGGGAAAACAGGAGGAATGTTTTGAGGGTAATGCCAAGTTTTCTATGTCTCCAAAGTTATACCCACTGAGGCTTTCCCTTCTATGATCTGTAACTTGGTTATATTTTCCAGAGTGGTGTCTTTTTCTCTCCTGTTACCAAGGCTCATCTGGCATAGACACTTAGGATCTGTCCACAAGGCTAATTGGGATGCAAAGAAGAGGCTTCAGACTAAATGTTCTAGTGTCCATTAAAGAGTAGTGACAGGGACCGAAGATAGCTTATCATATCCTGTCACTGTGTAATATGCCGGATTGCTTCCACAGATTAACTAGGGAATAATGAAAAGTCTTTGTGTGAGTGAGTGTATGTGTGACGTGTCTGTGTGTGTGTGTGTGTGTGTGTGTGTGTATGTGTGTGTGTATGAAGAGGAGAAAGGCAGAAAAGGGAAGAAGGGAAGGGGGAGGGAGGAAAGAGAGGAAGAAGAAGGAGAGGGATGCTGACAGCAGCCTGCATTCAGAAAGAGCATGTGCATGTGATGTCACTGGGCTAGTGAGCCTCACTTAAAGGGCATTTTATTTATTTATTTTTTAAAATGTATTTATTTGGCTGTGTTGGGTCTTACGGCATGGGGGATCCTTGATCTTTGCTGTAGCATGAAGTATCTTTAGTTACATCATGCAGACTCTTAGTTGAGGTGTGTAGGAGTTAGTTCCCCAACCAAGGATGGAACCTGGGCCCTCTGCATCCGATGTGCAGAGGCTTAGCCATCGGACCACCAGGGAAGCCCTTAAAGGGTGTTTAAAGCTCTTAAATTTATCCTGTCATACCTTCAAGACCTGCAAATGATAACCCCCAACTTTTGGATGGCAATCTTGTGTTAACATGAAATTAGCCTCAGAAACACCTTCCTTTAACTCAGATATTACTTAAATCATGGGCTTACAGGGCTTACAGTATCACAAAGTCCTAAAGGTTTTATAGATAGGAGGAAAAATGAAATCAGTTGTTTAAGCATTTGAAAACCAAGTGAAACAAGGAGAATAATATTCACTTTATAGGAAGATCCTCTTAGTCCTGTTTGTGGCTAATCTGTTTGCAATTCTTTGGCTGGGGTGGAATGGATGTCTTATGAGAGTGGCCCTATCAGGGTGTGATGGTAGCTTAATCTGGCTGTGGCTCACAGATCACTGTACCAGTCGATACTCTATTATTGCAAGTTAAGTGGTTTGCTACAGTATTCCACGCACAGGGTATTAGAAGCTGTGTTCTCTAATTTCCTAAGCAATAATGGTATAAGCAGTATGCATTTTTTATTATAAAAACCAACAATTGCCTCCACAGAGTTAATGGTTTTTTATATACCATCAGTACCCAGGAGATTCAGTCATAAATCAGAGCAAAATTAAATGTAAAAATGTACTAAATTTTGGCAGAATTAGATATACTTTGCAGAGGCTGAAGTCTTCAGTTTTGCTTGGAATCAAACTTTGGTTTTCCTCCTGGTGCTTTTATTTTCATTTTATTTCAATGGGTATGTTGTTTCTTGATTAAAATTAATTCAGAACAATTATAACAACAGTAGATCACAGCGTGGATCTGGGCAGTGTTCTTTATAGCTCCTGGAGGCAGTCTCCATCGAGCCTCTCTGCACTTACCCGTTTTTAAGTGTTAACTATTATCTGTGGCGCAGACGGGGTTATGAACCACACAACAAAGAATGTGGAGTGAAAGATCATTCCACCTTTCAAATGGCAACTGTTTGTCAGGGACTCTGAGCAGGACAGAACTTCCTTGGCAAATGGCTTATCTGCTCATTTTACTTTAAATAGAAGGTGAGAGAGAACAATGGTTTTTCCTCATCAGAAGACTTGGTGAAGACTGTTAGTTTCCACATATCAGGAGCCCTAACCCAGGAAGATGGGAGGGGGACTGATGGTTAGTGAGCAGGGACATGGTGTTTCATTCAGAAAGGTAGATTTAGAGCTGCCTGTGGGTGACTGGAATGGAAAGTTTAAGGTCAGCACAGTCCAGCTTAGACTCTCCTCTCTCCCAGAGGTCTCTTTTTAGCTTCTGTCTGCACATGTGCTTCATTTTTCTTTCTGCAGTTGGGCTTTTTCTGCATCTTTCTGCATGTGTAGTATATGGCGGCTGCACAGGGTCTCAATTTCAGTGACCAGTTCCACCCACTAGGCTGGAGTCAGGCCCAAAGGCCACATCAGGAGCTGGGCCACAGCTTCATTAAAAAGGGTGTGATGGGGGTAGTGGCAATATGAAGAGTGCATCTCTTCCTTGCATTCTAAGTCACTTCAGTCGTGTCCATCTTTGTATGATCCCATGGACTGTAGCCCATCAGGCTCCTCTGTCCATGGGATTCTCCAGACAAGAATACCGGAGTGGGTTGCCATGCCCTCCTCCGGGGGATCTTCCCGACCCAGGGATTGAACCCGTGTCCCTTATGTCTCCTACACTGGCAGGAGTGTTCTTTCCCACTAGTGCCCCCTGGGGGCATTTCTTCTTTCAGTTCAGTTCAGTTCAGTTCAGTCACTCAGTCATGTCCGACTCTTTGCAACCCCATGAATCACAGCACGCCAGGCCTCCCTGTCCATCACCAACTCCTGGAGTTTACTCAAACTCATGCCCATCGAGTCGGTGATGCCATCCAGCCATCTCATCCTCTGTCGTCCCCTTCTCCTCCTGTCCCCAATCCCTCCCAGCATCAGGGTCTTTTCTAATGAATCAGCTCTTTGCATGAGGTAGCCAAAGTATTGGAGTTTCAGCTTCAGCATCAGTCCTTCCAATGAACACCCAGGACTGATCTCCTTTAGGATGGACTGGTTGGATCTCCTCGCAGTCCAAGGGACTCTCAAGAGTCTTCTCCAACACCACAGTTAAAGAGCATCAATTTTTCGGTGCTCAGTTTTCTTCACAGTCCAACTCTCACACCCATACATGACCACTGGAAAAACCATAGCCTTGACCAGACAGAACTTTGTTGGCAAAGTAATGTCTCTGCTTTTTAATATGCTATCTAGGTTGGTCATAACTTTCCTTCCAAGGAGTAAGTGTCTTTTAATTTCATGGATGCAGTCACCATCCACACTGATTTTGGAGCCCCAAAAAATAAAGTCTGACACTGTTTCTACTGTCTCCCCATCTATTTCCCATGAGGCCTTCCTTAAAAGCATTCAAATTAAACAATATTAATGGCAAAGCTGAACACAACCGGAGTCTGCAGGCCAAATGGAGTCTTGAGGATGCCAGTGTAAGATCCCTTGACCAGGCTTTCTTAGACCATTTCTCAAATTCAGGGGACACCTAACTGTCAGAAGGGATGCGTCTAGGCTAAGGTGAGTGGAGCATCAGCAAAATTTAAGGCAATGTCTAAAAATATCAAGAATCTAGATAAATAATACTTCAATGCAATATTCTACAAAACAAAAATTAATACAAAAAATTTCGTGATGAACAAAGCATAAAATTTTAAACACAGAATCTCTATTACCAATTTTTGATCCCCCACTGCCCACCCCCTCTGGCTCCAGTATAGCTCACAGTAGTATGGTTTGCCAGGTGTCTGCCCCTTGGTCAATTGGTTATGGGCAGGAGAGTAAGTCCTATTAATACCTGGGTGGAGAGGAGGGTCAGTTCTCAGCAGTGGGGATGTGGGATAGGTAGGTGCACCCTAAAAATGTCTGCTAAAAGATGAAATTTACTTCTGGGATGTGATCCCTGTGTAAGCCAGCTCGAGCTGCCAGAACAAAATATTAATACCATACACTTGGTGGCTTAATTAACAGAAATTCATTTTCTCACAATTCAGAAGCCAGAAGTCCAAGATCAGCGTGCCGACCTTGTCAGATTGTGGGGAGTACTTCTTCCTGGCTTCTAGATGATTGACTTCTCCCTGTGTCCTCACATGGCCTTTTTTATGTGCATGTAAGGGGAGAGAGAAGGTGTCGATTCATGTAAAAACGTAATCCCTTCATGAAGACCCAACCTCATGACCTCATCTAACCCCTATTACCTCCCAAAGACCCCTTCTTCAAACACCATTCCATTGGAGGTTGGGGCTTCAACATGTCCATGTCAAGGGAACATAAACATTCACTCTCTACTAGCATCCCCAAATTAAAACTAGATGCCAAACATTGTTAACTCCCCTTTAGTAGTCTTGCCTGAATTTCTCATGTATAAACTAATCTTTTCTTTAAAAAAAATTTACTTATCTTTTTGACAGTTGTGTCAAAATATAAGCTCAATAAAGTTAAGATTTTTGTCATTGACTTCTTATTCCAAATAAGTTGATGTAAGAGTACCTTTTTGCAAAGCTGAATTAATCATCAGAAGAATGACTCAAACATTTAACTAGAAAATGAAGCTTGGGTACTTAACCATTTCTGAAACCCCTGTGACCTGACCAATAATTACTCTTCCCACCCATAAGAAGACAGAAACATTTAGCATATGGTTTTCCTTTCCCATCTAAAATCAATCAGAATATGTCACTTTGTGGCTTACTGTAGTCAATCAAAATATTGTGCCTAGTTCTTCAAGGTGTAAATCTCCTAAAGACATTTTTCAGAAAGGGCTGTCTAATTATTAAGTGATAGGAATGTTGGTAGAAAAAAAAAATTCCTTTAGACATTTTATAGGGACTAAAATTTAGGGAAAGAGTTCTTTTTTTGTTTAGATTTTTTTGCTTTACCTCTCCTCAAGGGCTGTTTTCTTCTTGATGTTCAAACACCATATTGGAAAACATTTCAACTGTGAATGTAATTCTGAAAACACTTTGAGCTCTGACAATATCTGTCTTGGGCGGCCTTGTATTAAGCTGGCAAACAGATCCTGGAAAAATCGGGAAGTATTTTTGTTTTCAGAACGCTTTATATGCAATTCCCCAGAAACAGCTCAAAAAGATAGATGCTCTTTTTTAAAAGGTTGCTGGTTTAGCACTTCCCAACTTATAAAGGTTGGAATTTCCCACTGGCTCAGTAGAGAGATTTGTATCACTTATTTTAGATTCACTTAATAGCACATTTGTGTTTGAGATAAAGTGTGAGTCCCACTAGACAAGTAAGATTGTTCTTAAAAATTGGCCTCCTTCTCTCTCCCCACCATGTATACTCAGATCTAAAGTAGAGTCTTCTAAATGTTATTCCACAGCTAGATGTGACATCCTATTTTAAAACAACAGCAGTAGCTGCTGTTTCTCTTTGTAGGGAACATGGTCAGGAGTACGGAAAGCAGATCTGTGAAGACTGGTGAGTTTTCAGTTCCTTAAGTGAAGTTCTGGGGCTTCCCTGGTGGCTTAAATGGTAAAGAATCTGCCTGCAAGGCAGGAGACCAGGGTTTAATCCCTCAATCAAAAGATCCCGGGGGAAGGAAATGGCAACCCACTCCAATATTCTTGCCTGGAGAATTCCTTGGACAGAAGAGCCTGGCTACAGTCCATGCGGTCACGAAGAGTTGGTCACGCTGAGCGACTGACACACAAGTGAAGCTCTAACTGTAGTTCTCTCATCCCCTCCTTGTTTTGGTGTAGATGAGAAGGGGAGTGAGGTAGGTGGTAATATATAGAGAGGTACAATGAAGGTTTAGACAAAACACAGCTGAGTAACTCTTGCCTCATTGCATGTGACCTGGGTATATTCCCTGCATTTTTTTTCCCACTTTTGCCATGGCATTCATCATACACTATCCTTCTTTTCCCCTCCTGCTTGACATCTTTATTATAATTTAAGACTTTTTTTTAGAAAGAAGTTTGTTTCATAACTTCTTTGCTTGTTTCATAGCAAAGTTGAGCAGAAGCACGAAGGTTTCCCAAATACTCCCTGCTCCCACATATGCATATTCTCCCTGTCATCTACATCTCCAATATAAGTGGTAAATTTGCTAAAATTGATGAACCTACATTGATACATAATCACCCAAAGTTTTTTACTTACCTTGGGTTTCACTTTTAATGTTGTACATTCTATGAGTTTGGACAAATGTACAGGGACATGTATCCATCATTCCAGTATTTTGCAGAGTATTTTCACTGCCCTAAAAATCTATGCTCTACCTATTCATCCCTCCCTACCCACTGAAAACCTGGCAACGGCTGATCTTTTTACTGTATCTATAGTTTTGCCTTTTCCAGAATATCATATAGTACAGTAAGTACATAGCCTTTTTCAGAACAGCTTCTTTCATTTAATAATGTGCCTTTAGATTCCTCCATGCCTTTTCATGGCTTGAGAGTTCATGTCTTTCTGCTAATGAATAATATCCCATTGTCTGGATGTGCCACAGTTTATTTATCCATTTACCTTCTGAATGACATCTTGTTTGCTTCCACATTTTGACAGATATGAATGAAGCTGCACTAAACACTCAGGTGGAGGTTTGGGTGAACATGAGTTTTCCACTCATCTGGATAAATACCAAGGAGTACAATGGCTAGATTGTATGGCAAAATTATGTTTAGTTTTGTAAGAAACTGTGGCGATACCACTTTATTGGGTTGGAAAAAAAGTTTGTTCAGGTTTTTCCATAACATCTTATGGGAAAACTGAAATGAGCTTTTGGTCAACCCAATACATTCCCACTAACAATGAATGGGAATTCTTGTTTCTTCATATCCTTGTTAGTATTTTAGTTTTGTCAGTGTTCTGGATTTTGGCCATTCTAAATAGGTGTGTGGTGCCATCATGTTCTACCTTGTTCTGCTCTTAGTTTTTACCTCAACTAGCTTATATACACCTTAAAAGTAGAGGTTACACACATCTTTTAAAAAAAGATTTTACAACCCCCTGCTGTAAAATCATGTGCATGTGAAAGTCACTCAAAAGTGTGCTGAATGATTGAAGATGTTGAGTGTGTTAGGGTTGGTGAAAAGTTTGATTAGGGGAAGGGAAGAACTATTATTTGTTGAATATATATGCCAAATATATGACAAAATGCACTTTTCCTGTGAATCCTCATAATGGTCCTATAAAAAAGACAAAATCATTCCCATTTTGCCAAAAATGGAGAAGTTGAGGCTGAAAATAGTAAATAAATTACACGGCATCAGGAGACTCAGGTGAACCCAGGATTCTAACCCAAGTCTGTCTGGCTTGATGCTCAATTTACTAGACTGCTCTGTGCCTGCAATGAGAGGCAAGATCCTAGTCTTCACTGCCTATGGAGCCAGGCAGACAGGTGAGGAGGCTGGGGAGTTGGGGTGAAGAAGACCCCCTGCTTGTAGATCTTGTCCAAAATAGGCACCCCTACTTAGCTTGAGCCAACTAATAGAACATTTTTAAAGATAGAGAATCTGTAAATCTGGATTTGGGGGAGGGTTGCAGTCTTCCAAGTTTTATATTTTGGCAGCTAATAATGATGCTTTTGAAAGTAAAAACAGGCCTGTGAGTCTGATCTAGGCTACAGACCCAAAGTTTATAGCTGTTATATTAAGAATAACTCTAAAGAATTGCAACTCTTTTCCCCCAAATATGCATTGTAATCCTGAAGGGTGTGAAGTGCTACCTGTCAAGAAAAAATTAACCAACTGTAATTAATAGTTTGTTCTTTTATTAGTATGTAAAATGTTCATGGATAATACTCAAATAACTGTCTTATGGTATTTTACCAGTCTATGCCATATGGAACCTGGATAGTGAATGAAGATGTTTACTATTTTACTTACCCTACTTGCTATGATGTTCTGAACTAATTTCCTAAAAACAGCAGAAGTCTTTATTCAGCAGTGAACTGATGCTGCTTACTGAACTATGTACAATTTTCTAAGTGTTTTACGCAGTACATACATTCTCACACAGAAAATTACAAATGACGTGCATCTGTAACCACGTGTAGTTTAGGCATTAATTACTAGTTGTCTATTATGAGTATGTAGATAATGTCCTTTGTCAGAAACAACAAGGGTAATTTCTGTGTGTGTTTTTAAAAATTAATTTATATTGAGGCTTAATTAATTTAGTGTTGTGTTTGACTATACAGCAAAATGATTCAGTTATATATGTAAAACTATGTGTGTGTATGTTTTCAGATTCCTTTGGTAATTTCTTTTTCCTTCTCTTGGCCCTGTTGTTATCCTGATTCAGGTCATCAGTTTGTGTTGCCTTTTTCTCTGTCTTTGAGTGTTTTGTCTTTTGATGTGAGTGTTGGTAGGGTAATCACAACAAACTCTCTTTTTCTACTGCAACTCTTTAAGTTTGTATCTGCACAGAGTTTGGTTGAATTTTTATGACTTTCATGATTTCTGTTTCTAATTGTTGTTTCAGTAAGTGATGTAGTGAGGTGAAGCCTACTCATTGTCAAGGTTTGAATACCTGTCAATGTACCCATGTGGTGCTCCCTGGGAAGGATAGGTTTGATGAACTTCCATGATTTCTATGAAGAGAAAAAGAATGTCTTCTAGGATGTTGCTCAGGCTCAAATGTCTGTTCTTCAGTAATTATGCCCTACATTCCATTGTAAATATGTCTACTTTCCTACTGCAAGGATATTTCTTGTCCCTGGATTTTCCAAATTTCCCTGCTTTTTAAAGGTGTCTTATCCTTTGTTTTATGTTTTCCTCCTCCTTTTTCCTCCCCCTCCCTATTTTACTCTTCAGAAAAACCACTTTAATTATTTTAACTTATTATTTTGAAATTAAATGTATGCTTCTAATAACATGTTTTTATTGCTATTTCTTGATTTTTTCAATTTTAAGTGTTTTCAAATATGAAAGGATTTAGCAGGGATTTCACCCTTGATCCCTACCACAAAACAAAATCTTCCCGTCTCCACATTTGAACTGTTACTGTGTTCAAGCTCATGTTCTGGATGCACAGTGAGACCAAACAACTAGAAATGTCGAAGTTTGAAACAGAGAGAGGTTTATTGCCGGGCCAAGCCAGGAGAATGGGCAGCTCTTGCTCAAAAAACCAGAACTCTCCAATGGTTTTCAGAGACAAGTTTTTATAGGCAAAGTTTTGGGTGAGGGCTACAAGGTGTGTGACCTTCTTTTGATTGGTTAAGAGTGAAAGTGTTAGTCACTCAGTGAGTCTGACTCTTTGTGGCCTCATGGACTGTAGCCCACTGGGCTCCTCTGCTCATGGACTTCTCCAGGCAAGAGTACTGCAATGGGTTGCCATTCCCTTCTCCAGGGGATCTTCCTGATCCAGGGATAGAACCTGGGTCTCCTGTATTGCAGGTAGATTCTTCACCAGCTGAACCATCAGGCAAGCCCTTTGATTGGCTGGTGATGATGTAATAGGATACTCTAGGAATCTCTGTGCTCAGCCTGAAGTTCCCACCCTCCACCTGATTGGGGCCTTAGTTCCCGCAGAAGAGCTCAAAGATATTGTTAAGTATATCCCTTGAGGGGGGACCAGGACCTGGCTTTAATCACTTCACTCTAGTTTCTTGATTGGTCCTCCTTTGTTTCTGCATTCCCTTACTTCCTTGATTAGCAACTGTTTAAATCTCCTCTTTGGTATTCAGCAAAGTCTAGCATGCTGAAGCATTTTTCCTGCAAATAAGAAATGGAGACACACAGGAAGGTTTGGTGCCCAGGAGGGCCCCACAGGGTCCTGCTGTAGTTCAGAGTTAGTTGAAATTTGTTAGATTTGTATTTCTATATTCAGTGCCTACATTATTATGGCTTCATAAGAATTATTCACAATCAAGCCATGATGTGTACTTATAATATATATTTTAACTTCCTGAAACTTCACATATTTTTAATAGATTTTTCAAATATAATTTTATTTATTCATTTTTGGCCGTGCTGTCTTCCTTGCTTTGCACAGACTTTCTCTAGTTGGTGGTGAGCAGGCTTCCTGTTGTGATGGCTTCTCTTGTGGAGCACAGGCTGCAGGCCAAGCGGGCTTCACTAGTTGTAGTTTGCAGGCTCCAGAGCACGGACTCAGTAGTTGCGGCTCATGGACTTTGTTGCTCTTTGGCATGTGGGATTTTCCCAGACCCAGGGATCAAACTCATGTCTCTTGCCCTGGCTGGTGAATTCTTATCCACTGTGCCACCAGGAAAGTCCTTCACCTATGTTTTGGTGTACATTGATTTCATCTATTTTGCTGGTAATGTGTCTTGTAAATTTAGAAACTTGTATCCCTCAGTGAATAATAATGATGATTGTTTTTTTTGGATGATTCATTAATCTCCTTCATTCTCTTCATCTTATCAGATGTTAGACCTCCTGAATTATTCCTCTAATTTTTTAATCTTTTCTTTCATATTTTCAATTTCTGCATGTTTGTGTTCTGACTTTCTGGTAAGTCTCTTCTCTCCTCTCCTCTCTTGTCTCCTCCCTTTGTCTCCATTTAGACTTGCTTTGGGTGTGGTTTACTCTTTTTTCCTAGTTCCTTGAAGTGGAAAGTTAGGTTGCTGACCTGAGATCTTTCTTCTGTCTTAGTGTAGGCTTTTACAACTATACATTTCCCCCAAAGGACTATTTTAGCCACATCTCATGAATTTTGATGTGCTTTGCTTTCATTAATCTCAATGTATTTTCTAAGTTTTCATGTGATTTCTTCTTTGGCCCATTGTTTATTTGGGACTCTGTTGTATAAATTCCATATATTTGTGAATTTCCCTGATGCCCTTCTGTTATTGATTTCTAATTTCATTTCACTGTGTCCAGAGAACTTATTTTGTATGATACAAATCCTTATATGTATGTTGAAACTTATTTTATGGAGTAGCATATGGTCTATTCCTGGAGAAAGTTCCATGTACACTTAATAAAAATGTATATTCTTCTATTCTTGATTGCAGAGTTCTATAGATTTATGTTAGGTCTAGTTTGTTTATTATAATTTTCAACTATTTATTCAATTTCCCTTGTTCATCTTTTGTCTAGTTATTCTATTATCAAAGGTGGGGATATGAAGTCTCCAATTATTTTTGTTGAATTGTATATTTCTCCTAATTGTGTATTTCAGTTTTGACTACATTTATTTTAGAACCATGTAGTTGAATATATGTTTATAATTATTATGTTTTCATGATGGATTGGCTTTTTCATCATTATAAAATGCCCTTTTCTGTAATAAAGTTTAATTTGCCTCATAAAAGTTCACCCCTTCCAACTTATTTTGGTAACACTGCCTGGTATGTCCTTTATTGTCTTTTTACTTTTCATCTACTTGTGTCTTGTAAAGTGTATCTATTATAGACAACATATAGTTGGAATATAAATACAGTATATTTGAAAAATCCATCTGTCAATCTCTGGTTCTTGATGGGAATACTTAATATGTTTACTTTTAATGCAACTATTTCCAAGGTAGGATTTATGTCTGCAAGTTTGCTATTTATATTCCTATGTCTTCTGTCCTTTTTATCTGTTTCTCCTTTATTGTTTTGCTATGTGTTAGATATTTTCCAGTATACCATTTGAACTCCCTAAGACTGCTGGTTTCTGCAGCTGATCAATTTGATACACTGTTGGTTTTCAAGGCTATTGTAGAACTGGGGAGAGGGTGATGGAATAGGTCTTATTTGTTGTTGTTCAGTTATTAAGTCGTGTCTGACCTTTGCAATCTTATGAGAAGTGAAAAGCAAAAGAAGAAGGAAAAGATAGGTCATATTAGAACATCACAAACGTCATTGTCCTTAAGAGATTCAGATGTTTTCCTTGAATAAACACTTCTTGGTTTGTGTTATATCATTTTTTAATTTCCAGAGATTCAAATCAGTTCAATTTAGTCACTCAGTCATGTCTGACTCTGCAATCCCATGAACCACAGCACGTCAGGCCTCCCTGTCCATCACCAACTCCCAGAGTCTACCCAAACCCATGTCCATTGAGTCGGTGATGCCATCCAACCATCTCATCCTCTGTGTCCCCTTCTCCTCCTGCCCTCAATCTTTCCCAGCATCAGGGGCTTTTCCAATGAGTCAGCTCTTCACATCAGGTGGCCAAAGTATTGGAATTTCAGCTTCAACATCAGTCCTTCCGAATAAGTTGATTTTAACAGTTTTTGCTTGCAAAGAACTGACACACTGAAGAAGACCCTACTGCTGGGAAAGATTGAAGTCAGGAGAAGGGGACACAGAGGATGAGATGGTTGGATGGCATCAGTGAGTCAATGCTATGAGTTTGAGCAAGCCCTGGGAGTCGGTGATGGACAGGGTAGCCTGGCATGCTGCAGTCCATGGGGTCAGAAAGAGTCGGACATGACTGAGCGACTGCACTGAACGGAAGTGAACAATTTTTGCTAGTATTCCACTGTTTTTATAGAGGAACAGTTTTTTAGGTATACTTTTTCCATCATTCCAGATTTCCAGAGATTTCTTGAAATCTTTTTTGTTCTTTCTTTTGACTATATTTATTCTCTGAGTACATTTTTTGGGGGAAAAAATAAGTGTGTGTTCTTCTTTCTTGAGTGAAATAGACAAGATAGTTTATCTCTCTGAGGATGTTATTAATTTAAAACATATTTTCACCCCTTATAATCTTCATTTCCTCTAATTGTCTTCAGGATATTAATTTTGTCCTCTCTTCTACATTTGACTTTTCTTTAGACAAAAATGGCAACTGTAGGACTAACCATTTATTTAACACTAACTCTGCACTAGTCAGTCTTCTACTGCATTATACATATTAACTCATTTAATGCATACTGATTTAATTAATCTTCACTTTAACTGTTGGAAGTATCATTTTCTTAGTTTTACAGGTGAGAAAGCTGAGACATACAGAAGGTAAATACTTGGCTAAAATTACATAGTACAAAATTGCAGAGTTGGAATTCAGGTATAATCTGACTTTCATATATTCTTCATCAGATATCAGGTCATACTTGGGTCATCTGCTCCTATGTACCAGTGGGGTTATAAATATTTTGAGCATGCGTGGGGCTTATTGCCTGTGGGTATTATCTATAGGGTAAATTGACTAATTATGGATTTTTCTGATTGCTACTTTAGAATGTAGCCTTTTTTAATCTACTAGTAAATTATCACTTATTTGTCAGCTTTCCATCCTTCAAAAATTTTTTTTGTTCTTTTTGAAGTTGTGAGTTTATGCCTATGGAGGAAAGAGTTTACTAGTGTTTTAGTGAAGTTTTGGGAAGAACCTGAGTTCCCTGCGTGTTTTCAATACACTGTCATTTTAATCATTTTAAGCATACTTTAAAAAATAATCTCTGCTTTGTTATATGAAGTTATTTTTGGAGGGGGTATCTAATTCTTCTATTTACCTGCTGTTTTTTCATGAACACTGTATTTTTCCTCTTTAGCTCTATAATTTTGTTTTGCTTGTGCATTCTCAGTAGGGCTTGGGTTTTGTATGTGGTTTGGGCTGAGTCTTTCTTCACTAAGGTAAGCTTTCTCATTTTCTTCTGCCGGGTATTCCAGGATGACAGTTTATGTTAATTTCTTGCCTTAGGAATACAGGACCCTGCAAGGACACTGTAAAATAAAACCCAAACTCATGGGAAGAAAGGCTTCAGGTTAAGAATTTTCAAGGAAGGCTCCCCCCACTCCTAATGCCTAGAATGTAGAACTGCGTCTGCCTCTTTATTACCTTCCAGTGCCAGTGAGCATATAAAACACCATTTCATTGAAAATGCAGTCCTCTGAAGGCTCTGAGCTAAGGGTGAAGGTCTCATTTTCGACTATCTGCTTCACGTAGGTCCTAGCTCATAGGTCCCAGGTCTTAGGTCCTATGCGTGCGGCTATTAAAAACAAGAACCCTGTGCTACCTGAGACCAGACCAATACCTTCCCCAGTCACCAAACCAGGACAACATGGTGCTGTCTCATTGAGTTTCTTTCCATTTCAGTCTTGACTCATGAGGATTCCCCTTACTTTAGAGCTCAGATATGGCTTTCTTGGTGGCTCAGATGGTAAAGAATCTGCCTGAAAGGCAGGAGACCCAGATTTGATCCCTGGGTCAAGGAGATACCCTGGAGAAGTGAATGGCTACTCACTCCAGTATTCTTGCCCAGAGTTCCTTGGACAGAGGAGGCTGGTAGGCTACAGGCCATGGGGTCACAAAAGGGTTGGACATGACTAAGCAACTAACACACTAACATGTACTTGAAAGGACATTTGTGATTTTTAAGCCAGATTATCTGTACATTTTATAGCTTGAGGTGTTCAGGTTATCTGATCTGCTAGTTTTGCCTGAAGGCCTAAACTGATCTTTTCTTGTTGAATTATTTTATGTATACTCCATAGATGTTATTCTTAAATTGAAAATATATGTAATTTTTCCCATGACATTGCTGCTCAAAGAATATATATTTTCCTTAGCTTTTTTGAGATATAATTGATGTATAACATTGTGTAAGTTGAAGGTGTATCTTGTGTTGATTTGATACAGATATAAATATAGAACAAAATGATTACCACCATAATGTCAACTAACACCCGCATCACATCATGTAATTACCATGTATTTTGTGGTGAGAAAGAGATCTACTCTCTCTCAACGGATTTCAAGTGTACGTGTGTGTGAATGCTCAGTTGCTAAGTCATGTCCAACTCTTTGAGAGCCCATGGACTGTAGCCCACCAGGCTCCTCTGTCGGTGGAATTTATCAGGTAAGAATACTGGAGTGAGTTGCCATTTCCTCCTCCAGGGAATCTTCCCAACCCAGGGATTGGACCTGCATCTCTTGCATCTCCTGCATTGGCATGTGGATTCTTTACCACTGTGATGCTTGGGATGCTCCTCAAGTGTATAACACAGTTATAGAGTTAGTTAGATATATATAGTTATATATAGATATATAGTTATATAATCTAACTAACTCTATAACTAGCTATAACCTAACTAACTCTAACCCTAACCCTAACGATATATGTATATATCTATAACTATATATAGTTATAGAGTTAGTTAGATTATAGTTATATAATAACTATAATCACCGTGATGTACATTAGATCCCCAGAGCTTACTTACTTTACAACTCTTAAAAGTAGAAGTTTGTACTTTTTGACCAACATCTCCCCATTTCCCTCACCTCTGCCCTCTAGCCTCTGATAACTACCATTCTAGTTTCTGTTTCTATGGGTTTTGCTTTTAAAATTCCACACACCAGTGAACCATACAATATTTGTTTTTCTCTGTGTGACAGTTCACTTAACACATGCTCTCAGGTTCATCCATGTTGTTATGACATGTCTTTCTTGTGGCTGAATCACATTCCATATACACACCACATATTCTTTATTCATTAATTCATTGATGGACCCTTGGCTTGTTTCATTTCTTGCCTATCATGAATAATGCTGCATTAGACACAAGAATATAGATATCTCTTTGAGAAGCTCATTTAGGTCCTTTGGGATAAGTACTCAGAAGTGAGATTGCTAGGTCATATGGTAGCTCTATTTTTAATTTTTTGAGGAATCATCCTTTTTCCACAGTAGCTGCACTATCAAGAGTGCACAGTGGTTCATTTTTCTCCACATCCTTTCCAACATTTGTTATTATTTATTTATTGATAATAGCCATTCTTACAGGTGAGGTGACACCTCATTTTGGTTTTGATTTGCATGTCTCTGATGATTAGTGATATCGAGCACCTTTTCATGGCAAAGAATATATATTTCAGGTAGCCCAAAGGAATTTGTGACCAGGCCAATAGAGGGAGCAATAGTTTATTTATATTCTGTGCTGGCCAGACCTAACTGGAACATGGCATTCTGTTCTGGATACTGAACTTTACAGAATATTAGTGGACCTGTGATGTGTCAAGACAAGGACAGTTAGGATGATGAAGCATTAGGATATTGTATTATTTGAGGACCAGTTAAAAATACAGGGGGTTTAATTTGAGGAAGGGAAAGCTTAAGGGGGTGTAATGGATTGTGTTGTGGAAAACTGATCAAACTTAGTCTCTGTAACTTTAGAAAACTTCATGACTGACAGAAGTTATATAAGGAGATAAATTTGGGCTTGGTGTGAGGAAAATCTCCTGCTGATTAGAGGCATCTGTACATGAAAAGACAGTCCACCTTGCTGATGGCTGATGTCTTAGCTGTTCCTCATCATTGAGAGGGATCAAACACAGGCAAACACTATCTGTAATAGTTAAGTTCTCCAGCTCTAAAATCAGGTTTCTTGGGTTCAAATCCTGGCTTTATCTTCTTTTCTCTAAGACCACTCTCTACAGTATCTTGGGCAAGTGTCTTTCAGCCTCCCCTTCAGTAATGTCAGTGTGAGGGAACAAATATTATTGGCCCTTAGTATGTACTATAATCACCTTTAACCCTTTCCTATTCTAGAGAATCTATGGTTTTAGAATTACTGTTTTTAAGTTCCTTTTGTAGAAACTGGTGTGCATTTACTAATTTCCACCCGTGCCACCTATTAAAAAAAGAGTGTGTTAAGCTCAGGTGAATTTATTCCAATTCATGCCTGAATGGTTATTGAGGTTTTACAGTGACCTATCACATTTAAAATAAAGAAGTATATTAATCAAAATTCTTATGTTTGCAAGTGCTAAAAAATAACTGAATGGCTTAAGCAATGACAAGAACTTATTGGCTCACATACCAGAAAAGACTTGGAATAAGTATGCATCAGCAGGATCCTGGGGCTCAAATGTTGACTTGTTTGCTTAGCACTTGGTCTGTCTGTCTCTGGGTTCTGGTTCTTTTTGATTGATTGCATTTAACAAGCTAATGCTAAATAAGATGGCAAGATGATCACCAAGATGACTCAGGCAACTTTGGTACCTTCCTAGGCTTCAGTGGGAAAAGCTCCATTTTCAACAGTTTCTAGAATTTGCATTCACTGGGCTCACCAAGGTCATTAGCCAAACTTTGGAACATGTCAGCCCCATTGAAACTGCAGCTCCATTAAAGGAGTGAAAAAAACCTCTATCAGAAAAAGGGACATATTGGTTGGTCAGGCCACAATAACAGATGCAATATGCAAAACATTATATGTAATATGCAAAACATTACATATGCTATATGTATTCACAGTTTCAGCTCTAAGTTTAGCCAGAGGCTTATGGAGTCCATCCCATTGCTTTAAATAGGCTCTGGATACATTTATGTTTGTTTGTATATTTAGATAAAATCTGCCAGATGGGACAGATCCATTGGCATTGCCTAGCCAGTAAGCTGGCCTGGCGGAAGTGATCAGAGAACATGGGTGAATTCATCTTTGAACAAATGAGTTAAATACACACAGTCAATGGTCTGATGCGCAGCAGGAAAGTGCTGCCTAATCATTGGGGAAGAAGGCAAAGCCAGCAGTGCAGCAAACCTCACACAGTCACTCCTATGGTCAGGTCTGGGACGTGGCGGTAGCCAGGAGGCTAGCAGAGTGCTTTGTAGCACAGCGCTCATCTGAGTGTGCAATATGTTACCTACAGCTGGGTCTGGCATGATCATCCCTGACTAATGGGAGGCGAGAGGAGGGGGTTCGAGTGTTGAATAAATAAATTACTTAATTACATATTATCAGAGAGTAGAACAGATGGTCAGCTTAGCCTGTCTCCTGACGCCTTCGGCTTCAGAATAGAGAGTAGATCCTCAGAGACCGGAGCAGCTTGGGCTCTTGATTCTGCTTATCTGTTGGTCCAACCAGAGACTCATGCTCTTCAGGAATAAATAGGCTCAATTCTCCAAGGCTGAAAGGCAGTGGGTGCTCGGGTGCCCGCTCTCAGCTGAAGTTGGACAGGCCTAAACGGGTCGGCATTTTCCACTTCGTTAATTTTGGCACCAGATGGAGGTGGAAATGGATTTCATTTCCCGCAGAATGGTTGAGAAGTGATTTTCAATTGAGGATCTAATCAGATGTGAAAGGGGTAGTTGAGTATTTACTTAATGTGCTCAGGAGCATCTCCTATCACTGCAGACCGTATGTTCATTTTCCTTGGCTTGGGAGGTCCCCATGGAGAATCCATTTCTTTTTCTGAGCACTGGTTACTCTGGCGTTAGAGGGACTTGTAGCTCAGGTTGTTTTCTGGAAGCATCATGTTTGTTTGCAGGTGCTTCTGTTTGATATGGTAGCATCTATAGGACAGTGGTTCCCAAATGCTGGTCTGGGATGGTTGCCCCATTGCTTGCATCAGAAACTCCTGGGTTATTTATTAAAGTTACATGTTCTTTAAGCTCCAGGCATAGAGATTCTGAGTCAGTAGGTCTTGGGTAGGATCTGGGAATCTGTGTTTCTGAAAAGCTCTACAAATGATTACGAAGCAAGTGTGGAGATCACTGTGTGTCAGTGGAGGGGCAGGAAATGACAGTAAACTTAAAAAATGTTATTAAATTGTTAATACTGGGTTATTTTCAAAAGCATGGCCAAGTGTAAACTATTGCCCTTAAACTATTAAGGGATACTGACTCCTCTTCCTCACTCCCTCCTCGCCACCCTCAGCTAGTGATACCAGGTAAGGGATGCAAGTCAGGAATTGATCAGACTTAGAAGAGGGAACTCCTGGATGAGAACTGTAGACGGCTATGGCCAAACCGTGATCTAGCAGAGAGAAAAATCTTTTTCTCCTTTGCTCTTCGATCTCATTCTGGTGCTTTCCATTGGCCAGGGAGTCCAGATGACACAGTTGATACAAATCAGACTCCTGAGCCACAAAGCAGGATGCAGAAGACTGGAGAGTGGACCTGGAGGGACAAACCAAGACCATTTAGCGTGTATTGGTATAAATAATGTTTTCTAGCTACACATTTGTGTGCCAAGTTGTGGATGGCAAATGTGTGGATGTGGTTTGTTCTGTAGATGTGCTTCTTTTTGCAGTGTGAGATTGCTTCTACGCTTTCATCATGGAGACTAGAAATTCTGAAAGCGCATGGATGACATCCCTAGAATTATCTTCCCATGTCCTGCCCCTGGTCTAGCCAGTTCACATTGTGCCTCTCTGGAAAGGGCTACCTGAAGAATGTTTTCGAAGATTGTAGTTGTCTGCCTGGTTGTCAGCTTTAAAAATCTAGTGATACACCTGTTGTATATTCTCTCTCATCCAGTAATTATGGGCCTATCATTCTATATTCGATGAATTTACTTATTCTTCCCATGAGCTATTTGTTTCTAACTGATACGCTGACTCTTCAGGCAGACTAACAAGGCTTCTTAAAGAAGCCACATTGCTGTCCCTCCTGCAATCCTGCTTTGTTTTGATTTTATGTTCTGCATTTCTCTCACTGTATTTAAAGCATACTTTGAATGGTCATTTGTAATTATAACTCCATAGAAGAACTGGGTTAATTTTGATTTTAGTATGTTGCCTGTGGAGATTTGAGTACATATTAAAATACAGCATGAAAAGAAACTATAGAAATTGTCCATGGAATCCCTGGAGATTTATTTGTGACTTCAGTTTTAAGACTTCAGTTTCCTCCCCAAGTGAAGAAGTTATTGGCATTTAGAATCCCCCTTGATGATAAAAACTAACAGCTCGGAGACAGAGGCTTTCATTACAGCTATTCATTAGGCCACCTGTGCTTGCTGAGGAGGACATTCACTAGTCTCAGCACAAGGGAATAATATGCATACTGATTGCTGGCATCTCTTAACACCTACTGCCTCCTGGCCACCTTACCCACAAGTCACTTATTCCAGTGGCTCATGCAAAAAACTTGTAGTAAACTTTGATTCTTCATTTTTCTTTATGCTCCACCTAAATCTATCAGCATGTCCCATGGTCTCTATTTTAAAAAAATATTCAGAATCTGGCCACTTCTCTCCACCTGTTCTGCAGTGCTGTGGTTCAAGACACCATCCCCTCTCCCTCAGTTTAGTGTGGTTATCTCCTAATATTCTGCTTTTCTTCCTTCTCCCTTCCATCTTTTCTCTACAGAGAAAACAGAGAAACCCTTATAAAAGGTCATGTCAGAAAGCTCCTCTGTTCAACACCCTCTGATGGTTCCCATCTCACTCGGAATAAAAGCCAAACCCATCACCAAAGTTTATGAGACTACATGTTACCTTTTCCTCTGCTCTCTATCTCCTTTCATTCTCCCCTTCTCTCATTGTAATCCTGCCATAGCATGCTCCTGCTGCCAAGCCTTCATATATACTGTTCCTCCTGGCTAAAATGCCCTTCCTCCCCTTCTCTGCCTGCCTTAGTCTCTCATTTCTTTCAGATCTGTCAAAATGCGACCTTAAAAGAGAGGCCTCTGCTGATCACTATATAGAGAGTGCCCACCATCACTCTGTTTTCACAGCAACTTGTTATTGTTCTTTAAAGGACATGTCACCATCTGACATATTTACCTGTTTGGCTCTTCCCCACAAGAATGAAAGTTTCTTGGGTTTCCCTTGCGGCTCAGTGGTAAAGAATCCACCCGCCAATGCAGGAGACACATGCCCAACCCTTGATCTGGGAAGATCCCACATGCCATAGAACATCTCAGACCATGTGCCACAACTACTGATCCTGTGCGCTAGAGCCCGAGAGCCACAACTACCAAAGCCACATGACCCCAGAGCCTGTGCTCTCCAACAAGAGAAACCCCCCCAGTGAGAAGCCTGTGCACCCCCAGGAAGAGTAACCCCCACTCGCTGCAACTACAGAAAGCGTGTGCAGCAGCAAAGACCCAGCACAGCCAAAACAAATCAGCTAACTTTTTAAAAAAAGAATGAAAGCTTCTTGAAAGTTGAGACTGTTGAGTTCAGGGCTGTGTCTCTGACATCTATTTTAGTACATGGTGTATAGTTGGTGTTCATCAAATATCAAATATGGTTAACTGAATGAGTGGATAAATGAATAAATCCGTTGTTCTTAAGAAGTATATTGTCTAGCATGTAGCAAAAATAACTCAGAAATCTTCCATTTTAAGTAATAGTTTATTGATTTCTTATCTGATACTTTGCTAAGGATTTTACCAGTCTTACTGCCAATGAGAGATGTTTTGGTTTATAGACAAGAAGGGGGATATGCATATTTATGTAAAATAAACATATGCATGCATATATTACATGTGAGTGTGCCTGTGCATACACACACACACACACACACATATATGAATGCTATTTGTGTAGGAATACATGCATATGTGTATATGTGTTCATTAGTGTGTGTGTGTATAAAATTCTTTGACCAGAAAGGAGATGGCTTTCTGTTCAATGTCTCATTGGAAAAATATTCATCTTCTGTCCTAGGAAGCAGTGCCAGAGGCAGGATGTGGAAGGAGGTGTCAGCGGGAACCTTCCACAGTACTGAGAAGGCCTGACTGTGGAGTGGGAGGGAAATTTGTGAAAAGACTGAACGGTATTCCTCACGGGCTTTGTGAACCTTCCGGTGGAATAGGGAATAACAAAGATAACGGCCCTTGGAACTTCCCTGGAGACCCACTGGCCTGGGTTTCATCCCTCTTTAGGAAACTAGATCCCACATGCCACAACCAAGAGTCTGCCGCCACAGCCTAAGGTCAGGTGTGGTCAAACAACAGTGACGCAAAGATAGTGGCCCTTAGTGGAATCTCAGCTCTCTATTCCCACCTCAGAAGCAATAGCCTGATAAACCTGAGTGGTCAACATTTATGGTATTCTTCACTCTCTTCCAAGACCCTTTGAAATATATATTTTTTGAATTTAGATTTGCCTGAAAAATCTGCATCCCATTTAAATGAAATTGAATAAGTTTCAGGGCTCAAGCAGCATGTCTTCCATCTGAAGCAAAATGGAGATGAATTTCAATTAGATGTTCCCATTATAATCTGTCTGTACCTGTAGTTTTCCTCAAAAATTGCTAGGAAGTACCACATAATGTATGATTGGGATTTGCCCACTGGCAGCAGTGTCCCATTATCTTAGGGAAAAAAGCACAAAATAATTAGTCTGATGCATATAGATAGCAGCTTCTTACAGCGAGTGACTTTAATTGTGGTGAGTAATATATATGGAATTTGAAGCATTATATATTTCCCTCCCAAGAAGACACCAATTACTAATTCAGTTGATAAAGTAACAATGTTTTGGAAGATTTAATGCATACTGAACATCGCAGTCAATAGCCACTGTAAAATGTCCATTTTATGGCCTTATTTTTGCCTGAGCTTAATTTATGATAATTTGGTGGTTGCATATAGTCTGAGAGTGTGCTGTTGGCTTGAGAGTTAGTACTTGGGTATTGCATAAATCATGGCTGAATGTGTTGGCTTCCTCTAATGCTCTTCTTTTCCTACAATTGGAATCCATCTCATCTTGTCATTTCCCTTGCCTCATTCGTGCCTCCTAATTCACGAGGCTCTGAGAGCTCAGAATTTAGAAGATCACTGCCTCATAGAGTAGCATCTTCCAAATGCCAGGTAGAGTGATTCTGGGCTACAGAGGGGGAAAATTCAGCAACTCTTTTTATGAGATGGAATATTTGTATTAGCCCACCTTAAGTGCTTTTACAGAAAATGTAATCCCCCCACCCCGCCCTCCCATTTGCCCTAAACTCGGTGCTAATGTCAGATTTTAAAGTATGTAATTGGATCTGTTTATTTTCAGGACTGGTTTATATTAGTTGGTTTTTTAAAAATTAATTTGAAAAATAGGACCAAGAAGTTGGCATGTTCGAGGCCCACAGGTAATCTACCCACAAGGTAATCTACCCACAGGTAATCTACCCGAGGACCTAAATGTGTAATGTGAATCAATTTGCTGTACTGTAGGATTTAGTTTAGGGGACTGGTCTTCACAAAATAAATGGGATATTTCAGAACAAATCAGATAACTACTTAGCTTCCACTGTTCTTTATATTTATTGCAAGATTTTACATGTTGAGTTGCTATTAGTCATTTGCAGAAGTGATTAAAAATTTTGAGTAAGAAAATGTCATGTATCTAATCTTACTGTAATTGTTGTGAGAAACCTTCTTTTAATATTTAGATTATTCTCTTGAATCCCCCCAGTCATAATTCAAATATTACCACCTGTTCTTCAGTTGGATGACACTATTCTAATTCAGTTATACAACTGTCTTCTTTTACTTGTGTTATAATAGCTAACATGAATATAGATTGAACTTTTATGTGCATTTGCTTTTAATCCACATAACAGCACCCTGTTGTTGGCATTATTATCCATAATTTAAATGTAGAAGCAAGCAAATTTAAAATGAATTAAAGTGATAATATTTTTCTAATTATAAAATGACAAACATTTATAGTAAGAAATCTGAAGTGTCAAAAGTACACAGCTTTTGTTTTTTAATGTTTAGTTGTGCTGGGTCTTTGTTGCTGAGTACTTGCTTTCTCTCTTGAGGAGAGTGGAGGCTCCTCTCTAATTGCGGTGCTCAGGCTTCTCATTGTGGTGACTTCTCTTGTCACGGAGCATAGCCTCTAAGCGCATGGGCTTCAGTAGTTGTGGCCCTCAGGCTCTAGGGTGTGAGGACCTCAGTAGCTACGGCACCTGGGTTCTAGAACACAGGCTCAGTAGTTGTGGCACATGGGCTTAGTTGTGCCACGGCATGTGGAATCTTCCTGGAACAGGAATTGAACCCATGTCCCCTGCATAGGCAGGGGGATTCCTACCCTCTGTACCACCAGGGACTTCCAAAAGTACACAGAAGTTAATAACTGACCAAAGAGCAGAGAAGATAGAAATTACAGATACAAATATCTGTACATATATCAGGAATAAAATAAGTGGGTATCACTACACACTCTATGCAATTAGAAGAACAATAAAGAAATCTGACCAAAAACTCTATGCAACTGAATTCGACATTCAGTGATAGATAAAAAGTACTAATTCCCTAAAAAATTTTAATTATTAAACTCACTGAAGATTTTAATAGGTAACCAGGATAGCCTTATTACTAGTAAAAATAGTTAAAAATCTTCTGTAAAGGAAATCTACAGGCTCAGGTGGTTTAACTGGTGAATTCTAACAAATATTTATAGAATTAACACAAATTCTATATAATTTATTCCAGAGAATAGAAGAGGAAAGGGTACTTTTCAACTCATTTTATGAAGCTAGAATTGCCCTGCTATAAAAATGAGACAAAGACATTACTGGAGAAGAAAACTACAGAACAATATACCTCATGCATATTGCTGTAAAAAGCTTCCATAAAACTTTAGCAAATTCAGCCCAACAATACATAAAAGGAATAATAGAATGTGACCAAGCAGGGTTTATCTTGGGAATGGAAAGCTGGCTTAGTATCTAAAAATTAATCAAGATAATCTACTGAGTTAACACTTTAAAGAAGAAAAACCATATGATCATTTCAACCAATGTAAAAAAACTGCCCAAATCCAACATCTATTTCTTATAGTAACTCTCAAAAAACTAGGAGTAGAAGGGCATTTTCTTAACCTAATAAAGGATATTTTATAAGAAAGCAATAGACAAAATCATTCAATGGTGAGAGACTGAATGCTTTTCCTAGGTAGATAAGGAACAGATATTCTATCTCACCACTCCCATTCAATATTCTACCAGAAGTCCTAGGCAATGTGATAATAAAAAGATCTAAATGAAATAAATTAAAAAAGAAGAAATAAAACTGTCTCCATTTGCAGGCAAGATTTTCTACATAGAAAAGCCAAGGAATTGACAAATAGTCCCTGTTACAGCAGCAACAATGATAAAAACAAATGAAACTAAATCAAAGCAAATAAAAACCTCCTAGAATAGGTGAATTTTACAAGGTTGTAGGATACTAGCTATAACTTTTTAAAATTACTTTTCTTTTTCTACACATTGGATCTATCTTGTTCTTTTTATTTTTAAAAAATTGTATTTATTTTTAATTTTAATTAAATTTTTAATTTAATTTAATTTTTATTTAAAATTGTATTTATTTTTAATTTTAATTAAATTTTTAATTTAATTTAATTTTTATTTAAAATTGTATTTATTTTTAATTTTAATTAAATTTTTAATTTAATTTAATTTTTATTTAAAATTGTATTTATTTTTAATTTTAATTAAATTTTTAATTTAATTTAATTTTTATTTAAAATTGTATTTATTTTTAATTTATTTTATTTTAATTTATTTTAATTATTTTTAATTGCTTTACCACATTGTGTTGTTTTCTGCCATATAGCAATATGAATCAGTCACAGGTATATTTATGTCCCCTCTCTTGAACCTTCCTCCCACCTCCCACCCCATCCCACCTCTCTATGTCCTCACAGAGCACCAGGTTTGACCTCCCTGCATCACAGCAAATTCCCACTGTCTGTCGATTTTACACATGGTAATTTATATGTTTCATTACTCTTTACTCTTCAATTCATTACTCTTCATTCATTACTCTTTCAATTCATCCCTCCCTCTCCTTCCCCCACTGTGTCCACAAGTCTGCTCTCTATGTCTGTATCTCCACTGCTGCCCTGCAAAGAGGTTCATCAGTACCATCTTTCTGAATTCCATGTATATGCGTTAACATACAATGTTTGCTTTTCCCTTTCTGATGTACTTCATTCTGTAAAATAGGCACTAGATTCATCCTAATTTGTTCTTCTTTATCTAGTTTTACAAGGTAGAAACTAAGATGATTAATTTTTAATCTTTTAAAATATGCATTCATTGCTATAACTTTCCCTCTAAGCTTTGCTTTTACTGCATTTCACAAATTCTGATAAGTTGTATTTTCATTCTCACTTAAAAAAAAATTTTTACGCTCATCTTGAGGTTTTTTTTTCAGTTGACGTGTTATTTAGAAACATGTGATTTAATCTCTAAGTATTTGGGGATTTCACAGCTCCCCTTCTGTTACTGATCCCTAGTTTAATTCCCATCATGATCTGAGAGGATACACTGTATGTTTCCTATGACTTAAAAATTTTCAAGGTGTGTTTCATAGCCCAGAATGTGGTCTTTCTTAGTGATCCCATGTGAACTTGAGAAGGATATGGATAAAATAATCTATAGAGGATAGATGTCAATTATATATAGGTGATTGATGGGGTTGAGTTCAATTGTGTCTTTCCTGATTTTTCACCCCCTGGATCTGTGCATTTCTGAGAGAGGAGCATTGTAGTCTCCAACTGTAATACTGAATTCGTCCAGTTCTTACAACTCTATTTGTTGTTGCCTTATGTATTTTAACACCCTATAAGGCACACTTGCACTTATGTTTTCTTGAAGCAATGACCACTTTACTTCTGCTTTCCTTTGATTAGTGTTGGCATGGTATATCTTTTTCCAATTCTTTCATCTGTGCCTTTGTATTTAGTGTGGATTTCCCATAGACACCATATAGTTGTCTTGTTTTCTGATGCATTCTGACAGTCTCTACCTTTTAATTGGTATATTTAGACCACTAGCACTGAAAAAGATTATTGGTATAGTTGGATTAATATTTACCATATTTGTTGTTTTGTTTATCTCCCTCATTCTTTATCCCTATTTTTGTCTTCCACTTTTTTTTTTGCATTTTATGGTTTTAATTGAGCATTTTATACAATTCTACTTTCTCTGTTTTCTTAACAGTTCTTTTTATTTTTAGTGTTGTTCTAGAGTCTGCAAAATACTTTTGCAACTAATCCAAATCCACTTTTAAGTAATACTATACTATTATAATTTGTGGGTAGTGTGCACAGCTTATAATAAAAATATCCTAATTCCTCCCTTCTGTCCCTTTTATCACTACCATCATTTCTTTATTTACACATAAGCATATATTTAAAGTAAATATATAAAAACAAATAATGTATAATCACATATATAAATGTATAAAGTTGAATAAAATTATACATAATTGAATTCATTATTGCTATTATTATTTTAAATAAACTTTTCTGTTAAGAATAAGAAAAATGAAAGATTTTATTTTCACTTGTTCCTTCTCTTATTCTCTTCCTTTTTTAAGGTAGATCTGAGTTTCTGAATTATATCATTTTCTTCTCTCTAAAGGGCTGCTTTTATATTCCTTACAAGACAAATCTACTGGCAATGAACTTTTAAAATTTTTGTTTGTCTGAGAAAAATCTTTATTTCTCCTTCACTTTTGAAGCATAATTTCACAGTATAGAGAATTTTAGATTGGTTCCCAAAATGAAATTGTTAGGAAGAACCTAACGAAATATGCTGTCTTCTGTCTGCTGAAAGTACTAATGCTATTGAAAGAAATCTCAGAAGATGTATATAAATGGAGAGAGAAACCATGTTCATAAGCAGGAAGACTAGCGTAGTAAAGATTTAAATTCACTCCAAATTTATCTATGGATTTAACACATTTCTCACACAGACAAGCAGATTCTACAAGATGTATGGAAAGGCAAAGAAATTAGAATAGCTGAAACAATTTTGAGAAAGAAGAATAAAGTTATAGAAATCAAACTGCCCAATTTAAAAACTTACTGTAAAGCTACAGTTATGAAGATGGTGTGGTGTTGCCAACAGGACACAAATATGACCCTTGGACTTTATTTGCACTTGAGGAATTTTATTTGTTTTAAAATAAACTATTTTACAATTTTAGATTTATAAAAGAACTGAGAATATAGAGTTCCCATATATCCAGTCTCTACAGTTTCTCAGTTTCTCAGACTTTATTTTTGTTGACCTTGACAGTTTTGAAGAGTACTTGTCAGGTCTTTTGTAGATTGCCCCTCATTTGGTATTTTTCTTATATTTTGATTATAATTTGTCGCTCAGTTGCTCAGTCATGTCCAACTCTTTGCACCCCCATGGATTGCACACCCCAGGCTTCCCTGTCCTTTACTGTCTCTCACAGTTTGCTCAAACTCACATCCATTAAGTTGGTGATGCCATCCAATCATTATAATTAGACTGGAACTATAGTTTTTTTGGAAGAAGACTATAGAAGCAAAGTTCCAGTTTCATCATGTCATATCAAGAGCACATGCAACAAATATGACAGCAATGTTGATATTGACCTTGAACATCTGGCTGAAAATTGCAAATCTAAGTTTGTCAGGTTTCTTAAAAAAGTTGCTCATTTCTGCTCCTTTCTGTACTTCGGTGGTGGTGGTGGTGGTTTATTTGCTAAGTTGTGTCTGACTCTTGTGACCCCATGGATTGTAGCCTGCCAAGCTCCTTCTGTCCATGGGATTTCCCAGGCAAGAATACTTGAGTGGGCAGCCATTCCCTTCTCCAGGGCATCTTCCTGACCCAGGGATTGAACCCAGCTCTCCTGCATTGCAGACAGATTCTTTACCGACTGAGCCTCCAGGGAAACCTTTCTGTATTTTACTATCATGTTTTTCCATGGCAAGACTATGCAAGTAAATTATTTGGAAGTCTTCTGCATATAAGATTTAGTTTTTCTTACTGTTCATATATGTGTCAAGTAATTTATTTCTATTAGTATGGGCTCATGGATAGTGCATCCTGGGGACCCATGTCATTCTAAGTAATTTTTAAAATTTTGCCTACTTACATTGTAAAGTGCTATAAAATTGAATAGACTTTGACAGATGCATAGTGTCTTGCATAAGCAATTATATATCATACAGAATAGTCTCACAACCTTAAAAATTCCCCCATGCTACAACTAGCCAACCCCTCCCTGCTGAACCCCTGGGAAACACTAATCTTTTTATTGTCTCTATACTTTTGCCTTTTCCAGAATCCCATATAATTGTAATCAGTATGTAGCCTTTTCAGACTGACTTCTTTTACTTAAGTATGTGCATTTGTGATTCATCCATGTATTTTCATGAGTTGATGCCTTCTTTCTTTTTGTTTCTAAATAATGTTTCATTGTATGGTTGCCATTTGATTTTTACAAAGGTACAAAAGCAATTCAATGGAGAAAGAATAGTCATTTCAACAAACAGTGTTGGAACTATTTGAATCTATATGCAGAACATGACACTTGAGAAGCGTATGTATTCTGCTGCTGTTGGATGGACTATTCTGTTTTCATCTGTTAAATCCATTTGGTCTAATGTATAATTCAAATACAGTACTTCCTTGGTTTTCTTTCTGGATAATCTGTCCATTGTTGAAAGTTGGGTATTAAAGATCCCCATGCTTTAAAAAACAAAAACAAAAAAACAAGAGAATAAATCTCATCTTTACACCTCATAGAAAAATCAACTCAAAATGAATTGCAAATCTAAGTTAAATTATTAAACTTTTAAGAGTATATCTTCATGACCTGGGGTTAAGCAAAGTATTAGATGGAACTGCAAAAGTAGGATCCATAAAAGAAGTTGATACATAAAAAGTCATCAAAATTAAGTACCTCTGTTCTGCAAAAGACATTATTTAGAGAATGAGAAGACAAACTATATGCTGGGAGAATGTATTTGCAAAGTACATGTCCAACACACAATTTGTATCCAAAATATATAAAGAACTCTCAAAACTCAATAGTAAATAAACAAGCAAACTAACCTCAAGATTAGCAAAAACTTGGACAGACACTTCACCAAAGAGTCTACAAATGACACATGAAAAGATATTCAACACTTAACTGGCACGGGAGTGAAAATATATGTTCTGGCTCCTTAGCATTTCTCTGAATTCCTTTCCCACATTTCCTGCCCCACTCATTCCACATCAGCCATATATATATATATCTTTATTCTTCTTAGAATCTCCCAGATACAATCTTGACCTCTACCTGAAATGCACTTCCTCCAAATATTAAAGTAGCTAGCTCTCTCACCTTCCTCAAATTTTGCTTGCAATTCCCCATCCTTCAACACTCACCTCTTCTCTGGTTTTGTTTTTCTCCATAGCATTTGTCATCTTCCAACAAATTATATAATTTACTGATTATATATAGTTATTAATTTTGTTTAGTTATTAGTTATTAGTTATTAATTAGTTATTAGTTATTAATTTTGTTTACCTACTAATATCTAGATTTTGGGTTTCCAAGGTGGCTTAATGGTAAAGAATCTGCCTGCCAATGCAGGAGACGTGGGTTCAATCCCTGGGTCAGGAAGACCGCTGGAGGAGGAAATGGCAGCCCACTGTCGTATTCTTGTCTGGAAAATTCTATGGAAAAGGAGCCTGGAGGGCTATAGTCCATGGGGCTGCAAAAGAGTCTGACACAACTTAGTGACTAAAACAATAATCTAAGGAGAGACATCTTGGGTTCTCTTTACGGAAAGATTCCATTGCCTGGCACATAGTAGACAATCAGTAAATATGTATTGCTTTTATGAAAGAAATAAGGTGTTTGCCCATAAGTGGATAGAAGTTTGATATTGTGATGTCAGAATATCAAATACCATTTTATGTGCTAAATGCTTATTGATTTAGTGGTTCGTTTGGGGGGTAGTTGTATATAAATACCATCACATTTTCCTGTAGCTATATTAGAATAACGTGATGATTTCACACAGAATACATAGTTCTGAGACTTATGACTAATTATTCTAATTTCTAAATGTTGCTTTATCTTTTTATATTTTTCTGTCTTTCCTCCTCTTCTTTCTTGTTATTTTTTTGGGGGGAATTTAAAATTGAGTTGGATTAGTAATATTCTTCTATTTTTTCCACAGTATAAAATACTACTTTAAAACTCAGAATTTTAAGGAAGTGTTATTAAACATATTTATGAAAATAGTTTATTTTTCAAAGGAAGGGATGATGTCATAATAGAGCAAGGCTTTGCCATTTTAGTTCACTTAACATGAAATCTGTACCAAGAAACCCAAGCAGGACTTAACAGAATTAAGTGAGTTGACATTCATTTTCACTAAATAAATTAGGTAAACTCACAAAAGCAGAAGATTAGGTCAGTTCCATTTTTACCTTGTTGCTTATGTCCACAGTTGATTTTTTTCTGGGGGGGGGATAAAATTTCAATGAGAAGAATGTAGATAAAAGTCTATGGTTTTGCAAAGTGTTACTGACAACAAGTATTATGGGTGTTTGCTCTTAGTTCAGTTCTTAGCTCAGCCTCATGTTTGAAAATACTGATGTTGCAATTTCTCCTATATAAAAATACATCAAATGGCATAAGTTTGGAAAACTTATATAGGCAGTGTTTATATTGAGAGTCATTTAGATTTAAATGGTTATTTGTTCTTTGACAAATCTGTTCAGAAAGCAGTATAATGAACACTAGCTTTTAAACCAGAAAATGCTGGATTCAAGAAGTGAGAAAAGCAAAGTTTTTGGCTTCTAGGTAAATACAGCCTAGTGGAGGGAGATGGGTATGTAATAAAATAATCATGGTGATATGTAATTACAAACTATAAGAGCTTCAAAAGTAGAGGAAAGGAAACTATAGAAAGGATTAGTGGGTGATGGAACAGAGGGAATCTCTGAGGAGTGGTGTTTAAATTGGAATTATGGAAAGCGATGGTTTAGTAGGTGAAGTGGAATGAGATGGGGAAGGATTTCCAGTCTGAAACAATAGCATTAAAATATCCCTAGGGCAGAAAGGACCATAGCATGTTGGCAGAACAGATAAGGGGCTGGTAGGACTAAAGCATGGGGAAGAAGGAAGGTGATGCTTTTAGATAAAAGCCAGGCAAAAGATAGATCATGCATTGCCTTCAGGGTGCCAATAGCAATCTTGATTTATCAGTAGTAAATAATCTCTAATTGTTTTAGGAAGCCATAGAAAGGTTTTCATCAACATTCAAATGTTCAGAATTTGGTTTCAAAAATGTCACTTGACATGCCCAAATGTGGAAAATCAACTGGGTTAAGGAGAGCTAGAGTGGAAACATGCTAGTTAGGAGTCTACTTAGGAATGCTCAGGCAAGTGATGATTTGGACTAACTAAGATGGTTGGACCAGATCAGTTAGGCGGCTACTGTAATAATCTGGGCAGGAGATGAGGGCGGTTAGGACTTAGAGTGGTGTTAGAGGACATGGAGGGGGTGAATGCGTTTTCCACAGCTGTCTCACTTCTTCATTGTCACATGGACCACTATAGGCCATCATGTAGTTGATGCAGTGAACTAACTGCCTAATGCCGGTTGATATAAAAATTTCAGGCATAACTATAGTTTAATGGAATCTATTTTTGGAGTTGTTTTTTTTTTTTTTTTTAAAGGACTGAGATTTCCATCAGGATCTTCCTGCAGTTTTAAGAAAGATGGCATGATGCTGTTGGGAATGACAGCACAGATAATCTGTCAAAGCTCCCAGAAAACACTAGAAGAGGAGGGCCCTTGACTCGGGAGCTGCTGTAATGGCTGGCAGCTAACACAGCAGCAGGAGGCAGGGAGGTGACAGACATGTGAGGCAGATGTTCTGCTGAGCTCCTCCATCTGGATGGGGCCTTTCGGTTGTGCTGCTCTTTCCCAGCCATGCGGGAAGCAAGTGCCAACGATGCATCTTCATTAGGATGAACAGGACCTTGGAAAGAGGAAAAGCAATTGTCACTTACTGAAAGCCCAGGGTCAATGAGAACCCAAATACCCTGCTGATGGCACTGTGGGAAGGTAATGGGACCATAATCTGTTCAGCCAACCTTTTTACTTTGGAAAGAGGACTTGTTGAACGTGTTAAAGAAAACTATGTAATCCTAACTTGTATCAACAACACAGGGGTGGCATATATCAATAATAGCCACATTTTGAACACTCGTTTTGTGCCAGGCTCTCTGTGATCTGCCTCCACTCCCTACCCCTTATTTTTCAGCCCTTACTTCCCTCTGTTCTCTCCACTGGCCACTGAATATCAGCCACAATGACCTCCTCATTATTCCTTGAAGACCCCAAGCATGTTTCCATCTCATGGAATTTGGACTTGCTTTTTGCTCTTATCTAGAATTTTCTCTTCCTCTGTATATGTGCATGGTTTGCTTTATCACTTCAATAGGTCTTCACTCAAACTCATTACCAAGAAGAGGCCTTGGTTGGCCACCTTTCCCCAGTAACACTTTTTGTTAATTTCTAACCTTTCACATTGTTTTTGTTTCTCTCCACAGTCTTGGCATTGCCTAACTATAAAGTACACAGGTTTCTTTATCTCCTTGATTACAATGCAAGCTCCATTATTTGGAGATGTTGACAGTCTTTTTCCACTGTGATAACCTAAGTGTCTAAACAGCAACTACACAGAGTAGGCACTTACGAAGTACTGAAACAAGTGACCAGATGCATCTTGCTTAATATTCACAGCACAGTTTGGGAAGTAGGTATTACATTACCCAATTTGACAGAGGAGGAAACAAGATTAAGCATTTTATACAAAATCAAACAGATATTGATTTCAGTCTGATCTTTTTACTTAAGCTATTGCTGCACCATTTTGATCTTTGATTTCATCTGTATCATATAAGCAGAAGAGAAAGATCAGAAAATACTATTACCTTTGTTATCAAAGCTGTCCTTTTACTAGGCCAGAGGGTATAATACAAAGCAAGAATGAGGGTGTGGCTACTGTCTAGGTATTAGAAAATCCACATAGGAAAATTGTTATGGGTTGAATGCTTGTATTCTTCATATCAAAATTTGTATGTTGAAACCCTAACCTCAGTATGGTAGTATTAGGAGGTAGGGCCTTTGGGAGGTAGTTAGGTTTAGACAAAGTCATGAGGCTTGAGTTTCATAGGAGATTAAGTGTGTGTGTGTGTTTTTTTTTAAGTTTTTTTGTTGGTTTGTTTTTAAGTTTTTAAATTTTATGTCTTAAAATTGTTTTTTATTTGGCCACTGCCTGTGGCATCTGGGATCTTAGTTCCCTGATCAGGGATTGAACCTGTGCCCCCTGCTTTGGGAGCCTGGAGTCTTAACCACTGGACTGCCAGGGAAAGTTCAAGATTGAGTGGTTTTAGGAGAACAGTGATCCCTCAAACTCTCTCAGTCCCCTTCCCCTTCTCCCCTCCTTTTCCCTTTCTCCCCTCCCCTCCCCCACCCCACCTTGTGAGGACACAGCAAGGAGGCAGCAATCTGCAAGAGGGCCTTCACCAGGAACTGAATCTTAGCACCTTGATCTTGGATTCTCCAGCCTCCAGTTCAGTTCAGTTCAGTCGCTCAGTCGTGTCTGACTCTGCGACCCCATGAACCGCAGCACGCCAGGCCTCCCTGTCCATTACCAACTGCCAGAGTTTACCCAAACCCATGTCCACTGAGTCGGTGATCCCATCCAACCATCTCATCCTCTGTCATCCCCTTCTTCTCCTGCCCTCAATCTTTCCCAGCATTGGTCTTTTCCAATGAGTAAGCTCTTCTCATGAGGTGGCCAAAGTATTGGAGTTTCAGCTTCAACATCATCCTTCCAATGAACACCCAGGGCTGATCTCCTTTAGGATGGACTGGTTGGATCTCCTTGCAGACCAAGGGACTCTCAAGAGTCTTCTCCAACACCACAGTTCAAAAGCATCAATTCTTCAGTGCTCAGCTTTCTTTATAGTCCAACTCTCACATCCATACATGACTACTGGAAAAACCATAGCCTTGACTAGACAGACCTTTGTTGACAAAGTAATGTCTTTGCTTTTTAATATGCTGTCTAGCTTGGTCATAACTTTCCTTCCAAGGAGTAAGCGTCTTTTAATTTCATGGCTACAGTCATCATCTGCAGTGATTTTGGAGCCCCCCAAAATAAAGTCAGACACTGTTTACACTATTTCCCCATCTATTTCCCATGAAGTGATGGGACCAGATACCATGATCTTAGTTTTCTGAATGTTGAGCTTTAAGCCAACTTTTTCACTCTTCTCTTTCACTTTCATCAAGAGGCTCTTTAGTTCTTCTTCATTTTCTGCCATAAAGGTGGTGTCATCTGCATATCTGAGGTTACTGATGTTTCTCCCGGCAATCTTGATTCCAGCTTGTGCTTCCTCCAGCCCAGCATTCCTCCAGAACTTTGAAAAATACATATTTATTATCGAAGGCCCCCAGTCTCTGGCATTCTGTTGTAGTTGCCCAACCTGTCCAAGAAAATAATATTCCCTGAGCATTTATGCTCAAGGTTGCCTCTAGTTTGAGGAATATAAGAGAGACTGGCTATCTCACAGGAGAGGCTTGGCGTGATGCTTCTTCTGAGGCTCAGACACAGGACAAATGAGAGAGACTGAAGACAAATGTCCAGGAGATTCTCTGTCTCTAGGCATAACTCTCCAGCAAGGAAAAATGTAACCTCTCAGTCTCCCGAAGATGAAGCCGGAAATCCCCTTTCCTTCTTCAGCATTCTCTGCAGTCAGAGGCAGAGAATGGCTGCACTGATGAGGATTTAATGATGTGAGGTTTTATTTGCGTAAATAACTGTGGGAAATCCCCAAGCTTATATGTGGTAATGACCATAGACTCCAGCCAGGTGAGCAATGTAATCTGTTCACACATATCCTGGTCCATCTCATGCAGAATGCTTTTGGTGGGTGGCTATTATGTTGCATTTCTTTTTCCTATTTGTCAATTCTGGGTTAGCTTGTGTGGAAAACCAGAAGGTTTCCCCCCCAAAAGATCTCAGTTGCTGACTTTGTGAACTGACTACTAAGAGTATGGTCTCAAGTGGTTATTTTTTGTGTTACCAATGGCAGAAATATTTATTTTTTGTTAGTACGCATGTTACCAAGTTATGTGCATTTCACATAATTTTGCCAGCATAAAAGTCAGAACTGTCAATGTGGCAAGCAAGATCACCAGAAGTGAAATCAAGACTTAGTAATATAAGTTGGATTACTTCAAAGCTGGAAGAATGGGGTGTTCCAGATAATTTAAACATTTTTAGTCAGCTGAGGGTTAAGCATCCTTTCTTTTCCCAGCTCTGAAAATCTTTAATGTTTGAGTTCATTTTCCTGTCTTTAAAAACAGTAACTTAAGCCTAATAAGATCTATTTTTAATTAAAAATCTTTAGTGTGTCATGTAAATCATTCCAATTTATCAATTTCATTGATTATAGTAGGCAGACTGGCCTAAATATTGGTTGATTATAAGCCACATCTATTTTTTAAATTTAAATTTTATTTTTTTTTGGCCATGCTGCATGACTTGCAGGATCTTAGTTCCCTGACCAGGAAGTGAACCCACGCCCTCATCAGTGAAACTGCAGAGTCCTAACTATTGGACTGCCAGGGAATTCCCTAAGCCATATCAATAATTTTTTAAATTTAACTTTATAAATACTCTTAAGTTTCAATTAAATGGGAAACCCAAGCTGGTTGAAAGTTATGGTAGTTTGAATTTCAAAGCTCCATGTATTTTTAAACTTTCCCTATGAAAGACTAGTTCTCAGGTTCCTTTTTTTTTTTTTTTCAAATATCAATTGAATATCTCCACGATCTTAAACTCCTTTTATTTTAGTGCTATTTCCAAACTTCTAATAGTGTGCTAGAACATTGCTTTTATTTATAGCTGTTTTATTGGCATAAGCTAAATAACTTAAGCCACTTTAAAATAATAATTGCAATTAGAGACTCCTCCCTTTTTTAAAAGTAATAAGGAAAGTGAAAACGATTGGTTTAGAAGAACAAAAATAAATATCCCAATAAAACAAAACACACAATTTACACATTTTATCATCGTCTTACTGTGTGTTACCATATTAGTTTTAGTTGACAAATCTTTATGTAGAGCTCACCATGTGTGCCAGGCGCTATTCTAAGAGCTGGACAGATATTAAGTTCCCACAATAATCAGTATAACACCCCTAAGAGGTTGTTACCATCATCCCCACTTTATACATTAGGAAATGAGACACAGAGAGGTTATACAACTTTCCCAAGGTCACACTCATAAAAAAAGAGCTGTGATTTGAAACTTCTAGAATATATGCTTTTAACTATTATACTATGCTGTTGGTCTTGATTGCTTAAAAGACGGAAGTGTTTAAAATGTCAGCTTCCAGTATCCATCAGTGTTTGGGGCTATTAATATCTGGAAGTAGATGAATTTTATGACCTACTTCTCTTACCTCAGGAATATATAATGAATATTTTATAAGTATGCACATCGATGTATGTCACACACACATTCATATTCTACAATAAAAATACAGTTATAACTACATTATGGTTCTGACATTTCTTTACAATTTTTCCTCTTCAAGGAGTCAGACATTTCTAGATAATCTCAGAAGAGGCTAATGGAAATGTCCCAGTCCTGGTCAATTTGTGCCTCTTATTCCTTTTTGCCCTGCTTCACCTTTGAGTGCTGATTATCTCTGTGTTCATGCTTTTCCACAGTCTATGGGGATCCACAATATACTCATGGTTTCATTGTGGTTGATTTATTATAGCCAAGAAATATCAGTTAGTCTGAAGTTACTGAAATTTCTCTCTGTGAAATAGAATCAGAAAATGAAAATTCTCATTATGACTTAGATGTGAATAAGCATGTAGCTCTCTTTTTTTCTAAAACTAGTTTCATATAGATGTGTTTTTCTTTTACTTATTCCCTCAAGTGGAAGAAAAAAAACCCATAAACTTTCCAATCATGTTAACTAGGATTCTTCGAGTTTGAAGTCTTTTCTTGTAGATGAAATACGGTTAATTCAGAGATGACACTAACCTCTCAGGGCTGTTTTATCCTGGGAGGATTCCCAGTGTGTGAATTGTTGGTTTGGCCCCTAGGCATTCTGGTACCCCCATGGATCACCCTTTTGGTCTCTGTTGTGGGGTCTCTACTTCCTGAGGTTTCCTTGTACTAAGAACTGGTCTTCTTCCTCCCTTATTAGCAACTGTGACAGAAGCTGTCAGTAGAATTTTCTAAAGGTAAAATGTTACAGATGCTACATAACTAAGGTATCAGATTAAAATGCAGCCATTTAAAGAAGGATCTTTCAGTCAAATCAAAGTTGTAAAAAAGGGTCAAAATGTTGAGAAGAGGTTTTTATGAGAAGATCTTCTTTAGAGAATGTATGCTGAACCCTGTATTAGGGTTCCCCAGAGAAACAAGCCCCAGAATGTATATATTTATAGGAAGTGATTTATTTTAAGGAATTGGCTTATGCAATTGTGGGGGCTAAGTGAGTCCAAAATGTAATGAAAGGGGCCAGCAGGCTGGAGACTCAGGAAGGAGCTGTGGTTCAAGTCCAAAGGTATTCTGCTAGAAAATCAGACACAATTGATGTTACAGATCAAGTCTGAAGGCAATCTGCTGGAGAATTCCCTCTTGCTCTGAGCAGACTAGCCTTTTGGTCTCTTTAGGTCTTCAACTGATTGAATGAGGCCCACCCACATAACAGAGAGCAATCTGCTTTACTCCAAGTCCACTGATTTAAATGTTAATCTCATACAAAACACCCTCACAGAAATACTCAGAATAGTTCAGATCAGCTAAGTTCAGTCACTCAGTCATGTCCAACTCTTTGTAACCCCATGGACTGCAGTACGCCAGGTCTCCCTGCCCATCACCAACTCCCAGAGCTCATTCAAACTCATATCCATTGAGTCAGTGGTGTCATCCAACCATCTCATCCTCAGTTGTCCCATTCTCCTCCTGCCTTCAATCTTTCCTGGCATCAGGGTCTTTTCAAATGAGTCAGTTATTTGTATCAAGTGGCCAAAGTATTGGAGTTTCAGCTTCAGCATCAGTCCTTCCAATGAATATTCAGGACTGACTTCCTTTAGGATGGACTGGTTGGAACTCCTTGCAGCCTAAGGGGACTCTCAAGAGTCTTCTCCAACACCACAGTTCAAAAGCATCAATTCTTCAGCATTCAGCTTTCTTTATAGTCCAACTCTCACATCCATACATGACTACTGGAAAAACCATAGCTTTGACTAAAAGGACCTTTGTTGTCAAAGTAATGTCTCTGCTTTTTAATATGCTGTCTAGGTTTGTCATAGCTTTTCTTCCAAGGAGCAAGATTCTTTTAATTTCATGGTTGCAGTCACCATCTGCAGTGATTTTGGAGCCCCCCCCAAAAAAAGTTTGTCACTGTTTCCATTTTTTCCCCATCTATTTGCCAGGAAGTGATGGGGCCAGATGCCATGATCTTAGTTTTCTAAATATTGAGTTTTAAGCCAACTTTTTCACTCTCCTCTTTCACTTTCATCAAGAGGTTCTTTCTGCCACAATGGTGGTGTCATCTGCATATCTGAGGTTATTGATATTTCTCCTGGCAATCTTGATTCCAGCTTGTGCTTCATCCAGTCCAGCATTTCTCATGATGTACTCTGCATGTAAGTTAAATAAGCAGGGTGACAATATACAGCCTTGACGTACTCCTTTCCCAATTTGGAACCAGTCAGCTGTTCTATGTCCAGTTCTCACTGTTGCTTCTTGACCTGCATTCAGATTTCTCAGGAGGCAGGACAGGTGGTCTGGTATTCCCATCTCTTTAAAAATTTTCCACAGTTTGTTTTGATCCACAAAGGCTTTGGCGTAGTCAATAAAGCAGATGTAGATGCTTTTCTGGAACTCTTTTGCTTTTTCAATGATCCAGTGGATGTTGCCAATTTGATCTCTGGTTCCTCTGCCTTTTTTAAATCTAGCTTGAATGTCTGGAAGTTCTTGGTTCACGTACTGTTAAATACTGGCTTGGAAAATTTTGAGCATTACTTTGCTAGTGTGTTAGATGAGTGCAATTGTGTAGTAGTTTTAACATTCTTTGGCTTTGCCTTTCTTTTAGATTGGAATGAAAACTGACCTTTTCCAGTCCTGTGGCCACTGCTGAGTTTTCCAAATTTGCTGGCATATTGAGTGCAGCACTTTCATAGCATCATCCTTTAGGATATGAAATAGCTCAATTGGAATTCTATCACCTCCACTAGCTTTGTTTGTAGTGATGCTTCCTAAGGCCCACTTGACTTTGCATTCCAGGATGTCTGAGGAACAGACATCCTGAGGAAGAAATGAGGAAGAAAAGCTCATGGCATCAAGACAACTCATCCTTATTTCTATAAATAGTCTTGTGGTCACAAGTGATATTTTTAACTACTTTCTTCTACCACTCATCCCATGTTCTGTTTTCACTCAGCTGGTCATAGTTCTTTACTGATGGGTTGCTCCAGATTTTCATTCCTGAAGGGTCTGGGCCATGGTAGTCTACCAGGAATTGGGTTACTGTTTTCCATTGTCCTTAAACACATGTGTGCATGCTCAGTTCTGTCTGATTCTGTGCAATCCCATGGACTGTAGAATCTTGCCAGGCTGCATTGTCCATGGCATTATTCAGGCAAGAATATGGGAGTGGGTTGCCATTTCCTGCTCCAGGGGATCTTCCTGGCCCAGAGATGGAACCTGAGTCGCCTTTGTTTCCTGCACTGGCAGGTGGATTCTTTACCACTAAGCCACCTGGGGAGCCCAGCCTTAATCACAGTTCATAGTAATATTAAGTGATGCCCCAGTATTCCAGACATAGTCTTCCTTGCTTCCATTGTGGAGAAACAGTCAAATTTCTTGCTAGTCCTCCAACCCATTGAGGTAGGGATTGTCTGCCCCTCACCTTAGGCCTAGTTAAGAATGGGGGGCTTCATTTGCACAGCTATGAGAGCCTATATTTGTTACTACTATGGACTGTGGGGTCTCACTCATGTCAGAGGGAGCTACAGCAGCCTGAATAAAGGCAGAGCAAGCCTCTGGAAGATTGCATTTAATAACTAACTACATGTCTGCTAAAGACCAAGCAGACAATGCACATGTTTTTATGGATCAAATGTGGGCTGCATGAAGATCAGACCTGGCCCTGAACTGCCTTAAGTCCTTTCCAAGAGTGGGGCAAAGAACTTCTAAGGGTGAGAATTTGTATTTGTGTGTGCTGAAGGAGAAATCTCACCCATGTCATTGGAGCTGTTCCCCATCAGGCCCAGATGGGAGGGAGGCTCTGAAATACCAATAAGTATCCAGGTTAAGTATCTGCTGAGCCCTGAGGGCATGATGTTGCTCCATCATTCTCAAGCCAGGTGGAATGTGATGCCATGTTGAACACGCAGGCTTCTCTAAGATGCTCCTGGCTACCTTAGCCACATCCAGGAAAATGTGGTACCCACTCTAACATTCTCAGATTCCTACAAAACCATCCTGGCATTTCTTGGGCCTTTTTCTCCCCTAGAGGTTGTAGCTTGCTGGGATGCTCTCATCCTTCTCTTTCTTTGATTTCTTCCTTTAATCCCAGCACTGCAAAGGCTCTCCATTTCATCCTCTTTCTAGCAGGAATTTTTGCCTTGTGTTATTGCTTGTTCTTTTTCTACTCTTTGTTAGTGACATAATCTTAATGCAAGAAAGGATTGTAGGAAGCTGAATGTATTTTAGAAAAACCACAAAATATTTTGGGAGATTATTTTATGGATATATCTTCAGAAAATCTCTCCTTTGCTCTGCTGACATCAGTGGAATTTTAAAGGTTTGCCTTGCTTATGGGTATCAAAGGAACTTCATTGCGACAAGAACCTTAACTCTTGGTTGCCTCCTGCATTCCACAATCAATTTCTCCCCATTTATTTAGCTACAGATACCTTTTATTTTTCTTTTCCCTTTTTTGTACTTAATAACCATAAGGTTACTTCTCCAGCCTGGGTTAGAGGAGAATTATAATAACCTCATTTCAGTGCTTTACTCTTTCTTTTGTTTGTGCAAGCTAGGGTCAGTCATGGGATTCAAAAAATGGATCGGTTGGGCAATAATTATATTAAAATCCATTTAAAGGTACACTCAGAAAACAAAACCCTGGCTTTTATTTAAACAAAAAAAGATAAATGAATATTCAATCAGAATGATTTCTAATAATTTCAGCATTTTCTCTTGATAGATTGTGGAGCAATTTTCTTTTTTCTAGTCCAGGCTGGAGGCATATTTTCAGTAAAGATGTTAATGGTGTAATTGGACTTCTTAAAAATAGGATGCTAGATATAATATCTGTATATGCATTTTCATTAAACATTCTTTTCAATCAGCTATATTTAAAGATTCTTGTTTGGGTTAAGTCAGATTTGTCAGCTCTTCAATCAGTTTGTAGCACATTGTAAAAGAATATACTCAAAACAGAGCTAAGCTGTCAAGCTGTGACAACTCTGAATGAGGAAGATTTTCAAAAATTATGAGTGAGATATTTTAAATGTCTCCTTGACATCCATAGCACTATTCAAAATACTTCATCAGAGGCATGTGCTTTAAAAACGCACTTGAAAATTAATGTGAGGAGTGCAATTTGTCAGTCTTTGTCTTAGCAGACACACCACTGACAGTCGCAGAGCATTTGCAGTAAGACAGCCCTGAATCGCTCTACTGAAATGCCGCCCAGAAGCAGGAAAGATGGAGTGACCTGTTCAAGGGGCAGTCAGAAGGGCCTCGAGCAAAATAAAAACATAAGAGGTTTGATTCCAAGTCCTGTTGATCCCTTTTTGAGCCAGTGGCGGATGGCGAGCTCCATTTGTCCTTTGCCAGGAGGATTGTGTGATTTAGTGATTCCTCGAAGGAGCCATCTCTTCCTTAGCTGTGAGTCAGGGACATGAGCTATGTGTCCTGACCTCAGCTTGTAATAGGGAAGGCTATGGCAAAAAGACAAAGCTTTGGCTATTTATTTTAAATAAGTCTCTTAAGGGGTGAAGAAATATCACAGGCCTGGGGCTGTTCTAAGCTAGCTTTCTCTAAATTCAAGGAAACCTTTCCAATGCCTGACCTGGAAGAACCCTCCAGGGACACCACTTAATTGGTGAAGAGGCTTTAGAAATGAATCACACTGAGCCATGGATTTTTCATGTTTCTTTTCACTCCTTCTCAGTGCCTGTCAATTGTATATGTTATGTGCTTGTCTGTTGCTAAAGCTTAAGAAATCAAGGTGGGGGCAGGTACACAGAACAGGATTTTGAAGAGAAAAAATTGATTTAACGGTGGTCCTTTCCATTTGCACAGTGTCTCCTGTCTTTTAAGGTACCCCAAAGTACCTTATTCCAGAATCCAAACTCAGAAAGGCTAGAACTCTGGTTCCAGGGGCCAGAAAAACTTCAGATAGTTGCTATCCCTTGGACCACAAGTGGCTTCTCTTTTGTGCATCTTTCCACAGAGGGAAGGGCTGCTTCATGAAGGCGGGAGTGGCCAACATTGCTAGACGCTGCTGAGGCTCTGTGGTAACACAGTGGGGACTGGGAAAGTGGCCATTGACTTGGGGATAAAGGTGACTTTGTGACAAAGGGGACTTTCAGGACAGATGCCTCAATGGAGCAGGGAAGCAACAAGCCACACAAGAGTTGGTTGAGAAATGCATGAGAGACAAGAATATTGAGGTAAATTAGCCTTTTGATCCTTGACATATTCTTATCATTCCATTGCTAAACAATGAGGAAAAAGGACTTTAAAAAGGTTTGATACTTTACCTGGGATTATACATCTAGTGAGTGGCAGATACAGGATTCCAATACACCTCTGCCTTAGGGGTTGAGCTCTTAACCAGGGTTAATTTTTTCATCACTTTAATCAAGGCCATGAGTCTATGGTCACCTAATGGAATAGAGAGCCTTCTTGGTCCCAGGGCATGCTGAGGACATCTGTGGCCACGGACACTGCACAGAGGAGATGGCTTCCATGTTTTGCTTAGCCTCATAAAAATATCACAGGTACAGGGAAGGAGTTTCTCTTCCTAATCCTGTTGTTTAGCTGGATTTACCATAGACATAATCTCCTCATTTGCCCTAGCACTCCAATATCACTTGAAGTAAATAGAATATTTTGGTGGCCTACTGTCCCTTACCAGGCTACCTATAATGATAGAGTATTTTGTTATTTGACTTCTACATTCTATCTGTAGCTTTTAGAATAAAAGAATAATAGAGACAATTAGTTCTGTTAAATGCATCTTGGAGCCATGTGTTAGCTTATCTATGGATTTTCTCCTTAGATGTTTAAATATTCCCCCTGCAATTTAAGTTTCATCAAACAAAGGAGATCTGATTTAAGATAATTCTCTCGGTGAGAAACCAATTGCTGCTGCAATCTGCCATTCACCCAGAACCATTGATCCCAGGATAAACATTCATTTATCAGACAATTCAAAATAAAACACAACATATGCTGTCGTTTATAACAAATTGATGGGTAGAATTCTGTGTTCTTCCCAAGTTCTCCTATTGAAGCATTGTCTCATTTACTTTGGTAAAAATTCCTGTAAAATATGTTTCATCTCCTTTTACCTTAATTCTTACTTCAAACTACAAGTTGATTAACTTTTTATAAAGTCGGTCCATTACTTTAACCTCTGCGTACTGTTATACTTCTTTTGCATTGCCTTTGCAAAGCATTAATGGACATTTTAAAGTTAAATGACATTTTAAAAGTCTCTTTTATAAGCCACTCCATCCTTTGGAGCCCTCATCCTGCAATGGTACCGGTAAAGTGCTTGGGAGGAATTCCGGCGCCTGGATTGCGACTCTGGCCTGCGTGGTGACCTTCTTGCCACAGCCATATAATCATTTATGAGAACCACAGTCCGGGTATAAAGAGGTTGTGGCGTGAAGAAATGCTTTTCATTAGAGTTGTTATTGGGTTTTGCAATCTGCACATAGCAGGCAAAATGACCATGAGAAGATAATTAAGTGATCTCTTTATTGTTTCAGAGAGGGAAAAAATACTTCATAATTCTGATGATTGCAAAGCCTCTGAATTGGAGTTAAAAAAAAAATACAACATGAAACACTTGTGTGAGCACAGATTCCCTCCTTTCATTTTTAAAATGTAGATGATGTTTTTTTTCTTGCATAATGAGTGTCTTGTAGGACAAGAGCCTCTTGACTGAAGGTTGGCATTAAAATACTTGCTATCTAACAGTGGTATAAGCAGATTGTACAAAGGAGACCACTGTTTAATCACTGAAGTTCAAAACCAAGGTTTCTCTCTATGAAGGGTGTTTGGAGCCTCTAAAAAATGCAACAGATGGGTACCTCAAATTTAAATTCTTTTGATAATGATTAAGGATTTTCTACTTAAAAATGATGAAAATAAAACTTTCACTGACAGTCTTTGAAGATGACAGGAGAAGATCTATCAGGAAATTATAAATTTTTTCTGGGATTCATTTTAAAGTAAATGGTTTTTGCTTCTCTATACTATATGATCTGACTTTTCTGCATTTTAATAAAAGTTTTCACGTGAGCGCACCTAAAACTTGGAAAGAAGATATATTGATAATTATAAAAGCATGTACATTATTTCTCATACTTTTACTAAATTGAAAAACTTAAAACAATTTTTAAAAATTTCTGGCATAAAAATGGTCTCATCTGAACTGTTAAATTATTTACCTTTCCTCTCTTAACTGTTGTATAAAATATCACCACTTCAGGCAAACAAAAATTACCAAGGACCTATAGGACACAATGGTGCTGTTCAAATATTTGTCTGCTAGTTTTCTCATCTGGAATCTGGATAGGAGTATGTAAAATTCCATAAGTGTCAACTATGAATATATTTTTGTTTATTCCTAATAATTTCTTAGATTGTTTTCCCTGTGTCATTAAGAAGTTGTTTTGAAAATTTTCTACTATAGTAGGTTCTTGAAGTATTTCCCAGGAATTGCCACTCGTGGTTTCACACCAGATGAAGGCTGTGTCAAACATACTCTCCTTATAAAATTGACCATTTTGGTAGTATACCAATGCTTTGCTCATTCAATAGCCACACATCTAAGAAATTAATTCTGTATATTTGTAGAATCTTAAAAAGCACATTGGATAATACACTTGCTTAGTATCTGAAGAAAACCTTTGTATTTTATAAACTATCAACAATTATTGATCGAACTACAGAAGGCTGAGGAATTCCGGAGCGGCAAATTTGTACTAAGTATAAATGAAACATCATATAGAGTCATAGAATGTTTTTTAAACTCTGGAAGGGACTTTTTCTATCATCAGAATGTTTTGTGGTTTGGATAGCATACTGAATATGGATGAAAAAAATCAATATTAAATGTATTTTATTTAAATTAAAAAATACATATCATATTCAAGTGCAGCAGCCCAATGGTGGCACTAGAACAATCTAAAAGTTGTTAATTCCACAGCATGCGGCCCTATATATGCAAAATGAGATGAAATCTACTATGTGCCAGAGCTCCAGATTGCTGGCTGCTTTTGCCTTCTGATATATGCAAAAGCTCAGTAAAATATGCCGTGTGAGAAAAGAAATCAGTGGGCTTATACTATTATTTCTAGTAGAAAAGTTACATTTCTTTGTCTGTGAAAAACTTTGTCCATTGTTTGCTTTTCTCTTATTTTCATTTTACATTATAAATTCCTCTTAGAGTTTAGTGGAATTTTTTAAAAGATTTTTTTTTAGATCATTACTTGTAAGGAACTAGTCATAAATCTACATATATCAGGCTTCTTAAAGCTGTATTTGCATAGCTGATTTGAAAGTAACATTTGTTATAAGCTTAAGTCTTGATGCTATTATCCCATGGCAATTAATTCAAACCTCTGTGAAATGTCAAGGATGATCTGTTTATCGTGTGACCCTTATTCTTTCCCTTGCCAAAGCGAAGGCACCAGATAAGTACTTAGATTTCAGGAAGTTGATGAACAGGCAGTTAATATCTCCAGTGATTGGTTTTTCTACTCCACCCTCCCTAATGGAATTAAAGGCATCCCCAGCTATTGGGTACCTTTTGCTCTTTTCTCCCTTTGATACTTTCTTATGGCTGCTACTAGGCTTAAATAGTAAAAATACACATTTGATCATAGACCTTCACTGCTCTCAAATTTATGTGTTTAGAGGCCTTCCTTGACCACCTTGCCACTCTCATAATGTATTTCTCAAGTGGTGTACTTTACTTCATAGCAGTTTAATCTACCTGACATTAGAGTCATTTTATTGTTTTTACAAAGCACAACTGTCACAGTTCTACTAGGATATGCCATCCAAGGGCCTTGATCGCTGTCATAAACATTGTACCTGGCATACAGTTGATACTCGATAAACATTTTTTTGAACAAATGAGTGCATTTTCTTTAAAGGCAAGGTATACCTAAACATGCCCTTCTCCAGTCTTGTGGTTCCACTGTTTGACCATAGCAGTATGTATAATTACTCATTTATTACCCCAAAGAAAAGTATTTTCCTGTTAGGAGATAATCTGTGACATGTTTGGATTTCCCTGGTGGCTGAGACAGGAAAGAATGGGCCTGAAATGCAGGAGACCTGGGTTTGATCCCTGGGTGGGGAAGATCCCCTGGAGAAGGGAATGGCTACCCACTCCAGTATTTTTGCCTGGAGAATTCCATGGACAGAGAAAGGACCCTGGCAGGCTACAGTCCACAGGGTCACAAAGAGTCAGACACGACTGAGCGACTAACACATACATACATTGCGTGTGATATGTTTATTCTGTGCTTGGAGATTGCCTGGTTAAAAATGTATGCATGAGAAATAATCAATACAAATCAAAATATTTATGTTAAGCTTTTTTTTTTTTTTCCTATGAAATGATCTCTTTAGAAATTGTGCTTTCTCTAATCTTTCCAATCTGCAGTAATATTATCTGTGAAATTGCTACAAGATTTTCTTGTAGTCTTGGGGTGTAGGGGCCGCCACATGAAAATTATACTAGGGTATTCTAGAAAAGTACATCAGGATTAATTTGTTGTTGTTTTTGTTCTGATCTATAAGCAGTTTAAATTCATACTGGCCTCTGGGGTGTGTGGGAGAGATCCTTAGACAATTGGTGCTTTTAATGATGGAGGTTCTCACAACTCTTTACATGAATATCCTGACAGGATATTGCCTTTTTGCCGCTTAGAAATGCAGGACAAAGCAGCTGACAACTGTCATCTGGAATTTTATATCATGCAAACATACTCCCTGTGTCAGTGAGGGTTTGCCTATATGATTTTAGCAGTTTCCTTCCAGTTTCTCTGGAAAGAATGGGTTAGTTCACATAAGACAGTCTCAAGACTATTGATACAATCACAAATTGAAATGGGCCGGTGGGCTCTCTGCTCATAGAGCAGCATGCCTGGCTCTCTCTGTATTTGAAGTGATTAACGATGTTGCAGCATGATGGGGAAATAGTATGCCTATAATTATAGGAAACCACAGGAGGGAGAAGCCCTTTCTGACAGTGGTCTTTGAAGCCACCCAAGTTATTTGAGTCTGAGCCATTAGAGGGGGGAAAACAGGAAGAAACAAAGTGAGACAAATATGAAGAAATCAGAACATGCAGTAGTGATACTGGTCTAGGGGGGAGACTCTGTGTGTGAGGGGAAAGAAAAATCAGTTGGGGCCGTGATAAGCTGACAGACAGGAGGAGCTATTGGTTCAGCAGTTAAAAAAGGAATCATACAAAGTCATGGAACACTTACCTGTTCTAATAGTCTCCCTATTGTTCTTACCATGTCACCCCTTCTTTCTTATCTGTAATACGGAGATAATATTTCATAGCATCTTTGTGAACCTCAGTGATACAGACAGACTTTAGTAAAAACAGAAAACACTAGTATCTGTATAGCACAGGGAATTCAGCTCTGTGATAACCTAGAGGGGTGGGATGGAGGGTGGGCAGGAAGCGAGGCTCAAAAGGAAGGAGACATGTACACTTATGGCTGATTCACGCTGTTGTATGGCAGAAACCAACATTTCACTGTAAAGCAATTATCCTCCAATTTAATAAAAATTAAAAAAAGAAAATACTATGATAATGATATGGAATAGGTGATCCTCACTGCAATCCACTCCACCTCCCAGCCCCACCCCGGCTTTGGTGAGCTTTAAGATTTACGTCTCCTTAAAACTAGGAGAGTTGAGGATTTACGGGAGTTGCAGAATCACCTTTGAGCTATGAGGGGTATGCGGGGCTCCGCTTTCCTCCCTGGTCCTGGTCGCGGCTCTGAGGAGATGGGCCCGAGACATCCCGCAGCCTGGAAACACCGTATTGACAAGTGGGCAGCCTGGCTGGAGGCTGTGATTTCAAACGGGCAGCCCAGTTCCCGTCCTGACCACTTGGTGGCACTCTCGCCTTAAGAAAACGGCTCTGCCTCAGCCCAATCCTAGGAAAAAAACCGCTTCCTCCTAGGTTAGCTTCAGTGGTTTCAAAGACAGTCATTGTTTTGAAGAAGGTCATTTGGAGAGTTCGGTGGCCGATGTGATTAGAATGTGCATGGGCGAGCCGCATTCTAGGTGCTTTGTGGGCGAACCTTAGGTGTTATCACCAGCATTAATTATCTAAGGGACATGTAGCAAACACAGGTGGGCCCTTGTTGGTTCATTTAAAAGCCAAGACTCTACAGAACGTAAATGTCCAGGTAGCCACCCAGGCCTTTACCTTCCAGTTTAATTTGGCAAGAGGCTGTAGCCCATCCTACTTCATCTATTTATAGACTGGATGTTATATGAGAAAATCTGCTCATTATTAGTTCCTCCCAATGTATGTTACACACACACAGACAAATAAGCTATAGTAAAAACAGAAAGAACTTGAAAATGCTATTGTTGAGTGTTTCCTGGTACCCAATAGTTGAGGTTTTTTTTTCCCAGCTCCATCCTCTTTACTTGCAGAATTATTTATAAGAAAAAAGACATTTTCCTTCACAGAAAGAACCATCTTTTAAATGAAATAACTACCTCTAATGTTGTCCAGAATGTTACCCAAATGACATGTTACCCAAGATGACCCACTCCTCATCACTTTCCCTGCCTTTCTTTTCCTTCTGGGACCACAAGGGATTCCAGGAAGGAATCTGGGCACAGGCTTTTACAGCTTCAAGATGACTTTCTAAATTGGAGGACATTGCAGCATTTAGCTGAACATCCTGTGTTCCGTTTTAATGGGAGCCCAGGAGGGGGCCTTGCCCACTTCTAAAGATGCTGTTGAGAGCAGTGCTTTTCTGACTCATTAATTTGGAAAGGCAAGAGGAGGCTGCCATTAAGAAATGTCTTTGCAATTAATTGTATGTAAAACCTCAAGTTTTTTTCTGAGACATTTATAGGAACTGCTCTGCCTTGTCCATGCCAGCATACTTGTGCTGGCCTTAGCACAGTGGAACTGGCCCTAGGCAAAGTTGAGTGGTTGGCAAAGTCTGCTTCTGAGCCCCTTATGATTTCATTGCTGGCCTTTCCTCTCAATGAACCTAAGGCTTCCTTCCATTTCTCTTTAAACCTTATTAGTTTTCAGTTTAATTGCCTGTGGCATTAGGGTTGCTTATTTGGGACTGTCCTTGGGTTTGGGGGTCTGGAAACTCTGTTAGGACCCAGATTCTGCCGTTTCCTTGCTTTGTAAGTTTAGGCAAATTATTTAACTTTCCTGCACTTTATGTCCTCCTGTGTAAACAGGGCTATTTTGAGCAGTAAGTAAAACACCACATTTAAAACTCAATGTCTGGATCGAACACTTAAGGTACTTGTTAAAAATGAAGGTTTCTGAATCTGATTCTAGACAACTGATTCAGAATCTTGAGGAAAAGATCCAGGAATCTCCATTTTTAAAAAGAGCTCTAGGAAATTCTTACACTCAGCAAAGGCTGAGAATTCCAGGCTTAAGGCATACAACTTCTGTGGCGTAACTGTCTTGATAAAAGGGTCTGGGGAAACAGCATAACCAAGAGGACAGGGTGAAAAACGGAGAGAGTCAGACATCGCAGCTGGGCTTCCCGGGCGGCTCTGCTACCTGCCTGCAATGCAGAAGACCTGGGTTCAATCCCTGGGTAGGGAAGATCCCCTGGAGGAGGAAGTGGCAACCCACTCCAGTATTCTTGCCTGGAGAATGTTATGGACAGAGGGGTCTGGCAGGCTACAGTCCATGGGATCGCAAAGAGTTGGATATGACTTAGCAACTAAAATCACAACAACAATAAGGGATCCCAGTTATTTTGTTGGGGAAAGATCTGGGAGCACCTGCAGGGTATGATTTGATCAGGCCTCTCCTAAATCCTATCTAGAAAGGAGAACATGGAGAATTGGTTCATTATGTTGCTGGGTAAAGTATGCAGTGCCTCCTTTCTAAAGTGAAGATGCTAAATCTATTTTACTACTTTAATTTGTTACCTTTTCCCAACTTGGTCTTACTTACTTTGGGTCCCATCTGTGTGTAAACAAGCCAAGGGTTGCTCCCCTCTACTGTGCAGGCCAGTGACACTTGCTCATTAGACCACAAGCTCTACAAGGGAAGACAGTATGATTTGTGCTCCTTTGAGATTTCAGGGTCTAGCACAGAGCACACGTATAAAGTAGGCATTTGATCAATCAGTACATGAGTTGGGTAGGAAAACACTTTCTTAACCTCTAATGCATACTAATTAACCTCCCCTTTTCTTCTTTTTGTTCACATTCATATACATACTTAAGGCTTGATCAGATTCAGGTTCCTCGAGTAACCGAACTATTTTGCAGAAGCTGATGCTCTGGATGAAGCTAGGTTACAACAGTGGAGAATTAGGGATGAACAGGTATGGAATGCAGATGTTAAGGGGAAAGAATTCAGTCTTGGCTTGCTGCTGGCCATCTTTCTTGTTTAGATCATCTAGGAGATTAAAGAGCCACTGAGCCAAAATGATACTGATTTGCAGAGCTCCCTGACCATGTGGAAAATTGAGCAACAGAGGACGGGCTGCTACCTGTGGGCTTTATTGTTGACCCCCAGTACTCAACGCCTAGCCAGGACATTTTAAGAAGTAGCAACAGAAAGGATTGCTTTGGACATGGTTAATGTTTTCTTGAGGCATGAACGACCATTGAGTTTTTCCCAGAATTCAGTATGATGGGAAAAATGCAGATTTCTGGGCCCTACTCAGAACAAACCTACAATTTGCAAACCATAGGTGTGGGGCAGGGCATAAGATAAATTCAAGAGATTCAGTTGGACTCGATCTCCATGAGGCTGTTCGGGGGGTTCAGGCCACCCCAAGTACCCCCTCCTCTTCCATACTGGGCACTAAGGGGAGTGATATCTGATACCTGCAATGTATTTACTGCTTTCATGCTCCAAACTCTAGCACTGGAGTAAGAGTATTCTTTGGTTTTATATCATATAGGCTTTGACTCCCAAGTCTTAGCCTTGCCATTTGGAGAAAACATTTTGTAAAAGATTAAAATTATCCTTTGATAGAGCAATTTTCGGTGCATAACAGAATTGAGTGGAAGACACAGAGGTGTCTTGTACACCCCCTGCCCCAACACATGCACAGCCTCCCTCATTACCAACTTTGCTTCCAAGAGAGGTACCCTTGTGTCAACTGAGGGACGTACACTGACCATCCTTGGCATCTCCAGTGTGTATTAAGGGTCCCACGAACTCATTTGTTTCAGCTGTAAGTGGTTTAAGGGTTCAGACTTCTCTCACATGTTCTGCTTGTTCCCGTTTCCATGTTTTAAGAAGGTGACAAAGAAGTTTTGTAGATTCTGTTATTCTTAACTTTAAACTCTTTATGTTAGATTGGCTGGAGACCCTAGTCATTCATTAGAGTAGTGATCTCAACACGATGTCCCTAAGCGATGAGGGTCAGCATTTCTAGTAGGAGCGTCAATGTTGGGCCCTACCCCAGACCAACTAAATCAGATGCTGGACAGCAAGCTGTGTTTTAATCAGCTGTTCAAACAATTGGAATATTGCTGTAATTTGAGAAGCACTGGACATGAGAAAAATGTTACTCATTGGCTTAACATTTTTATGAGCACCAACTGGACTGAGTGGATGATGCTTCACATAGTGGCATTTAAGGAGAAGGAAAAAAGGCTCTTTGTGGCGAGATGACAGTACTGTGAATCAGCAGTGCCATTGTCACGTTTCGTTTTTTGCCTAGACAAGTGATTTAACCTCTGGGTTTTGTGGTCCTTGTTTGTAAATTTATTATTATTATTATTATTTATTTAATCAGAGTCCAACCTCAGCTCTTGTGGGCTTAAATGAGGTTGCGGGCCAAGTGCCTTGTACATTCTGGCGGGCAGTAGATATTCAGTGACTGTCCGTTTGCTGCCCTCATAGGGCAGGGAGCAGTGTGTGATTTCAGCAGACTGCAAAACCGGGCAGGGGAAGGCTTGCGTCTCCTTTGGTCAGTGTTACAGCTCTATCAACTAGCACCGTAAATGTTGGTTATGTGAACAAACATGATGGCATAAACACAGAACACTGAACGACGGAAGGCAGTTTTACTGGCTACATTGGCCAATAACTGTGTAAATGTGAGAAGAGTTTTTGAGGCAAAGCTTAGACCCATCATAAGAAGTTTAAGGGCTGAGGCTGAGGTCCGGTCAGAAGTACAAACACCTGGGCTGAGATGGGCCAGGTGGAAGGAGGATGAGCCGAGATTTAAGATCCCCGCCCCCGGCTCAGCCTGACCCCGCGCCAGGCAGCGGGCTTAGAGCTCCACGCCCTGGCCTCGCGCTCCGTGGCCCCAAAGCCCCCTGTGCAGGCTCCATCCCGGTGCGGCAGGTGGGCCGGAGGCTCTTGCTCCGGGGTTCGCGCCGGGTCAGTGCGAGGCAAGCTGATGGCTGTAAGGCCCAAAGAGAAGATGGCGGGCCTTCAGGAGTTTTCTGGAATGACCCAGGACCGACCCCACAAACAGCCCGAGCAGCACCGGTTCGCTGCATCACCCTGATTGTCGACGGACACCGTCTTAAGGCCCACCAGACTGTATCGGCTGCGTGGAGTAAGTTCTTGTACAAAATTCTTCCAGGAGTTTACTCGGGAACTTTGGGTGGAGATAGAAGGTGTTAATATGTAAAATGGACCTTTCCTCGTTTAATGGAGGTCAGGTAAACGGCACCATTAATAATACAAGGGAGAGAAGCCAGTGATGTATGCAAAACAGCTGAGGTTATACCAGTGCTGGACGGCTCTCAAAGCCTTTGAAGTCAGATACAGAAGGTGAATACGGTGCTTTTCTTATGTTGGCAGTATGCAAGTTTCGGGGGAATATAGTGTGACCTTTTTGAATGACAGTGAAAAAAAATACTAGGACCTGAATTTGCTTTGCTGGAGTTGCATCAGTGTTTATTTAAAGCTGTGTGTGTGAAGGTTCTTGTTAGGAAGCTGCGGTTGCCTTAGAGATTTTTCCTCCCCAGCCTATTGAGGTGTAATTTACATATAATACAATTCACCCCTTTTAGTGTTGAGCTTGAATTATGGTAATTGTATACTGTAGTGCAACCAACCACCGTAAGCAAGATATAGAAACATTTCCATCACCCTGAATTTTCTCATGACTCGGCAGCAGGCCCTGATCCCCAGCCTCAGGCAACCACTGATCAGATTTTTATCACTGTAGTTTTGTCTTATTTAGAATATCTTATAAAAGGCCCCTGCAGTATGTAGTGTTTTGTGTTTCAGTTTTTAAACTTAGCATTATATTTTAGAGATTTGTCCCTGTAAATTATGGGTATTACTATTTTATTCCTGTTTTTGCTGAGTAATATTCCATTGTGTGGATATGAACATCTGTTGATGGACATTTGGGTTGTTGCTAGTTTTTGGCTATCACAGATGAAGTGGCTCCAAAAAACAATTAAGGGCTGTATCATTAAGTACTGTATAAGGAGAATAGGATTCTCATACTAAAATATCATGCCAATTAAATGAATATAGCCTTAACAGACTATGAGTAAATCTTTAGGGGAGATTTAAACAATTTCAAGTTATGAAATAGAATGTTGAGCTCCATTGTTGAAAATGTTTTGACAGGCTGGAATCCAGGATAAATCAACTTTGAAAGACAGATTTTTTCTCCTTTCATTTTCCTCATGATTCATTTGTTTTTGACTCTTTTCAAAATAAGAGTTGCCAAAAAAAAAAAAAAAGGGTCTGCAATAAAGTTCAGTATGTTTACTCATTTTCCTCCTCCTTTTCTTCCTTGTCTTCCATCCCATCTCTTATTTGAGTTCTGACTATATACTAGCTATATTAATTACCTTATCAACTTTATCAAACTAATGATCACAGCATCTGTGGTGTCACCACCCCATTTTAGAGATGGAAAGACTGAGACCCTGAACTGAAAATTATATTAACAAAACCAGGACTGGAAATTAAGGCTTATTTCTTAGCCTGTGATTTTTCCACTACATCACCTGGTAGAAAAATCTTATTTCTTCCTGGCCACACACAATTACCTACTCATCCTATACTTAGCGAGGGTAGGTGAGCTTACTTACTTTCAGGCGAAAGAGGAACAGAGTATTGCTAGAGCTTGGGGCAATAGGAAAAGGGAGAAGATCTTTTCTTTCAACTAAGAAGAGGAAATGCGAATGTCATGATGGAAAATACTCGGAAAGGCTTTGATAACTGAGGAATTGACGAAGGAACTCTCTCATGCTCTTTTCCTTGGTTGCTTCTATTCCAGGATCCATGATTTGAGCTTAACATTTCCATGACCTCTGACATGCTGTCTGTGTCTTCTCCTGCTCCTCCTTCATTCATGGAAACTTAAAGTTTGTGTCTTCCAAGCCATTTCTGATCAGTCTAAGCAAAAGTGATCTCTCCTTTGAGTTCTTTGCTCTGTTTGACATTCACTAGGTACTTAATTACATATTTTTTTGTGGTAGCAAGAAATTAGCTAAATAAAAGCTGTTCAATATTGGATAAGTATATGGTTTCACAACCACAATAGGATTGTAGCAGTCCCATTAAAAATGGCAAGCATTTAAAATAACAATAAAAGTGAAATAACTAATATTTATTGAAAAACAATAACTGTGCATCATTATTTCATCTGTTTCCCACATGAACTTTATGAGATGGGTATATTATTATTCCTGCTTTATAGATGAGGAAATGAAGGCTTAGAAGGATTAATTTCCCAAAATTGATATAACTGGAAAATATAATCCAAAAGGGAAAATAAAGATCAACATAATCCTACCATCCAATAATAATTATGCTTAAAGATTACATAGATTGAAAACAGAGACCCGTTTTATAAACTTAAAGTGCTTAACAAAGTGCTAGTCAAATAATGACTACTCAAGGTATATTTATTGAATAATCCAATACATTCCACAGAGACACACTGAATAACTCACAAGGGAGTTGAATTATATTTTCTTGACTTGGAACTTAATTTAGCTTTCTCTGGGCTTACCTGGTGACCCAGATGGTAAAGAATCTGCCTGCACTGCGGGAGACTCGGGGTTGATCCCTGGGTTGAGAAGATTCCACTGGAGAAAGGAATGGCAACCCACTCCAGTATTCTTGCCTGAAGAATTCCATGGACAGAGGAGCCTGGTGGGCTATAGTCCATGGGGTTGCAAACAGTTGAACAGGACTGAGAGACTCACACTTGCATTTCACTTTTCCTTGCCACACAGCTGACTGTCCACTATGAGGTTTTCTACTTACTAATGTCAAAGACTGTTGTTATAAAGAAATTCTAGTCATAGGAAAAATCATAGCTTCCCCAGCCCTATCCTTTACTTTATAAAAAGAAACCAGAAAGGATAAATGTTTTCTTAAGTAAACTTTACAGGCTCTAAAAGTTGCATTTTTAGAAAAATTTTATTCAAACCACTTATGGTTCTGTAATGTCCTCTGTAGAAAAAGATCTTTAAATAGCCTCTTTGTTTCTGAAAAATTGTTCTTCCTTTGGTCCATGAAGATTTAATTATATTCATTTTTAAAAAAACCACAGCTTTGGCCATATTTTCCTCTCCTGTTGAATTGTTGGTCTATTCTTTAGTAAAAAGACTCGCGCTTTTGTTTGGATCCTTCTCTTTCTTCTTAGCCTTTCTTCAAAAATGGACGTTATGCCAATAATCTTAACTGGGAGTGCCATAGAAAGCAATGGCCGAGAGCATGAGATTTTTGGAGTTTCAAATGTTCATTCCATTACTTTTTTGCCTTGTGATCTTGGACAAGTTACTTAGTTGCCTCAGTTTTCTCATCTGGAAAATGGTGACTATAATGTTTTCTACTTGAAAGGGTTATTTTGAAAATATCTCGTAATAGACATGAGATGAAAGATGCTTAGGATACTGCCTGACTGATGTTTAAACATAAGAAAGGCTTTCTTTTCTCTAAAATATTATCTACCAGAAGATTGAGTGGCGTTAAACTAGAAGTTCATCGGAAGCCCCTCATAAAGGATACACTGTAAAATAGAGTTAAGGTTTGTGGAAAACAAGCAAATAAACCCTATAGACCTCATTGAATGTTAGTTTTGGATACTTATAGAGTTCATCTGCCATTATAGGTTTTATTTTATTTATTCATTTCATTATAGGTTTTAAAAAGAAGCAGAACTATTTAGCTTGTAATTGTTCCTGGGAGTTTGACCTCACAACTTTATGTATTGTATGCCACTGTTTACCAGAATTTTAGTTCCTAAGAAAGGAAAATTCTGTGTGTTTGAGTTTGTGGAAATTAGGAATATATTCCTGCAGGATGATGAAAAGAGTGAGTGCCCTAAGGTAATGCTGATGAGTACTTGAGGCGTGGGGTAATACTGTTATTGATCGCATTTGCACAAATTCAAACAGTTGAGACAGAAAAGAACTTGATGAGCTCTGGAAAGCAGTTCGTCATCTCTAAATGTGCATCCAGAGATGATAAAGATGTAATGACAAAGACACATGTGAAGAATTCAGATAAAATTATTTCAAATAATTATGTGCTCAAGTTGGCTAAAAACATTTTAGGAATCTTCTTATTGAGAAAATGGGGGAATCTGGTATATATGGTATATATGGTAATGAGCTCTAAAAAAAAAGTCAAAATAACATTGGTAACAATGTATTTTTTAAAGGACTAAATCTTTTCTATTTTTTAATAATTTTTTTTAATTGAAGGGAAATAGCCTTACAATGTTGTGTTGGTTTCTGCCATACAGTAGCACCAATCAGCAGTAATTGTACATATGTCCCCTCCCTGTTGAGCCTCCCTCCCCTCCTTCCAGCTCACCACTCTAGGTCATCACAGAGCGCTGGACTGGACTCCCCATGTCATATAACAGCTTCTCACCAGCTATCTGTTTCACACAGGATGATGTATATGTGTTGATGCTACTTTCTCCATTCTTGCTACCCTCTCCTTCCCCTGATGGGTCCACACATGCATTCTCTACATGTGCGTCTCTATTCCTTCTCTGCAAATAGGTTCATCAGTACCATTTTTCTAGATTCCATATATATGTGTTAAGATGATATTTGTTTTCTGTCTTCACTGTGTACAATAGGCTCTTGGTTCATCCACCTTACTACCACTGACTCAACTTCATTCCTCTTTATGACTGAGTAATATTCCATTGTATACATGTACAGCATCTTTATCCATTCATTGGTCAGTGGACATCTAGGTTGCTTCCATGTCCTGGCTATTATAAAATAGCGCTGCAGTGAACACTGGGCTACATGTGAAAAAGAGCAGATCTTCTTAAAAGTAATCAACCTGATAGTTTGAAATCATTCAGTCAGGTCTTTTGTTCCCACAAGGGCTTTATTTTCCCCTCTTAATTTACCGTTTTCTCTTTCCGTTGATCTTTTGAGTTATTAAAATGTAATAAGCACAAATATGTCTTCCTCCTCAAAGCACAGACTGTGACTAAAAGTCCTCATCAATGTTCTTTTTCCTCCTGTCTAAACCGACCAACTTTAAATATACACATACACAGTCACATACACATATACTTCTTTGTATTGTTAAAAAGGTAAACTCTATGCAATTTATGATGATTTATCACATGGTAGAGTTTTATTCATAATTCACTTCTTTTTTTTCTACATATTATCATTTTATCAGAGGCTCAGTCCCACATTTGATAATGTAGGAAATAGCAATTTTGTAAAACAGGTGAAATACAACTAACAGTGATATTCGTGAAGTCATAAGTTAGAGTTAAGCCAAGAACTTCGATTAAGTGTATTCACAATTTATTTCTGTTTGGCATGTTCTATGTTCTAGGTACTGTTTTAAGGACTGTACAATCATTATCTCATTTAATCCTCACAACCACATTTTTAGATAGGTACTATTTATATCTATTTTTTAAAGATGAGAATTTGAGGCACAGAGCAGTTGAGCAGTTTTCTTTTGGTCAAATAGCTAATTACAGAATCAGCATTTGAACTAAGAGTCTGACTTCAGAGTCCAAGTCTTTAGCTCGACATGGGTAGATGCTCTTGTTTGTTTACTTAAAACTTTTTTGTAATTAGAAAATGCAATACATGTTAATTATTAATGAACAATAAGATATATAAGTTGTTAAAACCTCAGACTATGGTAACATTGATAACCCACCGGTTTTCATGGGCTTCCCTGAAGGCTCATGGGTAAAGAATCTGCCTACAATGTAGGAGATGCGCCTTCAATCTCTGGGTCAGGAAGTACCCTGGAGAAGGAAATGGCAACCCAATCTAGTATTCTTGTCTGGAAAATTTCTTGGACAGAGGATCTGGCAGGCTACAGTCCATGGTGTCACAGGAGTCGGACACAACTTAGTGACTAAACCACCATGGTAAAATTGATTTAAATTGATGCTAGTCCCTACTAACCTACCAGTTTCCAAAGATATGGCTACTATTAGAATTCGTTGTATATTATTTGTCATATTTCTCTATCTTGTGACTAATTATATGTTGTGGATCTTTTTCCATGAAAGGACAAATGGTTCTGCCTTAATTTATCTTACTGGTGCTATAGTATGGATATACCATAATTTATTTAGTTATTATACAATTCATTGCTATTTATTTATAGTTGTGAGAAAATAGAAAACTATATGGAAATAAATATCCTAATCTTTACCATTGCTGTAAATGCAAATTTCATTTTTCTAGTTTAGGCCCCAAACCTTGGCATTGTCCTCTTTCTCTGACTCAGAAATTGTTGTATCCAATTCAACAGCAAATCCTATTGATTTTAATTTTTATGTATATAAGCAGATTCTATTTTTTAAATAGACTGGCCATTTCTCAGTCTCTCTCACTACCAGCATCTGATCTAAACCATCATTGCCTCTTACCTAGATTATTGTTATCATCTTCTAGCAGTGTGTCTTCTTCCCAATGGCAGCCAAGAGTCATTTTTAAAAACTCAGATAAAAATCAGTCAGGTCAAAGCTCTTCACTGTCTCCCCATTTAACTTGCTAAAATCCAAAGTGCTTGCCATGGTCTTTAAGACTCCCCATAAACCAGCATCCTGCTACTTTTCTGACCTTGAACTCTGCCACTCTTCCCCTGGAATCACAGCACACCAGCCAGACTAAAATATTTGCTATTTCTTGAATGTCATAAGCACAGTTTTTCCTTAGAATCTTTGCATTTGTTGTTTCCACTGCATGGAAACCTTCAAGTCCTACCCCTCCCCATTCTTGCCCTGCTCCTTATTTCTGTTCAAATGTTGCTTTATCCTATTTGTTCAATGAGTGTTGAATGGACATATCTATCCATTTGAATAAATGCTTGTGTACATTTCTAGATGCAAAATTACTTCCTTTTGCCCTAATTGCTATTGTTTGTTTTTTTCAAATCCTTTGTTATTATACTCCTTCCTCCCACACCTTTGCCTGTTTTATTTTAGTGTTTTCATGCCCCTCTTCAGAATGGTTCTGTGAGTCTGTCTACTGTTTTTACCGTGGAAGACTGGCTTGAGTTCTCTCCCTCTTGGGATCTCGGAAGGAAAAGGAAGCTCTAGGCAGCTGGTCTGATCCCCGCGGGCCTCTTCACAAGGCTGTGATTTCAAGAGTGACCTTGGGGTATGACAGGGTTGTTATTAAACAATTTAATAGATGAAAGAATCACTTCATACTTCAGTCACATTTATTTTTCCCCAAATGTCTGGCACTAAGTTGTAAATACTCAATACCACGAGGGAAATTTATATAAAAAAAGATCTGATTTATCATATTGGTTTAAAATTTCTAGAACATATATTGAAATTGTGATAGATCAAAGACATCCTGGAATTTTAATCATGAAATAAAATCCCTGCCTGTGTGTACCTTTTTAAAAAAAATTACAGCACATTTGTGTATCCTTATTACTATCCTTTTAAGAAAATAATATGAATATTAGTATACATTAGATAATTTGTGATTTGCTTTATCTTTTGGATCACTGAGATAACAATGATAACCATGAGTAATTGGAATCATAAAACCATGGAAATTTTGTAGAAGAGCTCCTTTATTTAATTCCTTACTTTTACAAAAAGGGAAACAAATCTTCAGAGGTAGGTGACTTATTCAAGGTCACACGGCTAGTTAATGGCACAGGCGGGTCTTCTGACTCCCCAAACAGTGCTTAGCAATATCCATGGAGCAGTGTCTATGAACCAAGCTCTGTGATACAATGAAATTCTATCCGCTAGATAATTCCTGTTCCTTCCAATTGCCCTGACACCCTGCCGTTTATTTAGATGACGTGATCTGGCCTCATATTTCTTCTGGAGCTGGCAGGATAAGGATCCCCCTATTAGGGTGCTTAATTTTGTGCTAATGATCCTTCTTTCTGTCTGAAGTCTTCAGGTTACCGTTTTTTCAAAGGAACTCTCTGCCGCATGTCCTTTTCCACTGGCTGCACGATGTGCACATTGGTGCCTCCTGCAGCCTTCGTCTTTTTAATTGCCTCTCCTTCCTAATGAAGCCTGTATCAGCTCCAGTGCTAATTGAACTTCGTCCTTCATTCAGACTGTATTATTAAACAAATAGTCACAGTGTTTGGTCTCACTTTAATAGGATGTTTGCTTAACATCAAAAACTTATTAGTAATCCATTGAAAAGGCAATTAATGGAGGACATGTGGGTAAGGAAATTGAACTAGTTTGCAGCGCAGGACAAAAGAATGGCAAAGACGCTGGTGTGCTGAGGTTTAACTGTCTGTGTCCTGGAAGTTGCAAACTGAGGGTTAAATTAGTATTGTCAACCCAAGTTGATAGTTATTTTTTTTTATATGAAGTAACATATACATGTTTGATATTGAATTGAAGGATAAGCTGGTTGTCTGTCTCCCTTGATCCTAACTAATCTCTCTTTCTTTTTAGCACATAGACCTAAATTTTGTTGTTTTTGTTGTTTAGTCCCTAAGTTGTTTCTGACTCTTCTGGGAACCCAGGGACTGTAGCCCACCAGGCTCCTCTGTTCATGAGATTTTTTTAGGCAAGAATATTGCAATGGGTTGCCATTTCCTTCTCCAGGGGATCTTCCTGACTCGGGGATTGAACCCATATCTCCTGCATTGGCAGGTGGATTCTTTACCTTTGAGCCACCCAGGAAGCCTAGATTTAAATTTATCATTATATAGGATATTGATAGGTTAGAAGAAGCAAGCACCTTATCTGTAATCTTGTCACCCAGAGATAACTCTTAATAAGATTTTGGTGTATACTCTTCCATGCTCCATTTTAACACACATTTACAGCCTCAAAATTGGATCATCTACTGTATTGACCTATCGTTTGTTAAATTTTAATTGGTGGTATGTCCTGGACAATAAGTAGAGACCTATGTATCATATTCAATAGCTTTAGCACACTTTCTTGGACAGATAGGCTGTAATTTATTTCATCATATTGTTGAAGGCTTAGAAACAAGTGCCTCTTACCTGTTTGTTTGCATAGCCTTAATTGAGTGTCATTATTTGGGTAATATTAATATTAGGAAACCAAATTGACAGACTGCTCTGTTGTAGGACAGTTATCTGTGGTGTGAATATATATAATATTTGGTGTTATGAAAATGCAGATTTATATCCTATGTAGCAACTTTTATATGAGTATCAAATTTCCTTTACTTGTAATTATACCAATAAAATCATGATACAACAGGAGGCTGATCAAGAAATAGTCTTAAGATAATGGCTTAAGGTATAGATTTCATCCTACCTGTGTACTCATGAGGATAAATGCTAACACAGTTCAAAGGGAAAACAAAGTCTAAAAATATGAACCTAATGATATTTGGCAATTGAGTAAGGCATAGCAGACCAAATTCTTTTTATGATCCATGTTAAATAGATATGAGAGAAGAGGATCCAATAATGGGTTAGTCCATTTGTTCCACAGACCTTGGATATGACTGTGAAACTCCCATCTGCACTAATGTGAGTCATGCATGGCTGAGTCCCCAAGCAATATTTAGTAAATGAATAGTATTACTGCCTGGCAGTGACCCTTTTAGAAAGTGCTGTTGTTTGGAAGAACCTAAATAGATATATATATACTCTGGCTTAGCTAGGATTATGATGCATAAAATGTTGGTAATAGGTTTAAAAGATTAGCATAGATTGGTGCTTTTCCTTGAGATCATTCCTTATATATAAAAAATTAAATGTTATTTCTAATGTCATCATAAAAGTGAGATTGGAGGATTATCGATTTTTGGAGGCTTTTACTAGATAGCTTGATAATTGACTCTCAAGTTTTTAGCACTGGGCCCTGGGTTTTCTGTTTACCTTGCTCAGGCAATTTGGTGTAGTTAATTTTAATAGCTGTATTTACTTTTAGGGTTTATACTTGGGTAGAAAGATACCTCTAGTCAAAACCTCATAGAATTATTTTCTCTCTTTGAATCAAAACCATGCAATAGTTTAAAATAAGAATTTCTCTAAATTAAATGAAGAGAGCAGAGTGCAACATCTTTTAACATGTTTACAACTCCATGAGATAGAAATGTCTGCGGACTGGAAAGAAAAACAGAGATAAAAGTAGTTAACATATTAGATGGTAAATTGACACATGTTTTTAGTAAAGAATAAATACAAATTGCAGAAAGAGGGCTTCAGATAAGGTTTTTTTTTTTTTTTTTTTTTAATGCTTCCAGAAAGCTGTGAGTTGCTCATCTGTCAAAAGATTTGGCTAGAAAAATAGTCATTGATCATGTTGACTCATAAATGTAATCAGTCAGAAATCCCATGTTGCTCCATAGGCTTCTAAGAGAGAAGGAAAGAAACAAAGGCTGAAAATTATGAAAGATGCATTCTCTAGCACTGGCGAAGCCTACCTCCTCTTTCTACTCTTCCTTCTCCTCTTTATTTTTATATCCACAAACTTGGTGGTGGTTGTCTTTTAGGAGATGTGTTTTCATCATATGCTATGGATCTCTCAGTGTATCTTAGGCTGACACTTTGTTCCTTTTACTCTGGCAATTAAAGTAGCTACAAATATTTTACAAAAGACAGTTATGGGACTTCCCTAGCAGTCTAGTGGCTAAGACTCCATGCTTCCACTGTAGGGGGCATGGGTTTGATCCCCTGTTGGGGAATTAAGATCCCACATGTTGTGCAGAGTGGCCAAAGAAAAAGAAAAGTTATGATCAGAGGATTCTTCTACTTATTGTTGTTAAAAGGATTTGTAATAAACACCCAAACTGTGACTTTTTAATACAATACATGATCCTTGAAAAAAACAGAAACCCATAAAGTAAAAAGAAAGCAAGAATAATTGATAATTCCTTGTTTAGGGCTGTATCATAGTTCTTCGGGCAAGAATATTGAAGTGGGTTGCCATTTCCTTCTCCAGAGCATCTTCCTGACCTAGGTATCAGATCCAGGTCTCCGATGTCTACCTGCACTGCCAGGTAGGTGCTTTATCACCAGGGCCACCTGGGAAGCCCTCATCATAGTATTAAATGGTTTTAGTTCATCCCAGTCTTTTTTTCTGTCTAATATGGGTACACATATATATTATTGATACTATAATAGAATAACATTGTGATAAACCCTTCTATAGATACATTTGGTATACAGTTCTGATCGTTTCCTTTGGGATAATTAAAATTACTTTAAATTTTTAAGTCACCTTGGGGCTTAGGATTGGAGAAAGGGATTGTTGAAACTGAAGCTGTTAATTAGAGGAGGGAGGGAGTGATGACTTTTGAAATATTTCCTCCATTCCAGTTTGTTGTTGATAGTGTGAGGTTATCTCTGGCTCACCTATAATTCTGAGGACCGGAGTTCATAGTGAGGCCATGCATGCTCAGTCGTGTCCCACTCTTTGCAACCCCATGGACTGTAGCCCGCCAGACTCCTCTGGCCATGGAACTTTCCAGGCAAGGACACTGGAGTGGGTTGCCATGCCCTCCTCCAGGGGGTCTTCCTGACTCAGTGACTGAATCCACATCTCCTATGTCTCCTGCATTGGCAGGCAGATTCCCTACCACTGAGCCACCGGGGAAACTGTAGTCAGGGCATATAAGGAAGAAAAAGTTAAGAGAAGATTCTTATGCATGTAAATCAGTCCTTAAAAGTTGTGTAGAAAAGTGAAAGCTTATTTGAGATTATTTTATGCTATAAATATTCTGATCTACAAATTTGATTTTTTTTCACTAGGGAAAATATGAATCACAGAGTGTTCTGGGTACTCTTTCTTTGAAAGAGAACACGGGTTTAGTAATAGAGACTCACAAATGCAGAGATAAGAGAAATAGGAAGCTTTGCTTTTGTAGACATACTGAAGTGGAAAATAGAAAAGCCGAAATCAACAACAATAACAACAAAAAAATGCCACATCCATTTGGTCTAAAATACATGTATATATAACACAACTTTCCAAGCATAAAACGGAAATTCTAACCAAGGGAGTGAAAGGAATACCTTTTGAAAAATTGCTGAAATAGGGCTGTTGTAGAAATAGTTTTATTTCCCCTTTAGAAGATCTATTTACTACAATTCTGGGAATGAGAGGGATGATTTTGAATAAAAAATAGAGCCATTTAAGATGTGCACGGTACCAGAATTTATGAAGATTGGTTTGAATTAAAACTAAATGTCACCAGCAAATAGAAGCCAACAGAAATGTACATTTCATTTATTGTATTGGGAATTGGGGAGGGGAACAGGGATGGGCTTATTCTTACAGCTCTTTTCTACAGCACTAATTTGTATGAGTAGAACTTAGACCTTACAAAAGCTACAAAAGCATGCATTTCCCTAGAATCTTCTCAACTGTTCAGATTAATTTATTAATTGGCAAGAGTTAGAATCATACCTCCCACTTGGACAGAGTGCAAGAGGGAAAACTTCAGATGTTTAATGGAATCATTCATGCAGCAAATCTGTCCTAGTACCTATTCTTAGCTAGGTGTCATCCTGGCCATTGTAAGTACATTACTGGACCAGACAGACAGGTCCTGTCTTTGGCAGCTTCTAGAGTTTGAAGACCTATAATACACAGAAAGAGAAGGACAATTGCTCTGTCACCAGTTAAAAGTGGATGATTGGTAGATGTTGGAGGGGACACCTTAGACTGGATAGTCAGGAACGGCCACTGTGTCACATTTGAGAGGGTCTTCCCAAATAATTCTGCAAGTCTTTGTCTTTTCCCCTGCAATTTCGAAAAGGCCTCCTTATATGTCTTTTCCCTTCTTGTTGAAGGCTTACTTTTATGATTTGTTTTGACTGAAGAATTGTAAAGCTGAAATAAAGATGCGGTTAAAAAAAAAAGCTGGAGATGCATTTTTTATAAGTCACAAGCTCAGGTGCACCATCATTTCCTCAGCTCTAAGAAAATCTTAAATTACTTTTTATTAGAGGGAATTACTGCAGCTCCAGATCTTAATGATTGCTGAACAGGAGGTTTTTTTTTTTTTTTTTCTAAACACCAAGTAGCTGCCAGTTTTAATTTTCTTGTAGAATTTACACATTAAAAACATTGTTTTAGCAGTTGAACAGAACTGTCTCTTGTATCCAAGGGACAGTGCCAGAGTATGAAATGTACATCTTGGTTTGATTTCTTCCCCTCCAGCCTGATTCATGAGTAAAAACCAGTGTTGCACTTTATGATTAGAGGGCTAGTGTTCAATACTAATAACTATGCAAAAATAAAATTCCAACTTCACCCTTTAATATCTTCATGCCCAGAAGTCATATAATTTGAAAGTCTGAGAGCAAGCCAACTGCATTCCTGGTATCATTTCTTGATGATGCTGTGTGTTTCTTTAGAATAGATTATTAGTGCAATAGTTTTGGCACTTGGGATTTCAAGGACCAGCAAATTGGTGAAAAAGTAGATTAAAAAATATTTATCTAGGGTTTGTTATATGTCAGACTTTTTTTTTTCCTGGGGATAGACAGCAGTGAACAACAAAGAAAAGAAATAGGCACAAGTTACCACCCTCACATAGAGTATATTCAAATGAGGGGAAGTATTCAACAGTAATTACTCAACAAGTAATGTCAAATGGTGATAGAGACTAAGAAGAAAAATAATAGAGAAGGGTTAGACAGACAGTCAGGGTCAAGGTGAGGCTTACAATTTTAGAAAAGTGAAGGAAATTCTAAGGAAAGCTTGGAAAATTCTTACTGAGTTTTTAGTTTTGAGTATAGAAGGGAGAAAGGTGAGGAAGCAAGCCAAGCAAATATCTGGGTAGATGGGACCAGCAAGTGCAAAGGCCCTGAGGCACATTCATGTCGGGTACCATTCAAGAGCAGTAAAGAAATCAGTTTGGCCAGTGTAGATGGGGTGTAGGAAGGAGGTCAGATCAGAGAGGATGCGAAGAGAAGATAGATCATGTAGATTCTTAGAAGCCATTATAAAAACTCTCTGGCTTTTGGAGTCAAGTGGAGAGTCATCTCAGGATTGTAAGCAGAGAATGCCATGATTTTACTTTCTAAGAATATAATGAAGGAAAGCAAGGGAGGTAGCAGGAAGATCCATTAGGAGACTGAATAATCCAGTCTAGAGGAGATGGTGGCTTATAGCAGAGCAGTATCAGTAAACGTGGTAAGAAATTGATTTTTGGATATGTTTTGAAATCCGAGCCAGAAGATTTTATTCTCATATTGAATGAGGGGTATATGATAGAAGAGTTTAGTCCCAGGCTTTTGGCTGGAGCAACTGGATGGTAGAATTGCCATTTGCAGAGAATGGCCCTACTGGCTGGTGAGGGTTACAGGTTTTTAGGAGAGAATCAGAAGCTTGGTTTTGGATATGTTGGTTTGAGGTGCCCATTGGATATCTGGGGGAGATGATAGCTCCCACAGGATACTGGGAGTGAGTTGGAGGCATCTGTTAGGGAGCAGTCAGTACTGGTGAGCAAAGAGGCTCTGCTTTCCCTTATGCCATTTGTGACTTGCATAAGAATTGTTGGCAGCCCCTTAGCATTGTAACCTAGTTTAAAGCCAGGACTCTTAAATTTTTTCTCTACTGTAATTCTGGATAGGTAATGATTTTATGTTTATATTTACTTTTTATTGATACTTTTTCTCCTGCTACTCATCACAACTGTGCAGTTTCTTCTTATCCTTATAGTGTTTCCTCAAGCATATGGGTGAGGGGGTGAAGGTCTAACACTGATTTATTGGCCACGGGAAAGCAATGCCATTTTGATTTTCCTCTTGAAAGAGGCTCTTTTTGAGAGAGTTTTTTGTTTTTTTTTTTTTTTTACCTTTCCAATTAACCATCTTAGAGTTGATTATGATTTTAAGCTTCATGGTGCAATAATCTGTAACATTTGTATCACGCCATTATCTCTTCCCGAGTACTTTGTGAGCATTTGTTAATTGCTTGCCATTCATCCCACAATGAGTAAAGCTGAATTTACATTCACTGTAGGGGTTTCCCAACAGTGGGGGTTTGAGCCGTAAAGTGACTGCCCATCAAACACCTGGCTGGTCAGGGAAAAGGGATTCATAATGCAAGTAATGATGATGGCCTCATCTCCATTAATTATTACTATTTTAGTACCTGTAGCAGTCTCCTCCTAAGAGCCAGAACCCCAAATGAAAGAGGTGTTTTCTTTCCCTAGAGATCATAAATGATATGACTAACTTGATGAACAGATGGGCCACTATTAAGCACCAAGAGGATAAATGAGGCAGTGGACCAAAGTTGCATTAAATTACACTTCTAATTATGAAAACAGGGAACTTTTACCCCAGAGGTCTTTAAAGCAGTACTTAGTAATCTGGTACAGTAAGAGTAGAAGCATTTGGCTGACTGACTAAATATGAAGGCAGCTTCATTTTTACTTGTGGTGTTGGAGGATTCAGGTGAATGTGTTTTACTTATTTTAATTCACTCATTAGGAAATTTATTGACATGGTCTATATGATACATACTTCATAGGCTCAAGAAGATATAGCAATGTATAAAACAGACTAACACCCCTGCCCTTATGGAACTTTCTAGGGTGGAGATAATGTAATTAACATTTATTGATGCTTTCCATTGCCAAACCCACTTCTATTACTACATCTAAGAAATCATTTGATAACAGTCATCTTGTTATTATCCACATTTTGCAGAAAAGAAAACTAAGGTACCAAGAGAATAAGTTATTTGTTCAAATGCATTGTTAGTGCATGGTGGGACTTCAGTCAAAGAGAACCACGCTGCTTCAACTTAATTTTGTTTTCTCTATGAAGTGTTGGAGATAAAGGGGGTAGTTGGTTTGAATAATTCACATTGCTACTTACAATGATAACATTCAGCATATTGATTTTAAATTCTTGGGAGCCAGAATGCATGCATCCGGAATTATGTCACAGGTCAGAGAAAAAATGGTCTCACCTTGTTTTTCTCCAAGTTTTTGCCTTGGGCAAGTAGGACTTGGGTTACTCAGTTCTCACATATTCTCTTTCCTGTTCATCTATATTTAATGAAGACAGCTGGTTCTTTGAGATAAATCTTATTTCTAGGATTTTAGGAGATGATAATTCAGAGCTGGCCTAAGGCAAAATTGTAAAGTATGTTGAGTTTAGGGATCTTTGAACATCCTAGTCTCTCACCATGTTCCCACCTTTTTACTTACTTGTATGACCCCTTCTCCTTCATTTCTACAAACAAAATGAATAATAATAGCTTAAATTTAACTCTTTCTCCCCCCACAATAACTTTACATTTGTGTGTTTCAAGAGGGATTTTGCTTTTCATGATGAAATTTCATGCAAATAATAGATCACGACTGAGGCCTTAAAGAATTTTTCCAAACATTTTTATTGTCTTTAAAGAATTACTATGCAGCGGAAAGAGTTGAGACTTTCATGCTGGGTGAAAGGGAAAGTCGCTCAGTCGTGTTGGACTCTTTGTGACCCCATGGACACTGGGTTTTGGTTTTGACCCAGTCATTTATAGATTGTGAGTTGCTGGGCAACTCACAATAAGCCTCATGGGAGGCTTATGTTCCTCATCTAATTAGGATGAAATAATTTCTTATATATATGCAATGTCTTTTTTCCATATCTGGTACTCATTAAGTGCTTAATAAATGATTGCTGTTAATAATTCATTCAACAGATGTTTGAATACTTATTGTGTATAGGCTAGGTTCTGGGAAGAGAAATTCTGGTACAATTTCAATATTGTGGGTACTAATGGAAAGGATGAAAGTGGCATTCACTGTGAGCCTCAATCACTAGGGTAGGTATGTCCTTCCCATATCTTCTCACTCACCCCACCCTGCTTCATAGGTGAGAAATATGATAACTTAAAACAGTTTTCTTAGTGCCCATCAGTCCTCTTCTGGTAATAATTGCCTCCTTTTAACATCTAGCCATTTGTCTATCCTAAGCTTTAAGAAACTGGCCATGAATGTTGCTAGTTCTATTCCTTTGGGTTCCTCATTGTTGCATTTCCCTGCTGTGTTCCTCTGTAAGATGAGGAGTTTGGGCATTCTGATCCAGTGTCTGTCTTTTTGTTGTGCTGCATCCCTAAAATAGTCATGACCTGAATAAGGTTCTAGTGGAGACGAAAGTGCAGGGAGTGGATTCCAAAACTAAGTCTAAGTAGGGAGCAATATGCCAGCAAATTTGGAAAACTCAGCAGTGGCCACGGGACTGGAAAAGGTCAGTTTTCATTCCAATCCCAAAGAAAGGCATTGCTAAAGAATGTTCAAACTACTGCACAATTGCACTCATCTCACAAGCTAGCAAAGTAATGCCAAAATTCTCCTAGCTAGGCTTCAACAGTACATGAACTGAGAACTTCCAGATGCTCAAACTGGATTTAGAAAAGGCAGAAGAACTGGAGATCAAATTGCCAACATCTGTTGGATCATCAAAAAAGCAAGAGAGTTCCGAAAAACATCTACTTCTGCCTTATTGACTACACCAAAGCCTTTGATTGTGTGGATCACAGCAAACTGTGGAAAATTCTTAAGGAGGTGGGATTACCAGACTACCTTACCTACCTCCTGAAACAGGAGGTCAAGAAACAGCAGTTAGAACTGGACATGGAACAACAGCCTGGTTCCAGATTGGGAAAGGAGTTCGTCGAGGCTGTATATTGTCAACCTGCTTATTTAACTTCCTTGCAGAGTACATCATGTGAAATGCTGGGCTGGAAGAAGCACAAGCTGAAATCAAGATTGCCAGGAGAAATATCAATAACCTCAGACATGCAGATGACACCACCCTATGGCAGAATGCCAAGAGGAAGTAAAGAACCTCTTGATGAAAATGAAAAGAGGATAGTGAAAAAGCTGGCTTAAAACTCAACATTCAAAAAACTAAGATCATGGTGTCCAGTCCCATCACTTCATGGCAAATAGATGGGGAAACAATGGAAACAGTAATGGACTTTATTTTATTGGGCTCTAAAATCACTGCAGATGGTGACTGCACCCATGAAATTAAAAGGACTCTTGCTCCTTGGAAGAAAAGCTATGACCAACCTCACCAGTGTATTAAATAACAGAGACATTACTTTGCCAACAAGGTCTGTCTTGTCAAAGATGTGATTTTTCCAGTAGTCATGTATGGATGTGACAGTTGGACTATAAAGAAAGCTGGGCACCAAAGAATGGATGCTTTTGAACTGTGGTGTTGGAGAAGACTCTTGAGAGTCCTTGGACTAAAGGAGATCCAACCAGTCCATCCTAAAGGAAATTAGTCCTGAATATTCATTGGAAGGACTGATGCTGAAGCTGAAGCTCCAGTATTTGGCCACCCAATGGAAAGAACCAACTCATTTGAAGAGACCCTGATCCTGGAAAAGGTTGAAGGTGGGAGGAAAAGGGGACAGAGGATGAGATGGTTGGATGGCATCACTGACTCAATGGATATGAGTTTGAGCAAGCTCTGGGAGTTGGTGATGGACAGGGAAGCCCGGTGTGCTGCAGTCCATGGGGTTGCAAAGAGTTGGACATGACTGAGTGACTGAACTGAACTGATGGAGCAAAGGAGAGGAAGTTGTTTCTCAAAGTTCAAACCTACAAGAATGGCAATGCCATTAACCAAAATTATGGGCACAGAAGATGTTTTCAAATGTGATGGTGAAGTTGATGGGACAGGTCTGGGTAATGGGAAGATGGTTTCATCTTAGACATAGCAATAGAATATGTTCAATATCCATCAGAGATATTCTGTAGTTATGTTTACAGAGATCTTTGAAAGTAGAAACATAATTGTTTGAATTTCTCAATTGTTGCTACCTCCCAGTGTAGACAGAGACTGAATGTTTGAAAGTTGAATTGATCAGGAAAGCCACTAGAATTTGGAAGAGGAGTCTGGCCTGGGAAGAGAGAGATGAGATACAGATCAGAGAATCTTCTGAGTAGTGGTGATATTTAAAGCCATGAGATTGAATTAATATGCCAAGAATAGCAAGGAGGTAGTGGGAGAAGTAGAGCAAAGAGCAGGATCGGGGTATTTCTACAAGGTAGCTCACATTTAGTGAAGAAGCAGCAAGAGGCCCTGCAGTGGTTTAGCCACACAGGAAAATAATGGTCACATGAGATAAGGGGGTTATGGAAGGTAAGTTCCTAAGACTGTTAACAGCTGTGTAGGGCTAAAGAAGATGGAAGATTGAGGATTTTGTGATGAAGGCACCATTAGAAACCTTCTAAGGGCAGGTGGGCATGGTAGTTGGCATTCATCGCTATGGATTAAGAGTGGGGATAAACATGAACTACTCTTTCTAGATCTTGGATGGGGAAGAAAGGGAGGGAGGTAGGCAGGCTGAAAACAAAAGAAGACTTGAATGATAGGGACCAAGGGTAGGTAGATTAGGCATTAGCTTTTGGTGGAGGGGAAGACTCAAGTGGAAAGAAAGGGAAAAAAATAGCATTAAGACTCTTAAAGAAGAATGGTAGTTCTTAGTTGTAAGACTAGTTGATACAGATAAATACTGAGGAGGATAAAGTAATATTTAGAATTTAAGGAGAAAGTAAAGGCTTGATAGAGACATTTTTGGGGATGTTAGCTTTATTTTTGAGCAGTAATCATTCAAAATGGGAAGGATAGCAGATGTTTATATTGGAACACATCAACTCCATTTCACCAGTTTTCTCCAGGTATGCATATGGGTATATAGGTACTCTAACATTAGTTGTTTTTTTTTTTTTCCACCAGTTTAACTGCTAATGAGACCATCATTGTACAATTTTGTGATCTGACTTCTTAATGTGTCATCATTAGCACCTTGAATATATATGATTGTTTCTCTGTTTTCTTTGTCTAGTCACACATTCATTTAAATCATACTTTATGATAAAAGTTATGTTTTTAAGAACTGGAAGTATCTGTGGGATCATACTATAAACATTTAACCCATTAAGTTGCTTTCAGCTTATTAACCGCCAACAGATTTGTGCCCTTGTATTTTATAGAAGACATGACATTTCTTAGAATGATGAAATAAAGCCATTTCTGTAACCTTGTTTCTAGAAGGACAGAGCTGAGATTCAGGAGAGCCTGGTTATTATTCCTGTAATTCTGGTATCTTCTAAAATCACAAGGTATAAGATCTGTTTCATGCATCTCTCAAAGAAAATATGAGAAATCATAATTTTGAAAAATCATAAGTACTTAAAATGCATTGTTCTTGTTCAGTCACTTAGATGTGTCTGACTCTTTGTGACCCCATGGACTGCAGCATGCCAGGCTTCCCTGTCCTTCACCATCTCCTGGAGCTTGCTCAAACTCATGTCCATTGAGTCGTTGATGCCATCCAACCATCTCATCCTCTGTCGTCCCCTTCTCCTCCTGCCCTCTATCTTTCCCAGCATCAGGGTCTTTTCCAGTGAGTCAGCTCTTCACATCAGGTGGCCAAAGTACTGAAGCTTCAGCTTGAGCATCAGTCCTTCCAATGAATATTCAGGGCTAATTTCCTTTAGGATTGACTGGTTGGAACTCCTTGCAGTCCAAGGGACTCTCAAGAGTCTTCTCCAACACCACAGTTCAAAAGCATCCATTCTTCAGTGATCAGCCTTCTTTATGGTCCAACTCTTGTGTCCATTCAGGACTACTGGAAAAACCATAGCTTTGACTATACGATTGTTGGCAAAGTAACGTCTTTGCTATTTAATATCCTGTCAAAGTTTGTCATAGCTTTTCTTCCAAGGAGCAAGAGTCCTTTTAATTTCATGGGTGCAGTCACCATCTGCAGTGATTTTGGAGCCCAAGAAAATAGTTTGTCATAAAGTTGTCCATTGTTTCCCCATCTATTTGCCACGAAGTGATGGGACCAGATGCCATGATCTTAGTTTTTTGAATATTGAGTTTTAAGCCAGCTTTTTCACTCTCCTCTTTCACTTCAGCAAGAGCCTCTTTAGTTTCTCTTTTCTTTCTGCCGTAAGAGTGTCATCTGTATATTTGAGCTTATTGATATTTCTCCTGGCAATCTTGATTTCAGCTTGTGCTTCATCCAGCCTGGTATTTCACATGATGTACTCTGCATAGAAGTTAAATCAGCAGGGTGACAATATATAACCTTGATGTACTCCTTTCCCAATTTGGAACCAGTCTGTTGTTTCATGTTCAGTTCTAAGTGTTGCTTCTTAAACTGCATACAGATTTCTCTTGAGGCAGTTAAGGTGGTTTGGAATTCCCATCTCTTGAAGAATTTTTCAGTTTGTTGTAATCCACACAATCAAAGGGTTCGGTGTAGTCAATAAAGCAGAAGTAGATGTTTTCTTGGAACTCTCTTGCTTTATCTATGATCCAACGGATGTTGGCAATTTGATCTCCAGTTTCTCTGCCTTTTTCTAAATCCAGTTTGAACATCTGGAAGCTCTCAGTTCACATATTGTTGAAGCCTAGCTTGGAGAATTTTGACCATTACTTTGCTAGTATGGGGCTTCTCTTGTGGCTCAGCTGATAAAGAATCCACCTGCAGTGTGGGAGACCTGGGTTCGACCCCTGGGTTGGGAAGATCCCCTGGAGAAGGGAAAGGCTACCCACTCCAGTATTCTGGTCTGGAGAATTCCATTTACTCTATAGTCCATGGGGTTGCAAAGAGTTGGACATGACTGAGTGACTTTCACGTTCTTTGCTAGCATGTGAAAGGAGTGCAATTGTGTGGTAGTTTGAACATTCTTTGGCATTGCCCTTCTTCGGTATTGGAATGAAAACTGACCTTTTCCAGTCCTGTGGCCACAGCTGAATTTTCCATATTTGCTGGCATATTGAGTGCAGCACTTTCACAGCATCATCTTTTGGGATTTAAAATAGCTCAACTAGAGTTCCATCACCCTCACTGGCTTTGTTTGTAGTGATACTTCTTAAGGCCCACTGACTTCATACTGTAAAATATTTGACTCTAGGTGAGTGATCACATCGTCATGGTTATCTGGATCATTAAGATCTTTTTTTTTGTGTAGTTTTTTTGTGTATTATGGCCACCCTTCTTAATATCTTCTGCTTCTGTTAGGTCCATACTGTTTCTGTTCTAAACTGCTTAATGGTGTGTTTTTAATATGTTAATCAGAGACCCTAGAGAAACCCATTGGTTTATCTGGAAGACTAATATTTACGAATTTTAGACTATATTATTTCTAGGATTCCATATTTTAATGTAGAAAGAATGATTTTTTAAAGAAAGCTATTAATTTAGTATCCATTGTTTTTATTTAAGTGCTAACCATAAGTTTAGCATTCTGTGTTTGCCATGCTACCCTTGGTTTGGTTGGATGAATAAGGGTGATAGTTTCAGATACAGAATATACTAAGAACCTACTATATGTCAAGCATTTCATGCAGTGTTTAGAAACAAGATTGGAAAATAAAATTAAATATGAAATGATCAAAATGCTAAAATGTTTAATCTAGATATATACTATATGGTTTAAGAGCAGGAAAAGTCTATTTAAGTTGTCATAGATTAAAAGTGCAGTTTAAAAGGGGACTCTAGTTAGATGTTGAAGGATGGGACAAATTTGAGGTAAGTGAAACGGTAAATAGGAAGTTTCAACCAGAAATGCCCCATGGCATTTTAACTTGAAATTATAGATTGTTTAAAACGAGTTCTGTCTGTGTGGTTAGACAGGAGAATAAACATCTTAATCATCTCAAACAAACATCTCAAAGAATCGTTAGGTTTTGTGCTAATGTCAGCATTTAAACATACTTCTGCACACACATACAGTTCTGTACACTGAAAAGTTCAATGGAAGACAACTTTAGACTTGTATGATGGGGTCTACCTTCTGCTTTATATTAGTAGTTTTGAGGAAATGACCCAGGGAAGTTCCTTTTATTTTTCAAAAAAAAAAATTATTTTTGAGGATCTAAGATGAATTGTTAATTTGCGGTAGAAACAACCAATCAGTTGAGATAGGCAGTTAAAGAGCTCTGATTCAGTTTAGAACAGTAGTGAGGGCTGAGGCCTTGATCCAATGACAGAGAAGTGAGTCTCTTCAAAACATGTTGTTTCCAGAAGGCAGAAATACTAGGAAGATACAGCAGTAAATATCCACTAATCTGAAGTCGATAGAAGATGACGCATTGAAGACTGTGTCCATTGTGCCATCTGATACTCCCTATGCAATGTTTTTCCTCTGAATTTGGTGCTTGTCAAAATGTTCTGTGCTGCCATTCACAGGATCCTTAAATCTAAGAGCATTGCCTGTTGGACTAACACAAGTACAGAGAAAAATTGCTTTGACAACTCATTGTTATCTATAAAACATATGTACTTTATATATTTTCCTCCTCTGTTCTTTCTATTGGAGAAGGAATGACAGCCCACTCCTCCAGTTTTGTTGCCTGGAGAATCCCATGGACAGAGGAGCCTGGTAGGCTACAGTCCATGGGGTTGCAAGAGCCAGACACAACTTAGCAACTAAACCATTCTCTCTATAATTCACTTATCTGCTTCTGAGGCTTATTACCTCCTGGTCACAAAATGGCTGCAAAATGTAGAGAAATAAAATCTTGACAGAACTCTGTTCAAGGTAAGAAGTAGAAGTTCTGCCAGGGTAGCTAGAGATAGATCTCCTCGTGTTCTTTTGTCTTTTTCTAAGGCACACAGAAAATCTCAGAACTCCAGCAGATCCATATTCTTTTAAAAATTAACTTCATTGAGGAATAATTTAAGTAAAGTTCACCAAATTTAAGGATGCACATTAAGTTTTCACAGTGTATGCAGTCATGTAATCAACACCACAATCGTGATGAAAAAAATCTTACCTTCAAAAAGTTGAAATGTTCCCTTTTAATGGGTCCAGTTACGGTGCAGTGTTGAAATCCTTCTGCCAATAATGATATTTTCATATAACCATTAGATCTTAATGAAAGCTGCCATTGCAATAAAACTTATTATATTGCTTACATTTATTAAGTGCTTATGGTATTATCATCACTACAGTATTTGACATTCATTATCTCCTTTGATTCCTGGAACAACTCTATGATATAGGCTCAGGTAACAAGGCTGCTATTAGTCTATATGGTACCTTTGTGTTAAGCAGAGAAAGGAGGTCCCTCTGGTTGGAGGGAGAGTGCAAGTCTGACAAAGTAGAATAGAGATGTATTTGGACCCCTTCTTTCTCCCTAAACCAGACCCCTTTGTGGAGTACATCTGTGTTGCCTCTGGATTAGGCAGCCTTGTCATTTGTTCCCGTTTTACAATATGAAAACTTCAGTTTTAGGGGGGTGGATCAGCCTTTTCCTGGCTGCAGATTATGGGGCATTTCTTGGCTTTTGACAGTAGGGTGGTAGCATCTTTAAAGGATCTTTGAAGAAGTGTTCTTGACTAAACAGTTACTGATTATCCTCTTCAAGTTTTGTGTGCTTCGTATTAGCTATTTACCCATTCCCATGTAATTCTTTAGGTTTATCTCATCAATTTATTCACATGAAATAATTTTATTAGTTATTATACTCTTAACAACTATTACGTAGTGAAAGTGTTAGTTGCTCAGTCGTGTCTGCCTCTTTGTGACACCATGGACTATAGCCCATGAGGTTGACAGGAAATCTAAACCACCATAACGCATCATGATGGTCTTAGTCACTAAGTTGTGTCTGACCTTTGTGATCCCATGGACTAGTAGCCTGGCAGGCTCCTCTGACCATGGAATTCTCCAGGCAAAAATACTGGAGCGGGTAGCCATTCCTTTCTCTAGGGGATCTTCCCGACACAGGGTCAAACCTGGTTTCTTGCATTGCAGGCAGATTCTTTACCATCAGGGGTGACAGAGGATGAGATGGTCGGGTGGCATCACCGAATCAATGGATGTAAGTTTGAGCCAACTCTGAGAGATAGCAAAAGACAGGGAAGCCTGGCATGCTACAGTCCGTGGGGTTGCAAAGAGTTGGACACAGCTTAGTGACTGAACAACTATTGTAGTTACTGTTTGTTCATGGAAACTGAAATAATTCCGTTTATGTTTTTAGTGGAAATTGTTTTTTTTTTTAATTTTTAGGTGACTAGTTACTGGCAGCCTGTATGAACGTGTTTGTTTGCATTCAGATACATGAATAACTCTATAAGGTTTCCTGTAAAAATTATTCTTCTTAAAACCCTCAAAGCTCTTTGAATAACCATGTATCTTCTTTTATTAGTCATAGAGGCTTATTGGGTTCTATTAAATTGCTTGATGATGCCTTAACATAAATGACAAAATCTGGTCCAACATTATGTGCCTTGTACAATTTTTACATAATTTTAGATTTTGAAGCTGTCATGAAATATCTCAGGGGAAATATCTTTAGGAGTTACAAAACAATGGTTTTTGAAATAAATTGTTTAGAGGTTGTCAGTCTGTATTAGATTTTGTGAATGTAACCTGTAATTGGAATTTTCTTCTTTTTCCTGATGTTGAGAGCAAGTAAATTAAAATCAGATGTTCATGTCTTGCTATTTAAGTCCAGGGTTTACTCATCTTGTCTTTTGAAAAATAGTTATAATTAGATCTCTTGCATAATTTACTAAATGCTCTACAAACTGTATACAGATTAGTAAGAAACTAGAAATGTGGACAGAAAAGAATGTCCATGAGAAAATTAATGATTAGTTAGTTGAAACCGTTAAAGTTGTAGTGTCATTTTTGTAGGTGTATAGAACAAGTAACTTAACCTAGAGCATCTACTGTGTGTTAAAATCAGAGGCTGTCAATTCCTTTGAGACACACTCCTGTTTTTGGACTAAACTTGTTTCAGAATTTCTTCCCTTTTGTTTTCGTTTCTCAGATAATGCTTTTCCTTGAGATGACATGGGAGATCTCTAAAGCAAAGGATTTCTTTCCTATACTCCTGTGTCAAGGTGTAAATCTGGAATAGTACATTACTCTAAAGCCGTTCTTCTCTTAGTCTGGTTCTCAGACCATTACCATGATTTGAGATCTTGTTAGAAATTTGAGTTCTAAGGCCCCAACCGAAGCTTACTGAATCAGAAACTCTGGGATGGGCTCAGGGATCTATCTTTGCTTTAAGAAGCCTCCCAAGGAATTCTGATGGATGCTAAGATTTTAGAACTACTGCCTGCCATAAAGGAAATTTAGTACACCCAATTTACCTAGGTTGCTATTAGTTACTAAAATATTTCACTCCTGGGAATAGAACTTCTCAGTCAGATATGGGCTTATTCAGCTTTACTAGGTAATGCTGAATACCTTTATAAACGCTTGTGCCAATTTAGGTTACCACCAGTCTCATTCAAAGTCTTACTGTCTTTGAGCCTAACTTTGTCAGACACTTTAATTTCTACAAATCTGGTGTCAAGTTGTAGTTTTAATTTGAAAGATTCCTAATGAAGGATCCTTCTGTTTATTAGCCAGTCATGTTTGCATTTAAGTGAAATACTTATTTTTATCTTGTGCCCATTGCTCCTTGGGTCATATTTTTTGGTTCATAGGAGTTTAAAAAAAATATTCTGGATGCTAATCCATTATCATTTTCTATTTGAAATATCTTTTTGCTGCTGGTTATCAGTTCAGTTCAGTTTAGTCGCTCAGTTGTGTGGGACTCTTTGAGACCCCATGGGCAGCAGCATGCCAGGCTTCCCTGTCCATCACCAACTCCTGGAGTTTACCCAGAGTTATGTCCATTGAGTCAGTGATGCCATGCAACCTTCTCATCCTCTGTCATCCCCTTCTCCTCTGCCTTCAATCTTTCCCAGCATTAGGGTCTTTTCCAATGAGTCAGTTCTTCGCATCAGGTGGCCAAAGTATTGGAGTTTCAGCTTCAGCATCCATCAGTCCTTCAAATGAATATTCAGAACTGATTTCCTTTAGGATGGCCTGGTTGGATCTCCTTGTAGTCCAAGGGATTCTCAGGAGTCTTCTCCAACACCACAGTTCAAAAGCATCAATTCTTCAGCGTTCAGCTTTCTTTATGGTCCAACTCTCACATCCACACGTGACTACTGGAAAAACCATAGGTTTGACTAGGCAGACCTTTGTTGGCAAAGTAATGTCTCTGCTTTTTAATATGCTCTTTAGGTTGGTCATAGCTTTTCTTCCAAGGAGAAAGCATCTTTTAATTGCTGGTTATAGTTTTTCTTTCATCACTTTTCCTGATGTAGTTGAGAAGAAAAGGAGTTCATAACTTTAATGTAGTCAAAGTCATTTGTCTTTTCCTTTAATGATTTTGGTTTCTGTGATTTATTTATAAAATTATTTTCTATCCAGAAAACAGAGCTATTTTGTTTTTTTTTCCTCCAGAAGGTGTTGAATGTTATATCTTAGCATTTAAGTTTTTAATCCATGTTAAAGTTATGCATGTACATGTATGTACATTTTATCGAGGTGTAATTCACATATAATGAAACATACCCACTTAAAGTATGCAGTTTGGATTTTGACAAATGTATATACTCTTGCTGCTACCACCACAGTCAACGTGTAGGACATTTTCATCACCTCCAAAAGCTCCTTTGTTTGGCTTTGTAGTCAGTCCCACTAACTCCTCCTGGCCCCAACCAACCACGGATATGTGCAATAACCAGAGGTTCATTTTACCTTTTCTAGAGCTTTCTATAAATGGAACTGAAGAGTATTATTTGGCTTCTTTCACTAAGCAAAATATATTTGAGTTTTGCCTATGTTGTTTGTCAGTCCACTCCAGCACTCTTGCCTGGAAAATCCCGTGGACAGAGGAGCCTGGCAGGCTACAGTCCATAGGGTGGCAAAGAGTCAGAATGACTGAGCCACTTCACTTTCACTTTTCACTTTCATGTAGCACTATGCAGCACTACTGGGTTTTTTTTTTTAATTCTTTTGTTGTTGTTGTTGTTGAATCCAATTTCATTCCTCTGTGTGACTATTGTACAATTTGTCTGTCCATTTATCTCTTCCCGGTTTTATTGGCTATTGTGAATCAACCCAGGAGTGGTGAGTTTATGTTTAATTTTAGAAAAACCACCAGACTGTTTTCCAAATTAGTTGTACCTTTCTGCATTCCCACTAGCCATGCGTGAGGGTTCCAGTTTCTTCACATTCCGGCCAACCCTTGGTACTGGCAGTCTTACTAATTTCAGGCATTCACATGTGTCTGCAGTAATACCTCAGTGTGATTTTAGTTTGATTTTTCTGATGTGTGGAAGAGATTCAGTTTGATTCTATTTTTCCATATGACCATCCCATGGTCTCAACACCATATATTGAATAAGGCAAAATTTTTTTATTAATATGCAATGATAGTCCTCTTATATACTGCTGCTGCTGCTGCTAAGTCGTTTCAGCCGTGTCCGACTCTGTGCGACCCCATAGACGGGAGCCCACCAGGCTCCCCGTCCCTGGGATTCTCCAGGCAAGAACACTGGAGTGGGTTGCCATTTCCTTCTCCAATGCATGAAAGTGAGAAGTGAAAGTGAAGTCGCTCAGTCGTGTCCAACTCTTTGCGACCCCATGGACCGCAGCCTGACAGGCTTCTCCGTCCATGGGATTTTCCAGGCGAGAGTACTGGAGTGGGGTGCCGTTGCCTTCTCCGTGTTATATACTGACGTGATACTAAATGTAAAAACTGGTATGGACATGGGCACTCTACTTTTTTAGAGCTTACAGTAAATTGTCAGTTGAACACATGCATTTAACTTCAGACTTTTAATCAACTTATTTAATAAACTTCCCTTAGTACTGGAGTGATTGTCAGTTTTCTTGTCTAGCATCTCACTCCATTTCCTCTCATTTAGAAAATTTCTTAGCTGTGAATTTTAAAAAGTGTTCTTTTTTAAAAGCATATTTTATCTAGAGATTTAGGTGGTTGGTGTTTGATCTGTACTCTAGGTACCTGGTTAGCCACATTGCTGGTAGGGACCAATCCTATTTGTTTTACTTTCGAGGTTTATTCTCTCTCTGAGTAAAAACGAAATATATTCTTGTGGAAGAGAATTGGAAACATATATAAAACTATGAAGGAGAAAATGAAGTATCTCTTATTATCCTACCTCTCAGACATAACCATAATCTGCACTTTTGTTTCTTTATCAATATTATATGTGCAAATATTAAAGAAATAAAATAATTTAGAATAATTTAGTATTGACAGTAAATCTTCATCTTTCTCCTACTCTATCCCATTCTCTGTGTATCCTTTAACATTAAGTACATTAAGTATACAGACTGTTCCCATTAAGATTTCTGTGTTTGACTACTATTAAATTATAAAATTAAAACCTGGTAAAAGTAATTTTTAAAGTATTTGCATTGTTGTGATTTGCATTTGAAAATATCTTTATGTAAATATTAGGATATAAGGATAATACCACTGAAATATGTGTATCTATAATCACAAGGAAATATGTTCTAAGATCTATCAAGGTTACAAAATTTTTTTTTACCTGAGACCCATGTTAGGTCGTAGTCTGAGTCAAGAATATTAAATTTTGCTAACGTTTAGTTTTATCTTGCAGTTTTTATGGAAAGTCTGTTAGTGAGGTAAATAGTACACACAGAATTCATCTTTTTTAATGTTTTTCTTCCCTAAAGCAGAAGCTTCAAATTTATTTTCTCATATTTAAATTCCCTTGTTATGGGCAGAGACAGGAAGATTTAAAATGTCTAATCTCTTAGGGTTTAAAAATACAAGCAATTATGGTATGTTGGATTTATTACTTTTGTAGATTAAAATCAATGGGATTTTAGCAATTAATGACAAAATTGCATATAATGGTTTTATGGTATTAATAGTCTTAGTAAGCCATCTGTAGCAGTTTTCAATTCTCAATATAATTGCATAGAGTAGTTTATGTTTTCTAAAGAAAAATCTCTAGACAAGCTGTGCCTTGTTTTACTTCTGTTTTAAGCTTATCTCCTGACTGAATCTGAGATCTATGATTTATTTCTCTTTGGAGATTTGGGAATTTTCAGAAGTATAGAGATAATAAATTGTGATTTGAAAAACTGCATACTATTTAGAGGCAGCAGCTTCTTTCTATGGTAATATCAGTGTTTGCTTGTCTTTTTTTGTGAGTAGGGGTGTGGGGTTGAAAGGAGGAATATTATTCTCCCCTTTCATTTGAATGTTTAAAAGTTTATCATTTGGACCTAAGAATATTTCACCCATCTGGAAATCAGTTTGGGAGAACAGAATCTGTCAACTGGCATTTAGTTACATGACATAGGTGGTCATTTCTAACATTTGGATGTGTGCTGTTGACCATTTGTTTTTCTTTAATTGCAAGAATTGAGTTGATCTTAATTTCTGGTAATCTAATAACTCCTTAGTATCTTTTATCTTCTTTAATGATGTATTCTCTCCTTATCTTCAATCCTTGCCATCACTCCACTCTGTCTGTAAGCACTCATTTTGTTGAATTTAACATATGTCTTTCTGATCTTATGTTCTTGTGTTTATTGAGATACACATCTTTGACAGACATGCTCCTTTTTTTGTGTGTTTACATGCTCCTTTTTTTAAGTTTACTTATATGGTACTGTGCTATAAAGTACACTTGATTTTTCTCTTCAACATTTAAAAATATTATAAAGCAAATTTTTCATTATTTATTGTTTCCATCATATACATTTATTACATTTTACTTATCCATTTTTTTTCATGATGGACACCTTGGAGGACTCCAGCATTTTAAGTAGCAGAATGATGCTTCAGGAATTATCTTCGTAGGTATCTTCTTAAGAATAATTGTAGGGTTCCAGGGTATACTCTGACTTAATGTCCTCCTCCTACTAGTTCATGAGGCTTTTCGTAATTGATGCTGTCTGGTCTTTGACATTTTGCCATTCTAATGTATATAAAGTGGCATCCTATTCTTTTAATTTGCACTTCTCTAATTACTAATGAGGTCAAACATTATATACTAATTAGACATTAAAGGTTTTTCTTTCTGGAAATTATCTGTTCATAGCCTTGCCCATTATACTTTTAGTTTTCCAGTTTTTTTTTTTTTTTTTTTTTGGGTGTTTATTAGGATTCCCTGTATATCATAATCAATCCTTTGTCTTAATTGTTGTGAATGTTCTCCCTCATTTTTTAAAATGAAATTCTTCACTGAAGAGGAATCTTTCATAAAATCTGTATTAAAATTATTTTTTTCTCTTGAGAGTATGTAATTTTGATTTTTTAAAGTGAGAAAAACACTTAAAATCTTTGGTTGTTGTTGTTTATGGGCAAAGGGCTACATCTGATGTTGACATTTTCTCCTCATATTAAGATAGTATTCCAGGATAATCTTCATTATAATGCGTCCTAATTCTGCTGATATATGGCGCCTATTACAAAGCTCCTCTAGTCTTTTCCACTGGCCTGCTAATTTCTTCCTTCCCTCCTTCCCTCTCTCCCTTCCTTCCTTCCCACTCTCTTTCCTTTCTCTTCCTCTGCCTCTCTCTTTCTCTTTTTTTCTGTCTTTCATGTGTCTTTAGCTCTTTGGCTTTATAATATCTGCTGCAGCAAGTCCTCCATCTTTTTTCTTCTTTTTTTTAAAATTGTCCCGCCCACTTTGATTCTGCATTCTTCCATATAAACTGTAGGGGAAAACCTATCAAACTGCATTCAATTTTACTCAAAAAACATTTTTTTGGAATGAAATTGATGAGTAATTTGGGGGACAGTTGATATATTTTAATTAATTAATTGTTCCATCCATGAAGTTTATCCTCAGTTTGAAACATTTTTAAGAGGGTTGTTATTTTCTTTTCCCTGCAAGTGTCCTTTTGATTGAGGGTAATTCCTAGATATTTTTTATCTCCTTTGTCATGGCTGTCACTAGTGTCTTGCTTTCTCTTATATCATTTAGCTAGCTGGTATTGTTGAAAACAAATGTATAGATTTTCATGCTAATATTTTATAAAATTTTCTCAACTCAAATTAGCAAAAGTATTTTAATTTTCTGGAGTTGGCTATAAAAGAGATAATATTTACTAAATAATATAATTTTACCTTTTCAAAATCCTCATACTTTTAATTTATTTGTATTATGATGTTGAGATATGGCTTTCTTATGACTGATGGCTTTTAGTACAATGTTGAGGAGTGGCAGAGTTTCTGATGTTAAAAGGAAAGTGTCTCCATTTGTGCCATTGATTATGTATTTGTTGTGGAAATTTAGGCAGATATTTATCAAATTAGGCAAGTTCCCTTCTACTTCAGGTTTTCTCAGTTTTTAACACAATAATCCTATAAATTATTGAGATTTGTATAAGGCCTCCTCTGCCTCTATTGAAATGATCATGTCTTTTTTTTCTGCTTCAGCCCGTGAATATGGTGCCTTATCCCTGGAGAAGGAAGTGGCAACCCACTCCAGTATTCTTGCCTGGAGAATTCCATAGACAGAGGAGGCTGCCAGGCTGCTGGTCCATGGGGTCACAAAGAGTCAGACACGACTTAATGACTAAGACCACCATGGTGTGTTACGGTGATTTAGATTTTCTGATGTTACAATTGCTACATTCCTGGGAACAACTCTGTTAAATTATGATGTACTCATTTTAGAATAGAATTAAAGCATTTAGCTTGTGTTTTATATAAGGTTTTGGGATCTATGTTCCTATGTTGAAATGATCCTGTAATGTCATATTCTTGTATCCAGATTTGGTTTTAGCTTAATACTTAGCCTTGCGATATAATCAAGGAGCTCACATTCTTTTTATACTTGCTAGAATGTCTTTTTTTTTTTTTTTTTTGGCTGCACCATGTGGTTTGTGAGGTTTTGGTTCCCTGACCAGGAAGGGAACCTGGGCCCTCAGTAGTGAGAACGCAGAGTCCTAACCTTGGGCTGCCAGGGACTTGCTAGAATTCCTTGAATAAGATAGAGATCATCATTGCCTTCAAAGCATTGGCTAATAGGCCCAGGGTTACTACTGATCAGCAGGAAACCTATTGATGGCTTTGTATCTTTCACAGTGGCGTGTTGAAAACATTTAACAACAGGCTTTCTGTGGGGGAGTTGTGAAGGGAGGAGGGCTTCCTGATTTGTCTTTGCCAATATCTGTGGTGTAAATATTGTCACTGTGTCCGTTTTCAAGCTAGCAATATGGTCTCTGAAGGATAAGTTGTGAAGAAGTAAGCATAATGAACTTCTGTGAACTGGCACAGGCTGGCTCCAGCATACCACTGGTCTGTCACCACATGTGACTCTGACAACCTTCAGAGTGTAACGACACCACTTCACTTCCACCTTCCAATCCTTTACACATTTCTCTTTTGGCAGGCACTAACTCAGAATCATTCAGAGAAGAGGGTTCTGAGAATCTTCTAGCTTAACACGCCATTTTTAGCTTGACAGAAAACAAACTGTCAGGATTACCTCTTTTAATTTATTTGATGACTGTTGGCCTGTTCAACTTTCCTATTTTGACACTTTACATATTTCTGAAAATGTGTGCTTTTTGTCTAGGTTTCACATTTGTTACTGTAGTTTTTCCATAGCATTTTAATATTTTTGATACATGTTATATTGTAATAATTTACCCACTCTAATTCTGATATATACATTTTAAATTATTTTTCTTGACGTGTCTTTCCAGGGATTTGCTAACATTTATTTTTGATTTTGTCATTTATTTCAAGTTCCTTGGTTTCTGTCCTTTATTTCCTTTCTCCCCTCCCTCCATCTCTTCCTTCCTTCCTTCTTTCCTCCTTCCCTCCCTCCCCCTTTCTATCACATTCTTTTTTGTTTAGATTTTTTACTCCTTTAGCCTATTTATAATATCCTTTTTTTGTTCCTTATGATGTTTTTCTTTCTCAAGTGTATGTTATCTGAAATAAATCAGTTTCTATGACTTCATTTGGCTTGATAGTTACTTGGTTAGTTACTTTTGGATAGTTACTTGGTTAGTTACTTGATAGTTATTTTTCTTTTCTTAGCTTTTTTGTAAGAGTTTGGAACTTCCCTGGTGGTCCAGTGGTTAAGATTCCATCTTCCATTGCAAGGGTAAACAGAAGCAGTATTGATACAAATTCAATAAAGACTAAAAATGGTCCACATCAAAAATATCTTTAAAAATTCATTTGCTTTTATTGTTGGGGAAGGAAATGGCAACACACTCCAGTATTGTTGCCTGGAAAATTCCATGGGCGGAGAAGCCTGGTGGGCTATAGTCCATTGGGTCGCAAAGAATTGGACACGACAGAGCTACTTCATTTCACTTCATTACAATATTGATTGTAGTATTGGATTTGTTTCTATAATTTCACTTAAATTAAAATATCTGTTTTCAAACATTACAAAGATAGAATTAGTGATACTTCAACATTTATAGCCTACTGTCAACAAATATGTGCTTCCCAGGTGTCTCAGTGGTAAAGAATCCACCTGCCAATGCAGGAGATGCAAGAGATGCAGATTTGATACCTGGATCAGGAAGATCCCCTGGAGAAGGAAATGGCAACCCACTCCAGTATTCTTGGCTGGAAAATTCCATGGACAGAAAAGCCTGGTGGACACAGTCTGTGGGGGTGCAGAGAGTTGGACAGGACAGTACACATGCAAGTACCAACTGGTAAGGAAAACTGAGGCTGGGAATACTAAATAAATTCATTCAAGTCACAAATTTAATGAATTTTGGGTCTGAAATGTTAATGCTGGTTTTTTGACCTTAGAAATACTATTGGTGTGATTACGCTTGATTCTTCCATTCACCATTTATTGAGCAACGGATACACATACCACTGGAGTTCATACTAGACTTGGATGCATGGAGGCTGGGAATAATGTCACAGTCAGGACTCTATCCCAAACATCTATCATGAAGCATAAAAGACTAGAGACACTTAATTTATATTTGCCAAGTACACAGTCAGTTTTTGTCCTAGGGTCTCAGTTATGCATCTCCTATTACTGCAGAATCAGTGAATTTGTAGGATCAGCCATTTATAGGATCAGTCACTATTTAGTTCATTAATTGAGGATTGCCTCTGTAGTTGGACAAGAGGGCTAATTATAGAATATTTTGGTGCGTTCATTATATTCACTTTTTTTCTGCAGCCCATCATAGATACCACTGCCACATTATTCTTACTGTAGTATGACTCATCATAGACCTCCTTGACTCAAAAACTTTATGTTATTTCTCTATTGCCCATGATACATTGTTCAGACTTTTCTTTGTAACATTCACACCAGTCTTCAGTATGGTCCCAACTTTCTTTTTCAAGTTTCTCTCTCATGATCTCCATAGAGTAACAACAGCTAGCGTTCACTTTGCATGTTTGAGGAATCATTGTAAGGGCTTGATACATGTCATGTTGTTTCATCTTTGAAACAAAACTTGGCATATGTGTCATTGTCCTTATTTTACAGATGAGAACACTGAGGCTTAGAGAGCTTAAATAAATTGCAGAAGTTCACACTGCTAGCAAGTGGTCAAGTGGAATTTGAATCCAAAGTGGATGTTGTAAATTACCCACTGCATATTACTTGTGAAAATTGAAAGTATTTGCCATAGCCCATCAGGTTCTTCTGTCCGTACAATTCTCCAGGCAAGAATACTGGAGTGGGTTGCCATTCCCTTCTCCACGGGCGATCTTCCTGACCCAAAGATCAAAACTTAGTATTCTGCATTGCACGTAGACTCTACCATCTGAGCAAGCAAGGAAGTCCTTTCTTGTACCCTATTTTCCTATCAATCAACTATTGTGTCCCAAACCTACATTGTACATTTTTGTTTCTGTGCTTTGTGAGTCACCAGTCAAAAGCCCAGCTGATATTTCAATTCTTTTAAATCTTCCCTATTTATCAACTAAGACACTATACATGCCTTTCCGCCTTTCCACAGCACTGTTGCTCAGCGGTGTCCAACTCTGTGTGACCCATGGACTGTAGCCCGCCAGGCTTTTCTGTCCACGGAATTCTCCAGGCAAGAATACTGGTGTGGGTTGCCATTTCCTTCTCCAAGCACTGTCACAGAAACGTTTATCAGAGTGAACTTTATCTGCGCCCTTTCTGCTTGGCTTGTGGGTCTATTTCTGGAGGGTAGGTGATGTCTTTATTTCTCCTGCAGGAACCTGCATGGGGATCTGAGTCAGCAGAAGGAATTTCAGATGCTGCTTCTGCCTTTTGGTGAGTGTGATCTCGCATAGATTGTTAGTGCCTGGGGCATCTGCTTCCTCACTTGTATAGTAAAGATGACAACCTTTTAGTCACCATCACCAAGAAAAAGTAAAGTGGCCTGAAAAATGAGGTTGTGATGAAGAAACAAGGAAACCGAGGCAAAGCTGCTGGCACATAAGTGGTATAGTCATCCAAATGCTACATTCTCTCCTCCTCCTCCTTAGTGCAAGTACAGGACTATGTATATTTTGCATATTTGGTAAAACATTGCTGAAAGAATGAATGAATGTCTATAGGGTCTCTTGTTAATGAGAGTGTGTGTGTCTGGCAGCGTGTCCTTCATTGAATTCTTTGCATGGGACTTTCCTGATGTTGTCCTTCCTCCTCTCAAATAAAAGTTGTTGGCCTCATGGTGCACTTTTCAGGCCACTTTACTTTTTCTTGGTGACTCTAATTGTTTCAAGAGATAAACTAATCCTTTCTATTGAATTAGTTGTCTAATGTTTCTTTCCTTGAGGACAAGTGAGTCTTAATCCATTTCCATGCGGAGGCTGCTATAAATAATGAATGCTTGTGAGAGTTTCCTGTCAGGTTTAAAGGCAATTACTTTGGATAGTTGGGCTTTTTTGGAGGCTCTCTTTCAAGACTGCTGTTCTTATTCTGAGGGCTAACCCTATTTCCGTTTTTCTCTTATCTGTATGAGTGAATGGTGTAGGGTTTGTCCTGTGGATAATTGGGGAGTTGGAAATAGGATTCTTCATTGCTGAGATGACTTTCACCTTAGCAGATGAGAAGAGAAAACCTCTTTTATCTGTGGGTGCCGTGTGGAATCACTAAGATCAGGAGCTCACGAGTGGATATGGGATTCTCTCCTCCTCCTCGGTGTCTTTGTCTGTGTGCTCTTTGAGCAGGACGCAGGCAAATTCTCCAGGTGCCGTCAGTTTCTGAAGCAAATCCAGGGTCCTGCCTGATATTCTTCTCAGACATTCTATAACAATTTTCATTTAGAAGATGGAAAACTTTTTGGTGTTTCCCATCCAAGATGTGTGTGTGTATCAGTGGTGTCCGACTCTTTGTGACCCCATGTGACTGTAGCCTGCCAGGCTCCTCTGCCCATGGGATTTCTCCAGGGAAGAATACTGGAGTGAATGGCCATTTCCTTCTCCAGGGGATCTTTCTGACCCAGGGGTCAAACCCGCATCGCCTGCGTCTCCTGCACTGGCAGGTGGATGCTTTACTTTCCCACCTGGGAAGCCCTCCAAGATAAAGTGTTCTAAAATGGTTACTGCAATATATAGTCTTTAAAGAGTTTAGTTCTATTTGCATATTGGTTTTCTGAACTCTTTATTTGACACAGTTTAAACAATACGAACAGTGCTTATGGATGCCTTGGGAAAAGAACACAAAAGCATCCTTTGGACACTTTATAATAGCTACACTATGTAGACTCTCTGCAAATGTAATCAAATGAAGCAATCTTTTATACAAGGCAGAATAAATATGTTGTGGTAATTAGTGTGAACGTACCAAACAAAACAAGGCTAATTACTGGAGGGGGAAAAAAGGAATGAATTTTGTGAGAAATAGGCCATCTTCCTCACTAGGCAGGGTTTTTTTATTTTTTTTTCCATTCCCTCAACTCTGGAGAATAGGAATTTTGATGACATTAACACAGTTTATTAATGATCATTGTAACTCACTCCATCCACCTAATTAAATCATCAGCTCCAATTGGTAACAGGGGAGCATAATTTAAATGGAACTGCTCTGACAAACTAGACACCACCACACTCCTAAATATTTAATACTCCCTGTGGCTGGATTAAGGGCAGTGTTTAAGAGTCATTTAGCTACGTCTTTCAAAGGTGACTGACAGACGTTTTCTATGCCTTTTAAAATACAAATTAATTATAAGTACATTCCCGATTAAAGTCTTTTATCATTGGGTATAATGTAGATTGGGAAATTATAATTAAAACCATTTTTTTCTCATTGATAAGATAGCTGAGCCCCTGAAGGAAAATTGATTTTTATTAAGACCAGGAAGTAGAGTTAAAACAATATACACTTAGTTGCATTAAACCAGTTAAAGAACTAGATAAGAAGCATAGGAAAGTTTGTTTACTGAGCATTTACTGTGTAACAGCACTAAGGTAGGTTGTGGGGATTTAACAGAACGTTCCCTGCAGTATTACAGCAGGGAGCATAGATATTAATAATGACAAATGTAATGAGCACTACAAAGAAGGCTAGGGAACTGACAAAATCTTCAGCCTGACACTTATTCCAGGTCCTAAAAGGGAGAAAAAACATGCAAAATTATGCCCACCTCTTTCCCCACCCACTTGCTTTGGCTTTTGTAACCAGTCCCTGTTTAAATTTTAGTATTTTTTTCTCTTTCTATCCTTTTGGAGAAGTTTGGGTTATATTTCCTTTATGGATTCATGGAAATCAAAAGCGTCGTGTGCCCTCCTGGCACTTAAACAAGTTTACACATCTGCCATGCTTGTCACCACCAGCAACCCTGATTTGTAGTTGTTGGAATCGGTTTCAGAGTTTTTGCAGACAGAAACGTTCCACCTTGCATGGCTCCTGGCTTCTTAGTTAGTGGCTGTTTTAGTTGCTTTTTAGTTGCAAGGCTGGCGCAAAGGAGCTGAGCAGCTTTGGGCTCCAGGGAGCTGAGAAAGCCTGATGGGCATCAAAAATGAAAATGAGACAGGAATAGAAAGTTAACATTTCCTAATGCTCGAGCCTCATCTGTACCTCTGGTTGAGAGCATTTCCCACTATCTGTTTGCCTTATGAATCAGCTATCTTTCTGCCAGTTCCTACCAAGGTCAAAGAAAGATTGGATATGCCACTCTGCTTTTCCAGGATGGCTTTTGTATATGTGTGGCCGAGCATTTGAAACAGGTCTTTTGGATTATTTCAGACAGAAAAGAAAGTGTCAGAAAAGAAAGTGAAAATCAGGGAGAGTTTTTTCTGGCCCCGGAACAGCACATCCAGAATCTTATCCTTGAAGATGGGAGAAAGATCCACCATGGCTAGAAAGGAGAGGGTTGTTTGGGGTGAACCTGGGGAAGTAAATTAGATAAACTTTATTTTCCTCTCCTTAGGACAGATGGAGAGGTTATAGGTTTGTGGTTGCCAAAAGGTATCATTGCTGCTAGATTTTTAAAAATAAACTTTTAAATTTTAGAATAGTTTTAGATTTACAGGAAAGTTGCAAAAGCAGTGTAGAGAGCTCTACCTCACACGTGATTTCCACTGTTATTAACATATTACATGGGTGATACATTATTAACATATCACAATCATGGGTATTGCGAATTTGCCACAGTTAATGAACCAATATTGATGTATTATTATTAACCAAGTTCATACTTCATTTGGGTTTCCCCAGTGGCCCAGTGGTTAAGGATCTGCCTTCAGTGAAGGAGATGCAGGAGACGTGGGTTAAATACTTGGGTCAGAAAGACCCCCTGGAGGAGGGCATGGTAACCCATTCCAGTATTCTTGCCTGGAAAATCCCATGGACAGAGGAACCTGGTGGGCTTACAGTGCATGGAGTCTCAGAGTTGGACATGACTAAAGTGACTGGGCATATGTGTATATTTAGATTTTTTAGTTTTTACCTGGACCTTCCCTCGTGGCTCAACTACTGCCTTTGGTTTTTCTATTCCAATATTCCATCTAGCTTACTACCTTATATTTAGTTGTCTTGTCTCTTTTTTTTTGCAGGGAGGGAGGTGGGGAGTTGGGGAGAAGGTAATTATTTTTGTAAGATTGTTGCATTCTATTTGAAGGAATGCTTTTATTTCTCATGTACTTAACTTATTTATGGAGAAGGGAAATGGCAGCCCAGTCCGGTATTCTTGCCTGGAAAATTCCATGGACGGAAGAGCCTGGTGGGGCTACACTCCATGGGGTCACAAAAAGTCAAACACGACTGAGCACACACATGTAACCCATTTATATTTCAGAATTGTTTCTGCCGTAGCATTTTGAAGTTTAAATGAATCTATTTCCTTGTACATGCCATTAAAATTTTTTTTTGGTGATGTCCTTTCACAGCCTTCCAAAGCAAGTTGTTTTGCAGGCTCTGCTCACAGGGCAGTCTTTTCATCAGTCTAGATGGGTCAGTATGTCTCCATACTGGAGACGTAAGATGAGGATCAGATTGTTTATTGCTGATGACACCTGTAGAATTTGGCTTGTTGCTCATATAAACATTTGAAATTGTTCTTAGGCAAAGACTTGTCATTTTTTTATGGCCATATACATGTGTATGTTTATATATATGTACATGCAAGTAGATATGTTTGCATATGTACATGCATATGTGCATGATGTGTGTATGTGTATTTTTTATCCTATTTAAGTCGCTTACTGAAAAGTAATTTAATCTTTCTTATGCAGGTACTAGAGCCTAGGTAAAGATAGACCATGACTAGTTCAAAGAACCTTTCTTTGTAGGTGAATGTGAAAATCCAATAGATCAAGTATAATGACTACACTATCCTCTTTATTACCTTTGTTAAAGATTTGGGAGTTTGGTAGTGATTAGAAACATGAAACAGATCTTAAGAGTATTGGGTCTGTAAAGAAGTTCCAAGCCAAACACCATGAACATTGACAAATTTCTGTATTTTAGTTCTGTTGCATTTACATGATCGATTGTCAAATGAAAGGGCATGAATATGACAGTTTAGTTGAACATTAATCATATCCTGCTTTATTGCCATCACAAAAACTTCTAGGGTCATGATCCAGAGGGTCTGTGAGTCTGAGGTTCATAAATATGGTTTTATAATGTCCATGTGAGGTTATTAATATTAATTCCTTGTAGTTTTCCCTTGGTGTTAAATTCTCCATTGCTATTTGTGGTTTATTCTGAATTCTGTGGTTGGAATTCACAGTGTTCCTGAGATTGTGTACTAATATGCATTTTTGGCTTTACATTTACTATTTTGAGAAGCATAGTGACTTTTTTGACCTCTGAGCAGTTGTCCAGAAACAGAAGTGCTTAGTGTTCTTACTGTGTAATTTTCACTTTCTGATGCCCATAAATTTGCCTCTGTGGGGCTTTGTTGGATCTATTTTTAAAAATCTTCCTAAGGTTCAATTTCCTTCTGTAAAGCAAAAATAATAGCAGGACCTACTTCACACTGTTGTTGTGAAGGTTAAATATGCTACCATATGTAAGGGGATGAACTTAATGTATGGCATTCAGTAAGTGCTAAATAAATACTGTCCATGAAAGTCATTTGTACTCTCAGCATTGGATAACAGGCTATTGCAAAACTCATTCATTTGCCAATGTGAGCATCTGTGTATCCCCACCTTTTTTTTCCCCTTCAACAATGCCTAGCCTTAGACCTCAGCATCAGGTAATAAGTAACAACATCTGCAAGGTCCATTAGTTTTTAGAGGCCACTTATGCACCATTGAGTAAACTGGCTCACTTGGGTCTCTGAATGATATTCTAGAAGAGTTAACATGTTTTTCCAAAAGGGAAAAGTAGTTGATTCCTTTTTTAACTACTATTTTCAGACCCATTAAGCTTGAAGTAATGGTGAGGCTTCCATGATTGCTTTGAGGAATTACACTGTATTTTTTATTCTCTCTCCAAAGCGCCCATTATAGCTCTATTGAGTTGTTTGTTCTTTGATTTCCATCAAAGAGAGTGATTCCAGCAAAGGTTAACCAAGTCCTCTCTCTCTCTGTCTTTTGTATTGCATTTCTCTTATCTGACCTAACATTTACTGATTATAAAAAAGTTAAATCACCAAATAGTTTAATAAAATAGTTAAATAAAAGAATTGAGTAAAATGAAAAGCATAGCATCTGTCAAAGGCTTAAAGGGCATCATGGGCCTTTATTTTTTTTTTTTTTCTTTTCCTTTTTTCTGTCAGTGTACACAGCTAAAAGCTAATTATCAGTATACCTCCTGGATTGTGGTTAGGAAGGAGGAGGTGAAAAAGGGAAGGGAATTATCCTTCAGATGGAACGAACTTTTAAGATACCTTCTCTACCATGTTGTGGGAAATGAAATTTGTGAAACCAAAAAGGCAAGTTGCCTATGAATTTTAGTAACTTTAAAAGATTACATACTCAGTATGGGCTGCAGTCTGTCTGCCTGTTTCCGTGAATAGGTTGTTTGTGTTTCCTTCTTCATCTCTCCCACTTGGCCTGGAAGGTAGTGGGAGGATCTTCTCACAGATTCAGAGCCCTTCAGAAGGAGGGCTCTGTTGCCCACAGCTAGTGAAGGCCTGGCATTTAGTAGCTCACCTCGTCTCCATTTGTGTTGGTCACTGATTTTCACCAAAGTGGACTGGTAGGTAATTAACACACTCAAATTTCTAGATATAATTTTACCACTGACCTTCATCTCCGAGCTCTTTTGTATAAAAACGTAAGGATTAATATGCTGCTTTTGGTTGAACCCAGTAAAAGAAGGACTTAGACTAGATTAATATCCCAAGACTTATGAATGATATCAAGGGAGGTCATTCTTCAATGCTACTGCTGATTTTAGGCAAAAGACCCTTGATTTACAGTGAAACATGTTAAATTTTGGAGAACCTAACCCCTTGAAGACTGGCAAGCAGAGGATATTGTGACTGTCTGCAGAAGGTTTTGCCCAAGGTCCTCTATTACTTTGGGAAATGCTTATTTTATTTTATTGTGGCCTTTTCTAGTTACACCTGATCTGGGTGAGGTTTCTTTTTCTCTGCTCCTGGCCAGGCTGCCATGCCCTACATCATTAACCCTAAACTCTGGGGAACTGATCCCCTGACAGCCTCTTTGATATTAGATTAGATCCCTTCCAGGCTGCATTTAATTGACTGAGTTCCTAGGGGGAATAGCTGGTGCCTGCTCCCTCTTCCTGTTTTAGTTGGCCACTCTTCTTTAGTAGCTGGCTTGCAAATTCACTGTGCCTTCGTGAAGAAGGAAATGTGACAGATGAAACAAATGCCTCTGATTCCGAATTCTCCTTTTTTTCCCTCTGCCTTCTAATAGCATGTCTACGGTTAGACCTGTCAATGAGCTCCTTTGTTCTTTTTGAATCCTCTTCCTCCAAGTAATAAGAAAATGTCCTCTTTCCTCTTCTGTCCTCACTGTATCTTATCTGTTTTTCTGAAAATGAAAGATGAGAGGACTGGTAATTAAAATACCAGTCCTTTTTCCTTGACTTGAATGTCTTTACTTCTATTTTTAAATCTTTTAAAAATCTTTGACTTTTCTTAAATGACTCTTGCATTGTAAACATTCCGTCCCCCCATCTTTCATTTTCTTGCAATGATTAGAAAATTCAAGCCACATTGTTTTCTCTAAATATAAAAGTAATGTATGCTCAATGTCAAGAATTCAAACATTATGTATATAATGTGGAAAAATAAAAGATGCCTATAATGATTCCCCGTTTCCCCTCACAAACCTAATCTTTATTTATTGATGTGTAATCCTCCGGATTTTTCTGTATGTATAGTGTTACTTTTTAATAGTAATAACATCACTTTCCAACAATTAAAAAAGTAATTTTGAGAGTGGCAGTTTAGATTCATTTCAGTTCCTTTTCTAAGACATAGCTGGAGGCTCTTGAGCAAACACCCTAGAGTTCAGTTTGAATTGTAGATTTGTAAATGACTTAAATATGTAAGGTCTTTCCCGATGCCTTAGGGGTAAAGAATCTGGCTGCAATGCAGGAGATTTGGGTTTGATCCCTGGTTTGGAAAGATCCTCCAGAGGAAGAATTGGTAACCTACTCCAGTATTCTTGCCTAGACAATCTACTGGACAGAGGAGGCTGGTGGGCTATACTCCATGGGGTCACATGACTGAGCGCACACACACACACAAAATATTTAAATCTGATTGAGTCATTGAAACTACTCTTTCTTAGTCCTTCCATCCCCAAATACAGCCCTGAGTTGTTAACCATGTTCTCTAATGTCACAAATGATGTCAGCCTCTTTGTTTCCTGCCCTTGACATTGATTCTCTCTGGTAGGTCTCCCCTTGACATGAAAACTCAGGGAGAGGACCACTGAGATGTGTGGACTTTGGGCTTTTCTATTTATCACCCGTGTGGTCCTGGGAGTGTGTCTTCATCTTCAAAATGGGAAGTCCTTGCAAGGAGCAAGCGTCTTTTAACTTCATGACTGCAGTTACCATCTACAGTGATTTTGGAGCCCCCCCAAAATAAAATGTGTCACTGTTTCTTTTGTTTCCCAATCTATTTGCCATGAAGTGATGGGACCAGATGCCATGATCTTAGTTTTCTGAATGTTGAGTTTTAAGCCAACTTTTTCACTCTCCTCTTTCACCTTCATCAAGAGGGTCTTTAGTTCCTCTTTGCTTTCTGCCATAAGGGTGGTGTCATCTGCATATCTGAGGTTATTGATATTTCTTCTGGCAATCTTGATTCCAGCTTGTGCTTCACTCAGCCCAGCATTTCTCATGATGTTCTCTGCACGTAAGTTAAATAAACAGGGTGACAATATACAGCTTTGATGTACTCCTTTCCCAATTTGGAACCAGTCTGTTGTTCCAAACTGTGGAAAATTCTGAAAGAGATGGGAATACCAGACACCTGACCTGCCTCTTGAAAAACCTGTGTGCAGGTCAGGAAGCAGCAGTTAGGACTGGCCATGGAACAACAGACTGGGGTTCTGAATAGGAAAAGGAGTACGTCAAGGCCGTATATTGTTACCCTGCTTATTTAACTTATATGCAGAGTACATCATGAGAAACACTGGGCTGGAAGAAACACAAGCTGGAATCAAGATTTCGGGAGAAATATCAATAACCTCAGATATGCAGATGTCACCACCCTTATGGCAGAAAGCAAAGAAGAACTAAAGAGCCTCTTGATGAAAGTGAAAGAGGAGAGTGAAAAAACTGGCCTAAAGCTCAACATTCAGAAAACTAAGATCATGGCATCTGGTCCCATCCCTTCATGGCAAATAGATGGGGAAATAGTATCGGACTTTATTTTTCTGGGCTCCAAAATCACGGCAGATGGTGACTGCAGCCATGAACTTAAAAGACGCCTACTCCTTGGAAGGAAAGTTATGACCAACCTAGACAGTGTATTAAAAAGTAGAGATGTTACTTTATTAACAAAGGTCTGTCTAGTCAAGGCTATGGTTTTTCCAGTAGTCATGTATGGATGTGAGAGTTGGACTATGAAGAAAGCTGAGTGCCCAAGAATTGATGCTTTTGAACTGTGGTGTTGAGAAGACTCTTTGAGAGTCCCTTGGACTGCAAGGAGATCCAACCAGTCCATCCTAAAGGAGATCAGTCCTGGGTGTTCATTGGAAGGACTGATGCTGAAGCTGAGACTCCAATACTTTGGCCACCTGATGCGAAGAGCTGACTCATTTGAAAAGATCCCAATGCTGGGAAAGATTGAAGGGGATAGGAGAAGGGGACGACCGAGGATGAGATGGTTGGATGGCATCACCAACTCAATGGACATGAGTTTGGGTAAACCCAGGCAGTTGGTAATGGACAGGCAGGCCTGGTGTGCTGTGGTTCATGGGGTGGCAAAGAGTCAGACATGACTGAGCGACTGAACTGAACTGAACTGATGGTGGCTCAGAAGAGCCTGAGTGGAAGCTGCAAACCAGACTGTTCTCCAGGGTGTGACAAGGACTATGGAGCCTAAAAGTATTAAAGATCATTCGTACTTCCTGTTGTGAAGTTGTTTAAAGAACTTGCCTCATCATTGCTTCTTGGATATCTATCAGCACTTCTCATGTGATACCGTATTTTATTGATTATAAACTGAGATTTTTTTTTCGTATTGTTTATTTCTCTATATTTGGGATGTGAAAATATCTTGGCATAGTGTCATAGTTTATTTAATACCATTTGTATTTGCTGGTGGTAAATAAAATGGTGGCTCAGTTGGTAGAGAATCTGCCTGCAATGCGAGAGACCTGGATTCGATCCCTGGGTTGGGGACATCCCCTGGAGAAGGGAAAGGCTACCTACTCCAATATTCTTGCCTGGAGAATTCCATGGACTTGTATAGTCCATGGTGTTGCAAAGAGTTGGTCACGACTGAGTGACTTTCACTTCACCTCAGTTCATGTATCTCTTTGTTTGGGATGTGAGAATGTCTTGGCATAGTGTCATAGTTTATTTGATACCATTTGTATTTCAGTACTCTCACCTGGAAAATCCCATGGATGGAGGAGCCTGGTCGGCTGCAGTCCATGGGGTCGAAAAGAGTTGGACATGACTGAGTGACTTCACTTTCACTTTTCATTTTCACGCATTGGAGAAGGAAATGGCAACCCACTTCAGTGTTCTTGCCTGGAGAATCCCAGGGGCAGCGGAGCCTGGTGGGCTGCCATCTATGGGGTCGCCCAGAGTTGGACATGGCTGAAGTGACTTAGCAGCAGCAGCAGCAGTATTTCCTGGTGGTAAAAAAAACAGTGGTGCATCTTATAATTGATGTCTTAGATTTGGTGAAATATTGTATGTCCAGATTTCCAAACTGGCCCATAATTGATGTCAATTGCATCTCCCTAACTTCATGGTGACCTGATGAACCAGAGCCACAGTCAGAAACTCTTAAGTATTGAGATGTTTCTTACAGAGAAAAGGAATGCCTTTCAACCATATACTGTTGGTCATCAATCCTCCTAATCATGCATTCTCAAGATGATAACTGACTGGAAACGGAAATGTAGCTTGTAGCTTTGGGCAAGAGTTTATCATATGCAGAGTTAACTGGATTATACAGGCTAAATGAATCCACTGTTCTGACTTTATTGTAGTTTGCACTGACTGACTGAGCTAAGCGGATAATAATAAACCATTTGTGAATTTAGCACATTTCCCTAATTTGTGTACAACTTTGAATCTGTCATTCTCTCCTGAAGTTTTAAACCATGTATGGGATTTTTTTTTTTTTCTGATGTGAAGGGACCAATGGAATTCCCCTATTAAAATAATTGTTTGCTTTCTTATTATGCTATGGATTCTGAGCTCATGGAGGGACAAGACTATGCCCTTCATTTCTGTGTTTTGAATGTTTACTGGAATGCCTTGTTCATAGTAGATATTCAATGAAAATTGATTAAATAATAGAAAGGAGTCACGTTCATCGTCTCAAGTAGCTAATGGTCTAAGGAAAAGCTAACTTCCTAATATATTGAAAGTTTAAATAAATTCCTAGTTTCGTAGGGCCAACCATGTATATTTCAACTCAGACATCAAAACAAAGTTACTATCTTTATGGTTTCTATAACTTATCTTGTTCTTGGACTCCCATTTCTGCTGACTAAAGAAAATGTTTAAACTTCATGTTTAAAAGTGAACTCTCTTAGACTGTCTGGTTATAAGACAGTCTTGTTTGGGTAAATGACAATCTTGTTTGGGTAACTATTCAGTCAGTTCAAAGTTTAGGAACTTATCAAGTCTATTTTTTCTTCTTAAGGAGCCTTTTTTTCTTCCTTCTAAGATGACATCATGTGAGGAGTGACCTTGGTTCAAGTGATACACTGTTTCTTGGCTGGCCTCCAAGGAGATGTTATTCCATCAATTTACTGGATGTCTGGGCAAGTGATATACAGGCATGTTTGGGTCTTTTGGAGTCATAATATTGGTTTCAAACTGCCATTATGTAAGGAAGCTCAGGGCAAGCAAAAAGGCCATGGGTATATATTCCAGCTGACACTTGCTGCAGCGAGGTTCTCCAGTTGATAGCCACCACTGACTGCCAGACAGCAGAGTCACGGAGCTTTTAGATGCTTCCAGCCCTCAAGCTTTCCAGTCTTCCAGAAGAGGCTTCAGCCAGCAGGAAACAGAGACAAGCTCTCCTTGCTATGTCCTAACTTCTTTGAAAAATTTATTTTATTGAAGTATTGTTGATTTGCAAGGTTGTGTTAATTTCTACTACATAGCAAAGTGATTCAGTTATACATACACATACAGTCTTTTTCATATTTTTTCCATTATGGTTTATCACAGAATATTGACTGTAATTCCCTGTGCTAAACAGTAGGACCTTGTCATTTATTCATTCTGTATATAATAGTTTGTGTCTGTGAATTCCAAAATCTGTCTCAGTTTTTGACCCACAGAATCTGTGAGCATAACAAATGGTTCTGCCTCTAAGTTTTGAAGTAATTTGTTACGTATTCCTTGATATGCAACCCTTTCTCCCTCCCTCTTTCCTCCATCTCCTTCCTTTCCTTAAAAAACAGATTCATTAATATTTGGAGGACAGTCTTAAAAATAAGGACTGTTTCTTCAGCGCTATAATTAATGAATATCTTAATCATGGGGTGCTTTGAAAATGTGTGTTACAGAAAAGGACTCACTAATTTTTTTTAAAAGGACTTTTGTTAGAGCCAAACTATATGAAGAAAAAAAAATTTTTTTTCAACTCAGGACAATTCCACCAGCCTCACCCCAGGCCAAAAGCTATTTTCATTAGAGGAAAAAATGTTTTTCATTTCCTCAAATGTGGTAATATGTGCACCCAAGTACAGAGTTGAAAGTCAAAAGTTGTGATACAGCTGGCTGCTTTACTTGATCTCTATCTGAATGCTAGTCGCTTGATTATTGGAGTTCGTTGTCACAGCAGGGTGGGGTGAAGATGTGGCTGCATCAAAAGGAAATTACATTTGCTAAAAAATATGGGTGAAAATGTCTTCAGCAATTACCACAGGTCATCTCTGCCGCACATCGCAAATGGCAGAGAAAAAGGGCTTCCTGGGAGAAGGAGCAGAAAGGAGTGTTAGAACTGGGCTGGTGTGCTGTGCGGAATCCAAAGGGACCCCCCGCCATTATGCAGGCTGGGAGTAAACAGCAATATTAGTATAATGGGCTGTAATAAATTACTAGCAGTTTTTAAGATTTCTGTTTTGTTCTTTCAGGTCAGCAAAAATGCCATCATCTCTCCTTGCTTTTGTGTCATCTGCACTACCCTCTTAGACCCAGTTGATTCCCATTCTATTCCAGCTGGCTGCTTTTAGATTTTTGAATTAGTACTCAATATATTTTAATTCAATTTTGAAACTAATGGATGCCTGAACTTATTTAGTCCATCCATTCAAGCATCTTGAAGTGCAATTCTAATTGAAGCAATTTTTCTAATTACAATTTTAATTCTTCATTTTTCTCTATCTCTCAAAAAAATTAAGCTCTGTGCCTTTGATGGCTGGAAAATTCTCAGTAAGCAGTATAGGAAAGTAAAGTCTGAGTGCTTCTTCCAATTTTTTTCCTGTGGAGTGTAAAAGGTAAGTGTTAAGTAATGTTAAATTTATGTCGATTGTAATAGTCTTGTGTATAACTCAGCCTATTTTTGTCCAAATTTTATGAGCCGTCTGGAGGTCGAATTGTGTTTCTACCAAAAAAAGGACACCTGTAATAAAGATATAACTTGACATGGTTAAGGTATCAGACAGGTGTTTCTCTTGTTACCTAGCTTCTAGGGGTTTTCAAAGGATTTAGATATTTGCATTTTAAGGACAAGCTCAGCATCTTTCTGCTTCAGTAAGCTAAGTATATATTCTCTCTCTCCCTTTGCTTTACTTTTTGAAACTTTCTTCCTTCACAGTGGGAGAGAGATGCTTGAAGCCAAAACAGAAAGTGAGACACTGCTCTCCCCACAACAACAACAAAATGTTTTGTTTTTTCTTCATGTCACCAAGAGTAAAGTGTCTGGATAGTCTTGCAGTTGGGCCGTGTTTAAACAGCTGAGGTGGATGGTAGTAGCTCTTGGCTGGTCTGCTCATCAAGCCTTTCTATCTCCCTTTTTTGAGTAATGCACATAGGTTGCAAACACTGGAATGACTAGAGCTGTGATCAGGGCTTGGTTCTATTATCTATCTCCCTGACAATAGAAATTGATCCTAACCATGACTTCCCTGGTGGTTCAGTGGTAAAGAATCTGCCTGCAGTGCAGGAGACCTGAGTTTGATCCTGGGTTGAAAATGTCTCCTGGAGAAGGGAATGGCAACCCATTCCAATATTCTGGCCTGGAGAATTCCATGGTCAGAAGAGCCTGGTAGGCTATATAGTCCATGGGGTCTCAGAGAGTCAGACACGGCTGGAAGACTGAACAGCAACAACAACAGATGGGGTTTGAAAAGAGGGTTGTTAAATTTTATTTAGACCTGTGAGACTGCAATTGCATTATTTTTTTCTTTAACAAACACTTGAAATGGAATACTATGGTAGCTACAAAGATATTGTCCTTCAATATGCCACCTATCTAGACGTTGATAAGCCCATGGTTCTCTTCTGTAATCACACTCAAAGGTGTCAGCATAGGGGCACATATTACATCATCAAGAGAGTGCAGTTAATTTCAGTTTCATTGATGGGTATGGATTTAGGAATATGTTCCAGCCAGGGAAGGCGGTTGAATAAAATCTGTTTGCCATTCTTTGGAAGGTCCTTTTGGTAAGTCAAAATGTCCAAGAACTGTGTATATAGTCTTCCCTGTATTGTATTTAAGACACACAGTACAAGTGAATTATTCTTCTTTGATGACCCTAGGAATATATCCCCAGCCATATTATTTCATGGAACTTACAAGTTTATCAAGCTCTCCAGTGGGTCATCTGATGAGCCATTTCTGTCAGGGTCATTTTGTAGACCCTAGCAAGACAAGTTTCTTATTTGGGCCAGACCATAAATTGGTCAGTGGACTGAAACTTACCATTGCTAGCCCAGTAAAGCACCTTGTGAAGTGGCCTAGACTGGGCATCCTTAAAAATGAGCTTTAGATCTTTTGTTGGGAAGTAATTAATGTTAACTATAGAACCTTGATTTTGATAGATTTTAAGGCAGACTTTACTGCCTGATCAACCAAATTGTTGCCATTATCTTCTTCTGAATCCAAAAGTCCAGGAACTTTGGTTATGGCCAAAGCAGATTGAAGTGAGATTGAGTCTAGTAATTCATTAATATGAAGGATCCATTCTTAATTTGAGATTCTCCAGAAGTTAGAAATTCTATTTCCAGAACATACTAAAATAATCAGTTCAGTTGCTCAGTCGTGTCTGACTCTTTGCAACCCCATGAACCTCAGCATGCCAGGCCTCCCTGTCCATCACCGACTCCCAGAGTCCACCCAAACCCATGTCCATTGAGTTGGTGATGCCATACAACCATCTCATCCTCTGTTGTCCCCTTCTCCTCCTGCCCTCAATCTTTCCCAGCATCATGATCTTTTCCAATGAGTCAGCTCTTCGCATCAGGTAGCCAAAGTTTTGGAGTTTCAGCTTCAGCATCAGTCCTTCCAATGAACACCCAGGACTGATCTCCTTTAGGATGGACTGGTTATATCTCCTTGCAGTCCAAGGGACTCTCAAGGGTCTTCTCCAACACCACAGTTCAAAACCATCAATTCTTCTGTGCTCAGCTTTCTTTATAGTCCAACTCTCACATCTCTACATGACTACTGGAAAAACCATAGCCTTTTATTTATGGGGTCTGTATAAATGTCTGCAGTTTTACCTCTTGCTGAAGTCCAAGCTCTGGTTAAAGCATATAGTTCAGCTGGTTGATGTGAGGCGGTTGTCTTGAGTGGGAATGCTTCAGCCACCTTGAAACAGTTACGTTAACAAACCCAGTGTGGTATTTCCCTTCAGCATTTCTTGAATAGGAACCACTGATAAAGTGCAGGAGTTCAGCATTCATAATAGGAGTTTTCTGCAAGTCATCCTTGGTGTCAGTAGAAGGTCGTTCACAGTTAACAGTCATGAGGTGTTTTGTCAGAAGGCAGAGGAAGGAGAGTTGGAGGGTTAAGATTGCTACATTGAGAGCATAATATGGGGAGAAGTTAGCAACAGAATTTCATAAGAGGTAGATAGAGTGGCTTGCAGAAAGATATTGCAGTGATGGGAATTTAATAAAGTTTCTACTGCTTTAGAAACTTAAATGATGAGGGGAGAGCCCATGACTATCTCTTCTGTGGAATTGGCAAGGACTGCTGTGGCTGAACTGACTCCGACGCAAGGAGGAAGTTCTTTGACTGTTTGAGTCTAATTGTTGGCTCTAGTAGCCAGAGTTAGTGCTGATCTCCATATTTCTGAGTAAGGGCCTCAAGGCATTTCCTTCTTTTTCACATGGAAATGGAAGTTGATTATTAGGGTGCCCTAATACAGGTGGGCTGGGAGGAACCTTTCTTTTAACTGGCAGAGGGTGTATGAACATTCTTTCTCCATTCTGTAGGGTCAGATTTACCAGGTTTTAGCAAGGTGTAGAGGGTTTGAACTATTAAGGAAAAGTGAAGTATCCAGTTTCTGTAACATACTGTCAGCCCTGAAATTTCTAAAAGGTGTCTTTTAGTTTGTGGCTGTGGGAAGTTTAAAGTGCTTTGGAACCTGTCAGGGTCCAGAAAGAGTCACTGATCTGAAATTAAATGTCCCAAATACTTAAATTGAGTTTGGACAAATTGAAGTTTTTCCTTGGAGACCTTATGGTCTTTTATAGCTAGTAGCTCGAGGAGGTGGGTACTGTCCCATTCACATGCTTCTTTAGCAGGAGAGCGCAAGAGGGTGTCATCAGTATACTGCAAAAGTGTTGATTCATATGTCAAGTTTGCCTTCTGTGAAAAGTAGGATGAATTCTGTATAGCTCTGTGGCATGACAGTCCAAGAAGATTATTGTCCTTCCCAAGTAAAGGCAAACAAAAACTGACTTTCAGGGTCTACAGGGAGACTGAAGAAGGTGCTGCAAAAATCAGTTACAATAAATAATTTGCTTTCCATAGGAATGGAAGTTAGGAGAATGTGGAGAGGAGGGAGAACTGGATATTGAGGGATGTCATTGTTATTAATGGCTCTGAGATCCTGAACAAATATCAATCCTCATTCATGTTTTTCTGTTTGTTTGTTTGTTTGTTTTGTTTTTTATGGTGAGGATGGATATGTTGCAGGGGCTAGTGCCTGGGGCCTTACTTTCTTTTATATTAGCTTAATTTCTACAAGGGTGGTTAAATGGGTGTTGTCTAATGTTGGAGAGAGGCTTACTTGGATTTATTCAAATTTTTATCTGGAGTGCTGAGTGAATTCACAGGATATCTGTGGTGGATTTTGCCCAAAGATTTTCAGGAACTTGCTCTAAGATGATTAAGTTTTTATTATTTTCCTTAGTTGATTTCAGGTTCAAAACTGTTAAGGGCATTGAAAGGTTTTCAGTACTGCCAGGTGAAATGAGCTGAGTAGAGTTTGAAAATTATTAATATTTCTTCCTTTTGAGAAAAAAAGATGGCAGCATGGTATTTTTCAAAAAAGTCTCATCCTAGTAAGGTGACAGGAATGAAAGTGAAAATGTTAGCTGCTCAGTTGTGTCTGACTCTTTGTGACCCCATGGACAGTAGCCCACCAGGCTCCTCTGTCCATGGAATTCTCCAGATGGGAATACTGGAATGGCTTGCCATTCCCTTCTCCAGGGGGTCTTCCTGACCCAGGAATCAAGCCTGGGTCTCCCGCATTGCAGGCGGATTCTTTACCATCTGAGCCAAAGTCGATCAATAGAAAGGAATATTAGTCTAGGGCCTAAGTTAGAAGGGTAAAGCAAGGGATCTGTAGGCAGTAAGGAGTTTATTGTACACTCCCACCTATTGAATGTTTTCAGTCCTCTGAGGAAGGGAGTGTTCGAGGTTGGTCGGGCTGAGTATGGGAAATGTAGCTCCAATATTGATTAAGACAGTAATGACCTCATTTCTGATCATAAGAGAAGTTTCAACTAGGTGCATAAGGGAAGAATTAGAAAAACTTATTTGTTCTTGGAACAGCTTCACTCCATGGGAAGAGCTAAAGGCTTAACATTAGAGGATTGTTTAATGTGTTTTCAGTTCAGTTCAGTTGCTCAGTTGTGTCCGACTCTTTGCAACCCCATGGACTGCAGCACACCAGCCTTCCCTGTCCATCACCAACTCCCAGAGTCTACTCAAACTCATGTCCATTGAGTCAGTGATGCCATATAACCTTCTCATCCTTTGTTGTCCCCCTCTCCTCCTGCCTTCAATCTTTCCCAGCATTAGGGTCTTTTCCAATGCGTCAGTTCTTTGCATCAGGTGGCCAAAGTATTGGAGTTTCACCTTCAGCATCCATTAGTCCTTCGAATGAATATTCAGGACTGATTTCCTTTAGGATGAACTGGTTGGATCTCCTTGTAGTTCAAGGGACTCTGAAGAGTCTTCTCCAACACCACAGTTCAAAAGCATCAATTCTTCGGTGCTCAGCTTTCTTTATAGTCCAATTCTCACATCCATATATGACTACTGGAAAAATCATAACTTTGACTAGACGGACCTTTGTTGGCAAAGTAATGTCTCTGCTTTTTAATATACTGTCTAGGTTGGTCATAGCTTTTCTTTCAAGGAGCAAGCGTCTTTTAATTTCATGGGTGCAGTCACCATCTGCAGTGATTTTGGAGCCCAAGAAAATAAAGTATCTCACTGTTTCCACTGTTTCCCCATCTATTTGCCATGAAGTGATGGGACCGGATGCCATGATCTTAGTTTTCTAAATGTTGAATTTTAAGCCAACTTTTTCACTCTCCTTTCACTTTTGTAAAAAGGCTCTTTATTTCTAATGTGTTTTAGCTTAAGACAATCCTTTTCCCAATGACCAGGTTTTTGTAGATAATGGCAAACGTTTTCAGAGTTTGAAGCCTTTAATTTGCCAAGGACTTTGGGAGGAGGCTCATAGCTATGGAAGCTGGAAACTCATGATTTTAGCAGCCTTTCTTTCCTTTTTTTTGATCTTTTTAATGGTTTGAGCCAGTTGTTTTGCCGGTTTAACCAAATCAGGAGTTGCCATAGTTTCCCAAATAAATTGAGTTCAGTTTGCTAAAAGTGTGGAGATCTTCATCGAGGCCATTTTAAACATAGTTAAAAACCTTCTAGGAGATTCTGTGTCTGAAGGGCATCTGAAGTTTTCCTTAAAAACAATTTTAAGTCTTTTATAATAGTCATGCATAGGTTCATTAGTCCTTTGAATGCATGCTTGGATTTTATCTCCATCAACAGGTTTTGGAAAGGCCAGAGGGATAGCTTCATAAAGTTTTTGCTTTTCTTTTGGCTTTAGATTTGTCATTTGATAGAATTTATTGAAGATCCTGTAAAGGATGATTTCCATACAATGGTGGCCTGACCTTCTCTCATGAACATATAAATTATTTGATAAAAATAGGAAAACTCAGGTTCATAGATTTGAATGACAATATTAAATTCCTCTGCTAAACAGTGAATAATCTTAGGAAATTTCTTGGCTCTCACTTGTAATTCTGCATTAGTATAAGGTGTATAAGCTGCATTTAAAGTGATACCTTTATTACTTATTATTATTTATTATATGGCTCAGACAGTAAAGCGTCTGCCTACAATGCGGGAGACCCAGGTTCGATCCCTGGGTCAGGAAGATCCCCTGGAGAAGGAAATGGCAACCCACTCCAGTTTTCTTGCCTGGAAAATCCCATGGACAGAGGAGCCTGGTGGGCTAGAGTCCATGGGGTTGCAAAGAGTCGGACACGACTGAATGACTTCACTTTCACTTTCTTTAATTTAAAGAGATGAATTTAAGCCAGATGAGTGGAAAAGGTTGGGACTGGAGGGCTGAGGGAGTCATCAGAGTCTTGAGGATAAAAAGGAAATTCAAAGAAAGAAGGAGAAGAGGGAGGAGTGGAGGATGGAGCACAGACCTGAGGAGCAGGAGGAGGTGACAGAGAAGTATTATGCATCTTATGTGGCTGAGAAGTCTTTACAGAGAGTTTATTATTTATATATTGGAGGGAAGTGATTTTGGAGTCCTAGACTCATGTAGAGGCTTTTAAAAGCCAAGTTAAAGTAAGCATTTCAAGGCTTCCCAGGTGATGCAGTTGTAAAGAACTTGCCTGCCAATGCAGGAGACACAAGAGACATGGGATTGATCCCTGGGTCGGAAAGATCCCCTGGAGAAGGAAATGGCAACCCAATCCAGTATTGTTGCCTGAATAATCTCATGGACAAAGGAGCTGGCAGGCTGTAGTCCATGGTTTTGCAGAGTCGGACACGACTGAAGTGACTGAGCACAAAGTAAGCATTCCATTCAGTTTGTTTGGATCAATGGTTTTTAAGTTTATTGTGCAGGAAAACAAGTTTGGAAACTTTAAAAGAGCTCCATTGTGGCCACTGTATTTTTAAATCATCCTTGGTGTTATTGAGGAATATATTTATGAGATAAAGGACTGTAGTTTTAAAACATAAAACCAGGTGGTGTCCCTGATGGAGGATAATTCTCTTGGGAGGAACTAGTAAAACACAATTCCATAATTAAAGGAGCATTCAAACAAAAAAATTAGAGGACTCAGTAGTAGGGAAACACGTTGAGGGATGTAGCCATGAGCCAGCACCATGAGATGATCATCTCCCAGGATAACTGCCCACCGGATCCTAAAGAAAGGTGAAAACCTCAACCAAAGGAGGGAGCTCAGAACCTGAGAGGAGACTCAGCTGAAGAATATAGTGGTTTGTGGAAGTGGTGAGCATGAAAGACTTGGGTGGAACTGCGTCTGGTTCCAGGAGATGCTTGTCCTACGACATTGAGATGGCTTGAGATCCTACTTATGAAACTAAAAATGTTATGAAGCATCAATCAAGCAAAATCATTTATTGTCATCAAAGAACTGCAGTTTAGGATACACAGATTTGGGTAGCAATCTAAATAGTGTCTCACTAGGGAGGGAAAGTCAAAGATTTTTAGAGATAAAAAGGGGAAGGTCTACATAATTCTCTTAACAAAGACTTTTAATTGATGTTGGTGGCAGAAAGCTAGTCTTAACCAAACATTATTGGTTACTGAGGCTGGACAGAGGACGAGATGGTTGGATGGCAGCACGACTCAATGGACATGAGTTTGAGCAAACTCTGGGAGATGCTGGAGGACAGGAAAGCCTGGCATGCTGCTGTCCATGGAGTTGCAGAGAACTGGACATGACTTAGTGACCGAACAACAACAAAAACAGCCGAAGAGTCAGACATGACTGAGCGACTGAACAGCAAAGGCTATCACTAAGCAGAAGGCCTTTCCTGGAACAAGTTGTAGGTATTCTTTAGGAGTCCTAGGAATACTTGGAATATTTGTGGTTTGCCCTTTTCCAAAAGTGCATATTTTACTTTATGGGAATGTGAAAGGACTACTTCCTTAATGGCCTCCTGACTCCTTTTTAAAATCCCTTGACATAAGTGACTCCATTTCATCTCACCCTTCACACTGAGCATACAGACTCTGTGGGGAGACTGACATAGGTAACCATGAAATAAGCCACATTTCCTCAGATATTCTGCAGAAAACTAGCTCTACTAATTATCAGTATTCTGCACAGAAAGGGATTCCTGGCTTTAAGAATTTCATGACTACATAAAAAGATATTACAGTTTAATGTATTTTTCAAATTTAAGTTTTACAGTGCACATAAGAACTCAGAAATGCTACAGAAACGATACAGCCTTTGCCCAATATTTCATAATTACTGAAAATGGAAACCCTGGGTCCCTATATATGACCTATTGACAGTCTATAAAAATAGCGGTCCTCAGAATGGATTTGAATAGAAATAAATAGATAGCTATGACAGAATGCAGATGGGAGAATTAATTCACCTTTCGAGGGGATGGGCATGACTTCACAGAGGAGGCAAGAATTTGAATGGGGAATTGATGAATGAGTTCATCAACTAAGAGAAGGTAAAGGGTGTTCTGGAAAAAGTTAAAGATATGAAAAGTCAGAAATATAAAAATACAACCATGGTTTATCTGGAATTATATCAGTAATATCTCATGGGATTAGAGAAGGTACAGAAAGGACTAATAACAAGAAAGAAATAAGAAAGGGAAAGAAGACTGGAAAATGTAAAGTGTCAGGTTAGGACAGTGGGAGCTCATGCTATAGTGATGAGCCACTGAACATTGTTTCTTGTCTGGAGCACATATTAATTTCAGTCACAGTAGCACTTAATATTTTGGAAACAAATATTTTTTTTATCATCTAAGGCATCTTCTCCCAACTGCAGTGTTGAAAATTTTGCTGCTTGGCAGGGTGGAAGACTGAAAATGGAGGAATCTGATTTAGGAAGAATGAGTGTTATTTTTTTCTTATTAAAAAGAATAAAAGAGTAGTTTTCCGCTTCCCCCACCCCCAAAAAAGCACAACAAAGACCGAGTTTCAGCCCCTTCCAGAAAAATGACTTTGCAATAGTCAATCTGAAATTGTCAAAACACTAAAGAGGTAATCTACATGATGAAGACTCCTCCTGTTTCCTTCCCTCAGAGGAGGATAGCCTGGCCATACAATCCTTCCTTTTCTTCTTGCCCACCTTCCTTCTGCTTATAAAGACCTTCCATTTTATATAACCCCTTGAGTGCCCTTCTGTTTACTAAATGAGATGCTGTTGATTCTTGAACCATTGAGTGACAGTCGCTCAGTTGTGTGTCTTTGCGACCCCATGGACTGTAGCCTGCCAGGTTCCTCTGTCCATGGAATTCTCCAGGCAAGAATACTGGAGTGGTTTGCCATTTCCTTCTCCACGTGAACCATTAAGTAAAGCCAATTAGATCTTCAAATCTGCTTAGTTGAATTTTGTTTTCTTAACTTTCTACTCTCCGAAAGTTTTTTCTCCTCCAATATTCTGCCTTGTATAAAGAGCCTAGCTTTAAATTGGAACATGTTTGGTGGTAATTACTACTTTTGGTGCCAACGGTTATGGATATGTGAATGTTATTATGCTCTGATGAAGATACAAACCATTGAAAAGTCCTCTTCATTCTGTATTATACGTTTCCATTTCCCTGAAACTGATTTAGTAATATCTTCCTCAATAATGCTATCCATTTACTTATTTAGCACGTGTTTTCTGAGTGCCTAATATCTGTTGTGTGTGTGTTTGTGTTTGTGCTTAGTCTTGTCCAACTCTTTGCAACCGCACGGACTGGGATTTTCCTGGCAAGGATGCTGGAGGGGGTTGCCACTTCCTTCTCCAGGGGATCTTCCTGACCCAGGGACTGAACCCATGTCTCCTGCATCTCCTGCATTGGCAGGTAGATTCCTTACCACTGGTCCAGGGCCTGAGAGTGGGCTGTTGTCTAGCACTCAGAAATGAACTGTCTGAAGAGACACACGTGCTGACAAAGCAATAGACTTTATTGGAAAGAGGCGCCTGGGTGGAGAGCAACAGGGTAAGGGAACCCAGGAGAGCTGCTCGGTCTCAGGTTTTATGGTAATGGGATTCGTTTCTGGGTTGTCTCTGGTCAGTCATTTTGACTCAGGGTCTTTTCTGGTGATGTGTATGGCTCAGTCAGGATGGATTCTAAGGAGAAGAATTCTGGGAGGTTGGTAGGACATATGGACTGACATCTCCTCTCACCTTTTGACCTTTCCGAATTTTTCTGGTTGGTGGTAGCCTGTGAATTCTGTGTGCTTTACCAGGACCTCCTGTTGTAAGATAACTCATGCATGTAGTTCCTGTCGTGTCTGGCTGGGGCATGTGGTTTGGGTCAGTGGTTCCTCTAACATTTTGATTAGGGTAAATTTAGTATTCTGGGGAATCTCTTGGGTGGGATGCCAACTCTCTTCCTGTAGGTCTGTGTGATGGATCAGAGAGGGCTTTGTGGAGATGATGGCATCCAAAACTGAATCCAAAAGGATGAACAGGAATAATCCATATATAAGAAGATGAATGACAGCGGCCAGCCCAGTTTGCATAGGGCAGGTTCAAGGTGGGGAGGAGACAAGACGTATAAAAAGAGGAAGCCCAGACAGATTGAGGCCTCCCCTTTTGGGTCGGCCTGCCCTCATGCCTTGCCAAAGACTGGCCAAGAAGGGGGTGTGTTTGTTTTACCTGAAGTTCTCACTCCAGTCCCTGGATTTTCTTTGGTCCCTTTTTTGCGGGCTTTTCCCTTTCTTTTGTCTTTTAGCCACTGCCATTTTGGACTCCTTTTTCCTATTCTAACTACCTAACGTCAGCATTCAGTTTGGCCTTGGATTTGCGAAGGAGAGGTCTGCCTGTTTCTGCAGTTGGTGCCTGGCACACAGGCCCTGGGCAGAGAGGGTGATTGTGATGATTAGCTCTAAAATGAGGCTGCATTTATCCAAGGTGCCTATAGGCTCACAGGGGCTCTGACTTTAGTTTTCTTATTTTCAGCCTAGGTAAAGTTGTCAGTGGGGAAGAGCATGATGTTTTATTTTTGTTCTTGGAGTCTAATTGCTTTACAGTGTTGTGTTAGTTTCCACTGTATGACAGAGTGATCAGCCGTATGCATACATGTGTCCCCTCCGTCTGGAGCCTCCCTCCCACCCACCCCCCATCCCATCCTTCTGGGTCATCACAGAGTACCTAGCTGAGCTCCCAGTGCTATACGGCAGCCTCCCAGGAGCCATCTCTTTTATACGTGGTGGTTTATATATGTCAGTGCGACTCTCCCATCATCCCACCCTCCCCTTCCGCCCCTGTGGGTGTCACATGTCTGTTCTCTGTGTCTGAGGCCCTATTGCTGCCCTGCAAATAGTTTCACTGGTACCCTTTCTCTAGATTCCATGTATATGTGTTAATATATGGTATTTGTTTTTTAGGAAGAGTATTATCTTTAAGATAGGTGGAGCAAGTACTTATGTTCTGTTCAGTGTCTTATAGGGACTCTTGCCCTTCTCTTGAACCCGTGTCCTCTGCGAGGAGATATCTCCTAAGATATTACAACAACAGGAATGAGGAATATGTCTTTGAATTTTATAAAATGATTGGATTTCTAGCTCTGCCACTTCCTAATTTTAGACCTTGGGAAGTTACCTCTATGAGCCTTAAGTTCTTTGTTAAATGGGGATCTTGATAATACCTATCTCATAGGCTTGTGAAATTAATATAAGTTAATTGATGTAAAATTTGAGGGGGCAGCCCCTGACAGCTCACATTTACTGAGAACTTACTGCTGTGAGTGTTGTTTATCATTGTATCTTTGTGTCTTCCTCCTAAAAGAAACTTTCCTCACAAACAGTAACTAAGTTGTCAATTTTGACTTTTCCCCATTGGGTATGGTATCTGATTTCTGTGTAATACTTTTTTCTGTTAGCAGGACTTTTTATCACTCAGCTCAAATTGACTTGAGCCAAAAAAAAAAAAAAAAAGAAAAAGGATTGATGTTACATACAACCAGAGCCAGAGTTTCCATTGATGTTAGAGGATGGAGACCTTTCTGTCAGGAAACTGTTTTCCTCTGTCTTAGCTTCATGATTCAGCAGGATTTTTTTACTCTCTAGGTCCATAGTTTCTGGCTTTACACCCTGTTTTTAATCTTCAAATTCAGCAGAAATTGTATTTTTCTTTTTCCCAAGTAATCTAGCAAACGCTCCTGAACTGAATCTTGACTTTTCTTGGAACATATGTTAATCTCTGAATCGAACACCATGGACACAGTAGGAGTATTCTGCTTGGTCAGGTTGGGGGCACCTGCCTATTCAAGGAGCTGGGGAGAGGAGGGTCAGATAACATTAGGAAATAGGGGATAGGTTGTTGTTCCTCCACGGAAAAGCAGGGTGCTGTTGCCAGAAGAATAGAGAAAGGGTATTAGGATGGCAAAAAAATGACCGATGTCCACCACATTCCCTCTGCCCTTTTATTTTACTACTGGCTTTTGAAATCTATTAAAAATGGACCATCTTACAATAATATTCCTTTAAACTAGGTGGGAAAGTGATCTATACTGTAGCTTGAACAGTGTGGAATAAACATAATGTACTAGAGAGAAGAGTGGTTTGGGATTTTTCTAATTGTCTGCCTCACATGAGCTATGTGACCATCAATAAACTCTTTTCTTTCAGTTGAGGAGGCTGGGATCAATCTTTTAAATTTATTAATAAATAGATCTTCCAGCTCTAATGCTGTGATGTTCACGAAATAATGCCCATTATTGGCAATCACTATTAACTTTGTCTCTTTTTCCATCTAACAAGGGACCAATGGCGTATGTATGCCTTGGCAAACTTTCAGATACCATAAATCCTTCATCTATTGCTTTGAAAGACCAGAAAGAACCCTGGCATAAGATACCAGCTTTTCTTCAGATTTCCCTAGAGTAACCTTGTCCCCCCCATCCCATATCCATAATAGAACATGTTGCATCAGGCGAAAAATAGAGTTTCATCTTTTACTCCCATCTTTTGATGTGCTTGTGTGCCCAGTCGTGTCTGACTCATCGCGACCGTAGACTATAGCCCTCCAGGTTCCTCTGTCCTTGGGATTTTCCAGGCAAGAATACTGGAGTGAGTTGCCATTTCCTGCTCCAGAGGATCTTCCTGACCTAGGGATCAAACCTGCATCTCTTGTGTCTCCTGTATTGGCAAGCATGGATTCTCTAGTGCCCAGTCCCAACCAAGCTTAACCTGAGCAATCTGCCTCACGGTGCAGGCAGGAAACAAATCAGGGAGGGTGCTTGCCATGGGCCTTCACTGGGAGGGAATTTCCATGGTGTGATCCATGGCAGGGAGAGGTACCAAGCAGCATGCGTTCCTATGTGTACTTTTCCTGCATGAAGGAAAATAACACTGTGTCCTGCTGCTCTGGGCACACTGAGCTTCCATTCTTCTTAATTTAAATCCTCTTAAGTGTTGGGAGGAAAGACTTTGGAAACTCTCAGTCATCTGCCATCAAGAATATCAAGATGATAGGGAAATGCTAAGTAGAGCAGGATTCCTTGAGTGAACTACCTTCCTACTCTGCAGCTGGCAAGAAGCATATCCTTTTTCTCAACCCGGGGAACCATCTAAATGGTCCAGCAGGGGTCGATGGAGAGAGATTATTCAACAGAGGCAACTGGAAGCAAACATTGTGTGTGTTCTATCCGTGGTTTAGTTGTGCTTTCCTGGCCAGAATGCTTGCTGATACCAGAAACACACAGAATCCCATCTTCCCTGTCCCCTACCTGTCTCTGGTCTCCCAGGTCACTCGTCTGCTCGTCTCTAAGCCTTGAACCCTGGCTTGGCAATGGGGTTGCTTTCCATCACCAAATCTCCTGCTAAGCCAGCGACATTGGCGTTCGCGCTGCAGGTTGTGTTTGTTTTCGCTTCTCACTTATTACTTTCTTAAATTCAATTAGTGCCCTCTTGCTGTGGAGGCCAGTGTGCTCTCTGAGAGTAAGAAATAAAGAGCCCCTGAGCTTGTCTGTGGCTCTGTCCTGGCATTTTCATGCAGTGCTTACCTCGTCTCCAATTTAAATTCCATCCACAGTGAGGGTCACAAATCAGCAGTTGTTAGAATGTATTATGAAGAAATAAACATTTATCAAATTGCTTTTCGAGAAGGTGAATAATTTAGCAAAAAAAAAAAAAAAAATTACGACCAGCATCGCAACAGAATTGTGCTACTGACTGACAATTTATTCCTCTGAGATGCTGGAAGCTGAAGCATGCTGAGTGAATATTGATCAGTTGGATGCAGATAAATACAGTTTTTTGTTTTATTTTGTTTTTACAATTCTTGGGTTACTAACTTGTTGCCAATTAAGAGCTAAAAAAAAACATTTAAGTGCCCCTCACAGTAGTAGTATGGACTCTGGGGTTTGCTGATGCCCAGAGATACTGGCTCATTATTGCCAACTTATTTTTTAATCACCACAGAACCACAAGTTACTGTGAGAGTACCTGGGAGATGCTTTACTCTTTGGTCTATCTGTGTAAAGCTGTATCCCCCCCAGGGATGTTTTTCTGAACATTTATTATTATCTTTTCTATTATTTATTGAGCACTTGAAGTATGTTGTTATTGTTGTTCAGTCATTCAGTCTTGTCTCTTTGCGACCCCATGAACTGCAGCATGTCAGGCTTCCCCGTCCTTCACCATCTCCTGGAGTTTGCTCAAACTCATGTCCGTTGAGTTGATGACAGTATCTAGCCATCTCATCCTCTGTTGTCGCATTCTCCTCCTGCCTTCAATCTTTCCCAGCATCAGGTTCTTTTCCAGTGACTCAGCTAGGTGGCCAAAGTATTCAGCTTCAGCATCAGTCCTTCCAGTGAATATTCAGGACTGATTTCCTTTAGGATTGACTGGTTTGATCTCCTTATTGTTCAAGGGGCTCAGATACCATACTATTTCTTTTATGTAACTGGCCAACAGTCCATCTAACAACCCTATATGGTAGGTGTTACTATTTTCATTTGACTCATGGGAAAACTGATACTCAGAGAGGGAAATATATTTGACCAGGGTGTACAGCTTATGAATAGCACGGCAAAGATTTGTGTCCAGCTCAGTCTAATTTCAAAACCCTTTGTCATTGAACATAATTGTATACTATATTATTTAATACATGAGTCACTTAAGACTGGCTCTGAAACCATCTCCCATGGAAGTTTATGATTGAGTGAGTGTCCATTAATGGCGTCTCTCTTTTCTACAAATGGGAAGCAGGCAGGAGTTCTCAAAGCCTAATCTGAATCGGCAGCCTCTGGAAATTCACACAGGGAGGCCTTCACATGGTAACAGAGCCTGGCTGCTTTTCTGGAATTATATGTAATCCCTTGCTCTCCTACTGAGCGTGAACTGTGAGTTCGTGTGTGAGGGTGAAAGCAGGACAGGGCTTTGCCTTCATTAGGGGCAGTGTAGGATGATGGGCACTGGAATCAACTGCATGGTGTCAGAGTTGGAATGGAGAGTCCATTGTTTATTAGGTATCTAACTTTGGATACGTATCTTCACCTTTAGCCTAAGTTTCCTGAACTGGTAAATAGGGTTGATGATAATTATTGTGCTATTTGCTCTCAGAGCCATTCTTCACTCTTCTGTTCTGCTCCAAATGCCAGGGGAGACCCATCCCTGCAAACTCCCTTGTCAGCTGACTTGTGCTGGATTTGGCCAATGGGATCCGCTGGTGGGAGAGTGGCGGGCTGGAGGAACAGAGAAGGTAGATGATCTCTCCCTCTAGTTGCTCCTGCAGCCTCTCTGGGAGCAGCTGCATGTGTCCCAGGGCTCCAGCTCCCTGCAGACAAGCCAGTTATGGCTTCAGCTTTCACCACTGAGGTTGACTCATTGGCTCTGGTGATGTGCCCTTTCCTTTATCTCTCCAGACCCGAGGTAGCAGTTTCCTTTTTTGGCTCAATTCTGAGTAGCCTTTTTATCCCTGTTAGGCTTCTTAACTCTCCTGTCACCTTTGTGACAGATTTCCTACATGAAGTGCTCTTGTTTTGGAACACCAAGTGTGTTTTCTGTTTTCTTAATTAGAATGTGATGTGATCTTTCAGGATTAAGTAAAGAATGCATTTAAAGCTCCCAACATATAAGAGATACTCAATAAGCCTCCAAATGGTCAGAGATCAGGGATAATGAGAAAGGCAAACACTAAAGGATGATGATAAAGTAGATTGTAAGTGAGATAGTACAAAGTGCTTAGGGTCCAAAGTGCTGGACACTTGGGTTTAATTTCTGCCTCTGGCTTAAGTCAACTAAGAGAAATTAGGTTAGTGCCTTAAGTATTAAGGACCTTACCTACCTGTTCAGTGAGACATGTATAAAATAATATATTTATCAGCTACTCAGTGATAGACGTTCATTTGGTTGGGGACAAATGGTGGGGATCCAGAAGAACTTCATGAAGGAAGGGAAATTGGCCTGAGTCCTGAAGGATGATTGACTCAGAGACTGTTGATGTCACAGGCTGACTGGAAATCTGGTGAGGGTATAAGCATTCTCGATAAGGGTATTGGAAACCACCACATTAAACAGAGTTCCCTCTGCTATACAGTATGTTCTCATTAGTTATCTTTTTACACATTGTATCAATAGTGTATCAATCCCAATCTCCCACTTCCTGCCCCACTTCCCCTTTGGTGTCCATGTATTTGTTTTCTACATTTTTGTCTGCATCCAAAATGGAGGGAATATATGTGTATGTATATGTATGGATGATTCATTTTGCTGTAGAATAGAAGCCAATAACATTTTTTTTCTTGTATATTGATCAGTTTTATTTTTTTCATTTATTTTTATGAGTTGGAGGCTAATTACTTTACAATATTGTAGTGGTTTTTGCCATACATTGACATGAATCAGCCATGGATTTACAAGTATTCCCCATCCCGATCCCCCCTCCCACCTCCCTCTCCACCCGATCCCTCTGGGTCTTCCCAGTGCACCAGCCCTGAGCACTTGTCTCATGCATCCAACCTGGGCTGGTGATCTGTTTCACCCTTGATAATATACATGTTTTGATGCTGTTCTCTCAGAACATCCCACCCTTGCCTTCTCCCATGGAGTCCAAAAGTCTGTTCTGTACATCTGTGTCTCTTTTTCTGTTTTGCATATAGGGTTATTGTTACCATCTTTTTAAATTCAATATATATGCATTAGTATATTGTATTGGTGTTTATCTTTCTGGCTTACTTCACTCTGTATAATGGGCTCCAGTTTCATCCATCTCATTAGAACTGATTCAAATGAATTCTTTTCAATGGCTGAGTAATATTCCATGGTGTATATGTACCACAGCTTCCTTATCCATTCGTCTACTGATGGGCATCTAGGTTGCTTCCGTGTCCTGGCTATTATAAACAGTGCTGTGATGAACATTGGGGTACACGTGTCTCTTTCAGATCTGGTTTCCTCGGTGTGTATGCCCAGGAGTGGTATTGCTGGGTCGTATGGCAGTTCTATTTCTAGTTTTTTAAGGAATCTCCACACTGTTCTCCATAGTGGCCATACTAGTTTGCATTCCCACCAACAGTGTAAGAGGGTTCCCTTTTCTCCACACCCTCTCCAGCATTTATTGTTTGTAGACTTGGATAGCAGCCATCCTGACTGGCGTGTAATGGTACCTCATTGTGGTTTTGGTTTGCATTTCTCTGATAATGAGTGATGTTGAGCATCTTTTCATGTGTTTGTTAGTCATCTGTATGTCTTCCTTGGAGAAATGTCTGTTTAGTTCTTTGGCCCATTTTTTGATTGGGTCATTTATTTTTCTGGAGTTGAGCTGGAGGAGTTGCTTATATATTTTTGAGATTAATCCTTTGTCTGTTGCTTCATTTGCTATTATTTTCTCCCATTCTGAAGGCTGTCTTTTCACCTTGCTTATAGTTTCCTTTGTTGTGCAAAAGCTTTTAAGTTTCATTAGGTCCCATTTGTTTATTTTTGCTTTTATTTCCAGTATTCTTGGAGGTGGGTCATAGAGGATCCTGCTGTGATTTTGTTGGAGAGTGTTTTGCCTATGTTCTCCTCTAGGAGTTTTATAGTTTCTGGTCTTACATTTAGATCTTTAATCCATTTTGAGTTTAGTTTTGTGTATGGTGTTAGAAAGTGTTCTAGTTTCATTCTTTTACAAGTGGTTGACCAGTTTTCCCAGCACCACTTGTTAAAGAGGTTGTCTTTTTTCCATTGTATATCCTTGCCTCCTTTGTCAAAGATAAGTTGTCCATAGGTACATGGATTTATCTCTGGGCTTTCTATTTTGTCCCATTGATCTATATTTCTGTCTTTGTGCCAGTACCATACTGTCTTGATGACTGTGGCTTTGTAGTAGAGCCTGAAGTCAGGCAGATTGATTCCTCCAGTTCCATTCTTCTTTCTCAAGATTGCTTTGGCTATTCAAGGTTTTTTGTGTTTCCATACAAATTGTGAAATTATTTGTTCTAGTTCTGTGAAAAATACTGTTGGTAGCTTGATAGGGATTGCATTGAATCTATAGATTACTTTGGGTAGTATATTCATTTTGACAATATTGATTCTTCCAATCCATGAACATGGCATATTTCTCCATCTGTTTGTGTCCTCTTTGATTTCTTTCATCAGTGTTTTATAGTTTTCTGTATATAGGTCTTTTGTTTCTTTAGGTGGATATACTCCTAAGTATTTTATCCTTTTCGTTGCAATGGTGAATGGTTTTGTTTAATTTCTCTTTCTGTTTTCTCATTGTTAGTGTATAGGAATGCAAGGGATTTCTGTGTGTTAATTTTATATCCTGCAACTTTACTATATTCATTGATTAGCTCTAGTAATTTCCTGGTAGAGTCTTTAGGGTTTTCTATGTAGAGGATCATGTCGTCTGCAAACAGTGAGAGTTTTACTTCTTCTTTTCCTATCTGGATTCCTTTTATTTCTTTTTCTGTTCTGATTGCTGTGGCCAACACTTCCAAAACTATGTTGAATAGTAGTGGTAAGAGTGGGCACCCTTGTCTTGTTCCTGATTTTAGGGAAAATGCTTTCATTTTTTCACCATTGAGGATAATGTCTGCTGTGGGTTTGTCATATATAGCTTTTATTATGTTGAGGTATGTTCCTTCTATGCCTGCTTTCTGGAGAGTTTCTATCATAAATGGATGTTGAATTTTGTCAAAGTCTTTTTATGCATCTATTAAGATAATCATATGGTTTTTATCTTTCAATTTGTTAATGTGGTGTATTATATTGATTGATTTGCAGATATTAAAGAATCCTTGCATTCCTGGGATAAAGCCCACTTGGTCATGATGTATGATCTTTTTAATATGTTGTTGGATTCTGTTTGCTAGAATTTTGTTAAGGATTTTTGCATCTATGTTCATCAGTGATATTGGCCTGTAGTTTTCTTTTTTTGTGACATCTTTGTCTGGTTTTGGTATTAGGTTGATGGTGGCCTCATAAAATGAGTTTGGAAGTTTACCTTCTTCTGCAATTTTCTGGAAGAGTTTGAGTAAGATAGGTGTTATCTCTTCTCTAAATTTTTGGTAGAATTCAGCTGTGAAGCCATCTGGTCCTGGGCTTTTGTTTGCTGGAAGATTTCTGATTACAGTTTCAATTTCCATGCTTGTGATGGGTCTGTTAAGATCTTCTATTTCTTTCTGGTTCGGTTATGGAAAGTTATACTTTTCTAAGAATTTGTCCATTTCTTCCAAGTTGTCCATTTTATTGGCATAGAGCTGCTGGTAGTAGTCTCTTATGCTCCTTTGTATTTCAGTGTTTTCTGTTGTGATCTCTCCATTTTCATTTCTAATTTTGTCCATTTGGTTCTTCTCCCTTTGTTTCTTGATGAGTCTGGTTAACGGTTTGTCAATTTTGTTTACCTTTTCAAAAAACCAGCTTTTAGCTTTGTTGATTTTTGCTATGGTCTCTTTAGTTTCTTTTGCATTTATTTCTGCCCTAATTTTTAAGATTTCTTTCCTTCTCCTAACCCTGGCGTTCTTCATTTCTTCCTTCTCTAGTTGCTTTAGGTGTAGAGTTAGGTTATTTATTTGACTTTTTTCTTGTTTCTTGAGGTAACCCTGTAATGCTATGAACCTTCCCCTTAGCACTGCTTTTACAGTGTCCCATAGGAGAAACCAATAACATTGTAAAGCAATTATACTCCAGTAATATTAATTTAAAAATAATAAAAGGATGAGGAAAATGCATTACAACTATTAAAAAAAAAAAAAAGACCACATTAGAAAGCCAGACAACACTTTAACTAAACAGGAGCAAGTCCTTTGCAGATATTTAGACATCCTCAATTAGGAGAGAAGAAAGAAAGTTGGATGATGTTCCCAAATTCCTCCCATTTCTTTTCTTTATCTTTCACTTGTTACAAGCTCTAATCTTAGGAATCCTATTAATAAATGACCAACAGGACTTTTCACAAGTTGAGAGCTTTGGTTTCTTTATAAAGAAGTTTGTCCTCTGCTTCTCCTATTTAATGGATAATTTGGAGTTTCTCAGAAGGGATCATTCCATGGACCTAAAGATCATCATACTAAGTGAAGTCAGAAAGAGAGAGACAAGTACCACATGATATCACATATATGTGGAATCTATGATGCACATGAACTAATCTACAAAACAGAGTCACAGACCTAGAGAACAAATTCATGGTTGCCAGAGGGGGAGCAGGTACGGGGGAGGAATGGATTGGGAGTTGAGGATTGGCAGATGGAAGCTTTTATATATAGGCTGGATAAACAACACAGTCCTACTGTACAGTGCAGGGAGCTGTATTCAGTATCCCCTGATAAATCATAATGGAAAAGAACATGCAAAAGTGTGTGTGTGTGTGTGTGTGTGTGTATTTAACTCAATCACTTTGTTGTACAGCAGAAATTAACCCAACATTGTAAATCAGCTATAAAATAAAAAGAGAGAGATCATTCTTTGTATCCAGAATCTAGTAAGAGGTTGGTAGGCTTCCCTGATAGCTCAGACTGTAAAGCGTCTGCCTGCAATGCGGGAGACCTGGGTTCGATTCCTGGGTTGGGAAGATCCCCTGGAGAAGGAAATGGCAACCCACTCCAGTATTCTTGCCTGGAAAATTCCACGGACAGAGGAGCCTAGTAGGCTACAGTCCCTGGGATCACAAAGAGTCGGACATGACTGAGCAACTTCACTGCTCACAGCCATTGGATATTCAAACTTTTAGGTCGTGTAATCTGAAAAGTGAAAGTGTTAGTCGCTCAGTCATGACTGACTCTTTGCTACTGCATGGACTATAGCCTGCCAGGCTCCTCTGTCCATGAAGTTCTCCAGGCAAGAATACTGGAGTGGGTAGCCATTCCCTTCGCCAGGGGATCTTCCCAACGCAGGGATTGAACCTGGGTCTCCTGCATTGCAGGCAGATTCTTCTTTACCTCCGAGCCACCAGGAAGGTCCTGAAGGAGACTTGTAATTCAGTCTCTGCAGAACTTCTATTAAGTAAGAGCTTCATAGAACCTCTCCTATTTAAGTAAGAAGCTATAAGCAGACATGTCAGGATTCCTGGGATAGATAGTTTCTTCAGTGTTGTAACTTGTTTTAATGTCCTGAGATATATTTGAGTAAAAACTTCCACTACTCATGAGCTGGAAATTGACCTGGGATACTTGTTTCAAAAACTCTTCATTTAGTATTTTGGATGTATTAACACTTTTGGCATTTGCCGTGGCCATACCCAGGCTGAGAAAATATTTATTGGGTGCAGAGCATCTGTGCCTCTGTGAGTGAACCCTGTCTAGTGTCAGGCAGGTGTCTCCCCTGGGACGTTTCTCACATGGTGATGAGGAAGGCGTCAAGTTGGGATGAGTGGGACTGAAGGGAGGAGAATCGGTACATTTGCAAAGAGCTGCTGCATTTTGCGATTTGAGCTTCCACTGCCAGATAAGTTGGCAGGCGCCAGAAACAGCTACTGCAGGACTTGAAAGTTACATGAATACCAGAGGGGAAAAAACTGATTTGCTCACTAGGAGGCTCTATTAAGTGAACATCTGTTAACTGTAAAAATCCCATGCACCAAATGGGAAAATATAATGAAATTCAGAGCTTTTGAGCAAATTAAAATCATAAAATACCAGTGGGCAGGAATCACTGTTTGTTTCACTATACTGAAATTTACATGGAAACTTGGAGCGGGGTGAAACAAAGCGGAAACACTTAAGATTATTTACTATGGGTATGGAATAGAGTTATCCTTTGCTTTGGAAGAAAGTTGGCAGTTGGAGGAAAATGCACTCAGTGAGGAAGTGCATGTGAAAAGCTCCCCAGCTGATAACTGTTGACATATTAAAAAATTGTGGCTCTGTAGTGGGAAGGCTTGAGTCAGAACAGGGAAAGTCTGGAACTTGGCTCTGTCCTTTGCAGAATTGGGGACTGTTACAGAGTTGTGCTGTCAGATGCTCCTGAAATCCTAAAGGAGGGAAGGGAAGGAGCAGGGAATGTGTGGTTTTTCTATATGGTGTGTGCCCAAGAAAAGTGCCTTAGTGATGTGATGTGTGGAGGGTATTGTGTTTAAAATGCTCATCTCATTGGATGCAGTGAATACAAAGGACAATGCCTGGGCAACCTTTGGATTGGTATTTTATGTGTGCTCACAGTCATGGAAATTCCATTAGCTATTTCCTTGGTTATTTTGAATTGCCACCATACTAGACTAGGCAACAAGAGAAAAACACAGGTTAACTGGGAAGAACAGATCTCTGTTGAAGATAGGGTGAGGTCAGTTTAATTTCAGTACTACATAAATTCCCTGTGGCCACTTGGGTGTTTGTTATATTAATGGCTTTGAACGTTTTAGCAATGGCATTGGAGTTATTTAATCTTGTGATTATCTTTGCTGATTTCCTATGGGAGCGGAGGAGGGGTAGGAAGTTAACAAGGGGATGTGAAGCATAACAAAGGGGTCAGAGGTACCTAGCACATGTGAGACAAATGTTGATTATCATCAGGTGCATATAAATGGAATGGGCTTCTGGAAAGATGTGCTTTGCCCCATGTTTTGCTGAGCTCTAATTGGAGACCTAGCTTTCCTAATTGTGTGGTGAGGTCTAGTTACTGTAGTTAAGAGGAAAACTGTATATCAGAGGGCAGAGGGTAAAGCTTTTAAATAAGGCTTCTTTCCCAAATGCCTAAGCAAGAAATTGGAACAGAAATATACTGTGGAGCTAAAAAGTCTTAAAGTGCCTCTTAAATCTTTACTACAATTACCATAATATAGAATAATAGAGCTGATACTATTTTTTAAAGCTTTTGAAGGTTGCGAGTAGCAGCCATAAATTGTGGGTTGCAGAAAATCTGTAACTGTAGTTTTTCAGAGGCTTTTTATTTTAATGAAAGAGAAAAGGTTTTAATAAAACCAGAGAGAACTAACAGGGGACATTGTGAGGTAATGGGAATGTCTCCTTAGCTCCAGAAATGCGAAGGAGTCTAAATGATTGTTGAGTGTGTGCTTACTTTTTTTGTTTAAAAATCAGGCTCTTCTTCCTGGCCATATCTGGGGACATTCGGTAAGTCTGATTTATTCAGTCAACAACATGGAGATAGTCAAGCATGAGAGCAAGAAATAATCTGACACTAGCTGAGATGGGAATAGTTTGGAGAGAATGAGGCAGATATTCTGGCTGCCTTTGTGAAGGAAAGAACAAAATGCCATTAGAATACCTTGCTGTAAAAAGAAGCTTGGTACCAATGACCTGATTCATGCCTGGAGAAAATTGTTCCTGTGTCTGCTGAGACTTGTTATGGGTGGGAGTTCTGCAAGAAAAACTTTTAATGTGATGGGATGTTTTCAGATGCCTCCCCTCCCTTACCCATGTCTACAAATAGAAAGAAAGGAGGAAATAAAAAAACCTCACACAGTATTACGTTTGTCTGTATGTGCATTCTTTGCTCAGTCTTCATCATGTCAAGCTGAGCTGAAAAGTGTCACATAGTCTAAACCATCTGGGACTCCATTTACCGAACTTCCTTACCAAACCCACCTGCCATTAATGACATTGTTCTCTTGACTGTTAACTTATTACTGACTTTTAGTTGATGTCCTATGGATGCATCAAACATTAGTCACTAATATCAGATGGTATTGATGTTCTTGTGAAAGTGAAAGTCACTCAGTCATGTCCGACTCTTTGTGACCCCATGGACTATATAGTCCATGGAATTCTCCAGGCCAGAATACTGGAGTGGGTAGCCTATCCCTTCTCCAGTGGATCTTCCCAACCTAGGAATCGAACCTGGGTCTTCGCCATTGCAGGCGGATTCTTTACCAACTGAGCTATCAGGGAAGCCCAGTGATGTTCTTGGTTAGTCTCTAATTGTGATACATGTAGTAATGGTCTGGCTTTCCCTGGTGGCTCAGTGGTAAAGAATCCACCTGCAAGGCAGGAGATGAGGATTTGATCTCTGGTCTGGGAAGGTCCCCTGGAGAAAGAAATGGCAGACCACTCCAGGATTCTTGCCTGGCAAATCCCATGGACAGAGGAGCCTGGTGGGCTACAGTCCATGGGGTCACAAAGAGTTCCACATGACTTTAGGACTAAACAACATCAACGACAACAAAATGATGAGAGTCCTGGTGGTGGTAGTGACGGTGGCGGGGTAAAGGAGAGCACACCCAGAACATCCTAGATAGCCGATGTTTTAACGGACCTGAAAAAGTGACTTTGAAGGGGGATTTCCTTGGGTGAGTTGTATAGGGATAAAGGGATGAGGAGAAAGGGATGAAGGGGGAAAGATGTTGTATGTGTAGTGGGGAAAGAAAACATTGAAGGGGATGGGTAAGTGGAGGTCAGACCATAAAGTATGGTGGACATGGTGCCTGATACCCAGAATCTTTTAATGAATATTTATTGGAAGAATTCGGAGGAGGCAATGGCACCCCACTCCAGTACTGTTGCCTGGAAAGTTCCATGGATGGAGGAGCCTGGTAGGCTGCAGTCCATGGGTTCGCTAAGAGTCAGACACGAATGAGTGACTTCACTTTCACTTTCATGCATTGGAGGGGGAAATGGCAACCCACTCCAGTGTTCTTGCCTGGAGAATCCCAGGGACGGGGAGCCTGGTGGGCTGCCGTCTATGGGGTCGCACAGAGTCGGACACGACAAAGTGACTTAGCAGCAGCAGCAGCATTGGAAGAATTAATGAATATTTGGCCAGTTGTTGACATTTATTTATATTTTAGGGTCTGTAAATTGCTTTTGTTGGCTTTTAGTTGTTAAATTAAAGGTCCATCTAGTCACTTTCTGCCTTTTTTTTTTTTTTTTAATTTTTGGCTATGCTGGGTCTTCGGTGCTGTCTGTGGGCTTTCTTTGGTTGTGGCAAGTGGGGGGCTGCTCTCTGTTGTGTGTGAGTGCTCAGGCCTCTCACTGTGTTGGCTTCTTTTGTTGCAGGGCACAGGCTCTAGGGTTAACAGCCTTGGTAGTCGTGACACTTGGGCTTAGTTGTCACACAGCATGTAGGGTCTTCCTGGACCAGGGATCGAACCTGTGTCCACTGCATTGACAGGTGATTGCTAACCACTGGGCCACCATGGAAGTCCCTGCCTGTTTGATTTTTACTGATGGTGTCACAGTATGCGTATGTCTGCATCTTTTACTCATGCTATTCTTTACCACATATTTTTTCCCAAGCGTCTTTCAAGAGAATGCCAGAACTTTCTTTTCCACAGAGCTTTCCCTTGTATTCCCTTTAGGATGTAAATATTCTGTACTATGAGGTGATAGGGACTCTTGGTACCTTCCGTGCCCCTTTCCTCCTATGAGCTTGTTACTGCAGCAATGTATGAGTCTCTCTGTTCCTTTGTGGGATTCTAATCTCTTTGAGAGAAACTAACTAAAAAAAAATTTGTTCAGCTACCTAGCACAGGATTGAAGCTTAATAAATGTTTATTTAAAAGACTAAACAATTGATTCATGCTGCTATTGCTGCTAAGTCTCTTCAGTCATGTCCAACTCTGTGCGACCCCACAGACGGCAGCCCACCAGGCTCCCCCGTCCCTGGGATTCTCCAGGCAAGAACACAGGAGTGGTTGCCATTTCTTTCTCCAATGCCTGAAAGTGAAAAGTGAAAGTGAAGTTGCTCAGTTGTGTCCGGACCTGTAGTGACCCCATGGACTGCAGCCTTCCAGGCTTCTCCGTCCATGGGACTTTCCAGGCAAGAGTACTGGAGTGGGTTGCAATTGATTCATAGATCTCATCAAAAGATCTTTCGGTAAAGGAATCTCTGTTTTGGTCATATTTTCTGTAGTTACTCTTCATATTTTCTGTAGTTTATATTTCTGTTATTTTATAAAAATATTAGTAACTCATTCATTTATCTAATATATCTTTAGTGAACATCTATGTGTCAGTTCTGTGATACAGAGATTAATAAAATATAGTCTCTGGTCTCTAAAGTCCTGCATTTAAGCCAGAGAAGAAAGAGAGGTTCTTAAACATGATAATGTAATGAAATAAAGAAGCAATAAAAAAGAGACATGCAACGTGCTGTTTCACTGTCAGAAAACAGTGAAAGAAAGGGTTACGTTTACCTGGAAAAGATGTCGTAGTAGAGACATGGATATTGTGACTCAGTATTTCTGGATTATCCCTTTATTCATCAACTCCAAAATAAAGGGAAGACTTAATTTGCTTAAACTTTTACTAAGAATTTGATTTTGGGTATACTTGTTTCGGTTTGCATTTCAACTTCATCTGGTATGTTCCCATGTCCCTTGTATTTTGCATCTAGAATTTTGATTTGATTCAGGTTCTTATTTTGTGGCAAAAATACACACATATGTGGTTTGTGTACCTCCAACAGGAGATAAGTAAGTTGTTTGCCTTTTTGTGATGCTAGTAGCCTCGATAATGATTGCCTACCTTGATTGTTAGGTTATTTTCTTTAAAGATGTCTTTCCATTTATTTTATGTTTACATAGTTTCTGATGAGAAGTCATTTATATTTCTCCTCTCTGCGTAATCTGTCCTTGTTTTTTGCTGATGGCTTTTGAGATTTTTATCACTGTTTTATGTTTAAAGAAATTTGATAATTGTATCGATATGGTGTTATGTTTATCTTGCTTGATTTTTGGTGATCCTTTTGAATCTGTTGAAAGTTTTAACCAAATTTGGAAAAATTGTGGCCATTATTTCTTCAAATGATTTTTCTGCTTTTTGCTGCCATTCTTCTGTTTGATATTTTCCTACAGTTTACTATGGTTCTGATTTTTTTGTTTTGCTTTTGCTCTTTTATCTCTGTGCTTTATTTTGATATCTCTTATTGCTCTTTGCAGGTTCCCTGATATTTTTTTTATTTGCAGAATGCAATTTGCTATTGAGAATTTCCAGTGAATTTTTCATTTCAAATATTGCATTTTTCATGTCTAGAAGTTCCATTTGGATCTTACATCATCTGTTTTTCTCCTGATTATGTTTTGGTTTTCTCTAAATACTTGAACACAGTTATATTAGCTGACTTAATGTATGTCAACTAGTTTCATCATCTGTGTCTTTACTGAGGGTTTTTTAAAGCTGATTTTTCTCTAAGTATTGGGTAACATCATTACCAGAGCAGAATGAGTTATTTATTTTATTTTGTCGTTTAGGAGAATGTAAGTTCCATGAGAGAGGGTTTGTCTTTCTTGTTCACTGCTGTAGCCTGAGGACTTGGGAACAGGGTTTAAACTAAGGTTTACCCACCCTGTCTGTGGCAGAGCTGGAGTTGAAAATCCAGCCTAAAATCTTTGGGTGGATAAAACCTGAGATGTGCATACATGAATATATATTCGCCATACTCATTCCTTGCTCTGGTCTGAGAAAACTTCTGTTACTTCTTTGCCTTTTACTTTCGTTCTGTTCCTCACTTCCTGAGTCTAACAATTTTTCTTCTATGAATCTGTCACCTATGGAAAGAACTTTAGACTTGTGCTTCTTTTGCTTTTTGCCCTGAAAAATACCTTGAGTTGAGGAAGCAAACAGTAGGCTGGCCATTCCTTGAAACTGGGAGAGGGTGAAGGAAATAAAGACCAAAGTGAATGAACCTTTGTAGAAATTATTCACACACACACACACAGACACACACACACACACACACACACACACACACACACACACCGCGCGCGCACACACACACACACACACACACACACACACACACACACACCCCTATACCTGGTTAGTTCTTTAGTATAGAATGCTAGAAGTATGATTACAGGGTCAGAAAGTATATGCATTTAAATGCTCTTGTAACATCTTGACAAACTACTAGCATATGGAGATACTTTGAGTTGAACGCTACCCAAATTTGCCAGCCAAGAAGTAACATGGAGAGTTCTACAGCACAGTGACTGTTCACTTTAGTTCTCTCCTCAAGTCTGTATTTATTCAACAGCAAGTGTTCTGTCAACATCTAAAAACCCTGTGTCTTGTCCTATGATCTCATCCAAAGTTGCACTTGCTTGTTGGGTTCCAGTAATGTCTCTGATCCTCTAACCAGGCAGTTCACTGAGTAGCTCAGAGGGCATGAGACAAAAACCAGAAAAGAGTCATCTGCGGTACATTTACTGGACTAATCCATTTCAACTCTCCTAGTATTTTCTTGTGGCTTCCTAGGTGGTGCTAGTGGTAAAATATCTGCCTGCCAACGCAGTAGCCGCAGGAGATGCAGGTTTGATCCCTGGGTCAGGCAGGTCCCCTGGAGGAGGAAATGGCAGCCTACACCACTAGCCTTGTCAGGATAATCCCATGGACAGAGGAGCCTGGTGGGCTACAGTCCGTGGGGTTCACAGAAGAGTCACACAGCGCTGAGCACACATGCAATAATTTCTTGTTTCTATTCCAAAGCGATATCAAGATATCAGTGCACGGATTTAGGTACAGAAGCACCTTGTTATTTATAGGAATACAGCATTCCTTTATAGGAATTAACAGTGGGAGAAAAAAGGAATCAGAGATAAAAACAATGATTGGTATTAGTGCTAACTAATTCTCTCAGGCCACTTAATATAATATATAAACAGGTAAGGGAATTAAGATATTGCTATATATGAGGAGATATTATTCTGCCTGTCCCAATAACTGTCATATTCATTCCTTCTTTTATGAGTACTAAATGAATCTTTTATTTCAGGCCCACTTATTATGATCATTGCAGTAGCCTTTGACTTTCTTCTCTGCCACTAGTTTTCCGTCTCTCCAGACATCCTAATCTCCACAGGCAGACTCATCTCCATAAAGTCTAGTATAGATATTCGATCTATCCTCAAAAAGCTTCATTGGTAGTACTTTCAGTAAGGCAGTGTTCACCAAACTCTTTTGATTATGCAGCCAGTCTATACAGATTTGTGTACACATTAATATGTTTTTATTTCATTATAATTTTGTTCATATGATATTATACTAGTGTTTTATAAACTTGTTAACATATGTAAAATTTTTAAAAAGTATGTGCAAAAGATGAAATAAGCATGCTTTTGAGGTAGTTACAATTTTGTGTATAATACAAAATTCCTATTTCTTAGTAAAATATTTAATATTAGTAATAAATGTAAATTGTGCATCATAATTGTATGGAAGTCTTGGTTTAACACTTCAATGTATTCACTGTCTTGGACTACATCCAGATTATTGTGATACTTACTATGAAAAAGGGAAAGTGTTAGTCACTCAGGTTTGTCAGACTCTTTACGACCCCATGGACTGTAAAGGCTTCTCTGTCCATTTAATTCTACAGGCAAGAATACTGAAGTGGGTAGCCATTCCCTTCTCCAAGGGTTCTTTCTGACCCAGGGAATCTGGATCTCCTGCATTGCAGGCAGATTCTTTACCATCTAAGCCACCAAGGAAGCCTGATACTTGTTATAGATGCCATTAACTAAAAAAAGTTTCCTCATAATATACATATATACATATGAGAGGATATAGTGTTTACTACACTGTCATGATACTCATTTTCAATCTGCTTTGCCAAGTATATGAAAGTTTATTTCTTCCCTGAAATATGACATGTAAATTTCTGCCTTCTTTAATATTAGTCAGTTTTACTTGCAGATTATTAATCTTGCAAAGTAATCAAACATTTTTATATTAACAAATGACTCCAAATCATCTGAAACGCATTTAGAAGATTCATGTACAAGCTAGAAAATTCCATTTCCAAATTTAAATGTATTGATAGATCTTTAACTATATGACATACTTCAGTCACTTAGGTAACAGAAATTTTTAAATGGGAAAATTCCCATATATTAATATCCTAAATTTTTCCATAACTTTGTTTATCTCCCTAAGTAAGTTATTTTCTTAGGTATTAAAATATTAATATTTACCTTGAAGGGACAGTCAAGGCATGTATGATATTTTAAATCTATAATCATATAAAAGGCCTGAAAAATTGGAATTTATTTCTATAAAAAATGTATAATTCATCTTTAATTGGGCAACACTACAGCTCTTTTAAGTACTCTCCATTAAGATACCTAACAAACATCTGAGTGATATAGATGTTCTTGATAAGTCCTTATCTCATTATAAAATATTATAAGAACTTTGCTAGTTAAACATATTCATGTCTCAACATCTCAGGGCAGCTCTGTAAGTACTGCAGGTGAGGGCAAGATGGAAAGAAGTGACCTGCTCTATCAAAGTTTCTTTCAAGATTCATGTGTACTGAACATACAGGTCAAATATGGAATCTATGGTGATCTTTGTCTTAAAACTTTTAGATAAGAAATGTCAGTGTGTGTGCTCACTCAGTCGTGTCTGACTCTTTGTGACTACATAGACTGTAGCCTGCCAGTCTCCTCTGTCCATGGAATTTTTCAGGCAAGAATACTGGAGTGGATTGCCATTTCCTCCTCCAGGGGCTCATTCTCACTCAGGGATCGAACCGGCATCTCTTGCATCTCCTGCATCTCCTGCATCGGCAAGCAGATTCTTTACCATTAGTGACACCTGGGAACCAAGGATTAATAGATATTTTAATTTGTTCTTCCTACCTTTAATGGTTTAATTATTTGTAAAACCCGATTTATAGACCTTGGCTTCCCAGGTGGCACTAATGGTAAAGAACCCGCCTGCCAATGCAGGAGACGTAAGAGAAGTGGGTTCAATCCCTGGGTTGGGAAGATCCCCTAGAGGAGGGCATGGGAACCCACCCCAGTATTCTTGCCTGAAGAATCCCATGGACAGAGGAGCCTGGCAGGCTGCGGTCCATTGGATCACATAGAGTTGGACACGACTGAAGTGACTTAGCACTCATGTACTAGAAGATAAAACCCATATCCCCTTGTATGGAGTTCAAAACCTAAGATCTTCTGTTTGATTCTTTTGTAATTTTCTGTTCTGTGTATTTCCTCATGTTATTAGTTCTTCATAGACTACCATTCATCTTTCTTTCCTCAATTTTTCCTTATCTGATTCTCAGGATTTCATCTATCCTGCAAGCCACAGGACCTGACCTACTACAGTTGCGCAGCAAATATGGGTTGAATGAAGGGCCTTCTGTTCATTTCTTTTGATGTATTTTTCTTCACTTGTGGTTACATATCCATTTATTTGTTGACCTGTTTGTTACTGTGACTAGACCAGATGCATATGGGGACTGTGATCATCAAATAAATATTCGTACCTAGGTCTGTAACTCACACAAAGTAGGTGTTTTATTGTAGTATATCCAGTGAATAAAAGTTAATCACCCTGAAGCTTTCACTGATTTTTCCACCCACCTAGCCATAACTAATGTTTTCCTTTTATATTCTCAAAATCTGTGCTTTGTACAGAGTAGATACTCAGTAACTCTTGAATTAGAAGAATAAGATCAGTAAGAGGCTTTCTGGTTTTCTGTTTTCCTGGCTTTCTGCTCTGTAGTTGTGTCTGACCTGGTGGTAGAGGCCCAAGTGGAATTTTGATTGCTACAGTGTTGTATAGTTGAGATGGAAAGTTCTTTGGAAGGGTGCCTGATGCTGAACATCAAACCTGTGGTTGTTGTTCACTTACCAAAGTCATGTCTGTGTATGTTACTTCACAGCAATGTGCAAATTGCTTACGACTGTACCCAGTAGAGTGGTGCTCAATCTGAGCTCATTTGCAGCAGTTTAAAAACAAACTCCAGAGCCCAGTATCACAACTGTTTTCTTCCTTTTTGATCTTCCCTCATTAGGAGGACAGGGTAAGGGTTGTATAATGTGCTGAAATCTGTCAGTACTTTCTGTGTCTTATTCATTAAAACCTTCAGATGCTGTTTTCCTAGCGGCTTCATTTACCAGGGAGGGCGAGGAAAAAAACACTAAACAGGTGTTCTTGACTTGAAAAACAGCAATTTCAAGCAACTCACAAGGGGAGAAGTTGGAAATTTTCAGATTCTGAAGTTGTCACTGGGAGATAAATTTGGGTTCCACATTCGCCTCTCATAAACAGACTTTCTTTTACATAAATTTCTGCTGTGCGCAAGGCACCTGATTTCTCTGGGGGCAGACATGCTTCGCAGCACAATCATGCTGCAAAGAGATAGTGTGTGTTTTCCCAGCCTTCTCCCAAATACACAAATGTGAGCTGGAGGAGTAGTATGCTGAGCTGCTAATACCAAATTCTAGCTTCCCTGGCAGGGAGAAAAATACCTATGGTAAATATTTGGCTTGATTGATGGGAAAGTGTCTGAATTTTGACTAATCTAAACTCAAATGTTTCTGTAATACCATAAGAAGATTATTGGTCAAATAAACAATGAGGTACATTAAGTATCTTATACAAAAGAACTGCGTAGTACTGTTTTTATTTCTGAAGCAGGAGCTTTGTGAAGCAAGGGGAAAGCTAAAAGAGAGGTATCCTACAGGTATCATGTTTCTCAAAACATGGTCCCCAGGCCAGTAGCTTTAGCATTACATAGCAGTTTGTTAGGGATGCACTCTTGTCCCATATTCCAGAAGTACCAAATCAAAAATTCTGGGAGTGAGGTCCAGCAGCCTGTGTTTTAGCAAATGTTTCAGGTGATTCTGATGCACGCTTAAATCAGAGAACCATTGTTTTACCAGAATCCACTAATTCATTCAACAGATATTTATTGGGTATCTAACAAATTCTAAGCACTCTTTTTAGGCACTCATAGTACAGCAGTGTGAACAGATAGTCAAACTCTGGCTGTCCTGTATTTTATATTCCAGTGAGCAATCTGGGAAAGTCAAAGGAAATGGAAATTCGTTAGTTTGCTTTATGCCATTTTGGGCACTGCAGGATGCCCTTTTCTGTGACCATGGTGTTTGAGATGGGCTTCGCATAAGTAGCACTGTAAACATTTGAGAACTGAACCAGACTTACTTCACTTTGCAGAGTTAGTTACTTTCCCTTTCATGGCCAACTCTCCTGGGACTGGTTCCAAGATCTCTATCTAGATGCTCAAGATCCATAACTTACCTCAGCGGGCGGCTGTTCTGCATATATTTTTGTTCTTCCAGTAATTTATTGGGCTTCACTGGTGGCTCAGACCTTAAAGACTTCCTCTGCAATGTAGGAGACTTGGGTGTTCAATCCCTGGGTCAGGAAGATCCCCTGGAGAAGGGAATGGCAACCCACTCCAGTATTCTTGTCTGGAGAATACAGTGGACAGAGGCCTGGTGGGCTGTAGTCCATGGGGTTGCGAAGAGTTGGACACAACTAAGTGACTAACACTTTCGCTTTCAGTAACTCATTAATCATCATTCTGTGTTTGATACTCTAGTATGGGCATTGGAAATGAATTGGTTGACATGATTGCTGATATCTGGGCTTTCGTTCTGTAAGGATTATCACCAAATCAAGTGGTATAAAGGACATACAGCTTGTTAAAAGTCAAGAAACCCGTGGCTTAGACTCTTAAATAAGCATAAAGGAACATTCTTATTATGAAAAATTGGAGCAGTTTTGCATCTTGACTACTATATATTAGGTAGGCCAGAATCAACAGGAGCTAAGCAAAGTAAGTCAAAAGACAAGCACAGTAAAGACCTATATAATTACTATCTACCTTTCCTCATTCTCTCTCTTTGTTGACATATACACTGAGTTTCAGCATTCCATTTGAAAGTTAAATTCCAGGTATGTAAAAATTTCATCCATTAATAATTCAGTGTGAATCCCTTAAGAATAAGGACATTTGGCTAAGTTATGACAATGTCGTTGTTTCTAAGAAAATAACAATTCCGTAAGTCACTGAACATCTAAATCTTCCTCAGATAATCTCTCCACTTTGCTTTCACCATGAAGAGTTCAAGTCAATTACTATGTGTAATTTCCCACATTTTTTATTTGCTTGATTATTTCCTTTTGGTGTCACTTAGTGTATATCTCAATCCCTTGAATTCACTGTGCACTAGAACTTAGATCTAGAGGCTCAACTGGATTTTATTAAATACCTATTTGAGTGCCCAGAATGTGGCAGTCACAGTGTGATAAGCAAAACAGATGCATTCTTGCTCTTATGAGGAATGTATAGGGGTAATATAAAATTATATCTAGGGAAGATAACACAGTAAGCAAACATAACATGTACCTATATAAAGTAACTTCCCCCTCATTGTGGAGATATTTGAGCTGTGGTCTGAATAGAAGTGACAGGCAGTAGGGGATATGGGTGAAAAAAATTATTTGCTAAACTTGCTGACTGAAACAGACTTCTTAGGGGATCATGAGTCTCTTGAATGAAGGAGGGGAGATCTTGGAAGTGCTTAAGAATTTGAGGAGAATAATCATGAGAATTACTGGACAGGGTTTGGTGGGAACAGCCTTGACCAATCAGATAATAATTCCGATGTATCATGGAGACTGTTCCTTTGTGTTGGTAGCTGCCCATATTTTTTCCTGGGTGGGTACAATGATGTCAATACCATGAACAAAAAGGTGAAAGCCTAAAGTAACCATCAAGCATTATAATTCAGAGTTGTCAAGTACTATTGACTCTCTCTATTCTCACAAGTGCCTAAAATGCCAAGCAGAATTTGATTGGGAGTCATATGCCAGAAAAATTCAGTCTTCCACTGTGGACACTTGGGAAAGTGGAGTTAGTTACTCATAGTGCTTTTTTTTTTTTTTTTTTTTTGCCATGTTGTGTCCTTCCCATCCCTTAAAAACGTGTGTCCTTTTATTTTTCTGGTCTGGTTTTGTGACATGCTCATGTACTCTGGATGCATGTATGAATGTAACTTTATTAGACACATGTAAGTGCATGTGCATGTAAATACACATGCATGTAAATATGAGTAATGGTATTTGTAGTGAAAACAGAGGGGAGACTGAAGAGGATGCTTTTTTAAAGAGTTTTTATTTGGCTCCTTGGCAGGAAAGCAACATAAACCTGGACATTCAAGTGCATTTGCGTGCCATAATAATGTGCTGGGTGATTGTGTCAGATGATATACCACCTCCATACAAAGCACAAATCTAGTAGGAGGTACATGTGGTGGTTGATTTCTCTAGGACCTGACAGAGCCCGTGGGTGAGGTTTTGACACCTGTCAGAGAGCGGAGGAAACACTGCCTCTCGAAGTACCTGGAGACAGAGCAGACTGAGATCTGGCTGCTAAGAAGAGAATCCTCAGAGAGAAACATGCTGGAGCAACTGCCGTTCCTCATAACTGTTCCTCGTTTTAGGCCTCAGTCTGCCCATCTGTGAAACCCATCTGTGAAGTGTGTTCATTGAAAACGCTTGATGTATTGATGTGTCAGGAAAAACAGCTAAAAAAGAAAACATTCCCCCCCTGCCAGTCATGTAGTACTTCTAGGGATTTGTAATCAAGCTTGCGGTTCTGTGAGAGTTAGAGTCTGTTTACGATTTATGTCTTTCATGGTAAAATACTGTGTGTGCACGCGCATGTGCTCATGTGCTTACTCTGGAGAAGGAGGACCAAAGAAGATGAATACGATATTTCATCATAATACTAAAGCACTTCCGGAACATTCATAGTTGATTACATGCTTTTGAAAGACTGTGGTCTTTCCAATAGAAATTTCTGAGACTAGGAGACTATTATAAATATGTAGTCACTAGCGATGAATCACTGCCGAGCACTTGAAATGTAGCTGGTGTGAATAAGGAACTAAAATTTTGACCTAATTAATTTAAGTTTAAATAGCCATATGTAGTTGGTGACTGCCATTTTGGACATAGCAGGTCTAAAGAGATGTGGAAGACAGACTTAAAAAAGTCAACATCTGTGCTGGGGAAAGGTTGAGGGGAAGGGATAGCTAGAGTTGGGATGGACATGTACACACGAATCCTTTTAAAATGGATTACCAACAAGAACATGCTGTATAGCACATGGAACTCCGCTCAGTGCCATGTGGCAGCCTGGATGGGAGGGGAGTGTGGGGGAGATTGGATATACATATTGTATGGCCGAGTCCCATTGCTATTCACCTGAAACTATCACAACATTGTTCATCGGTTATACTGCTATACAAAATAAAAAGTTGAAAAGACATAGGTTGAGCTTGAAAAAAAAAAGTTGACATCTGGATAGGTAGTCTGCCAATTAAATTATTTTATTCTGGGCTTCTGATTGCTAGTGTATTTTCTTGTGTTTAAAATGCACACCGGAAAAAAAAAAAAATGCACACCGATTCCCACTCCCCTGACACCCCCTTCCCCTTACTGGTCTTAAACATACATACACAATGCCCTATTTTACTCTGCTATTATTGCTATGTACTAAAATTTTCTTTTATATCCAGACTTCTTGAGGCAGTACTCTCTGCATATTGTGTGTGTTTGCTAAGTCGCTTCAGTCACGTCTGACTCTTTATAACCCTATGGACGGTAGCCCACCAGGCTCCTCTCTCCATGAGATTCTCCAGGCAAGAATACTGGAGTGGTTGCATGCCCTCCTCCAGATCTTCCTGACCCAGGGATAGCACCTATGTCTCTTCTGTCTCCTGCATTGTAGGCAGATTCTTTACCACTAACACCATCTGGGAAGCCCAACTGTCTCATAGTATTTCCACTATTATCAGCTCCTGCTTAAGACCTCTCTTTAGCATCTTCAGTGCTGCAACATTCTGAGTTTCTTCTACCAGTAGTCTTTTTCTCTTCTTTCCAGCTCAAATTTGCTCTTCTAGATTAAGCCAAAAGTTCGGTTTATGTCTTTGGTAAGGAAATATAGCTGATTCCGATCTCTTCAATGGAGAGTTTTAAAATGTGACACTTTTCTCCTCAAAGTTTCTTGGCCTCAGGCCAAATTACAGGGAGGGAACACAGCCCCACCCATCAACAGAAAAATTAAAGATTTACTGCCCATCAGAACAAGACCCATATTCCCCCATAGAAAGTCCCTCCCATCCAGAAACTTCCACAAGCCTCTTATCCATCAGAGGGAAGACAGAATGAAAACCACACTCACAGAAAATTAACCAAACTGATCACATGGATCACAGCCTTATCTAACTCAGTGAATGACGAGCCATACCATGCAGGGCCCTCCAAGATGGACTGGTCATGGTGGAGAGTTCTGACAAAACATGGTCCACTGGAGAAGGGAATGGTAAACCATTTCAGTATGCTTGCCTTGAGCACTTGATGAACAGTCTGAAAAGGCAAGAAGACAAGACACTGAAGATAAATTGCCTAGGTTTTTAGGTGCCCAAGATGCTCCTAGACAAGAGTGGAGAAATAATTCCAGAAAGAATGAAGAGCAGAGCCAAAGTGAAAACAACACCCAGTTGTGGATGTGATGATGGAAGTAAAGTCTGATGGAGTAAAGAACATTATTGCATAGGAACCTGGACTGTTAGGTCCACAAATCAAGGTAAATTGGAAGTGGTCAAGCAGGAGGTGGCAAGAGTGAACATTGACATTTAAGGAATCAGTGAGCTAAAATGGACTGGAATGAGTGAATTTAATTCAGATGACCATTATATCTACTACTGTGGGCAAGAATCTCTTAGAATAAATGGAGTAGCCCTCATAGTCAACAAAAGAGTCTGAAATGCAGTACTTGGGTGTAATCTCAAAAGTGATAGAATGGTCTCTATTCATTTCCAAGGCAAACCATTCATATCACAGTAATCAAACTCTATGCCCCAACCACTAATGTCAGAGAAACTGAAGTGGAAGAGTTCTATGAAGACCTACAAGACCTTCTAGAACTAACACCCCCAAAAGATATCCTTTTCATTATAGCGGACTGGAATGCAAATGTAGAAAGACAAGAAATACCTGGAGTAATAGGTAAGTTTGGCCTTGGAGTACAAAATGAAGCAGGGCAAAGTCTAACAGAGTTTTACCAAGAGAATGCACTGGTCATAGAAAACACCCTCTCCCAACAACACAAGAGATGACTCCACATGGACATCACCATATGGTCAATACTGAAATCAGATTGATTATATTCCTTGCAGTTGGAGGAGAAGCTCTATACAGTCAACAAAAACAAGACCGGGAGCTGACTGTGGCTCAGATCATGAACTCCTTATTGTCAAATTCAGACTTAAATTGAAGAAAGTAGGGAAAACCACTAGACCATCAGGTATGACCTAAATCAAATCCCTTATGACTGTACAGTGGAAGTGACAAATAGATTAAAGGGATTATATATGATAGACAGAGTGCCTGAAGAACTATGGATGAAGGTTTGTAACATTCAAAACCTGCGATCAAAACCTTCCCCAAGAAAAAAAATGCAAAAAGGAAAAATGACTATCTGAGGAGGCCTACAAATAGCTGAGAAAAGGAGAGAAGTGAAAGGCAAAGGAGAAAAGGAAAGATATACCCATTTGAATGCAGAGTTCCAAAAAATAGCATGGAGAGAAAAGAAAGCCTTCCTCAGTGATCAATGCAAAGAAATCGAGGAAAGCAATAGAATGGGAAAGACTAGAGATCTCTTCGAGAAAATTAGAGATACCAAGGGAACATTTCATGCAAAAATGGGCTCAATAAAGGACAGAAACAGTATGGACCTAACAGAAGCAGAAGATATTAAGAGGTGGCAAGAATACACAGAAGAACTATACAAAAAAGATCTTCATGACCCAGATAACCATGATAGTCTGATCACTCACCTAGAGCCAGACATCCTAGAGTGCAAAGTTAAGTGGGCCTTAGGAAGCTTCACTACGAACAAAGCTAGTGGATGTAATGAAATTCCAGTTGAGCTATTTCAAATCCTGAAAGATGATGCTGTGAAAGTGCTGCACTCAATATGCCAGCAAATTTGGAAAACTCAGCAGTGGCCACAGGACTGGAAAAGGTCAGTTTCATTCCAATCCCAAAGAAGGGCAAGGCCAAAGAATGTTCAAACTGCTGCACAATTGCACTCATTTCACATGCTAGCAAAGTAACGCTCAAAATTCTCCAAGCCAGGTTTCAACAGTATGTGAACCAGGAACTTCCAGATGTTCAAGCTGGATTTTAAAAAGGCAGAGGAACCAGAGCTTGAATTGCCAAAATCCATTGGTTCATAGGAAGAGTAAGAGAATTCCAGGAAAACATCTACTCTGCTTCATTGAGTACGCTGAAGCCTCTGTGTGGATCACAACACACTGGGAAATTTTTAAAGAGATGGGAGTACCAGACCACCTTACATGCCTTCTGGGAAACGTGTGCAGGTCAAGAAGCAACAGTTAGAATTGGACATGGAACAACAGACTGGTTCCAAATTGGGAAAGGAATATGTCAACGCTGTATATTGTCATCTTGCTTATTTAACTTCTATACAGAGTTCATCATGAGAATGCTGGGCTGGATGAAGCACAAGCCAGAATCAAGATTACTGGGAGAAATATCAATAACCTCAGATGTGCAGCTGATACCGCCTTATGGCAGAAAGTGAAGAAGAGCTAAAGAGCCTCTTGAAGAACGTGAAGGAGGAGAGTGAAAAAACCTTCTTTAGACTCAACATTCAGAAAACTAAGATAATGGCATCTAGTCCCATCACTTTATGGCAATAGATGGGGAAACAATGGAAACAGTGACAGACTTTACTTTCTTGGGCTCCAGAATCACAGCAGATGTTGACTGTAGCCATGAAATTAAAAGACACTTGCTTCTTGGAAGAAAAACTATGACCAACCTAGACAGCATATTAAAAAGCAGAGACATTACTTTGCTGACAAAGTTCTGTTTAATCAAAGCTATAGTTTTTCCAGTAGTCATGTATGGATGTGAGAGTTGGACCATAAAGAAAGCTTAGCACTGAAGAATTGATGGTTTTGAACTGTGGTGTTGGAGAAGACTCTTGAGAGTCCCTTGGACTGCAAAGAGATCAAAGCAGTCAATTCTAAAGGAAATCGGTCCTGACTGTTCACTGGAAGGACTGATGCTGAAGCTCCAGTACTTTGGCCACCTGAGTAGCGAAGAGGCGACTCATTGTAAAAGACCCTGATGCTAGGAAAGATTGAAGGCAGGAGGAAAAGGGGATGACAGAGAATGAAGTGGTTGGATGGTATCACCAACTTGATGGAATGAGTTTGAACAAGCTCTGGGAGTTGGTGATGGACAGGGAAGCCTGGCATGCTGTAGTCCATGGGGTCACAAAGAGTTGGACATGACTGAGCAACTAAACTGATGTCTTTGGTGAGAAAATATAGCTAATTCTGATCTCTTCAATGCCTGGCTTTAAAATGCCACACTTTCTCCTTTAAGTTTCTTGTTTGATGTGCAAACATATAAGTTTAATATCAAACATAGCTCATAATTTTCCTATCAAAATGAATCCCCTAGCCTATGTTGAAAGGTAACACTGTATTTCTTGTTACCCAAGTTGAAGAACTTCATCTTTTTTGACTTTTAACATATTTTTATGCTCCTCCCTCTCAATTCAATCAACACCTGGTGGCAGTTCATTTCTATAAAACATGGAATGGTTTGTGAATTTGTGTGTTCCCCTTGCTGAGGGACCATACTAATTTTCCCCATATTATGAGAATTTTAGTATGTACTGCTGATGCCAGGAGAGTTCTTCCCGTCTAGTGGATGTTGGGTTACAATGAGTTTCCTTTTCCACTGTCCATAGCCTGGTGTAACTTTTCTCAGCTCATGTGTGCCTTATTTTCAGCCTCCTCCTTGGTGGTGTTACCTTCACTCTCAGTTGAAGGTGTACTAACCACTCCGTTCTATCTCATCTGACTGTTCTGCATGCATCTTACCTTCCAAGTACATTGGCTTGTCCACACTTGTTGAATCACTCTGGCTTTTCCAACTACGTGCTTTTGCTTAATGCTAATAGCTCTGCCAAAAATTGATTCATCTTATTTGTGTTTTCAAATCCTATATGCCTAAAACTTTTAAGGTTTATTTATACACTGTTCATCAGCTGTTTATTGGTGTATGCTATGTACTGGCATCGAACTAGATGCCTATGACCTTAGTGCTCAGCTCATAACAAGACAGGATCTCATTTCATAGAGTTTATTTTATAAACTGGGGAATCTGAAAAATAAATAGGCATTTATGGTACCATGTGATGAACTTCCATCTCATCATCACGTGAAATCCATCCCAAACCACTTTGGTTCCTCTGAACTCGTGGAGATTACTCATTGGCCACTTAATTACATTGCTTATTTTTATCTGTTCACTTACTGATTTTACTATTTTGTGTTAATTTCATTTCCTCTATTGTATTATAAACTACTTGAGGGGAGGAAATACTTTTTATACCACTGATTATACCCTATAGCCTCTAGCCTGCTATGTTTCATATAAAAGCACATATTAAATATCTGGCAGTTGTAAGAGGGTTATATTTTACACTTCCCTCTGCACTGCATAATTATTTCTCTGTTGACTTAAAATACAGAAATGTGATGATAGAGAAGGTGAGATTTGTTTATACTCAGTCTACATTGAGTGATAGATTTAAACATGCAAATTAAATTAGTTATGCCTTATGGACATTTGTATGTATTCTTTGGATAAATATCTGTTAAGTGCTCTGCTCATTTTTAATCAGGTTAATCAAACCAAAATGGCAGACTGAAACACAAGTAAAAAGAAGCATGGAGATATAGAGCAATGAGAAAAAAGAAGATAAAATGCCAGTACTGTCTTCATTTTTTACCTCCTTGGTTAAATTTATCCCTAGGTATTTTATTCTTTTTGTTGCAATTGTAAATAGGATTGTTTTCATAATTTTTCCTTCTGCTAGCTCACTGTTAGCATATAGAAATGCAACAAATTTTTGTATTGAAAAATATACAAATTGTTTTGTATTTTTTTTGTACCTTGAAACTTTACTATTTCCAGTAGTATATTGGTAGGGCCTTTAGGGTTTTTAATATATATATATATTTAAAAATATATATATATTTTAATATATATATATATAGAGGACTTCCCTGATGGCTCAGATGGTAAAGCATCTGTCTACAATGCAGGAGGCCTGGGTTCAACCCCTGGGTCAGGAAGATCTCCTGGAGAAGGAAATGGCAACCCACTCCATATATAAAATCATGTTGTCTATAAATAGTAATGGTTTTACTTTTTGCTTCTCTCCTTTTGTTCTGACTGGAACTTCCAGTGGTGACGGTGGTATCCCTGTCTTGTTCCTGGTCTTACAGGGATTGCTTTCAGGTTTTCACCATTGAGTGTGATGTTAGCTGTGGGTTTGTCATATATGGCCTTTATTATGTTGATTTATTTTATGTGCACTTTGAGAGCTTTTGTGATAAATAGGTGTTGAATCTTGTCAAATGCTTTTTTCTGCACCTACTGAGATGCTGATCCGGTTTTTATCCTTCACCCTTCATTTTGTTAATGTGGTGCTTTGTGTTGATGATTTGTGAATGTTGAACATCCCTGCATCCTGTAATAAATCCTACTTGATCATGTTGTGTGTGTGTGCTCTGTCGTGTCTGACTCTTTGCAACCCCATGGACTGTAGTCCACCAGGCTCCTCTATCCGTGGGATTCTCCAGGCAGGAATACTGGAGTGGGTTGCCATTTCCTCCTCCAGGGAACCTTCTCAGCCCAGAGATTGAACCCGAGTCTCACTCATTATCAGGCAGATTCTCTACCACCAGTGCCCCCTTGTTGTTTTTGGTTTGTTAATATTTTGTTGAGAATTTTCCCATCTATGTTTATCAGTGACATTGGTCTGTAATTTTCAATTTTTGTGTTATCTGTGTGTGTGTTAGTATCAGGGTAATGTTGGCCTTCTAAATGAGTTAGAAGCTGTTTCTTTTCAGTTTTTTGGGAGAGTTTAAAAGTAGGTATTATATCTTTGAATATTTGATAGAATTCACTTGTGAAGCTGTCTGGTCCTGGCCTTCCTTTTTTTCAGGCTTTTGATTACTGTTTCAGTCTTCTTATTAGTGATCAGTGTATTGACTTTTCTCTTTCATCTTGATTCAGTCTTGGAAATTTGTATGATTCTCAGAATTTACCCATTTCTTCTATGTTTTCCAGTTTGTTGGTGTATGGTTATTCATAGTATTCTCATATAATCCTTCCTACCCTTTATAATTCTGTATTATCTATTTTAATTTTGTCTCTTTCATTTCTGATTTTATCTGATCTTTTTTTTTTCTGAGTCGGCCTAAAGTTGTCAATTTTGTCTGTTTTCAAAGAATGAGCTCTTATTTTTATTGATCTTTTCTATTATCTTTTCAGTCTATTTAATTTGCTTCTGCTCTGATTTTGTTATTTCTTTTCTTTTAACCTTGAGCTTCATTTGTTCTTCATTTTCTAGTTACTTTAGATGTATGGATAGATTATTTGAGCTTCAGCTAGACATACATTGCTATAAACTTCCCTGTTAGTGTTCTTTGTGTTACATCCCACAGATTTTGGATTTTTCCTTTTCATTTATCTTCAGATATTTTTTCTCTTTCTCTCTTAACTTTTTTGTTGACTCAGTAGTTTTTCAATAGCTTGTTCAGTCTCCACATATTGACATATTGTCATTTTTTTCTGGCTTTCATGTTACATTTTCATACCATTGTGGTTGAAAAGACACTTGATATGATTTAAATCTTCTTAAATTAAATGAGACTTGAATCTCAGCATTTGGTCTATCCTTGGCAAAGTTCCATGGGCTCTTGAGAAAAGTGTGCATTCTGCTGCATTTGGATGGATGTGTACATGTTACCAAACCTATGTGATCTAACATTTCATTTAAGTCTCCTCTTAACTTTGTGACTTTCTTTCTAGATATGCCATCCATTTATGTAAGTGTAGTGTTACAGTGCCCTACGATTACTTTGCTGTCAATTTTCCCCTTTGTCTGTTCATATAGTTCTATGTATGTTAGGTATATATATTAATATATATATATTAATCCCTGTTATGTCTTCTTGATAAATTATCTTTAATTATTGTACACTGTTCATCTTTATCTCTTGTTACCTTTTTTGGTTTGAAGTATTTTCTCTGACATGAATATGGCTACATTGTTTTTGCTTTTGGCTACTGTTAGCTTATAGAATTGTCTTCTGTCTCTTCACTTTGAGCCTCTGTTTATCTTAAGAACTGAGGTGAATCTTTTAATTTATTAATCTGTCCAGTTACTCTGTCTTTTATTGGTGAATTCTATTCATTTACTAAATGTAAATGATTATTGATAAATGAAGACTTAATACTGCCATTTTATCTTTTGTGGTCTGTTATTCTTTATCTCTGTTTCTTTTTCCTGGTGTTTCTGTCTGCCATTTTGGTTTGGTGGTTTTCTATGATGTGTGTTTCTCAACTTCCTTTTTCCAAATGTGTCTCTGGTCTAGATTTATGTATTGTGGTTACCATGGGTTTATATTAAACATTTTCCTAGATAAAATAGTCCTTTTCTTGCCTACAGCCTCTGATCTGCAGTTGCCTGTATTTGGAGAATGTTATTCCACTCCATAGTGGCCTATACAAAGTTTCTATTGAGAAATCTCTGATAGTGTAATGGGGGTAACTTTGTCTGTTACCTTCCTTTTTTCTGTGGCTGCCTTTAAGATTCTGTCTTTGTCATTGAGTTTTGGCAGCTTTCATATAATATGTTTTGGAAAAGGTCTTTTTGATTGAGATTTCTTACGTAGGTTTTCCTCTTAGCTTCATTGACTTGTAAATGCAGTTCCTTCCCCCAGGTTTGGAAAGTTCTCAGCTATTATTTCCTTAGGTAAACTCTCTACTCCCTTCTCCCTTTTCTTCTTCTAGGATACTCGTTATCCTTAGGTTGCCCTTCCTAAAAGAGTTTGAGTTCTCTTAGGATTTCCTCAATTATTTTAGATCTTAATTCTCTCTCCTCTTCTACCAGTGTCATTTTTAGATTTGTATCTTCAAGGTGTTAATTCTGTCTTAGATATGGTCTGCTCTATTTCCAGCATGCTCTATTGTGTTCTTTGTCTCATTTATCGCATCCTTCAGCTCCTGGATGTCTATTAGTTCTCTTTTAGATTTAAATCTCTTTGGTAAGGTATTTTTTCTGTTTATTAATTTTATTCCTGAGCTCCTTGAACTGGCTTTCTGTGTTTTCTTTTTTTTTTTTTTTTTTTTTGGTAGCTTGTGCTTTTCTTCACGACAGCTGCTTTGAATTCTTTATTAGATTACCCAATTCCATGACTTTTGGCTTCTGGAGAATTGTCATATTCTTTTTGTGATACAATGTTACGCTGGTTTTCCTGGTGCTTTATGAGTGGTTCCTTGGCTGATATATTTGAAGAAGCAAATTCTTTGCTTCTTTAGGTGAAGCTTTTTTTACTTGATTCCGTCAGGCAAGTGTAATCTCCTTGGTTCTGTCTTGTCTCAGCAAAAATTTGAAGCGACAGACATTAAAGCCCTTGGCACGCCACAGCTCTTGGACAGACCGCGTTATAGCTCTTAGATCAGTGATACAGCTCCAGGTTACAGCTCAGTTTTATTTAGAAAATAGCAGGAAATTACATCCTTGAGGCGTGAGGGCATGCAGACCCAAAGACGCAAAGAGAAATGAGAGCCCCGGCCGTTTGACTCCTCTTTTTCTGTTTTCTCCTCCCCCCTGGGCCTGCCCTATGTAAACTGGGCTAGCCAGGAGTGCTGTTTGTCCTACCTGAGGTCCTCACTCCGGTCCTCCGACCTTCCTTTGTTCTATTTTCGCGGGCTTTTCCCTTCCTTGTCTTTTAGCCACCGCCATTTTGGACTCCTGTTTCCTATTCTAACTACCTAACAATTCTAAAAATTCAACAGGTTAGTAATTAGAGATCTTTCTTTTGTCTGTAGGATTTCCCTGGTGGCTCAGATGGTAAGGAATCTGTCTGCAGTGCAGGAGACCTGGGTTTGATCCCTGTATTGGGAAGACCCCCTGCCGATCTTCAGTATTCTTGCCTGGAGAATTCCATGAACGGAGGAGCCTGGTGAGCTACAGTGCGCGGGGTCAGAAAGAGTCCGACCAGACTGAGCGACTCAGACTGTCACTTTTTAACTTTCGTTTTTCAGTAGGTGGCGCTGTAGCACAGGTTTTTGGCATTTCTGCCCGCGTTGTCCGTGGTTGTACTTGAGAACCCGTACTGCACATTTCGCCCTCCACTGCCTCCGCCGGAGTTCTCGCCTTCTGCCCCTCCTCTCGCTGCCGCAGGAATAGCCTCGCTCATGGGCTCTGCTACTGCAGGAGGGAGGAGCCTAAGGGCGCCTGCGCTGTATCCAGCTTTGTCAGGTTCCCGGGCACCACCGCCTGGGTGTAGGGGCTGCAGTCACGTGTGTGTTTGCAGCTAGAGGAATGGCCCTGCTGTCACTCCCGCCCCGTCCTCAGCAGTGGAGGGTGCTGCTGCAGCCAGGACTGGAGTTGTGTGCGCTGCCTCCTGGGTTCTCTGGTGCCACGAGGTTTTCTGGGATCACTGTGCTGGGGAGGCTTGCGGTGCTAGGCATTACCTCTGCTGTTCTTGCCTTCTGATTCCTCTGTGTTTCCAGTCCGGTGATCTTCAGATGTTACTAACACCTCCCACCAGAGTGGTACATGTTTTAAAGGTGAATTACAGGAACACATCCTTATCACTCAGAATCCACAGTTTACATTAGGATTTGCTCTGGTGTTGCAAATGCTATAGGTTTATTTAATTTTTTGAATTAGCTTTTATTAGTGGATAGCTGCTTTACAATGTCGTGTTAGTCTCTGCTGCTCAGCAAAATGAACCAGCCACCCATATACATTCGGCCGCTTCCTTTAGGGTTTCCTTCCCACTCAGGCCTCCAGAGTGCATTAAGTAGAGTTCCCTATGCTGTACAATATGTTCTCATTAATTATTGATTTTGCACATAGTATCAATAGTGTATATGTGTCAGTCTGAATCTCCCAATTCTTCCTATCTACCCCCCTTCTCTTTTGGTATCCATATAATCTCTAAGTCTGTGTCTCGACAAATTTTATGGGTTTAAATGTGTAATGGCATATATCCACCATTACAGTATTCCTAAAAATTGTTTCACTGCCTTAAAATCCTTCTGTGTCTCTTGCATATTCATCCTTCTGTCCCCTAACCACTGGCAACCACCAAAACCAGTTTTTTAGACAATCTCCATAGTTTTGCCTTTTCCAGAATGTCATATAGTTGGAATCATACAGTGTGTAGTTTTTGTAGACTGGCTTCTTTCACCGAGTAATATGGATTTAATAAGGTTCTCCATGTCTTTCCACTGCTTGATGACTCATTTCTTTTTAGCAGAGTAATAGTCTGTGGTCTGGATGTATAATAGTTTATCTGTTCATCTGTTGAAAGACATATTGGTTGCTTCCAAGTTTTGAATAAAGCAACCATAAACATTTGTATGCAGCTTTTTTGTGAGGACATAAATTTTCAACTCCTTTGAGTATGATGGTCTTCATAGCATTACAGGAGACATTTCATCTTTCACCTTTGGTCCACTTTTCCCCAGTCATTGCGTGTTACCTTGCTACTTGGGCCCTTGATTATTCTACTCTCTCTTATCCAATGTTGATATTTATTACATGCTATTTAATACCATTTTAGGGTTGATTCATCTTCTCTTTAAATTACAGAATGAAAGTTTTGAACTGTAAGATGCTTATTTTTCTAAAAACCTATAACTTCTTAATTACAGTTAGCAAGTTTTTTTAGTCTTTTGTTGTAATCTTTTAATTTCACTCTGGCATTTTCACTGCTCATCAGCACACTGGAAGCAAGGAATAATTTTGCTTAAATATATCTTTTCTTCTTTGAGAAGTGCTACTATGACTATGCATTTATTGTTTTAGTGTTTTTAAAATATCATAAACTGTAATTGATTATATTTACCTAATAAAGATCTTGTTCTAAAAAACGAGGTAAGTGTATAGAGTATCAAACATTTTTAAGTTGGACCAAATTTACATTATTGAACTGAATTTTTTAAACATGAGAAATTTTAAATCTGAGTTATATGGATTTAGTTACTACAGGTAATGTGATTATTTGGTAGGCTAATTTTATTAACCATTCTAAATATATGAGAATAATGAAAGTGAGATTCAGGAAGTTTTGAGAGTATAGTTTAGGAATACAGGAGAAATTCTTAAGGCTGACCTGATGGCAGTGTCCAGTTGGATAGAACAATTGTTGAAAATGCCTTGAATAGAACTGTAGTCATGCCACATGAGGTTGACAGTCATATTATTTTCCACGTATTAATAGTAAGTCTGGTTGTCTGAAATGTACTATGCAAAATCCAAAATTTTATCACTGCTTATCTCTGATGGTCAAGATTGATTATGAGTGTTTCTTTTATTCTTTTCCCACTGCTTTGCTGAATATATATACAATATATGTGTAGCTTATGTGTTGGTTTCTGAAAAATTAATTAAAAGCCCTTTGGCATACCAGAAAATATATTCTTAGTTTGTAATTGATATGTTAGTGTACCCTAAATTCAAAGACTTTTGCTTTAAAGGATTTAAATACAGCCATTTCCTTAACCAGAGAATTATTTGGCTAAGTTTAGCATTGGGTTAGAAGAGAGGATTAGAAAAGAAATGGTGGTATGATATACCTTGGAAATTACTGGCAGTGACATTCTTGTCTTTCCCCCTCCTAGTAGTTAATGTTTTGGGCACTTCAGATTGCCATAACTTTAAAGAGAATTAGTTCCTACAGGGCCTAAATATCAAGGTCTTGGTGACAGAAGTTTAATTTGCCATCAGCAAGATAAGTAAGTATCTCAGCATTCCAGATCCTATAGAATTCTTATAGCCATTGCAAAAAGCTGATTATATTGACATCTGGTCACTTGGCAATTACAGCAATTACAGCCTGTGCATGAGAAGTTGCTGTATAAGGCGATCAGTATTTTTTTTTCTCATTCTTTCTAAATACCAGGAATACCAGGGCTGATTCAGAGTTCCTGTCAAATTCTCCAGAGTCCTGACGTATGAGCCTAGTCAATAATTTTAAACTAGCATATTCAGTTCAGTTCAGTCACTCAGTTATGTCTGACTCTTTCCGACCCCATGAACCACAGAGCACCAGGCTTCCCTGTCCATCACCAGCTTCTGGAGTTCACCCAAACCCATGTCCATTGAGTTGGTGATGCCACCCAACCATCTTCTCCTCTGTCGTCCACTTCTCCTCCCGCCCTCAATCTTTCCCTGCATCAGGGTCTTTTCAAATGAATCAGTTCTTTGCATCGGGTTGCCAAAGTATTGGAGTTTCAACTTCAGCATGAGTCCTTCCAATGGACACCCAGGACTGATCTCCTTTAGGATGGACTGGTTGGATCTCCTTGCAGTCCAAGGGACTCTCAAGAGTCTTTTCCAACATCACAGTTCAAAAGCATCAATTCTTCGGTGCTCAGCTTTCTTTTTTTTTTCCATTTATTTTTATTAGTTGGGGGCTAATTACTTAACAATATTGTAGTGGTTTTTGCCATACATTGACATGAATCAGCCATGGATTTACATGTGTTCCCCATCCTGAACCCCCCTCCCACCTCCCTCCCCATCCCATCCCTCTGGGTCATCCCAGTGCACAAGCCCTGAGCACTTGTCTCATGCATCCAACCTGGACTGGCGATCTGTTTCATACTTGATAATATACATGTTTAGATGCTATTCTCTCAGATCATCACACCCTCGTCTTCTCCCATAGAGTCCAAAAGTCTGTTCTATACATCTGTGTCTCTTTATCTGTCTTGCATATCGGGTTATCGTTACCATCTTTCTAAATTCCATATGTATGCATTAGCATACTTTATTTGTGTTTATCTTTCTGGTTTACTTCACTCTGTATAATGGGCTCCAGTTTCATCCATCTCATTAGAACTGATTAAAATGTATTCTTTTTAATGGCTGAGTAATATTCCATTGTGTATATGTACCATAGCTTTCTTATCCATTTGTCTGCTGATGGGCATCTAGGTTGCTTCCATGTCCTGGCTATTATAAACAGTGTGCTCAGCTTTCTTTATAGTCCAACTCTCACATTTATACATGATCACGGGAAAAACCATAGCCTTGACTAGACGGACCTTTGTTGACAAAGTAATGTCTCTGCTTTTCAATATGCTGTCTAGGTTGGTTATAACTTTCCTTTCAAGGAGTAAGTGTCTTTTAATTTCATGGCTGCAGTCACCATCTGCAGTGATTTTAGAGCCCAGAAAAATAAAGTCAGCCTCTGTTTTCACTGTTTCCCGATCTATCAGCCATGAAGTGATGGGACCGGATGCCATGATCTTAGTTTTCTGAATGTTGAGCTTTAAGCCAACTTTTTCACTCTCCTCTTTAAACTTCATCAAGAGGCTCTTTAGTTCTTCACTTTCTGCCATAAGGGTGGTGTCATCTGCATATCTGAGGTTATTGATATTTCTCCCAGCAATCTTGATTCCAGCTTGTGCTTCTTCCAGCCCAGCGTTTCTCATGATGTACTCTGCATATAAGTTAAATAAACAGGGTGACAATATACAGCCTTGACGTACTCCTTTTCCTGTTTGGAACCAGTCTGTTGTTCCATGTCCAGTTCTAACTGTTGCTTCCTAACCTGCATACAAGTTTCTCAAGAGGCAGGTCAGGTGGTCTGCTATTCCCATCCCTTTCAGAATTTTTTGTGATCCACACAGTCAAAGGCTTTGACATAGTTAATAAAGCAGAAATAGATGTTTTCCTGGAACTCTTTTGCTTTATCTATGATCCAGCAGATGTTGGCAATTTGATCTCTGGTTCCTCCGCCTTTTTAAATCCAGCGTGAACATCTGGAATTTCTCAGTTCATGTACTGTTGAAACCTGGCTTGGAGAATTTTGAGCATTACTTTGTTAGCATGTGAGATGAGTGCAACTGAGCCGTAGTTTGAACATTCTTTGGCATTGCCTTTCTTTTGGATTGGAATGAAAACTGACCTTTTGTAGTCCTGTGGTTACTGCTGAGTTTTCCAGATTTGTTGGCATATTGAGTGCAGCACTTCAACAGCATCATCTTTTAGTATTTGAAATAGCTCAGCTGGAATGCTGTCACCTCCACTAGCTTTGTTCATGGTGATGCTTCCTAAGGCCCACTTGACTTTGCACTCTAGGATGACAGGCTCTAGGTGAGTGATCACATCATCATGATTATCTGGGTCGTGAAGATATTTTTTGTATAGTTCTTCTGTGTATTCTTGCCATCTCTTCTTAACATCATCTGCTTCTGTTAGGTCCATACTGTTTCTGTCCTTTCTTGTGCCCATCTTTGCATGAAATATCCCCTTGGTATCTCTAATTTTCTTAAAGAGATCTCTAGTCTTTCCCATTCTATTGTTTTCCTCTATTTCTTTGCATTGCTCACTTAAGAAGGCTTTCTTTCTCTCTCTTGCTATTCTTTGAAACTCTGCATTCAGATGGGTGTATCTTTCCTTTCCTCTTTGCCTTTTGCATCTCTTCTTTGCTCAGCTATTTTTAAGACCTCCTCACACAGCCATTTTGCTTTTTCACATTTGTTTTTGCTGTGGATGCTTTTGATCCCTGCCTCCTGTACACTGTCATGAACCTCCATTTATAGTTCTTCAGGTACTCTGTTTATCAGATCTAATCCCTGGAATTTATTTGTCACTTCCGCTGTATAATAGTAAGGGATTTGATTTAGGTCATACCTGAATGGCCTAGTGGTTTTCCCTACTTTCTTCAATTTAAGTCTGAATTTGGCAATAAGGAGTTCATGATCTGAGCCACAGTCAGCTCCCGGTCTTGTTTTTGCTGACTGTATAGAGCTTCTCCATCTTTAGCTGCAAGAATGTAATCTATCTGATTTCGGTATTGACCATCTGATGATGTCCATGTGTAGAGTCTTCTCTTGTGTTGTTCAAAAAGGATGTTTACTATGACTGGTGCATTCTCATGGCAAAACTCTGTTAGCCTTTGACCTGCTTCGTTTTGTACTCCAAGGCCAAAAATGCCTGTTACTTCAGGTATCTTTTGACTTCCAGTCGCCTATGATGAAAAGGGGATTTTTTTTTTTTTTAGTCACCTATGATGAAAAGGGGATTTTTTTTTGTTGTTTGTTTTGGTTAGTTCTAGAAGGTCTTGTAGGTCTTCATAGAACTGTTCCACTTTAGCTTCTCTGGCATTAGTGGTTGGGGCATAGACTTGTATTACTGTGATATGAATGGCTTGCCTCGGAAATAACAGATAACTGTCATTTTTGAGACTACACCCAAGTACTGCGTTTTGGACCTTTGTGTTGACTATGAGGTCTACTCCATTTCTTCTAAGGGATTCTTGCCCACAAGAATCGATATAGTGGTCATCTGAATTAAATTTACCCATTCTGGTCCATTTTAGTTCTCTGATTCCTAAAATGTTGATGTTCACTCTTGCCGTCTCCTGTTTGTTTTTGTAGTAAGGAAAATTGCTTGTTAATCTTATTTTATGATCTTTGGGCTGAAGAAAAATAGAAGAAGTAGAGCCCTTGGTAAATATGCTCAAAGGTGTATTTCTTTCCTTTTGTCTATAAACATTGGGAGTGATTAATTGGGGTTTTCCCATCATTATCTTACAAAGGTAGAAAACTAAAGGAGGGCTGATTGTTTATAAGCTTGAAGTATAATCATCTCATGGCATGAAAATTTCCTTGGTCAATTTTTGACAGCAGTGAGATGAATGGTTCATGATGTGTACTAATTGTAATTTATAATTATGCCTTTGAATACTGTCATAGAAATGATCTCATGTATTGAGATCTCATGTATTGAACTCACAATAAATGTGTTCATGTAAATGAAAGACAGTTGAGTAGATTAATATTGTTTTAGGAGTGAAAACTAAGGTCAGTAAATAAAACTTACAGAAATAGTAGATGGAAGAATTTGCCAGAAAATTATTTTAAAGAATGGAATTGGCTCGCTCTCTAGGTAGTGAATTCCTCAATTGCTTTGTATGATCAGTACTGATATAGGTAGCCTTTGATATCGTTCTCATTTATTGAATATTTGCTATATGTCTACATTGTAGTAATTCAAAGGCTTTCTAGGACAGATAAACCCAGGTTGAGACAGTGGAGAGTGGTGTCTATGGCAAATTGTAAAATGCCTTCTCTGTTTAAAGTTGTTTAAATTCAAATAAAAAATAAAGTCCATTGTACTGGCTAAACAGAAGATCTAGCTAACCACTGCATCTACTATGGTAGGCCTGTTCATATACAGGACTTTTATTTTATGATTAAACTCAGCACTACATTATTCTGGCTTTACAAATAAAGGACCTGAGTTTGGATAATTGGGCTGTGGTGAAATGGCTGTTCAGTGGACGAGCTAGAATCGTTGCATCATGACTCATTCATTTTATCTTCCTCATAACACAGACCTTAAGAAGTTAAACCACTTACCTAAGATTCCCAGCTATTTTCTGAACAATTCCAAACTTGCACATGGGCCATTTTATTCCAAGTCAGTTTGGATTCTTTTGTTGACACATGTTAACGGCAGTGCTGTTTGTTAAATGATGCTACAGTGGGTTCCCTTGGGAAGGTTTATCTGTATATAATTTCAGGATTGGCATCATAAGGAAAATGAGAGAGGGTGATACAGACAGAGTCAGATCTTTATTTAACAAAATGCTTGACTGTAGCTGAGATATGGTGAGAACAGTGGAGTGAATAGTATCCTCCCAAAATTCAGGTCCACTTAGGACTTCAAAATGGCTTTGGACATAGGGTTTTTTACAGCCGTAATCAGTAAAGGACCTAGAAATTGCAGGTAAAATTAGTTAAGGATCTAGAAGTGAAACCATCTTGAAATTAGAGTGGACCTGAAATCCAATGACCATTCCCTTCAGAAGAGGAGAGGACACCTAGATACCCAGGCCCCGAGGAGGCAGAGATGAGAGAAGAAAACCATGTAAAAATGGAGGCAGACACTGGGGTTCAGTAATGCTATAAACCAAGGAGTACTGACGAGTGCCAGCCGACCTCCAGAAGCTGGGTTGAGGCAGGAGGCAGACTGTGCTTAGAATCTCTAGAAGGTGCCAACCCTGCTGACATCCTGATCTAGACTTCTAGACTCCAAATAACAGAGAACTGCAAATAACAAATTTCCATTGTTTTAAGACATAAATTTTGTGGCAGTTGGTTGTACCAGCCTCTGGAAATGAATATGCTGAATTACTCCCCACAGTCTGCCTGTTCCTCACCTCCCACTTCCACCCACATGTATTATTAATATTTGGGTTGGCCAAAAGATTCATTTGGGGTGCCCTGAATGAACCTTTTGTCCAACCCCATGTGTGTATCCTTTCTAGCTCTGGGTTCCTGAAAATATCATCACTAGAATTATTTTAAAGTGTATATCCAATAAATTCCTAGAAAAATAAAAATGTTACCCAGGAAAAGTAACATATCAAACTTTAATAGCAGAATTCTTTTAAAAAATGATGATGGTTTCTAATATCTTACTCTTGAAGCTCTTATGCTGATTCAGACAGTGTTTTAACTGGATTTGAGTGAGGCTGTTTGAAGGTAGAAGTCAAATGCTTCTGGCTTTTAGTTTCTGAGAGTTGCAATTATTATAAATCATGAATATATCTTTAAAGCATACTTTATGTCATATTAATGTACTAAAATGCATAGTGATATAGATACTTGATGATAGCTTGCAGCCCAATGGAAGGTGTTTTTAAAACAGTAGATTTAAATTTGATACAGAAGGTGTTCTTTATTTTTCAATTTTAGTAGGACTGAAAATTCATATGCTAGCTGAAAATCGAGACGATAATTAAGGCTATGTTTCTTACCACTTCAGATTAATTGAAAGGGTAAATATTTTAAAGGGTACACTTTCAGTTCAGGTACGCATGTGCAGGCTTTATTAAGCATAAAGAAATAAACCAAGTCTAAATTTATGACAAGTCTTTTTATTCATAATAGAATAAACCATAATTTTTATTTCCCCTGAATAAAATGCACATACATCTTCCCTATAAATTTGAATTATTTTTCTCGTTTTCTTAGAGCTGATGATTTCTTGAGAGGGAAACTGTTGTATAACACAGAGAGCTTTAGCTCAGTTCTCTGTAATGACCACGTGGGGTGGGATGAGGGGAATGGAGGTGAAAGTGGCTCAGTTGTGTCTGACTCTTTGCAACCCCATGGACTATACAGTCTGTGGAATTCTCTAGGCAAGAATACTGGAGTGGGTAGCCTTCCCCTTCCCCAGGGGATCTTCCCAACCCAGGGAAGGTCTCTCGCATTGCAGGCAGATTCTTTACCACCTGAGCCACAGGGAAGCCCAAGAGTACTGGAGTGGGTAGCCCATCCCTTCTCCAGCATCTCTTCCCGATCCAGGACTCGAACCGGGATCTTCTGCGTTGCAGGTGGATTCTTTACCAGCTGAGGTATCAGGGGTTCCCGGAGGCGGGGGAGGGGGTTGGGGGGATGGAAGGGAGGCTCAAGCCAGGGATATATGTCTACATGTAACTGATTCACTTTGTTGGGCAGCAAAAACGAACACAACCTTCTAAAACAGTTATACTCCTATCAAAAGAATTTTTGCACAACTGTGGAAGTGATATTGAGAGAGGAGAACCAGGAGTGAATGATGAATTGGGGTTATTCCGTGTTTTTAAGCCCAGGACTTATACAAGCTCTTTTGTCCTATCACTGCAGTGCTTTGAAACTTCTTATATTTTCTTGGCTCACCTTCATTGGTTGTAAATACTGTTTCTATATTATAGTAGATCAGAGCTTCTTGACATTGCACTATTGATATCTTGAGCCAGGTAGTTCTTCGTCTTGAGGTGCTATCTCGTGTAGCTGTGTATTTGTGTGCTGTGTTCAGTCGTATCTGACTCTTTGAGACCCCATGAACTGTGGCCCGCCAGGCTCCTCTGTCCATGGGATTCACCAGGAAAGAATACTGGAGTGGATTGCCATTCCATTCGCCAGAGGATCTTCCCGACCCAGGGATCAAACCACCGTCTCCTGCATTGCTGGCAGATTCTTTACCGTCTGAGCGACAGGATATTTAGTAGCATTTCTGGTTTTAACCACTAGGTGTCAGTAGTACTCTCTGCTGCTGCTGCTGCTGTTTGGTCCCTAGATCTTGTTCATGTCTGGACTCCATGGACCGAAGCTGGCCAGGCGCCTCAGTTCATTGGATTCTCCAGGCAAGAATACTGGAATGGATTGCCAGTTCCTTCTCCAAGTACTTACTTCTTAAGTAATGACAAAACGAAAACATCTTCAGATAGTGCCACACACCCCCCGGGGAGCGAACTTATCCCTAACGGAGAAGCAGTGAAGTTTATGTGTGTTTTCTCCCTGATGTTAAATCTGTCAGAGGACTTCCTGAGGATTTGGAATTTTGGTTGCCTTCTTTGATTTTCCTCCCCCTATCACTGATATTACAGAATACTGGAATTATAGAATTAATTCTGAAGCTTCATTATACAAATTCAAAATTCAAGATTCAAAAATCTGTGATTTAACCTCACCCAGCCAGAGAATGGTTGAAATTATCCTGGATCCTATCAGTCCTTACATCTCTAATCTTTGTTTACCTTCCCCTCTTTTATGATTCACTAATGCTGCTATGCATTTTAATTCTTCCTTACTCTTATGTCTAGAAATATTTCCATCTTTATCTACCTTTTCTCAGTAATCCTTTGTCATTGTCTAGAATTCCAGTCTCTCCACTCTGCTCCCTGGGTATTTCTAGTTTAGTGCAGTAGAAAAATTGAAAAATTAACCTTTTTTTTTTTTTGCCACTTGAATGATGCTTTAGGTTCATTAGGTGGTGTTTTTTTTTTCCCTCTTTTCAATCATTTTCTTCATTCATTTGCCTAATATTTATCGAGTGTATCTTAGAGTCAGGCCCTGTGCAAGATTCCAGGTATTTAATAAATGAGACTGCTTGTAGCTATTGAACCAAAAATAACTTTTGGTACAAAAGACTTACAGTATCTTCATTGGGCATTAATCAAACTTCTCTTGACTTACTCTTTCCTATACTTATGAAATCTGGTTTTGTTGCCATTAATAGGTAGATATTTCTCTTCTTTCCTGTCCTTTAGTATCATTGGCCAAGTGCTTTAATAATGGTAGTTACTAAGTGACCTGTGGAGACCGTCCCTCCCCCTGAACTTCTGGCTACCATCTTCCCCCAGCTTCTTTAGAAAGCCGGTATATTGTTCTCACATTCCTTTACTTAACTATCTGATCCTCTGAAGGTTTTCTGGTTTGTCCTTGACTGAAAGTGATACAGTGTTTCAATCAGTTGCTATGTGGAAGCAGCCTTCCCAGGTGGAGCTTGTGGTCAAGACTCCACTTATCAATGCAGGAGACACAAGAGATGTGGGTTCCATCCTTGGGTCAGAAAGATCCTCTGAAGTAGGAAATGACAACCTGCTCCAGTACTCTTACCTGGAAAATCCCATGGACAGAGGAGCCAGGTGGGATATAGTCCATGGGGTCGCGAAAGATTCAGGCCCCATTGAAGTGAATGAGGATGCACTGTGTGAAGCAGTGCTGTAAGATAGCAAGAGTGTGCGGATCACATATGTACTTGGACATTTTCTTGTTGCCCCATAAAAAGATACACAGTTGAAATTAATTAACAATGTATTTTATTTAAACTAATATTACCAAACTATGACTATTTTAGCATATAATCAGTATAAAAATGATTAATGAGATGCTTTGGGTTTTGTTTTGTTCTAAATGTTTGTTTCTACTTTAAGCACGTCTCAGTTTGGACTAGCTGTATCATAAGAATGCAACCCCCCCCCCCACCCTCACCCCCCAACCATGTGGCTAGTGAATAATCTGTTGTTGGCAAAGATTTGGAATGTTAATTTTTCTGGTCTATCACACCCAAAATGCAGAAAGTCCCAGCCAAGGTATTAGGGTGTCCCCAAGACTGACATGCCCTTCCACTCCAGACATGTGTTTCTTTCAATTGTCTTTTAAGATTTTTTTTCATTTTGTCATTAGAAAATCCATTTAAGTATGTGTTCCATGGAAAGGAAAGGGTTAGATCCTTTGGATTCCTCACTGTAGAGAATGTAATAGTCTGGGGTGAACACTATTATGTCCCCATATGCTGTACATCTCCTAACAAGACTGCCATTCATTTTTTCAATAAATCCTGCACAGGGGTATTAGGGTCTGTGAACTGACAATTGATTTACTGCCTGGAAAATTATTCTTTATTGATTTATATTACATGGAGGCGACTGCAAATCTATAGTGTCTCTAATCAGAGAGAAAATGCTAAAGTTAGTGTCATTCTTATTTAGACAGGCAATTCCAAGGAGGAGAATTGGTTTAGCACCTCTAGGTGACATCTCATGTTATTCAATTTCTAATTCCTGTAATCCGTGAATTATAATACATAAAGCAAGTGAGTCCACGATAATTAATTAAAAAAAAGGCAAAGAGTCCTTTGTGCAAATAAGTCTTTTAAATGCCAACCTGGCATTCTCTTTCTGTGTGGAATTGGATGCCTCTGCTTGATTTTTCTCTGCATCATATCTGGTTTGTTATCCACATATTGAAAGTGCAAGTGTTTTAAATGAGTAACACCTTTGAAAAAGAAAGTGCTCTTAAATTGAGCAATCAAGTTAAGGGAGGTTTCTAAAAACAATATTAAAATGATTTACTTAATTTGTAGAAGCTTTAGGAACCTCTCTAACTTTGGGAAGGGGCTGACATCACCTGCCATCTTGCCCTGCTTTTTTAAACCTCCTTTTGTACTCTGTTCTAGTCAAGGGGCTTCTGTCTAGAACATAACCTAAATTTAATTTAAATGCAAAAGAACAAAATACAGCAACATGTTAGATCACTGCGTGGGCAGAGGGCAGTGGAATTGGTGGGTTGCTGTGTGTATCATCTGGGTATGTCAATTGGCTTTGGTTTTCTACAACTCCCTTGAAATTGTATGAAAAACATGTACATGTGTGAATTTGTTTCTTCTATTTTTTTCCCATGGGAGAGAGCCTGGATATCAGATTCTTAAATTGATTCACGACCTTTAAAAAAAGATCTCAGATGCGCATTGTGTGTTCACTGTTGAATCCTCAGCACTTCTCACAGTGCTTAGCAAAGAGCAGGTCTCTAAATATTTGTTGGATAAATGAATGCTCTCAAGTTGTGTCAACATGTCAAGTGGGTTTCCTGGAATACTCTCCTTTGTCCAAAGAAAACATTGTTTACTTTGCCTGGTTTCTTGCAGTGCCTACCAAATGTAGCCACCAACAGTATTTATATTTAAAGGTAAGCTAAGATTGCCATTTGGTATTGGGAGCTCAAGGTTTTGATCTGATCTACCAAGTGACTCTCCCCCCCCTCCCCACCATTTCCTATAGCTTTTCTTTTATACTCTTCCTGTTTCTTTCTGCCCTGGCTCCTAAATCTTTCTTTTCCTTTGATCCCACCCTAAAAATGGTAGATCCAAGTTGGAGCTTGGGAAGACTTCTGCCTTGAAAGATTAATGGTGAAAGACATTGTTTTGATGTTCATTCAAAGACACTTTTTATTTGATTCAATGGGAAGTTTGTTTACTTATTCAAAAATGAAAGTCACTCAGTTGTGTCTGACTCTTTGCGACCCCTTAACTATACAGTTCATGGAATTCTCCAGGCCAGAATACTGGAGTGTATACCCTTTCCCTTCTCCAGGGGATCTTCCCAACCCAGGGATTGAACCCAGGTCTCCCCTCATTGCAGGTGGATTCTTTACCAGCTGAGCCACAAGAGAAGCCCAAGAATACCGGAGTGGGTAGCCTATCTCTTCTCCAGTGGATCTTCCTGACCCAGGAATTGAACCAGGGTCTCTTGAATTGCAGGCGGATTCTTTACCAACTGAGCTATCAGGGAAGGCCTACTTATTCAAAAGGCATATATTAATTGTGAATCACATTCTGTGCTTGGCCCTGGGGACACACATACAAACCTTGTCTCTAGGGTGCTTACGATAATATGGAAATGACTACATAGATTTTTAGTTAAAGGCTCTGTGGTTTGGTTTTATGTCAAGTACAGTAATTTCACCAGTAGGAAACTTGGATAAAGTTCATTACTTTGATCTTTGTGTTGGAGCTTATGGGCTCATCACAGTGCCTCGGGTGACATACAGAGCCCTGAGGAGCAGAATTTGAGCACTTGAATTTGGTTTTTGATTGCTGGACCTTCCTATGGGACTCAGGGAAATGGGTTAAGGCATTTTTAAAAATATAAATAAAGCCAGACTACTCCTTTATCACTTTATTTTTCTGTCTTCCAACCTAAGACAACAAAGACAAAAACACTTCCTTCCCTAGAAATAATCTTTAATTCTACACTTTTCCACAATGAAGACATGTCTAGATCTCTTTTTTACCATACAGCACACACCAACAGGTTTAGTATTTTTCCTTATTCTATTACTTTAAAAAAATCTTAAATGACAGAGGTACTGGGTCTTTAAAAATTGAAAACTAGATTTTTTTTTTTTTTGGTTGTTGTAGACAAGCAATTTAATGAAAATGCTACTGAAATGCTTTTTCCTCTATGAAAACTAGTAAATCAATTACAAAAGCAATTTCCTTACACAGTATGATTTTATTGTGTTTGACCAGGGCATTTGATAAGTATTAGTTCTTGCTGAGAGCAAAGAGTAAATTTTATTTCAAGCTTTTCTTTCATGCAAACAGTGAGAGAAGTATCAGAAGGGCAGTTGGATAGTAGCCTTGCCTGGTTGGTGATCACAAGGGGATGGGGGAATCCATGGGCTGGCCTGACTTCCTCATCATCTACACTGAGAAATGCAAGAGACAGACTATTTGATTTCTTTTTTTTCTTTTGGTAATAAAAATGGGGGAATAATAGCAACTCTCCTATCTGGGTCATTTCCTACAGGAGCAGCTATTGTGGTATTCCTTCCTTCTTCCTGAGAGACTTTGGTCCATTAAATAAACACACGCCTAACCCCAATTCAAACAAAACAAATAAGTGTACAAGAGAGAGGAAGAAAATCAAGATCTGATGTGTGAACATATTGGAGTGGAAGGTTAGACGCTGTGGATTTCATTTTTGCCCTTGAACTGGATATACAGATTGTCCTTGGCCCAAATATTATGAGAGCAAAACAAAACAACACAACACAATTTACTGTGTGCCCAGTACTGCCTTGGGATTCACGTGACACCTGCACTCCCTTCTGTTGCCCCCAGTATATTTTATATCACCCACAGATGATTGGAATTTTGCAGCATGGTGGTTAAGAGCCTGGATGTTGACCCAGTGTCTCTTAGTCTATTTTCCCTGCTATAAAATGCTGATCATCATAGTATCTATGTCAGTCTAACTCATAGTGTTGTAATGAAAATTAAATGAGATAATGGGTGTGCTCCACAGATGTTAGCCACAGAAACTGCTGGAATGAACGGGGCATGGTATTTTATTATAGGAATCCAGAGAAAGGAGATGCAACAATTTTTTTAATGACTTCTCCCATTCCTCTTCATCCCATGCTCAGGTGAGAAGATGTTCCTTTCTCATTGCTGCCTCAGCACCTTCTGCAGTACCTTATCGTGTTATATTAAAACTGTGTACATAAATACCAGTCATACCCTTTGCCCAGCATGCAAGCTCCTACGTGGTAGAGTCTGTTAGTTAATTTTGTTTACTCAGCACCTACTGCTCCTCTTGGAGCAGAGAGAGGTGAAAAATGTTCCTAAAGCAAAGAATCAAAGGCAGGAAAAAGTCAAGAAGAACTCGAGTGCTCTTTTAGAAGATAGTCTGAGAAAGTAATTGCAAGAGATGAAAACATTTAATATAGTGGCAATAGAGGAAGGAATAGGGGAGGAAGGAAGAAAAGGAGGTAAACTAGGGACTCATCCAAGGAGGAAAAGTATTTGAAATATTTGAAAATATTTGGAATACTGGCTAAAAGCAATATACAGTCTATGTTTTAGAGAGTTCAAATCACATTACGTGTTCTGTTGATAGGATCTTCAATATCACCTTGAAGTTGGTAGGAATTTGTGTTTTGGAAATAAAAAGAATCCTTGATCAAGCACTTAATGAATTATGATTAGTGTTATATGAAGACTTTGTGGGTTTTAAAACCAATTTAAAGCAGAACTCCAAACCCATCAAGGAACTTCAGTAACATTAGAGATGATAAGCTTGAAATCTGATGTTTATGAAGCAAGGAGAAGGGTTAGCAGTGCCCAAGAACAACCTTTCCGTCTGTAGGATTAATGGCTCATTCCTCAACACTCAGTGATGAGCTGCTGCTTTTCAGGCACCTTCCTATGGGCTAGTGTTCCAAGAACAATAGCAGAAAAAAAACGATCCCTGTCCTGAAGAAGCATTCAGTCTGTAGGGGAGACAGAAAATTACATGGGCAATATTATAGTGTGCTGTGAGCTATGGGATTGTACAGCTGGGATGTTTAATCCAGTATAAGGAGTCAGGGAAGACTGCCTCAAAGATGTGATCCATAAACTGGTGTCTGAAGGATGAATAGAAAATAGCTAGAGATAAGGAGGAGAAAGAACTGTTTTGTACAGAAACAGTGAAAAAAAACTTCAATGAAGTTGGGTAAAATTCAATGAACATGGAGGGCAGATATCAAGGAAATAGGTAGTGGATGTAATCAGGACCAAATCACGTAGGTAATTGTAAGCTATATAACAAGGTCAGAATTGCGTATGTGAAATAAAACCCCTTATGTAGCCAGCCTGATGATTCAAGGAAACAAACACGGAAGTCACAGGCTTTTGGGATAATCCATGTGAGCAGTAGTTGTGGTCTGAGCAGAGAGAGAGTAGGTTCAGAGGCAGATGAACGTAAGAGATGTTTAAGAGTAGACTTAGAGCTTCCTTCGTGGCTCAGACGGTGAAGTGTCTGCCTCCAATGCGGGAGACCCGGGTTCAATCCCAGGGTCGGGAAGATCTCCTGGAGAAGGAAATGGCAACCCACTCCAGTATTCTTGCCTGGGAAATCCCATGGATGGAGGAGCCTGGTAGGCTATAGTCCATGGTGTCGCAAAGAGTCGGACACGACTGAGCGACTTCACTTTAAGAGTAGACTTGACCAGTGTTGATTAGACATGTGGAGTTAGGGAGAGGGGTCAGATTTAAGATTTGTGTTCATTTTTGGCTTGTGGACCCTAGTGGGTAGAAGTATTATTTTCTGAACTGGGGAGCCAGGAAGGAGAATAGTTTAGGTGTCATTAGATATTGAGTACAGTGTTAGATGTACTGAGTTTGAAATGTCTTTGTCATATCCAAGTGGAGATTAATGGAAGTGGCAGTCAAGAGAGAGAGAAACTTATTAAATCGATATATACAATTCAGAGCTTTCAAAATGTGGATATTAATTGAAATAATGAGAGGAGATAAACTGGCCTAGGGAGTACAAGTGGAGTCAAAACGAGGCCTAGGACAGAACTTGTAGAGATGACCAATTATTTTCTTTTAACTCATCTTTATTGAAGTTTAATTTATACACCACAGAGTGCACCTGTTTTAGGGCTTCCAAGGTGGTGCTAGTGGTAAGAATCTGCCTGCCAGTGCAGGAGATGCAAGAGACGTGGGTTTGATCCCTGATTAGGAAGATCCCTTGAAGTAGAAAATGGAAACCCACTCCAGTATTCTTGCCTGGGAAATCCAATGGACAGAGACGCCTGGCAGGCTACAGTCCATGGGGCATATAGAGTTGGACATGACCGAGCACACACACACACACCCATTTTAAGTAAACATTTTAATAATTTTTACAAATGTACACATTTTACAAATGTACACGCTCCTCACACAAATGTACACATTTTACAAATGTACATGTCCCTCACACAAATGTACACATTTTACAAGTGTATACATCCCTCTAACTCTAATCAAGATACAGAAAATATCTAGTGGTGTGCTGGGTCTAGATTGTGAGTTCCAATTATTTAATTTTCAGGAGTTCTGAATGTTGGTTATTAAGTATAGACATTGTTGAAAATTATATGATCTTACAGTTAAATCAATTTTATTAAAAACAAAATATACTTGAAACCTATTTCCTAATTATTTACTGTATTTAACAGTATGATTTTGGAGTTATTCATGTGTGTTTTATTTGAATGGATGAAATCCTGTATCTTAGTAAGTGTTCAGTGATGTCATGTTGGTAACTGGAAATGGGCCATAGTGAGAGATTTAATGTCATGGAATTTGGCAAACATTTACAGATCAGGGCTTGACATTTTTTAGCTTATTGTCTAGATGTAAGTCAGTGAAGGGTAAAATGTTAATAATAAAGATTAAATTTGAAAGTGACATATCTATAGCTGTTACTTTATGAATAGCATTAAAAATTGAGGTTATTTGAAGATATGTTCCTCCTATATTTGAGAACTATTACCTGGTTCAGGAAAGCAACTACTCATGTCTTTATTAAACAAGATAGGTTCCAGGGAAGCTTAATAGATGTAATTTATAAGAGGACAAGGAGGAATTTAACATTATGTGACCTATCAGATGTAATGAAAATAAATTTATTGGGAAAAGAATGAGGGAGTTGGGATGCAACATCATTTGTGAAAACTTGGTTGAATTGGAATCACAGGTAGCTTACATATGTCAGAGTTTGGTAAAAGCCAGTGAAAGCATTTTGTGAGAATTAATTGCCCAAAGGAATTTGTAATAAAGTATATTGAATACTTTGTTATTTGTAAATTGTGTATGGTACAATTTTTATCAATAAAACTTATAAAAACATATATAAAAACTATATTATATATATATATTTTTTTCACAGAGAGCTGGTTATTAAGCACTTAACTAGCACGGCACTGATCATACATTCTCACACAAAGTTCCTTCATGTGTCTTCTGCATACCCCTGATCTTTGGACTGAAACCACCATTGATTTGCTTTCTATTACTGTATGTTAATTTTGCCTCTTCTAGAATTTCCTATGAATGCAATAATACTCTTTAGTGTACTGCTTCTTTGGTCAATATAGTATTTCTGAGATTCATCCACATTGCTGTGTGTATCACATATCGGTGAGTTATTTGTTTTGGTTGCTGGGTGGTGGTCTGTTGTATGGATGTACCATAATTGATTTTTTTCACGCCCGTATTGATCTTTTTTCTCCTCTTCAGCTTTTGGCTCTTATGCGTAAAACTGCTGTTTGCAACTCATTTTTTGGAGCCAGTGTTTTAAATTCTTCTTGGGTTAAATACTCACGAGTAGAGCTGCCAAATCTCATGTATGTTGTAATTCTTCTTGGGTTAAATACTCACGAGTAGAGCTGCTAAGTCTCATGTATGTTGTGATTTTAAGTAGCTGCCGTTGAGTTTTTCAAGTGACTGTACTGTTTTACATTCTACCCCGTGGTGCCTGAGGACTATAGCTGTCCCACATCCTCACCAACACTTCACTGTGTTCATCTTTTTAACTTTATCCATTCTAATGTGTGTGTGTATCAGTACTTCCTTGTAGTTTTCATTGGCACACTATTTTTTTGAAGAACTGAAAAAGTGCAGCAAAATGTCTAACAGAGTAAGGTGTCAGGGAAGCCAAGACGGAAGAGCTTTGTGAGAAACAGGAGGTGTAGGAGCTAAGAGGTTATAGAAAACAAGAACAGCAAAGAAAAGCAAAGGGTTCCTCGAATTTAAGAGCAGGAAGTTCATTTATTACTTTGGTATGTGTATTACTTTTGTATCTGTGTTACTTTGGTATGTGCCAATTACAGGGAGAAAATTGAAATCTTTCAGTGGAAATTCCCACTACTTGCCTTAAACCTAGAATCCCATGCTGCCCATGGCATGAAAGATCCAAAATAGCCTTTTTTTTTTTTTTTCCTGTGGGTCAAACCCTAACATCAGACAAGGGGAAAACTGCTGAGCAGAACCTTGGTCCGGCCCCGAGTCCTTTCTGGCGAGGACCCCTTATTTCCAGACTGACCTCAAATAAGATATTCTCATTTGGTGTTTCAAGGCTGCTTCTCCCTCTCTCATGAATTGCTGGAAGATAGGTGAAACTTCCTACCCACAATGTCTTTCTATTTGGAGAGATTTTTCCCAATCCTCCAGAGAAGGGGAAGGCTATTCACTCCAATATTCTGGCCTGGAGAATTCCATGGACTGTATAGTCCACGGGGTTGCAAAGAGTTGGACACGACTGAGTGACTTTCACTTTCTTAGGGATGAAAATAAGCTATTTCCCAGTATGACTTATTTCACTTAGAATAATACTCTCAATGTCCATTCATGTTGTTACAGATGGCAAGATTTCATCTTTTTAAAATGGCTGAATAGTAGGCTATTTTGTATATGTGTTTACAACAATTTTTAAAATTCATTCATCCATTAATGGACACATAGATTGTTCCCATTTCTTGGTTGTTGTAAATAATACTATGATGAATGTAGAGGTGCAGAATCTATTCAACTTAGTGTTTCATATTCTCTAATAAATACCCTGAAATGAAATAGCTAGATCATATGATAGTTCTATTAAGTTTTTCAGCATGTCCATTCTGTTTTCCACAATGGATACACCAGTTTATGTTCCCGCCAACAGTGTATGCTGATTTCCTTTTTTCCACATCCCTACCAACACTTGCTATTTCTTTCTTTCTTTCTTTTTTTTTGTAATAGTTGTTCTAATAGGGGTGGAGGTGCTATCTAATTGTGGTTTTGATTTGCATTTCCCTAATAATTAGTTACGTTAGCCATCTTTACATGTGCCTTTTGGCCATCTGTTTATCCTCTTTGGAGAAATTCAGATCCTATGCCCGTCTTTACGTTGTGTTGCTTTTTTGTTCTTGAGTTGTACGAGTTCATGTATTTTGGATATTAATCCCTTATTGGATATGTGATTTGCAAATATCCTATACCATTCAATTTATTGTCTTTTCATTTTGTTTCCTTTCCTGTGCAGAAGTTTTTTAGTTTGATATAGTCCACTTGTTCATTTTGCTTTTGTTTTCCTTGTCTGAGGAGACATGTCCAGAAAGATTTTGCTAAGACTTGTGTCAAAGAGTGTACTGCCTATGTTTTTTACTAGTAAGTTCATGGTTTCACATCTTACACTCAAGTTTTCAATCCATTTTTGAGAAATTTTTGTGTATGGTTTGAGTCTAGCTTGGTCTAGTTTCTTTCTTTCTTTTTCTTTTTTTTTTTTTGCATGTAGCTGTTTGATTTTCCCAGCACCATTTATTGATGAGATGGTCCTTTCTCCCGTATGTTCTTTGCCCCTTTGTCATAAGTTAATTGCCCATATATGTGTGGATTTACTTATGCACTCTCAACATTGTTCCACTGATCTGTATGTCTGTTTTCCTGCCAATACCATGTTATTTTGATTGCATAACTTTGTAACACAGATTGAAATCAAGAAGTGTGATACCTCTGGCTTTGTTCTGCTTTCTCAGAAGCTGTCTGGTTCTGAACTTTTGTTTTTTTTCAGAGATCTTTCATTACTGTTCAGTCTCCTTAAAAGTAATTCATACATCCAGCCTTTTCTATTTTTTCCTGATTTAGTCTTGGTAAATTGTGTGATTCTGAGAATTTATCTATTTCTGCTTGACTGTCCAATTTGTTGATTGTATTCTTTTCTAACCTTTCATGTTCGTTTGGTATCCATTTTTATTTCTCCTCTTTCATTTTTGATTTTATTTATCAGCACCTTCTCTCTCTCTTTTTGTCTCAGTGAGTCCAGCTAATAATGCTGGGTGAACTTTGTTTATCTTTTCAAAGAACATGCTCTTATTTTCATTGATCTTTTCTATTATCTTGTTGGTATTGTTTCACTTATTTCCACTCTTATCTGTATTGTTTTTTCCATTCATTTGTTCTTCTTTTTCTAGTTCCTTTAGGTGCAAGATTAAATTGTTTATTTGAACTTTTTCTTGTGTTTGAAGTGGACCTGTGTTACTGTAAACTTCCCTCTTAGTAATGATTTTGCTGCAACTTACAGATTTTCATATATTGTATTTTCACTTTCACTTGTCTTCAGGTATTTTTAATCTTCTTTGATTTCATTTTTGACACAATAGTTGTGAATAACATGTTTAATCTCCATGTATTCATGATTTTTCTAGCTTTCTTCTTGTAGTTGGTTTCTAGTTTTATACCACTGTGACTGGAAAAGATGATTGATATGATTTCATTCTTAAATTTATTGTTACTTCTTTATATCACAGTATATGTCCATCTTTGAGAGTATTCCATTGTGCACTTGAGAAGAATGTGTATCCTACTGCATTTGGATGGAATTTTCTGGATAAATTTATTAAATCTATCTGGTCCAATATTTCATTTAAAGGCACTGTTTTCCTGTTTACTCTCTGTCTGGAAGATCTGTCTATTAATAAGGGTGAGATATCAAAATCGCCTACTATTATTGTCTTGCTATAAATTTCTCCCTTTAGGTCTGTAAAGAATTGCTTTACATATTTTGGTGCTCCTGTGTTAAGTGCATATATAAATAATGCCTGTTACATCTTATTGATGAATTGTTCCCTTTATCATTATATCCTATCCATCTTTGTTTCCTGTTACCTTTTTTTAGCTGGAAGTCTATTTTACCTGGTATGAATATGGGTTATACGTACTTCTTTGTAGCTGTCATTTGCTTGGAGCATCAAATTCTGTCCCTTCACTTCGAGCCTATGTTTGTATTTAGAGCTGGGATAAGTCTCCTAGACACACCGTGTAGTTGTGTTTTTTTTAAATCCATTTAGCCACTCTGTATGTTTTGATGGGTGAGTTCAATCCATTTACATTTAGGGTGATTATTGATAAATGAGAACCTAATACTGCCATTTTATGTTTTGTTTTTTGGTTGCTCTGTCTCCAATTTGTGTGTGTGTGTGTGTGTGTGTGTGTGTGTGTGTGTGTGTTTGTGATTCTGTCTGCCATGTTGATTTTGTGGTTTTCTGTGATGTTTCTCTCATTTTCCTTTTTTAATGTGTGTTAGTGTCTCTGCTCTACAATTATGTTTTGTGATTATTGTGAGGTTTGTATTATAAATGTCTCATCAATAAAACAGTCCTTTTTCTCCTGAAAACACCTTATCTTCAGTTATCTATGTGGTTTCTATCATTTTCCCCTCTCTCTTTTATGTTTCTGTTGTCTCAGATTACTGATTTTTATGCTTTGAGTTTGTTACCAAATTGAAGTAGCCATAATTATTCTTACTGTTATTTTAATCTTTAACCTTTAATTAAATATTTAACACCTATTATGATATAGAGTTACTTTTTTCTGATTCTGTTTATCACCTTGCTCAGAATTTAGTGTGCTCTTGCCATTTTGTTTCAGTTAGAAGAGCTCCTTTAAACATTTCTTGTAAAACAGGTCTAGTGTTGATGAACTCCCCCAACTTTCGTTTGTTTAGGAAAGCCTTTATTTCTTCTTCACAAGCTGATTGATAATTGTGCTGGATAGAATATTCTTGGCTGACAGTTTTTATCTTTCAGTATTTTGGGCATGTCATTCTGATCCCTCTTGGCCTATAGAGGTCTTGCTGAGAAATATGCTGATATGCCTAATGCGGGTTCCTTTGTAGGTTACCATACATTTTCCTCGGTTACCTTTAAAATTCTCGTCATTGACTTTGGACATTTTAATATGATATGCTTGGAGAAGATCTTCTTGTGTTGAGATTGCTAGTTGTTTTCTTAGCTTCATGGGCTTGTAAATCCACTTCCATCCCCAGGTTTGGGAAGTTCTCAGCTATTACTTTTTTAAGTAAACTCTACTGTCTACTCCCTCTGGGATACTGCTTATTATTGTGTTATCCTTCCTAAATGGATTGGATAATTCTTTGAATATTTCTTAATTTTTTTGGTTCTTTTTTAGTTAAAATCTCTTTGGTTAAGTATTCATTAATTTTGTTAATTAAGTGTTCATTAATTTTATTCCTGAGTTCATTAAACTGCCTTTCTGCATTTTCTTGCAGCTTGTTGAGTTTCTTTATGACAGCTATTTTGAGTTGTTTATCAGTTAGACCACAGCATTCTGTGACTTAAATTTGTTTTCTGTGGAAGCATTGTTTTCTTTTGTGATACAGTTTCACTGTGATTTTCTTATGGTGCTTGACACATTATTTCTCTGTCAGCCCATTTGAAGTTGCAAACTCTTTTTTTTAAGGTAAGTCTTCCCCTTCTTCCCCTCCTTTTCTCCCGGTAGATTCTAAGGATTCAACTAGTTAGAAGTTAGATGCCTCCCCACCGCCCACCCCCCCCAGTAGGTTGCTATAGCACACGTTTTTGGTTTCTCCTTCCTGTGGTTATATTTGAGAATTGGCAGTTTCTATACTCTGCTACTTCCATAAGAGGTATCACTCAGTGCTCTGGTTGTTGGCTCCTGTTCTCTGGGATCATTGGTTCTTTGCTGCTGATGGTGTCATTGGTATTGCTGTGTGGGGCACTGAAATCGTGTGTATTTCTGCCATGTCCAGGGTCTCCTGAGTCACATACTTCATTGCTGCTAGGATGGAGAGTAGGGCAAGAGCTAAGATTTTAAGTGCTGCTGCCACATGTGGGATTTTCATATAACAGGGTGCCACAGTTGTGGGTAGAGTGCAGGGTTGCAGTTGTGAGTGCTTCCATGACTTACAGGACAAAGTAAGATCTGACTCCACTGAAGGCACGTGTCAGAAGTTTCCTGTGACCTCCACGTGGCTAAAGCCAATGACCACATCTTAATCTTCATCTTTCTCGACCTCGGATATGACACTCGGATTCTGGGCTACTGTTTTCCTCTGAGAGATTAGATATTTCTCTGGCTCCTTTGCTGATATTAGTCCCTAAATCTCTTCCATTCTCTATTTACTCTCACTTCAGAGTGATGTTATCTGGACTTTTGTTTTTAACATTATTTGAAAACTGATGATTTCTAAATCCATGCCTGCAACTTGGACCCGTATGAACTCAGCTATCTGGCTGCTCTCTTAACAGTTCAATTTGGATGACAAATTAGCATCTGAAGCTTTATATGTCTGCAGATTGACCGCCATCCTCTCTCCATTCCAATCTGTTGCTTCTTGTCATCTTCATCTCAGTTAAGAGTAACCTCATCCTTCCAACTGAATATACCAAAATCTTAGATGTGTCCATGACCCTTGCCTTTTTCTCCAGTCCTACTTCCAATGATAAAATGTAGTTGTCTGTATGTTTAATTTGTGTACAGAATTGTGATATTTTCTAACTGCCTTTACTTCTATCTTCCTGATTTAACAACCATCATTTCTCACTTGAATGGTTGAAATAGCCTCCTAACTGTTCTGTTTCCTATGTTGACATCCATTTTCAATCCAGTAGCCCAAATGTTTCTTTTGAAACATGTCAGATCACAGCATCTTCCAGTGTTTCCAATAACAAGGGCATGCCACTCAGAGAAAAAGAAATTTTTGTTAAAATGGTTTGCGGCACCTTTTGATATCTGGTCCTTTGTTGTCTCCTAGATACCATGTCCTTCAGTTTTCCCCTATCCTTCCTAAATTTTAGCCATACTGACCTCCTTCCCTTCCTCAAATTTACCAAGCATACTTCCACGTCATGGCCCAGTCTCACATTCTCTTCCTTCTTTGTGAAACATGTCTTCCCCAGTCGTCATATAGCCTTCTCTCTCTGTTACTTATGGTCAAATATTGCTGATTAGATAAGCTTTCTTTTTTTTTATCATAAATAAAAATTCTCCCTCCTCCTATTGCTTTTCGTTTCTTCCTTATTTTGCCTTATCTTGTGTACCATTTATATTTACTCTTGTTTGTTTACTGTAAGTCAGATAATTTAATTGATATAATTCCTTCAGTCTGATGAATTGTAAATTCTAATTCTTATTTTTTTAATTTGAGGATAATTGCCTTATAATTTTGTGGTGGTTTCTGTTGTGCAACAACACGAATTAGTCATAATTATATATATAATATGTATGTATATGTGTGTATATATACACACACACATGCATACATATATAATTGCCTATCTCTCTTGAGCTTCCCTCTCCCACCCCCATTCTACCTCTCTAGATTGTCAGAGTACCAGACTGGGCTCCCTGTGTTATCTAGCAGCTTTCAACTAGTTATCAATAAAGAAGTTGTGGTACATACATACAATGGAATGTTACTGAGCCACTAAAAGGAACAGATTTGAGTCAGCTGTAGTGAGGTGGCTGTACCTAGAGCCTGTTATACAGAGTGAAGTGAGTCAGAAAGAGAAAAATAAATATCCTTTGTTAATGAATATATGTTGAATCTAGAAAAATACTACTGATGAACCTATTTACATAGAGGAAATGGAAATGCAGATGTAGAGAATGGACTTGTGGACGTAGCGGGGGAAGGAGAGGCTGGGAGAAACTGAAAAAGTAGCACTGATGTGTATACCATTTGCCTTCTAAGCAGTAAACTTGGAGTTATAAATGCCAGGTCGTGAGGGGCCCTGTTGTGTTTTAGTGGCCAGCACAAAGCAAGTGCTTATTCTGTGTTTTCTAAATTAATTAATATGAGATCATTCTGTATTTTGGTTTCCTTACTTTGGCATACAAAATGCTATTGTTTTATTAAAGCTCTACACACAGTGTTCATCAAGAAATCCCAGATTGTCTTTTCCCCTTCAGCTACTCCTAGTTCATCATTGGTTTTAGTGATTTACCCTGCATATGATTTCCCAATTGCTTATCCACTTGACTTTTAATTTTTTGGTAAAACAGGCGTATAAATAAATAGAAAATACTCATTGAATTTTATTAGAGTGAGGTGAAACATTGAGAAATGTTTGTGGAGTAAACATGGCTTTAGGTAATGTTGAAAATGGCTGGAGGTTTGTCCGAGTTGGGGAGATATGGAGGGGACCCTGCCCTTGTATTGCGGTCGAGTAGGAGGCTTGAGGAGACCACATTTGCAGGAGTCAGTTGGAATTCATCCAGAATGGGTTGTCAAACTTCCTTGCAGGCTTTCCAGTTGATTTAAAATGTTGCAATTAGCACTAAAACCCATTATTTTTCTGTTCCTACCTTTTTTATTGCAACACCATCTACTCATCAAGAGACATCAGCTCATGATCAGCTCTGCCCCTTGGGCTGAGGGTTTGGTCCTGTGACCCCCGTACTGGGTAAGGGTCCTTTTCTCTAGTGCCAGCTGGGGTGCTGGCAACTCCAGCCCAGATCACAGATGGTGATTGAAACCGACGCAGTTCAGCCTTCTTAGGTGACCTTGGCTAGGCTGCTCACAGGTCTCTCTGTGCTCCATAAATTACAGGTAATTACGCAGAAATAGGAGATCAGCTCATTCCCTTGAGTTATATGTGAAGTGCAACTGATTCCACTTAGGGCTGAGCAGCACTAAAGTATATTAATATCAGCTTAATTTGTGGTAATTGAGGTAGCAATAAAGAATTACCCCTGGAATATTTTATTCCCATGATCTTACTAGGGTTTAAACTATGGACGCGGTTTTTTTTGGTCATAGTATAAAATGTCCCATTCTCTCTCGTCAGGAACTTAGTGTAATTAGCGTCTGGCAGACAACACTGTGTTCAGTCATTTCCCCTGTCCCTTGGATGCATTTTTATTAGCCAAACCATCAAGTAACCTTATTTATTATTCTAGATAGAAGCATTTTGATCTCATTAACATAGATAATTTTCTCCAAACTTATGTAGTCATACTGCAGCCAAAGGTCCCTTTATGACAATTAAGATATACAATTTTTTTCTTCTGGTGTCTTACTATACAATTAAGATACCATTCAAATCAGTAAATTTATTAGTATATTAACACACTAATTGGATTACAAACACATCTTCTTATTCCTGAAATGTTTATGATTTAATTGACTTGTTTAAACTAATTTTCATCTCCCTTTGCAATTATAACTCGTTGTTAATTGAACTTATTTACACATGGAATACTGATACTGCATTCCCCTGAACCAAGGAAATACATCTAGAGGTCTCATCAGAGTGTTAGGGTTTTGGCTTTATTCATTGGGCACCTGAAACTGCTACTAGAGATAAAAATGATCTTAAAATGTTCATTTGCTTAAACATATAAGAATTAATTGCAGTAACTTGTAGGACAAGTAAGTATGATTTTTTTTAGTCTATAATTATTTATTTATTCATGTACCCTATATGTGGAAGAGCTATTGCTTAAGAAACATAGTCATTTCCTTTCTATTTAGGCAGGGATCTGTAGCGGCAGTGACCATGTCTGCTATCAGAGGTAATTGACACAGTGATATGTTTTAGAACGCTGTGATTCTGCACTGCTGTTTCCAAGTCTTGAATGCTCTCTGAATTAAAGATTTTTAAAGGAGACAAAGAGACATACATGCACGTTTATGGGAAGTAATTTCAAAGGCACTGTAATGCCCAATGGTAATGAAATACATCCTTGGGGTAAAATTCACGACTTGAGTTTAAAACTGTATTGTCTTGGGAAGAGGGTGCTGAAACATGAGCAGAGTTGTCCGTGGTGATTTTGAAGACCTTTACTACTGCATTTTTCTGCCTTGCTACTTTGAATTTCCTCTTTGTCATTCCTGTTGTTTAAGCTGTAAGCCACATGAAGAAAAGATGAATATCTTTGTGACCAGTCCCCAGGTTGAGGAATTGATTGTCACCAGTGCCAGAGCCCCTCTCCCCTTCCTTTCCAATATTTCTCAAAATTGCCATCATCCTGACTTTTAGGATAATTACTGTCCTGCTTTTGCTTTTAAGTTATATTCAAGTATCTATTCCTGAATAGAAAATTTCCAACTTTATATGGAAAGTCACACACCACATATTCTTTTGTGTCTAGGTTCTTTGGCTCAATAATAATATTGTGAGTATATGTTCCATATCTAAGTTCTTATGTGTGGCTATGGTTTGCTTATTTTTATTGCTATGTAGTATTGCATTGTGTGAACATAACACAAATGATGTATCCATTCCGTTGTTGATGACCATTCTGGTTGTTTCCAGGTTAGAGCTATGACATAGATATAATGCTGGATTTGGAGATATACTTTGAAGTGAAATATCTAGGTCAGAGTCCTGCAATTTAGTCTTTAAAAGTAGCTTATGAGAATTTCCATGGTTCCACATTCTTCTTACTCCTTTAAATTGTCAGTCTTTTTAGTGGTGCAATGGTATTTAGCTCTGATTTTAAGTTACATTTTCCTGACGATTAGGGGGGTCCAGAATCATTTCCCATTTGTATTTACTGTTTAGATGTAAGTTTCCAATTATTCAGTATTTTTATTTACTGAAATCTCTTTTGGACTTTCTGCCCCAAGACTTCTCAGATTTCCCCTCTGTGCCCAGAGAGTGCCTCTCCCATCTTGCTGGACCATACTCCGAGGTATCTACATCTTTGACACATTTTCACCCATAACTGTATGAATATTCCTCCTCTCTCAAATGTTTTTCCCCACCTGTACTTCTTAACCCATCTGGATTTGGAGCTTAGGGTTGTCTTCTCTTTAAGAGCAATTGGAATTCTATAATGCAACAGACCTACTTTAAAATAAATTATGCCTGAGGTTACTTACTGTGTGAAGATTTTTTACCTCTCTTTCCTAAGTTTTCATCACAATTCCTATTGGCCTCTCAGTAGAATTAAGTTATGTGCATGCGTGTATGCTCAGTTGTGTCCAACTTTTTGCAACCCCGTGGACTGGAGCCTGCCAGGCCCTTCTATCCATGGAATTTCCTAGCCAAGAATACTGGAGTAGATTGCCATTTCCTTCTCCTGAGAATCTTCCTGATCCAGGGATCGAACCTGCATCTCCTATGTCAAAAGCAGTATTTTAAATTAGTACCTTATGGTTCTGAAGATCAGAAATCTTAAAAGGCTCTCACTGGTAAAATCAAGGTGTTGGCAGGGCTGCATTGTTTTCTGGAGACTTTAGGGGAAGAATCTGTTTTCTTGCCTTTTCCAGATTCTGCAGACCACCTACCTTCTTCAATTCATGGCCCTTCCTTTCTCACTTCCCTCTGACCCTGAATTTCCTAGGTTGCTTTTTCACTTTTAAGAACTCTCCTGATTATATTGTGCTATTTTAGATAATGCAGGATAATCACTCCATGTCAAGGTCACATAATTGACATACTTAATGCCATCTGCAGTTTTAATACCCTTGACATGTAACATGCTAATAAAATGTTCTCAAGTTCTAGTGATGTGAATATCTTTGGTGGTGTATTCTGTCTACCAGAATTTTCATATGAAGAAAGGGTTAGAAAGCATCATGAACTGCAAATGCACTTAATGAAATATTTGTCTTGCCTAAACTGATGTCCTTGAACTTATTTATGACTTTGCTTTCAAAGCAGGGAATTGACCTCAGTATAAAAAAATAGATAAAAATTTTGATAAAAACTCTGACAGAAAAAAAAAATTCATAGCAGATAAAGTGAAAGTAAGATGATGGTCAAAATAGATCATTTCAAACCTGAAGTTGGCATAGTTTGTTTGGGAAGTCCCTTTTATCCTTAGGCAGATCCTACAGCTTGAAACAAATCTGTTACACTCCAGACAGATTTATCATTTTCACCACTTCATTCAATTTGCGTTGTAAGGAATTCATTTGGGGATGCTGGAGAATACTTCTCAAATGCATGTTGTTGATTAAACAGGGCAGAGTAGCTGTGGACCAGAATTGGTAAAGAGTTATAGAGGGAGAAGGCAGTGGGAGTTGATGTGAGTAATGGTTTCTATCCATGCCTTGAAAAATCCTGTTTAAATTACACTTGTGAGTGGATGGGAGAGTGCCTTCTCTTGAAGCCACCATCAATCGTATGCCCAGGTTGCAGTTCTTTTTAATACATCAGCCTCTTTCCTTCTAGCACACTTGCTCTTCTTCTGCCTGAAGAGGAGAGACTGTAGTCTTCATAGTGACAGAAGGACATGAGGGCCAATGACTCAAGAATGAAATCAAAGGACAGAATATTTAGCCTCAAATCCTCTAGAAAATATTAAGTCAACCTCCTAGGATGAAGGTTTTTTCCAACAGAAGTTGTATAACATTTAGTTGAATTGAAATTTTGATGGATCCTTTTCCAAAGGGAGTCCACTGATTAGCTAGTCATGTTCCTTTGCTATTTCTTAGGGCATATTCTGATGCTTTTAGCTATTGTTCAGGAGTTGTTTTTAATGAAAACATTTACAATGCAGTCATGTAGTAGAAGCAATACAACTAGAAATTAGGAACATATATTTTGAGTGATACAGAGTTGGATTCAAATCCCATTAGAGAGCTGTGTGACTTTAGGCAAATTAATATATTTATCTGTAAAATGGAATAACCATATCTAACACATTAGGTAGTTATGATGATTAACTCTGGGATGATACATGTAAAGCATTTAGTAAACAGCTTATGTACAGTATCTTGATACTGTACATAATGTGATATCATTACCTCCCTCCAGGCTTCTTCAGTTCTTCTAGGAGCCACAAAATTAATGTAACTATATTAGAAGCTGAGTGTAAGAGATGGTGTGTATAGAAACTGTAACAAATTGGTGAGCAAAGGAACTTAAGTTAAAAATTACTTAAAATACTTGAAAAGTGAAAGTCACTCAGTTCTGTCCAGCTCTTTGCAACCCCATGGACTGTATAGTCCATGAAATTCTCCAGACCAGAATACTGGAGTGGGTAGCCATTCCCTTCTCCAGGGGATCTTCCCAACCTGGGGATTGAACCCAGGTCTCCCACATCACAGGCGGATTCTTTACCAGCTGAGCTACCAGGGGAACCCTAAAAAAAACTTGTTGCACCAAATAAAACATGACTGGGGAACAACCTTGACATTCAGGCTGTGACAGTTAGCTGCTTTTGTCAGAGATCTCTCATCACCAGTGACCACACCGTAGGAGAGACTTAGACCCTGCACATACTAGGAATTCAGAGACTGGTTCTCTGTTTCCCTGGCTATGGGAACCACCTTTTCATTAGGGTCCTTTCACCCAACCCTAATGTATAGAATGAAAATATCTATATCTACCTTACAAGATTGCTTTGAGGATTGATTAGAGGTAATATCTATAAAATATCTGGCAAGAAATTGAGAACTGTAAGTACTTAATATATGATAGGAATGTATTTTCTCAAACTTACAATAAAGTCTCACCTTCTGCTGTACCTGTTATAGTTATTTGAGTCTTTCTAGAATGACTTATCTCTGTCCCCTCAATGTGAAAATGATTCTTTTTTTTTTTTCATTTATTTTTATTAGTTGGAGGCTAATTACTTTACAATATTGTAGTGGTTTTTGCCATACATTGGCATGAATCAGCCATGGATTTACATGTGTTCCCCATCCCGATCCCCCCTCCCACCTCCCTCTCCACCCCATCCCTCTGGGTCTTCCCAGTGCACCAGCCCCGAGCACTTGTCTCATGCATCCAGCCTGGGCTGGTGATCTGTTTCACCCTAGATAATATACATGTTTCGATGCTGTTCTCTCGAAAATGATTCTTATTTCACTTTCTTATTATATCACAAAATCCCACATAATCAGCAGTATTCAGGTTTAATAGGGCACAAGGAAAAGTGAAAAGCTTCCATTGTCCAGTTACATAAATATTAAAAAAATCTGATCATACTATGCCAAGAATAAAAATCTTACATTGTGTTGTCTTAAAGAACTGACTTTGCACATTATGGTCAGATTTCATATGTGTACAATTTTGTGAGTACCCGTGGGGCTGTAAACACTGTTTCTATAGGGAACTCCTCCAACCAAGCAGATTATACTTGAGATCCAGCCTAACAGAGTGGTGAAAAGTATAGGTTCAGAAGTCAGAGGAGCCTTCATTGAAATCCTGGATTTACCATTTGCTAGCTGAGAGACAGAGTGAGTTTCTTAGTCTCTCTGTCCTTCAGTTTCTCCATCTGCAAATGGGGATAGTATAAATACATCCCTCGTATAGCATTTGGAGGAATAAATGAAGTAATATCACACTTGATAAGTGCATAGTAAGATATCGAGTATTACTTATTTAATATTACTATTGTTACTGTAGGTTTTAAACACTTTTTAGAGTTCACCAATGTTTATATTTATATTTTTAGGTATGAGAGGACAATTGAGAGAGGCATTGGAGACACATAACACAGTTTCCTAAGTGAATGTTATTTTATGCCTTTACCCAGCAGTTGAGAACCTTATGATGAAAGTGTTTGTTGACCTTACATTTAATTATTGTTGTTTTGAACTTTAACCCTGAATAATGCCAAAAGCAGATGTGTAACAGAGACATCAGAAATGAAAACCGAATAGTGATCTTAGAACAGTGATAAATATTTTCTTGTTACAGTGGAGTTTATTTAAAAGTAAATATATTTTGGGGTCTAAAATCGTGTGGCCTTTTCCTAATACTTTAAACAAAGTGTATGTAAGAAAATATAATGATTTCTATTATATTGCAATTGATTTCTCCTATATCTTTACATGCACAGACACCCTATTGTGTTTTCTCAGCCCTTGTATCTCATATTAAATGAAATAACATGGACATAATATTAAATAAAAGAACAAGGGTGAAGATAACTCAGCAGTTTGCGTCTGTGGCATTTTCTATTACTTATCCTGGGAGGCACTAAAGCGCGGCTTTTGTTGATTCACAGTAGGAAATAAAAGTTAAGGAAGTTGACTGTGTAATCCATCTTTCCATACACAAATTAAATATCTCTCTTCAGTGTTTGCATAGTGCTTATTGCAGAATATAGAGAAATATGCCTTAGCACATCATCTAAGCAATTTTTCACTTGATATTTAGCAAGATGTGATGGATTTTGTAGACTAAAAATAGTGATAGTACCTAGATAACCAACAATGCACTTCCATTTTTATTCTAAAGTTATAGAATAAACTATAATGTATACAAGAAAGATCCTATATTAAAATTCATTAGCTATATTTTCTTATTTTTTTCTATTCTTGTATGGCATATGGGGTCTCACCGATAGGGGTGGAGGCTGTGGGAGCAGGAAGGCTAAAGTGACGGCCCCCTTCCTAGAGATAAGGAATACCTGCCAGGCAGCATCCCTTTGATATGCAGGGCAATCACTCCTGAGTTCTACCTCTTTTTCGGCCTCCCTTTCTCAGGCTCCTGGAATCTGTACAACCTCCTTGCCCTGAATCACCCCACGACCAGGTGCTGGAAGCTCACTGAAGTTGCTCAGAAACCACCCAGTCTTAGCTAAGCATACTCAGCTGCTTACTTTGCCTTGTCCGTTGTCTCATGAAAACCACAGTAAAGGCTGTGACCTTTACTGTGACCAGCCTTCTCTTCGTTCTGCTCACTCCTTTTACCTCCTGGCTGACCCTGGTACTTCTCTTTGTGGCCCTGTGTGGTGTGGCGTGCCCCCTGTTCTTCGGAACTGTGAGTCACAATATCTTTTTTCAGTGGCAATCAACTCCTGATCTGTTGACCTGAAGAAAAACAAAATCCAAGGTTCATTTTAAAACATAATTTTAGGACATCTAAAAAAAAATCATTAAGGTTAGCTTTGGTGTCAACAATGAAAGAAAACATTCCCCCACACCCACCCCCAAATCCAGGGCATGGTTAGGAGAGCAAATAGTAATGAAAAGTGTGCCTTTTCTGTTCATTCATTCATTCTTTCCTTCTCCAAACAATATTTGATTATCTTTATGTGTTAGATGTGACTTTAACGGGCTTCCTAGATGACTCAGCTGGTAAAGAACCCCAAAACCTCTCAAGGAGCTCAATCCAGTGGGAGAACAGACAGGAACATCTTTGGGTTTAACCTAGATACTAGGCATGAGGAAAGCCACAGGGACAGTGGCCATGTAAACTGCCGGAGTGAAACGCCAGGCTGAAAATAATGAAGGCAAGAAGCATCTCCAAGAGGCAGTGATACTCAGTTGAGGTTTCCTTTTTCTTATTCTTCTTTGAATGTAAGAATTTTACCTTTGTTGAGGTAAAATGTATATATGATAAAATACACCTTTTAAGAGTGTTCAGTTCCATGACTTGACAAATGCATAGAGTTGCATAACCATCAGCAGAATCGAGATACAATGTTTCTATCATCACAGAGTTGTTCTCTTTTACCCCTTTGCAATCAGCCTTCTACTCTGAGCCCTGCTCCTTGGCAATCTGTTTTCTGAACCAGTAGTTTTGCCTTTCTCAGAGTATCACAAGCTTGAATTTATACATATGTATATGTGTGTATTCCACACTCCCCCCCTTCATTCTGTTTCTTGATTTTTGAGTCTGTCCAGTTCCACACTGTCTTGATTTCTGTTGTTTACTGGGATGTCTTGAAACCTAGTCTTGTAAGTTCTACAACTCTCTGCTTTATTTTCAAAATTATTTGGAGGTTTTTTTTTTTTCTTTCCATATTAATTAGAATCAGCTCCTCAGTTTCTACAAAGAATCTCCTGGTATTTTGTTTGACTTTTCAATAGGCCAACTTTAGAAGCACTGCCATCTTACTGATAATGGGTTTTTAAATCATGATCGTGATTTCTTGTGCCTTTATTTAGGTCTTTAAAATTCGATCTCAGCAGTGCTTTGTAGATTTTGGTGTATAGCTCTTGCACATACCTTGCACATTTAATATACCCCTAAGTGTTTTATGTTTTGATGCTTTTATATTTGGTGTTATTTCTTTAATTCCACTTTCCAACTATTTTTTGGAAAAGTACACCTCTTAAGGTTTTATAGACCTCTACCCAGTTTCTGCCATGCTGTCAATGCTGTGTTTTATTACATGATTAAATATGGGGAACATAGCAGAATAAGACAAAATACTCAGCTATGAGTATAAACATCTGTTTATGTTTTTTTTCCCTTTTCAATTTACCTGGTAAAACTACCTCCCAAGAATAATTAGGGCCTGCTAACTGATTTCTTGGTACTGATGGAAGAAAGGTTCACTGTTATTTCTACCTCGTGCGCCAGATGGTTGTACTGTAGTCAGTGAGGTGGGTGAAGTTGCCAGATCACTAGTTGGAGGAATAAGTGGATAACATGACACTTACTGGTTAAGTGTATGTGAAATATATTCAGAAAACAGCGGCTGAGAATATTGAAAGTATTCTGAATTTTATTGTTATAGTCATATTGATGTTTATTATATGGGTGGATATACAAATATGTATTTTATTTGTATTAAGTTTTGAATAAATCTTTTTGGGTATAATAAGCTCAAAAGTTGGAAGTGCATACTTGAAAAAATTAGGTACTAAATTTCTGTCTTACCAAAAAGTTGATGAAGAGCATTTAGCTTATGCAAAATACTTGTTGAATATCACTGTGGGGTTCCCATGGTGGGTAGTAATTGTCATAGGAAACAGAAGACAAATATGCTAAGGAACATCAGAATTAACTTCAAAAGTTAATAATTATATTAAAAGGAATGTGCCCAAAGACTGTGATTTAATGTGCAGCTGCAGATGATGTTTACATGTCACTCTGTGAAATATCATTTATCATTTAGATAAAATGGCTGTTTAAAATAGCTTTTATTCAGTTTTTATTCTGGGCTATCTTGTGCAAGTATGAAAACTTAAACAGTAGCTGTGAATTTTTTTTTTTTTTTAGCAGAAGAATATCTCCAATCATTCAATGATGTCAGGTTTATATCAGACTGTTCAGATCCTTCAAACAGAAAACTGGTTAATTCCAACAGTGGATCAGTTTGTTTTTCTTTTTTTTTTTCCCCAATCCAATTTATGGAATCAAAGTAAAGGCTTTGGATATTCATTTTGTCAAATGTGAAGTATCTGATAATATGGTGGATGCTTTTGTGTAATTTAGTTAAAAGACTCACCATTCAAAATGAAATTACCTGGTTTTGCTATATTACTAAAAATTATGGAGCATAGCATCACAGAAAAACATTGTTGTTACTAAATTAAGAAAACTTGGAGCCATGTGCTTAGTATTCATTGGGGTAAGCATGTAATTTGCCATTGTTCATAGTCTATCAATGGTAACAGAAGTAAGAGTTGTCAAATTTTTAGTTTAAATACATACACAACTTAGAGTAACTGAACTACAAAATTTTTATGTGAGAAGCTCTTCTGAATAAGAACAAAAATGTAATTTTAGCTAGCAGAGATGCTTTCCATCTATCTTTGCTGCCCATAATTAACCAGATGATAGAAATACTTTAGACTCTGAAATATTTGAAAATAAACATAAATGTTCTTCTGTGATATTGAACATTTTGGTAATGAGTCATCTAAAATTTTTGTTGCATTTTTCCCGAAATCAGTTTGAAATAATTTAATCGATGTATTTGTGAATGGAGCACCAAGAAACATCAGCTCTTACTGCTTTTTATTAAAATATAATTGTTCAAAACAAAATTTATGAACAGGTAGGTATTGCAGAGCACCTCTTTTAAAACAAGGGAAGATCAGAACAAATTAAATATTATTCTTCTAATGGTATACAAGATTTCAGTTTGAAATTCTATTTTAATTGTACTTTGCAATATTTCAAACTGTAGGAAACAGTTTTTGATGGAGCTCCTATTTTTAACTGAAAGTGAAAGTCACTGTTTTGGGACTCTTTGCGACCCCATGGACTATACAGTCCATGGAATTCTCCAGGCCAAAATACAGGAGTGGGTAGCCTTTCCCTTCTCTAGGGGATCTTCCCAACCCCGGACTCCCTCATTGCAGGTGAATTCTTTACTAGCTGAGCCACAAGGGAAGTCCAAAAATACTGGAGTGGGTAGCCTATCCCTTCTCCAGGGGATCTTCCTGACCCAGGAATTGGACCAGGGTCTCCTGCATTGCAGGCGGATTCTTTACCAACTGAGCTATCAGGGAAGCCCTTTTTAACTGAATAGGAATATAAATTTCCTTTTTACTTTTCTGGAATGAATTGAGTTTGAGGAGTACTATGAGTTTTCAGTGTTAATATTTGGTGAAAGATGTTAAGAATATCTAAAATAGAGAAGACCTATTTGAAGTTTTTTATCTTGTAAAAATGGTTGTGTAGAAAGATTCTCTTAATTGAGGCAAAAAGTCTCTATCTATAAATATATTGGGTTGTAATATTTACAAAGTGCAGTATGAAAATGTTGGAAACAAGAATATCCTCAATTTACCTGAGTTTGTTCTACTTACCTTGGGACTTAAATAGGGAATGATGGAGGAATGAATCAACATATTCCAAAAATTATATATTTTAATTATCTTGGTTCTGTTTTCATTCCCCATATTTTCCCAATTATGTGGCTGCTTATCTCATCATTTTAACATTCAGAGATAGTTGCTATTATCAAATTGATATGTATTTTTCCAAAGGTGTATATTTATTTAATGTAAGTCTTAAGATATAATTCTTCTTCCTAGTATAAGATATTTCTTTGACTTAAATATTTTAACTATTTGGAGAGGTTGCATATTAATACAAGAAAAAAGCACAGTACCAACATTTTGGCAACATTTACAAAATGAGCCTTCAGGTATAAAAATCTACTTATTGTCTTTTTTTTTTACCTTATCCATACCATTTCTATTCTATTCATTCCACATTTTCATTACTCTTTGTATCATTACTATAGTTACGTCATACAGGGCAAGGATCTGCAAACTGTGTTCTCCAGGCCAAATTGAATAGAGACCAATAGCCTCCAAAGCCCAAAATATTTACTGTCTTTGTATTTATAGACAAAGTTCACTTACCCTGGTGTAAGGGAAAAGTGACTTAAAAGGCATTTTATAGCATATCAAAAAGCAGAGACATTACTTTGCCAGCAAAGGTCTGTCTAGTCAAGGCTGTGGTTTTTCCAGTGGTCATGTATGGATGTGAGAGTTAGACTGTGAAGAAAGCTGAGCGCCAAAGAATTGATGCTTTTGAACTGTGGTGTTGGAGAAGACACTTGAGAGTCCCTTGGACGGCAAGGAGATCCAACCAGCCCATCCTAAAGGAGTTCAGTCCTGGGTGTTCATTGGAGGGACTGACGTTGAAGCTGAAACTCCAATACTTTGGCCTCCTCATGGGAAGAGCTGACTCATTGGAAAAGACCCTGATGATGGGAGGGATTGGGGGCAGGAGGAGAAGGGGACAACAGAGGATGAGATGGCTGGATGGCATCACTGACTCAATGGGCATGGGTTTGGGTAAACTCCGGGAGTTGGTGATGGACAGAGAGGCCTGGCGTGCTGCGATTCATGGGGTCGCAAAGAGTAGGCCACGACTGAGCGACTGAACTGAACTGAAGGAGTTCAGTCAATGAAAATATTACCTTCTTCCTGCTAGACCTACCAATAGAAAAAGGGGCTGACTTGACATCTGATTTAGGAGAAACGGCAGTTGTAATTAGATTGCTGAAGAACATCTGACGAAAAGTTCTGATTCATTTTAATGAACAGGTTACATAAAAGGCATATAGTTGAGCATATTTTAGTTGATCTGTAGACTGAATTTTTATTAGATTATGGTTTTTATTATATTAGCAATTAACACCTGTTAAAAACAAAACAAGATTTAGCAATGTCATTGAAGAAAGATGCTCCAGAGTAGTATTCCAGCATGATTTTCTTATCCCCACCTCTCATCCTCTCTACGAGTATATACACATATGCATTTGCTTGGGATACTAGCATATCACACAAAAGGATACATGTATATGTACAAATACATAAATATTGTAAGTATAAGATTATATATGTCTATAACATATTATCCTTTATACTATATTGTAAGTTGACTTGTTCAAATAAAATAGCGTGACCAGTTTTTTATAAAACTGCATCCCCAGATTTAGTTTTCTGTGTTTTTCTCATTGCACGTATAAGCCATGGTTGATTTAATTTACTTCTTAATTTGAGGAGCTTCATTGATTCATTTATTTACTATTAATATTATAAAAGTTCTGTGCTGATTATCTTGTAGTTAAATTTTTCACATCTTCATAATTCATTGCCTCTGTAATTTCTGGAAGTGGAATTTGTGGAACAAATAATGTAAGTGTATCAGTACTTTATTTTTATTGCTGAGTAGTTTTACAGTGTGTGGCTAAGCCACAATTGGTTTATCCATTGTCTTGTTCATGAATGTTTGGACTTTTGTAATATTTGGCTATTATGAAGAAGGTTGTTGTAAACATTCTTATACAAGTTTTTGTGTAGATACATGTTTCCATTTATCTTGAATAGATAACCAGGACTGGACATGCTGGGCCATAGGTAGATCTGTGTTTTACTTATCAAAAAATGTCAGCAGTCCTCCAAAATGGTTTTATCTTTCACATTCTTACCAACAAAGAGAGACTATTGTTCTACTTCCTCACCAACATTATGTTTTTAGCCATCTATCATGTTAGAAGTAGTGTCTCAATGTGGTTTTTAACTTGTTTTTCCTTGGTGACTAATAATATTGAGTACCTTTCTTTTTTTTCATTTATTTTTATTAGTTGGAGGCTAATTACTTTACAATACTGTAGTGGTTTTTGCCATACATTGACATGAAGCAGCCATGGATTTACATGTTCCCCATCCCAATCCCCCCTCCCGCCTCCCTCCCCATCCCATCCCTCTGGGTCTTCCCAGTGCACCAGCCCTGAGCACTTGTTGCATGCATCCAGCCTGGGCTGGTGATATGTTTCACCCTTGATAGTACACTTGTTTCAATGCTATTCTTGGATAATTAAATTTGTTTTTTTGTCAATATCTGTATCCATGTTATAAATTAGGGGGTATTTTTGTTAGTAATTTATGGGAGTTCTTTCTTCCAAATACAGGGTTTTTGTAAGTCTTTTTCCAAGTCTATGATTTGTTTATTCATTTCTTACTCGGTGTCTTTTGATAGGTGAACATTTTGTTGAAGTTCAGTTGATCACTTTTTCGGTACTCCTTGTGCTTTTGTGTCTGTCCAAGCCTATCTCACAGTTCCCACAATGAAAGAAATATTCTTTTATATTCTTTTCTGAAAGTTTTTTGTTTTTAATGATTACAATTTGGTTTTGTGATCCTTCAGATTTTTCATATGAATGAATAAAGGAGTTGGACTCAAAAATTTCTGCTTAGATTTTCAGTTTCTTAGCCTCTCAGTTTAGGTGTTTGGCAAATCACAGAGATGATTGGGTAAGTGACCCAGAATGTTGGACTCTGGATAAAGAATTTTATCCACATTTCTAGTTGTTCTCAGGAGGGCTTTTCTAAAGCAAGGGGGCTTTTCCAATAGGATCAGAGAGGAAGTTATTCCCCTTGTTTTCAATTTCTCAGTTTTCCTGTATACCCAGAGATTGTTGTCTGTTTACATTGATGTTTGTCAGGAATTTAGATTTAAACTCAATTCTATTAGTTTTTAGAGTACTTATGTGTGTATATATACATATATATGTATATATGTATATTTCATAGAAAGGCCAAAAAAAGAAAAAATGGCGAGAGGGAAAGAATTCTCTAATTTAGTTTTCCCAGCTGGAAGCTTGGTGAAGAATAGTGAAGATACTGTGGCTGGCTGAATATATCTGTGGAGGAGTGATGCTTTAAGGAGAAAGGGGTTTTACTTTATGATTTGCTGAAATCAGCTGAGACTAACTCCTTCTTTTAGTGGAATTGCTAGCAGCAGCTCCCACATTACTTGGTTTATTATTTATAACAGGTACCAGTTATCGTCCTCACAGTGGGACTTCTGATACATGGCCTAGAGTACGTGGTAAACACTCTCAAAGCTTTAGTAAGAGTTCCACTTGCCTGTGGCTACATGAGAAATGACCTTAAATCTTGTTAGTTTAAGACAAGAAACATCCTATTACATCTTATGCTTTTCTGAGTTGAGTATTTAGCTAGGGCTTGGCTGCGTGATTCTATGTGGTGTGAATGGTGGTCACCTCACTAGTATCCAGATAGTGGAGGGCTGCTCTGACCCCTCTGGGATGGTTTCACTGATATTCCAGATGGGGATGGATGGGTGGGAATGGCTTTAAGGCTGGACTCAGCTGGGATTGTCAACCAGATTGCTTATAGAGGTCTCTTCATGATGGCAACCTTGAGATGGTCAGACGTCCATTCAATAAAGCAGAAGATGGCATGGCCTTTTTTGTGCTACCCTCTAGAAGTTGTTCAGCATCACTTCTGCTTATTAGTTGAAGCATCTACTAGCTTACCTCACTTCAAGGGAGAGTATGTAAGCCCTACTTCTTGATGAGAGAAGTATCAAAGATTTTGTATCCACTTTCACTACCAGAATCTGCCTTCAATTTGGCTTGAGATCCAGGATCTCATTTTAAGTCGTGTCCTGGACCAGATGACACTCTTTGAGTTCAGTTACTTGGGCACAGTTCTTTTTTTTTCTTAATAAAAATTTATTAGAACACAATTCTAGCTATTCATATTCACTTACCTATTGCTCTGGCTGCTTTCACACTACAACAGCAAATTTGAGTAGTTGCTACAGAGACCATATGTCCCTCAAAGCCCCAAATATTTGCTGTTTGGTTTTTTTGCAGAATAAGTCTATTGATCCTTGGTCTAGACAGCAAGGTCCAATAGAATCTTCTGAAATGATGCAAATCTTCTATAGCTGCACTTTGTATTATGGGAGCTACTAGCCACCTGTGGCTTGTGACAACTTAAAATATAGCTAATACAACTGAGGAACTAAATGTTTACTTTGATTTTAACAGCTGCATGTGGCTAGTGGCTACTGTGTTAGAGAATGCAAGAACAGTAATTAGAAATAGCAACTGTCTTCTCTTGAGCCATTTAGAATTAATTTTTCATATCTCAGTCTTGGAGGAGGTATATTGGAGTGTGTTGGCATTTCTGTACCCCTGTGGTAGACGTGACTCAATAGCTAGTTCTTACCTCCTTCTTAGCACAGGGAGGATTATGAACCCTCAGCCCTTGGAAGCTAAGTGTAGACACCTGACTGATCCCAGGAAATAAAGTGTGAGCAGAAATGACGTGTATCACTTCCAGGTCAAAGCTCTCACTTGTCGGTGTTCAACTCTGCAACTCACTCTTTTGAGCATAATTCTTATTCTGGAGAGTTGTGAACTTAAATAATGCCCTGTCTCCTTCCCACATTCAACATACATACAGGCAATGTAAGATGATGAGAGCTGGTTACATTAGCCAGTCTTGTTCAGCAATGAAGGGAAATGGGAGGTACGAGACAGTCACTAGTGAAACACTTCTGAAATTCAGCTGTGTGCGTATTGTCAATTTCATGAATGGGGCTCACTCTTGCTCTCTGTGAATGAGTCTCTACTGCTCTTGGTTCAGTCTTCTGAGTGGTACTTTCCCTAAAACACAGCCGATATTGCAACTGAGCCACTTTCTTCATCTGTTCTCTGCCTACAGGTTTTGGCATTTTTATCCCTCTTAGAAGCACTGTTGTTTAGTTGACAATGTAAGGCATCCTCTTAGAATTCTTTAAAAGCTTCTCTGTGTAAGTGAAAGGGTGTTTGAGGTACTGATTTGAATCTTTTTCACATGTTGTTTTTAATCAGAGTTTTTTATTTTTTAAGAAACTTAATTTTAATTGGAGGGTAATTGCATTACATCATTGTGTTTGTTTCTGCCACACATAAACATGAATCAGCTGTAGGTATACATATGTCTCTTCCCTCTTGAACCTCCCTCCCACCTCCCACCCCATCCCACCCCTCTAGGTTGTCACAGTTTCTCACATCTTAAGGAAAGATTTTATAGTCAAAGCTTGGATTCTTTGAGACTGTATTTTATTTGCAGTGCTCTGAATTTGATCTTTTCCCTAAGGCTGAATCTTTGAGAACATTGAGTTGCTTGGAAAGACTCTCCTGGATACTTTACATTTCCTTCCAATTCTGTTGAAAAAAAAAACAAAACTGGAGAGTCCCTTTTTTGATTGACTGCTTTCCCCTTTCATTGTCTTATAGGCATTGAGGATAGGTCAGATGATATCTTCAACACAATCCACAGAAATTGCCTTAGTAAGTCATCAAATTCATTAAGTATATATTATAGTCCAGGGGACAGTGTTGGAAACTTTCTGCTATTGCATAATAATTTATTTTCATTTAGCCTCCAAAATATTTTTTCTCACTTCAAGCCCTTTGACAGCTAGCTTGCATCCTTTCATGGTTATATTCATTGCCTGTTTCCCACGTGTTGTACCTTTAGTGTTGCCATTTCTGTTATCAAATTCTGTAGCTGCATATGAAACTCTCCCAAAATATAAGGACTTATACCACCAGTCATTTTATCATTTGTCTTAAATTTCTGAGTCAGCCATTCAGGCAAGGCATGACTTGATTTTCCTCTTGATCAAGAGCATATTGATGGGAGGGCCCTCCATGACATTCTGCTAGTAGAAGGGCTCATTGGGCATACTGGCCTCAGTTATACATCTGGCACCTTGGCATGGATGCCTGGAGGCAGGACTTAGCTGGGAGTGCTGACCAGAGTGCCTGCACATGGCTCCCCCAACATAGGCTTCTCAGAGCAGTAAGACATTTAGCATGGAGGCCCAGGGCTCTCTTAGAGAGTGTTCCATTGAATAGAGCACAGACTGCATGATCTGTTAGCCATTTAAAAAATCTTGAAAGTCACAGAGATGCATCTGCTGTGCTCTATTAGTCAAAGCCATCATATTGCCTCTGATTTAAAATGAGATTCCCACATTGTAAAATACCTGCTCTGATAGGGTTAATTCTTTTTTCTTTTTCCAAGTTCATTTGCTTCTCTTGAGTATGAGGTCTGAGTATAGTTCTGCTGGGGTCTCCTCCACTTAATCCTCATCTTGGCATTTTATTTGTGTAATGGAAATTCCAGTCTCTAGTCCTTTTTTCAGTATTCATAAAATTGCCTCCAAATATCTGGCACTTGTATGGGACAGTTAAAAAAATGTTTTCGAGTAGTAACAGACTTGTTTTACCACATTTCTGAGCTGATTTTAAGGAAATTTGGAGGTGAAAATTGGGGGCATCCGTCCATATGCTTATGTTTTCATCTGGAACATGAAGAATAAATAGTTTCAAACCATGTTTACAGTTAAAGAGGTAAATTAATTTTTAAAGGCTTGTTGAATTTAAGGTACCTGAGGGATCCTCAGAGGAAGATCTCTAATTGCTGTTTAAAATCATGAACAGAATTGTTTATTGAAACCCAAGCTTTAACATCATAGTAAGCTCAGATAAGTTTTGTAAATGAAAAGATGCTCATTTCCTTTCTTCTAAGCTCTTCTTTAGTTTCAGAAACATAAATGAGCTTCAAGGTGGGGTACAAATCTTCTACTTCAGCCAGTTCAGTATCAGTTCAGTCACTCAGTTGTGTCTGACCCTTTGTGACCCCGTGGACTATAGCATGCCAGGCTTCCCAGTTCAGTCTAGTTGAATATAATTAAACAAATGTCTTAGGAATCATTATTATGTAAGAATCTTCAGGGTTTCTAGGAAACTGGAATGTTTATTTATTTTTTTTTAATTATTTGTTATTAAGGAAAGGCTTGGGATGCCAGGCCAGTTCATGGGAGGAAGGAGAGAAATAATAGCGAACACCATGGAAATTGAGTCTAGTCTTCCTTTTATTGTTTTACTGATTTAATTTGCTGATTTAATTATTTATGTATCATCCTATCCATATGACTATCCCATTATTGAAATTTTAAATTCTTTCCTTCCTCAGGTATCTTGGTGGTAAACAACAGAAGTCATGAGCACCCAATTTAAGCAGAAATTTGATTTATTTGTAGAAAACTGCGCAGTGCATAGAATCAAGGACCTGGACTGAGGATGTAAGGTGAATGACAACAGAGACCTTGGTAAGGTAGGTGCCAGAGCTTGTCCATGGTCTTTTTTTTCCATGGTCTTTTTATGATGTAATTGCTTAGATGCCACTGTTAATAATCTCTGTCTCATATGCTTTGTTTCATTCCTGTGGCTTCAAAGTCCTGGGCAAGGGAGTCCAGTTGCCAGCTCTAGGACTCATGCTCGAGGCCTAACTTCCAGGTGTCATTTCTGGTACAATGTGGCTTCTGTCATCCCTGATTACTACCAATACTGATGCACAGGAGTTTTCATCCAAAGTCAGAGGGTTTTTTGGTGCTGGGTTACTAAAAGACAAATGGCAGATGTTAACCCTGGCCACTCATTTGTCAGATTCTCTATGGATTGCTAGAGGTGAAGTAGTTACCAAAAAATGTTCCCTGCTCTAAAGACTCCCACTATGATTAAAAAAAAAAAAGATGTGACAAAGTAGTGATTTATACTAGAGCACAGGGCATAGCTTCTGGACTAATTAGAGGGATTGCTGGCCTGACCTAGCCTTTGGGAGGCAGTCCATCATGTAAGCTAATGCTTCTTGAAGCACCCAAGCTTAGAATGAGAAGATAAATAGAAGTTAACCAGTCTTGGGGGTGTTGAAGAGAGGTGTTCCATGCGGTCTTCAAGCTGCCCATTGAGTGTCCTTTATTTTGGCACTCTACATTTTAAGGAAGAAACTACAGGGACAGATAGTCCAGAAGGCTTGATCACACTAGGGAATGACAGATACTGTTCTGTGTTCTTCTCTGAATTACACTTGCCGGTGTAAGTTTCCCATCACTGAGCTCATAGACACCCTTGGTAAAGACGAGCTGTCACTGTGTCAGAAGCTGTACGTGCATTATCGCCTTTGCTTCACTGGTCCTACCGACTAGATGATACAATCTCCGTCTTACAGATGTTGACATAGACACCTGTAGAGGTTAAGCTGTTTCCCCAGGGTTACTTGGCTAACTAGTTCTGTCAGAAACTGAATCCTAGGTATTTTAACTGTAAAGCTAATTTTCTTACCCCACACTGAATTCTGATTGTTTTGTTTGCATTAGAGTGCTTTAGATCCACAATGCTGTTATTTCTTTGCTTGTGTTGTGTATTTATTCATAGTATTTGGAGGCTCTGCTCTGTGAATAAGAGGACCAGGTGACCTCTCCTGTATGCCTGCTGTCTGGAGGATATGCGATCATGAAAAGCCCACCTTACGTCACCCATTCCTTCCTTATGACACTTATTAAAATCTTTTTATGTTTTGCATATAGGGTTATCGTTACCATCTTTCTAAATTCCATATATATGTGTTAGTATACTGTAATGGTCTTTATCTTTCTGGCTTACTTCACTCTGTATAATGGGCTCCAGTTTCATCCATCTCATTAGAACTGATTCAAATGAATTCTTTTTAATGGCTGAGTAATGTATAGAACAGACTTTTGGACTCTGTGGGAGAAGGCAAGGGTGGGATGTTTCAAGAGAACAGCATCGAAACATGTATATTATCTAGGGTGAAACAGATCACCAGCCCAGGTTGGATGCATGAGACAAGTGCTCGGGCCTGGTGCACTGGGAAGACCCAGAGGGATCGGGTGGAGAGGGAGGTGGGAGGGGGGATCGGGATGGGGAATACATGTGAATCCATGGCTGATTCATGTCAATCTATGGCAAAAACCACTACAATATTGTAAAGTAATTAGCTTCCAACTAATAAAAATAAATGAAAAAAAATAAAATTAACTGAAGCAAAATTTGCAACTAACCAGTATTACACAATAAAATCCCTATTTTCAATCACTAAAAAAAAAAATCTTTTTAAATTTATTGCTGGCTGCTCTGGGTTTTCACTGCTGCACGCAGGTTTTCTCGAGTTGTGGCAAGTGGAGGCTACGCTCTAGTTGCGGTTCAGGCTTCTAGTTGCAGCAGCTTCTCTCATTGCAGAGTACGGCTTCTAGGGCACACAGGCTTCTAGGGCTTCAGGAGTTGCATCTTGCAGGCTCCTCTAGAGCATGGCTCACTAATTGTGATGCATGGGCTTAACTGTGGGATCTTTCTGGACCCACAGGATGAGACTGGTATCCTCTGCATTGGCAGGCAGATTCTTAACCAGTGGATCACCAGGGAAGTCCTCAAGTGACTCTTGATTGGGTCCCACAATGCTCACTGACTTAGTCAATTTCTTTGGACTTTTCAACAGAGGTTTTCCTACTAGTAGGTAAAACAGACTTAGGCATTCCAGTTTTGTTTTCTCAAAATGAGAGAATGAGAGTAAGGACTTGGTGCAGAATGAAAAGATGCTCCATCTATTATTAAGTAGAGGGAGAGTCAGAAAGAATGTGGAAAGGACAGACGTGAGGCAGGTGGCGGGTGTACTTGCCCATGTTAAAAGAGGTAGACAGAGGGTGTAGTTTTTGGTTCTAATTTCTAATTCTGGGCTCTTAAAAGGAAAGATGACCTTTGTGTCTTTCGTTTTGTGACCTACTGTTTTATACACACACACATATGTGGTGCTGGGGTGGGGTAAGGTGGGTTTTTGTGTCTTTCAGCCATAGCTAAAAAACCCAGTGAATTCTAAACATTTGATTAAAAAAATGATAGCAGTATTTGGTGGCACATACGGCCATAAAATGGTTTCATTGATTATTTTTCTTTAAAAGCTTTAGTCATACAAGTAAATGTACAGACTGGCAATTCTATACTTACTTTCCATTGGAAGTAGTTCTATAAGAGGAATTGATTCCAGGGCTCCTAAAATCTCTAATATTACTTTAAGAGAAAATCCAGCAGAATCATACTTTCTTTGATGGTTCAGCCATATTATATGATCATTCTTTCATCCAATACTCATTTAAAAAGTGGGTCTGGGACATGTGTTAAATATATGTGGAGAGAAAGAAAGAGAAGGGATACTAAAGAATTGCAACATTTCTAAACTGTAATTGAAGTATAAGTCAATTTATATTATGATCCAGAGATTAGTTTAAAAATGAAAAGTAAAGAGTTCACCCTTAGCTAATGGCAATATTTCAAAGAGAAAACATCCAGCTCTGGTAAATTACCTTAGGTTCAAGATCCATATTCTTTGTTTCTACCAGATCTTCAATGTTTGAAATAATCATGTTCCCATGTGACTAAATTTTTTCAACAGGCACTCCATATATGGCTGGAGGTTTCCTCTCCCACTTCTTAATATCTCATTATGTTTTCTATAGGAGTTTTCTTAGTATTGACAGTGTGATTTATTGATAAAGTAGTTTTTCTGATTACCAAAATTGCCAGTAGTATATTTTTCTCCCATTCCAAGTAAATAAGCCCTTAAGAAATTATTCTGAATCAATTTATTCTAAATCTGGACTGAGAAAGCTGAAGGAAAAATCTGCAGTAACTATTTTATGTTTATTTTGCGTCACATATTGTAGAGTGCTAAGAGAAGAGCAAATGCTTTAATTAAAAGAAACAATTTTCTTAGGAAAAACAATTGCTATATTTGCTAACCAAAGCTAATGTGTTGCATACCCAAACTGGGGCTTTAATATATGCCAGCTTTTTAAACACCAACCAGTGGTACTTGTGACTGTATATTTATTCAGTGTGATTGATAAAAATGTTTAATTAATTACTATGAAGGGTAATGCCTAGTTTTTTTTTAATCAGATAAATCGAAACCGTGAGCTTCTGAGATTATTATTGTATAATTAAATAAAAACATCCAAAGAATAGAAAAGCCACTGAAAAAAAAGAAAAAGCTGCCAAAGTTCAAGATGGTTTTAAAACACTTGTTTGTATAAACACCAGATTGGAATTACCCAACTTGTTTCTTTTAACTGATCCCTCTCCTTTCTTTCTTCATCATGTATCTACAGTATGTGGTGACTATAGGAGATAAGAATTAAAGAAAATACAGACCTTTCATCAAAGAGTTTCTGGATTGATTGTAGAGGATTGATTGTCTCATAAATAACACAGATAATAAATATGTAGGAAAAAAGAAAGCAAATAATATCAAGTTGAAGGAGGAAACTCCATTCTAAATGATTCAAGTTCGACAAGTTTTCTGATTAAACAAATAGACTGCATCACTGACTTTATTTTGAACTCTTTTTGATACAGAGAGTGGATATTTCACTAGTAGTCAAACTCTAAATTGGCCCTGTATCTCAGTATTAGCCATATATCATATCTGTATTATCCTCAGGTTAATTATTTATTTCTGCACTTGTGTATTTTAGCAAATGAGCATTAAATACTTTCCAAAAGGTATTTAGTTCTTTGATAAAGTAATTTGTGAAAGTGTTCAGCTATCTAATAGCTAAAAACAGCTGTACCCTGATCCTTCCCTGCCAACCTCCTGCTGCTTCATTGTTTCCAGAAAAAATATTTTAATCCAATTTAGCTGTTTCATCTGGGTTTACCTCCTTTAAATAACAAGATTATCCTGGACACTTTATTTTTTTTAAATGATACAGCTACACCAAGAATGACAATTTGGAAAGTTTTCTATCATGCAAGTCTATTTTTTCTGTCTTCAGAAAACAATAACTAGCTTTCCTTTGATGATTTGAAAAATTAATTTATACCTCAACCTTTCTGAATAGTCATAATGTAAGTTTCCATTTGACAACCATATTTTCTGGTGTCAATTGATAAAATTTATTTGTGCAGTTCAGTTCAGTAGCTCAGTCATGTCCAACTCTTTGCAACCGCATGGACTGCAGCATGCCAGGCTTCCCTGTTAATCACCAACTCCCAGAGCTTACTCAAACTCAGGTCCCTCGAGTCAGTAATGCCATCCAACCATCTCATCTTCTGTCATCCCCTCCTCCTCCTGCCTTTAATCTTTCCCAGCATGAGGATCTTTTCAAATAAATCAGTTCTTCACATCAGGTGGCCAAAGTATTGGAGCTTCAGCTTCAGCATCAGTCCTTCCAATGAATATTCAGGACTGATTTCCTTTAGGATTGACTGGTTTGATCTCCTTGCAGTCCAAGGGATTCTCAAGAGTCTTCTCCAACACCACTTTTGAATACCAGTTCAAAAGCATCAATTCTTTGGTGCTCAGTTCAGTCCAGTTGCTCAGTCGTGTCCAACTCCTTGCAACCCCATGAACTGCAGCACGCGAGGCCTCCCTGTCCATCACCAACTCCCGGAGCCTACCCAAACTCATGTCCATTGAGTCGGTGATGCCATCCAGCCATCTCAGCTTCTGTAGTCCCCTTCTCCTCCTGCCCTCAATCTTTCTCAGCATCAGGGTGTTTTCAAATGAATAAGCTCTTATCGCATCAGGTGGCCAAAGTATTCGAATTTCAGCTTCAGCATCAGTCCTTCCAATGAACACCCAAGACTGATCTCCTTTAGGATGGACTGGTTGGATCTCCTTGCAGTCCAAGGGACTCTCAAGAGTCTTCAACACCACAGTTCAAAAGCATCAATTCTTTGGTGCTCAGCTTTCTTTATAGTCCAACTCTCACATCCATACATGACTAGTGGAAAAACCATAGCTTTGACTAGACGGACCTTTGTTGGCAAAGTAATGTCTCTGCGTTTTAATATGCTGTCTAGGTTGGGTTTTTTTGTTTTTTTTTTTTTTTGTATAGCAGAGTTTTATTAAAGTATAAAAAGGGACAGAGAAAGCTTCTGACATACACATCAGAAGGGGGATGGAGACTGCCCCCCTCGCTAGTGTTAGCAAGGGAGTTATATACTTTTTAAAATAGTTATTACAATAAATCAAAAGAATGTCTCAAGGTTGTAAAGATCTTACTAGACCCACTCCCATAATTTACATTTTAAGATAATAGGATTAGCCAGAAGGTTTTTAGGAAGGAGAAACTGTCTTCAAGCAGGATACATGTTGTTATATCATCCTTAGTACAGAGTTTAGAGTTGTTTGTTGTGTAATCATCAGTTTAGGGCTTAAAGATAAAAATGTTTTATATGACAAAGACTAAGGAATGTAGGGAAAAAAAAAGATGTTTGTCCTTTCCTCCTCCTTGAGAATTTCAGACCCCTATCTCCTCCTCCAGACCCGTCTCTCCTCAGGGACCCCAGACTTCTTATCAACCTGCCTAGGAGTTGACTGTCTCATTTCCCCTTTCCTTTTAGGAGAATTATGTTGCCAAGGAAAAGGGGCAACATTTTCATTCCATAACTACTTCCTGCTGTGATGGGGCACTGTCCCTAAATTGTTCAGGCCACATTTTCTCCTAGCCCTCATATTGAGGGTCCCTGATCCGGGGGCCCCAAGTAACAGGTGGCCCAGACTTGCCCGTGAGTGTCCAGGAGTCTCCGGTGGAGGCATGGGTCAGTGGTGGCATCCTGCAGGCTTGGAGACACTGACAGTAGCAGTGCCTGCATGGGACCTTTTGAAAGAGGTCTCCTTATATTCATTGCCTCCACCATAGGAGGTCAAATAACAGTAAGGGAACACGGCCCCACCTTTCAACAGAAAATTGGATTAAAGATTTACTGAACATGGCTCTGCCCATCAGAACAAGATCCAGTTTCCCCTCAGTCAGTTTCTCCCATCAGGAAGCTTCCATAAACCCCTTATCCTTCTCCATCAGAGGGCAGACAGACCAAAAACCACACACAGAACTAACAGATCTGATCACGTGGACCACAGCCTTGTCTAACTCAATGAAACTATGAGCCATGCTGTGTAGGGCCACCCAAGGCGGACGTGTCATGGTGGAGAGGTCTGACAGAATGTGGTCCACTGGAGAAGGGAATGGCAAACTATTTCAGTATTCTTGCCTTGAGAACCCCATGAACAGTATGCAAAGGTCAAAAGATAGGACACTGAAAGATGAACTCCCCAGGTCGGTAGGTGCCCAGTATGCTATTGGAGTTCAGTGAAGAAATAACTCCAGAAAGAATGAAGAGATAATGAGATAAAGAATGGGAGGTAGGAGATAAAGTACACCTGCATTGTTAAGCATTACATCAGCATATTAGTCTTCTTACCTGTATTCTAAGCTTCTTGGGGGTGGGGCTTATTTAAAAACACAGCTTCTCAAATTACCTAGAAACGTGGGGTGTAAATCTAGCTGTCACACCTCAGAAAGACAAAATACCACTTAAGCACAGTCCAGTAAAGGACTGGGGACAAAGGATCACTGTATGAAGCCAGAGTTAGAAACATAAGCCTAAGGAGAAAATTGACTTTCTGTCCAATGTGAATATATCAGCCCAGGGAGATATTAACAGGTGATTTGAGTGAAGTAAATACAGGAAAAAATAAAGGAAAGTCCTATGGAATCACTAGCAGAGAGCTGAGGCAGGAAACATACATAAACACAAAGAGGGTTTAGACAAGCTAAGACATGGCACAATGCTTCTTAAAAGAAGCTGGTAATAGACTTATTTTTTCTTTTACAGAAGTTTATTCTATGAGTTAGAGGGTCTCCCAGGAGTGACAATTCTTCTGACACATTTCAGATGACACTTGTTAGCTATGCACCTTATGCAGTTATATACCTAGTTTTCTCATCTGTAAAAGGAAAATGATCATAGTGCCTTCCTCACTGTAGTGTTAGGAAGATGAAATAGCTTTGGCGTCTTGGTAGAAATTCAGCGTCTAGTAGCTACTATTATTTCATCTGTATTCCCCATAGCAAATAATGTTAATAATAATAACAGTCATGTGGCGATATGTTAGGTAAATTTTGCTTCTAACTTCAATCCTTCCACCATAGGTAAGTAAATACTATCACTTGCATTTTCCAGATAGAGAAACAGAAGCTTAGCTGGATTAAGAAACCTCTCGGAGCTCTCAAAGGTACTGAATCAGGATTTGAATCTTGAGAGTTTAATTCTGAGACATCTGATTCTTACTCAGGCGCTCTTCTCTGACTTGGATCTTCTCATTACTAGGCTGGGGAGTTTCAGATGTGCTGAAGGGTTTGCTTCAGTCCTGGGAGGGACTTTTACTTCACTGTGTCCTACAAGTATTTTTATGTGTGTGTGTATGGTGTATGTCTAAACTGTGAACATAAAGCAGTGGGAAAGGAGAATGGTAGGCCCTCAGAAGATGCCGGTGAACTGAAGAAAGAGGTAAATTTGTTTTAAAGATTTTTGATTGGAAAGACTTTGCCATTCTCATCTCCTGTGGGTGTTATCTCCAGCCCCATGAAGCAGTCTTTGCCCTTGACAAATCCATCACCTATGCCCCTTTCCTTTTGATTCTTTGCTACCTTCCCAGTATTTACTCCTGCTTGTGGGACAGGGTGGGCTTTGCAAAATAGCTATTTCACTAAGCAGTGATTCTACCCCTAGACAGAGAGGGTCATACACCCCAGTGTTCACAGCAACACTATTTAAAATGGCCAGGACATGGAAGCAACCTAAGTGGCCGTCAGCAGAGGAATGGATGAAGAAGAGATGGTGCATATATGCAATGGAATGTTCCTCAGTCACAAAAGGAACAAAACTGCACCATTGTAGTGACATGGACAGACCTAGAGCCTGTCATGCACAGTGAAGTAAGTCAGAGAACCAAATATCATACATTAACTCATATATGTGGAATTTAGAAAAATGGTACTTATGAACCTATTTGCAGGTCAGGAATAGAGATGCAGACATTGAGAATGGGCATGTGGACGTGGGGTAGGGGGAGGTCAGGATGGGATGAATCGAGAGAGTAGCACTGACATATAAACACTACCATGTGTAAACCAGACAGCTAGTGGCAAGCTACTGTCTAGCACAGGGGGCTCAGCTCAGTGCTCTGTGATGACCTGCAGGGTGCGATTGAGGGGGAGGGGCTGGGGGGGATGCTAAAGAGGGAGGGGATATATGTATACTTATAGCTGATTCACTTTGTTGTGTAAATCTGAAAGTAACACAACATTGTGAAGCAATTATACTCCAGTAAAAAAATAAGATAAAGTTTAGCCATGCTCCCACATAATTTTTGTATACCTGGATTGTGATTCTTAACACTTTGGGAGAAACTGGCCCTGTGATGGTCAGGCCTGCTGGGATGCAAGCGCCTTCAAGGTGAAGTTGTTGTTGTTCACTCAGTCGTGTCTGACTCTTTGCAGCCCCATGGGCTGCAGCACGTCAGGCTTCCCTGTCCTTTACTATCTCCTGGAGTTTGCTCCAATTCATGTCCATGGAGTTGATGATGCCCTCCAACTATCTCCTTCTCTGTCACCCGCTTATTCTCCTGCACTGAATCTTTTCTAGCATCATGGTCTTTTTCAATGATTTGGCTCTTTGCATCATATGGCCAAAGTATTGGTGCTTGTTTCAGCATCGGTTCTTCCAATGAGTATTTAGGGTTTGATTTCCTCAACTGGTTTGATCTCCGTGCTGTCCAGGGGGCTCTCAAGAGTCTTATCCATCACCAGAGTTGAAAAGGATCAGTTCTTGGCACTCAGCCTTTATTATGGTCCAACTCTCACATCCATACATAGCTTTGACTATATGGACCTCTGTCAACCAAGTGATGTCTCTGCTTTTTAATATACTGTCTAGGTGTGTCATAGCTTTTCTTCCAAGGAGCAAGTGTCTTTTAATTTCATGACTGTAGTCACCATCTGCAGTGATTTTGGAACCCAAGAAAATAAAGTCTGTCACTGTTTCCGTTTTTTACCCATCTATTTGCTGTGAAGTGATGAGACTGATGCCATGATCTTTGTTTTTTGAATGTTGAGTTTTAAGCCAACTTTTTCACTCTCTTCTTTCACCTTTATCAAGAGGCTCTTTAGTTCCTCTTCACTTTCTACTATTAGCATGGTATCATCGGCATATATGAAGTCACTGATATTTCTCCCAGCAGTCTTGATTCTACCTGTGATTCTTCCAGCACGGCATTTGATATACTCTGCATATAAATTAAATAAGAAGGATGATAATATACATCTTTGACATACTCTTTTACTGATTTTGATCCAGTCCGTTGTTCTATGTCTGATTCTAACTGTTGCTTCTTGACCTGCACACATGTTTCTCAGAAGGCAGGTAAGGTGGTCTGGTATTCCCATCTCGTTAAGAATTTTCCAGTTTCGTGTGATCCACATAGTCAATGCCTTTAGCGTAGTCAATGAAGCAGAAGTAGATATTTTTCTGGAATTCCCTTGCTTTTTCTATGATCCCAATGGATATTGGCAATTTGATCTCTAGTTCCTCTGCCTTTGCTCAATTCAGTTTGTACATCTGGAAGTTCTCAGCTCATGTATTATTGAAGAGTAGCTTGAAGAATTTTGATCATTACCTTGCTAGCATGTGAAATGAGCCCAAATGTATGGTAGTTTGAATATTCTTTGGCGATGCCCTTCTTTGGGACTGCAATGAAAACTGACCTTTTCCAGTCCTGTGGCCACTGCTGAGTTTTCCAAATTTGCTGACATATTGAGTGCAGCACTTTCACAGCATCATCTTTTAGGATTTGAAATAGTTCAACTGGAATTCCGTCACCTCCACTAGCTTTGTTCATAGTGATGCTTCCTAAGGCGCACTTGACTTCACACTCCAGGATGTCTGGCTCTAGGTGAGTAACCACACCATTGTGGTTTTCTGGGTCATTAAGATCTTTGTTTAGCTTTTTGCTTCCCTCTTAGCACAGTTGGTTAAGAATCCACCTGCAATGCAGGGGACCTGGGTTTGATCCCTGGGTTGGGAAGATCCCCTAGAGAAGGGAAAGGCTACCCATTCCAGTATTCTGGCTTGGAGAATTCCATGGACAGTATAGAACACGGGGTCACAAAGAGTTGGACACGACTAAGCGACTTTCACTTTTGCTTTGTCTCTATTACCTTGTATGTGGTTTGAGGCCCATGTTCTTCTCACTAGGGTCTGAAACATTAATTGAAGCAAAATCTTTTAAAATAGTCAAACTACTATCTTTAATCTGAAAGCCTGTTTTGAATTACAAAGATGAAACATGAGTTTTGGACTCCATTTACAGTGTATATGGTTTGCAACTTCTCTTTTGTTGGCAGTATTATATTTTTGATAAGTAGAAAACCCTAGAAAAGTTTATAAAGGCTGAGAGAAATGAATTAATCTGTCCAGGGTATCCATCAAAATCTAGATGTAAATTTTGCTTGAGCCTGATTTTTTTTAATTGATCACTTGGTCTTGTGAATGTTTTTGAAACTCCTATGTACAAAGAAAGTAGAATACAAATGCAAGCGATCTATGAGTGATTTGACAACTTTCCAGCATTATAGAGATTGCATTATTTAAATCCTTCCTTCACATTCCAGTGGTTTCCTAATCACCCATAGTATGAAAGACTTTCTTAGACTTCTGCTGAAGCAGCTCTGATTAGGGAAGGAGGATTTTTACATATTCTAAGACATCTTAAAATATACAAGGTTAGTTATCCAGGAAATTATTGTCTGGGAGTAAGATTCTATTTGATGGTTTTGATTTATACTCATTGGACCTTATATACAAAAGAAGGATCTTCCAAGAATACCAAGATGTCTTGAACATGATTTAAAGATTTTTGAGTGGAAAAAGGTTTTCATTCTAATCAAAGAAAAGAGAATTGTAATCTGGAAATGTCCTGTGGCCTGCTGATTTATTTTTTTCCCTGTCTTTGTTATCATCAGCCTTTCTTAATATGTTTTCTTTTTAAATTGCAATAACTCCTGGAATTTTAATATCCTAATCAAATTTTCTGGTGCCCTACTGAAAGGAGCCAAATGAACAGCTGAAGTTGCAGCATCACGATTCAGAAACCTCATTGTATTTATAAGGAGCTTTTTTTTAAAAAAAAGGCTCTGAGATCGGAAAGACTCAAGAGTCATTTCTTTCCTATTTATTTCTTCCTTTATTAAGCTAAGTTGCCTATGAATTATAGCTATTTTAGTAAATTTCCTATTGTTGGTATATTAGTCATTTTTAATGAAATTTTCTTTCTATGTGAGGCACTTTGACCATAGTTCCTATCACCATGGCAACCAGTTTGTTGATATTAATAGTGCCAGAGTCATGAATTTTATTCCCAGAATTGACCCCTTAACATTACACCATTTTAGATTTTTAGGTGCACCCAGGCCAGCGCTTTCCAAGTGTATGTTTCAATAGAGACCATGAAAGGTGTTGTAAATGAATTCATCAAATTCACCTTGGTATTTGGGGTAAAGGGGCATAACCACCCCCAGACTTTTCAATATGTGGACTATAGACCTTAACCTATAAATCCTTGAAGTGCTGTTAAAAAATGCGGATTTGGAGACCATTACGCTGATCTACTGAATTAGAATCTTTGGGAGTCCTAGAAACTACATGTCAAGCAAGTACACCAAGTCTAGTCTGTTTATCGGAGAAGGCAATGGCACCCCACTCCAGTACTCTTGCCTGGAAAATCCCATGGATGGAGGAGCCTGGTACGCTGCAGTCCACGGGGTTGTGAAGAGTCAAACATGACTGAGTGACTTCATTTTCACTTTTCACTTTCACACATTGGAGAAGGAAACGGTAACCCACTCCAGTGTTCTTGCCTGGAGAATCCCAGGGACGAGGGAGCCTGGTTGGCTGCCGTCTATGGGGTCGCACAGAGTCGGACATGACTGAAGCGACTTAGCAGCAGTCTGTTTATTTTTCAGTTCAGTTCAGTCGCTAAGTTGTGTCCGACTCTTTGTGACCCCATGGACTGCAGCACGCCAGGCCTCCCTGTCCATCACCAACTCCCAGAGTTTACTCAAACTCATGTCCATTGAGTTGGTGATGCAATCCAGCCATCTCATCCTCTGTCATCCTCTTCTCCTCCCGCCTTCAGTCTTTCCCAGCATCAGGGTCTTTTCAAATGAGTCAGCTCTTCGCATCAGGTGGCCAAAGTATTGGAGTTTCAGCTTCAGCATCAGTTCTTCCAATGAATATTCAGAACTGATTTCCTTTAGGATGGACTGGTTAGATCTCTTTGCAGTCCAAGGGACTCTCAAGAGTCTTCTCCAACACCACAGTTCAAAAGGCATCAATTCTTCTGCGCTCAGCTTTCTTTATAGTCCAACTCTCACGTCCATACATGACCACTGGAAAAACCATAGCCTTGACTGCTTACTGGGGGAAACCAAAAATAATAGCATTTTCACTTACAGAGATCAGCAGATCATCTTTACATCAGTTGTTTATAAATAGCTGATTTTCAAATGCTTTCTTCAAATCCCAATGCTTTCTTAATCATCTGTAGAATGAGGACTCTTCTATACATTTAATATTTTTTACCGTATTAGAAAACACATAAAACAAGACCTACCCTCCTAACAAAAATGTAAGGGTACATGATAGTGTTGTAAACTCTGAGCACCATGTTAGACAGCAGATCAGTAGAACTTTTTCATCTTGAATGACTGAGGCTTTATACTTGTTGAACAGTCATCCCTCACCCCACCCCAGATGATTGTAGACTTTTGATAGAGCAGTTCTTTTTTTTTTTTTTTTTTTTCTTACTGGAATGTACTTGATTTACAATATTGTGTTATTTTCTTGTGTACAGCAGAGTGAATCAGCTATACATACACATATGGCCATTCTTTTTTTAGATTCTTTCCCCATATAGACCATCGTAGAATATCAAGTAGAGTTCCCTGTGCTATACAGTAGGTCCTTATTAGTTACCTGTTTATCCACAGTAATGTCTATATGTCAGTCCCTAGCTCCCAATTTATTCCTCCCCAGCCTCTTTCCCCTTTGGTAACCATAAATTTGTTTTATCTGTTGGTAGCTATTTCTGCTTTGTAAATAAACAGCTCTGGTCAGAGAAGAGGGATTTTCTTCATTCTACTCATGTAGGCAAAATGTCAAAAATTCAAAAGTACATTTAATTCAGTGGTTCAGTCAAATAAGCAAAGACATTTGTACTTATATATATATATAAAACCAATATTACCTGCTTGAAAGTTGTGTTGCATGTAGAAAGAATCAGAATGAATGGTAGAATCTACAAATTTAGAGTCAGTTTAAGAATCAGAAGAAAAGCATATGAATTGTAAGTGATTATTTCTTTTGTATAGCACAGCAGACAAGTGATAGGGAAATCTCAACAACTAGTAACAACTGACATTTGATATGGACTCATCCTTCTCTAAGGTCATATTTTCATTGTTTCACTAACCTGGGTGGGTGCAGGGTTGTAATCTGTTTGGTGGCAGCCAGCAACTATGGTCCCTAATAAACATATATAATTTGCTTCATTTCTACTCAGGCTTTTACAAACATACTTGATGATATGGCAACAAACAAACCTCTAATGACTGTTAGTTAACCATATACAAGAAACCACTAGTAACTGAGTGGGTTATAAATATAATCTTAATAGTCCAGAGACAAACAGTATTGAAAAAAGATGTGTGTTTTCCCTGGGTTATTCCACTTTTAAAGGTAGTATTAGGATCAAAACTCAGATTTTTCTGAAACCAAACACAAGTCTACATTATGGGGTTCTGTCTTCTGTACAGAGATGTAGAAATGGAGTGAGAGAGGCAAAGAGACCCTCCATTAAACAGTGCTTTCTGGGATTGAAGTTTAGACACTTTGAAAGGAACATATTAACCTTTCCCTCCCTTTTTTCATGCAAATCAAATCAATGGACGTTGAACAAATTATAAACCCAGCAAATACACAATATGAACATAGATTTCATAACCCTTTTGAAATTGAAGACTTGGAGGGGTCATTGCTTTGTCACTTTTCAGGCACAGAGAATAATCTTCATTTCCATCCCTTTGGACCCTTAGCTTTAGACAAATGTGCAAAGAATTCTGTTAAATTATAAGGGCAACTCATTTTAAAGGTTAAAGGATGAGATGCAATTAGCCTCTAAATTCAGACCTGATTATTGAAGTCAGATTATCCTTTGGTTTAGAACAATGTAACCAGACATTTTAATGCATAAATGTGTCCACTGGTGGACAATTAGAGTTGTCAGTTAAGTTGTCAGTTGAAGAGGCAGGTTAAAATGAAATTGGTAGTGTCTTTGTGACCTTGTGCTAAGAAATATCTCTCTGGAAATACAATCATGAGTTTTGAATTGGTGAGAGAAGTAGCAGAATCTAATTATGGCTAAAGTACCAGTGCCTACGTCCTTTTCATATACATCACAAACAACTGAGCCGTGAAAAGATGGATATTGGGTAGATATTCTAGAAAGGTAGCATGATGGGTAATTAGGTAGCCAAGAGGATCAAGCCATTTTTGTAGCCTGTGTTTTTGAAGTAGAGTTCTGGTTGGAAAGAAAGAAGGATGAAAGAAAACTTTGTTTTCTTTAACTTTTATCTCTCTTCTATTTTACATGCATGTTTATGAAGGATAATTTTGGTTTTCACCTGAGCATGAAAGTAACAGCTTCCTATCTGATGGCTAATTAGTCATTTTTAATGATCTTTATTCACTCTGAGACACTTTGTCCAAAGTGCCTGCCACCATGGCAACCAGTTACTTAGTGCATTAGGCTAAAAACAAACATTTGTGTGGGATGAAAACTGCTTTTTTCATTCAAATTTGTATTTAATTGAGTGAGATGTAATGGGAGGTGAGATGAGAGTTAATTAACCCATACTGTAAAGAGTTTCTCAGGATTAAAGACCTGGGTGAAGCATTCCATATCCAACCCCAACCTGCAAATAGCAACTAGGGGCATATCAATCCCTAGACAAGCAAGGGAACAAAGCTGGGATTTTACTTACATGGGTGTGGTCAGCTAATTTGGGGAAGGAAAAACAATGTTTTGACCTAAGTCAGTACTGTGGACTATCAGTAATAAATTCTCTTGTTCAGGAGACCGAGTTATTCTTTTTTTTTTTTTCCATTTATTTTTATTAGTTGGAGGCTAATTACTTTACAATATTGTAGTGGTTTTTGTCAAGAGTTATTCTTAGTAATTAGATGTCATGATAGCATTTAATTTTGCACTTTAGCTTATCTATAAGCAGTCTTTTATATTCTTAAAAATGTCAAATGTTAAAATGGGTATGAAGGAAAAATGATGAAAGATAGGTAGATTCATTTATTATACTATCAATAGTATCAATACTTCTCATTTTAAAATTTGTCCTCATTCCCCTTTTTTCAAAAATGCTGTATTTTGCTCCTTTGTAAGCTTGTAATTAATTGAGTGAGGGGGAAGGTTGGTATTTCTCTCTACTACCAGCTATATCCAAAAACGTTAGTGAAGTTAACCTAGATGAAGACAATTGTTACCTAGTAACTGCTACTGCTAAGTCACTTCAGTCGTGTCCGACTCTGTGTGACCCCATAGAGCCCACCAGGCTCCCCCGTCTCTGGGATTCTCTAGGCAAGAACACTGGAGTGGGTTGCCATTTCCTTCTCCAGTGTATGAAAGTGAAAAGTAAAGGTGAAGTTGCTCAGTCGTGTCCAACTCTTAGCAACCCCATACACTGAAGCCTACCAGGCTCCTTTGTCCATGGGATTTTCCAGGCAAGAGTAGTGGAGTGGGGTGCCATTGCCTTCTCCATACCTAGTAACTAAGACTGCCTTAATTCACATTCATAGTATATAATGTAATTTCATTGCTAAATTTGTGAATATGAATTGAATGACATTTTCAATTCTTTAATCTCTACTTTCCCTCCCACATCAAAATGTAGTAAATGTTTAGTAAATTGAAAAAAAAATTTACTTCTATTTTTGTTTGAAATTAGTATGTAAACTAACATTTTGATGAAATTGATATTATTTTTCCATAAATAGTATACTTGATTATGAGAAGATCAGAAATCTACCAAAGGAGAAAACTAACCACCGTTAGTCATTTCCCAAGGTCTGAGGTCTATACATTGTGACATTTTGTCAAAAGATTGAGTCACATAAAATAAAAAGTATGTAGACCAAGCAGTTGACCACCAGTTTGCATCCTGAGGTACTTCAACAAAATGATATCAGTACAAAATCTTAACCAGCTAGGTTGCCAAAAAAGAGGAATTCTAATTAGTTGAGTTTTCTGCTTAATGTAAAATGAATCAGGGCTTTTTTTTTTTTTGTATCAGTTTTGTTGCTAAAGAGTTCCAAATTCAAATTTCCTGCATCTTTCTCTTAAAATACACTGACACAGTTTTAAATTGCATTCTTTGATAAGTAAGACGCTTGCTGGTGCAACATGTCCTAATTCTGAGCAATAATTTTCATGGTATAATGCTCAAGATATAAATGATAAAGTGAATGGGGATAAATGTACCATTCCCCAAATCTATAATGGCCACATATTCCTTTCCCACTACATCCTGTGGTTTAAGTATATACAATTCTCTAATGAAAAATGAATTTTTAATTCATTTGTAAGTGCTACCAAATTCATTGTAACATGGTCATTACAGTTTTCCTTAGAAAAAGTGGCTTGAAGTATAACTACTATTATGTGGAGAGAATAATATTTTTACATAATGATGAGCTGATATTTATTGACTGTTAATTGCAGGCCAGATACTTTTCTAAACATTTTTCATGTAGTATCTCGTTTAAGTCCCCATTCACTGTGATATAGGTAGTTTGATTTCCACTTTACAGTGAGAGAAACCAAAGTATAGAGAGATGACTTATTTGGTCTGAGTGCATATAGTTATGTATTGGTCATTAATGAGATGTTATAAAAATAGCTCTTCCTAATTGAAAAATGGGATCTACTGCTCTAGATCACAACATACATTAAAAAAATTCTTGGAAGACTTGGTCTTGGTCATTTGTCAGTTGCTAAAATTTGAAATGAGATAAGAAATCTGGTTGGTAATATGTAATAATTGGGCTCAGGTTAGCTATAGTTTATTCCAAGTGGGCATGACAGAGAGGTCTATTTATTGGTCTCCGTGGTGATCAGGAGATGTATGTCGATGGGAAGACGTAACTGTGTCACCTGGAGTGCATCTGCTTAGTATTCCTTGAGAATACCTGCTTTTAGCCCTGTTTGAGGTATTTAGTGCTGCAGCAGTCATGGTCTCTGGGGCCTCAGCAGAATCCAGGCGCTTGTTTGCAGAGCCTGAAATAACTGTTATTTATTTACAGCCTCTGGCACTGTCTGAAACATTCTGCACCACAACTAGGTTAACAACTTCAAGTTAATGTAAACACTCTGAAAATGAAAGCACCGGGTGCTGCTTTGCAAACATGGCCTGACCAAAAAGAAGGAGGGGATGAAATAAAGGCACAGGCCACACACAGACTCCAGGGTCCATGAGCCATTCCTCAGGGTGAGTTAGAAAACGACTGGTTGATGGTGAGTGCTTGATGCTGTGAAGGGGGTCTGTTGTAAGCTTGTGCGGTGCTCACCCTTTGGGTGTAGCATTTATAAGGGTAGGGGGTTGAACTAAGAGATGGAATTTTATGACAATATTCTACTCCAAGTTTGAGTCACTGTTCAGAACCCCTGCGGTGCGCTCCCAGCAAGTGCCAGTCCTTGAAATCGACGTCATGATGTGCTGTCCTGCTTCCTCTCTGAGTGCATCTCCTACCACTCTGCTCTCTACTTATTCCACTCCAGCCACAGGAACACTTCCTTCATGTTCCCGGAACATGGTTAGCATGCTTTCGCCTTAGTCCTTTACTTGCTATTCCCTTGGTCTGATGCTGGCATATCTTCCTCCCTTTTTTCCTTCAGATATTTGCTCAGAGGTCACCTTATCAAAGAGGTATTCCTGACCACATATTCCAGTTGTCTGTTGTTGCCTATCAAATTACCCCAAAATGTAGTGACTTCAAGCAGCATTTTATGTAGCCCACAATTTTGTGGGTAGGGAGTTTGGGCAGGGCTTGGCTGGAAGCATCTATTGGAATTGATATTGATAGAGGTTGTTCATTGCTACTTAGTCAGTGAATGGGCTTGGGGAGAGGCTTCACTCACATGCCTGGCACTGTGGAAGTGATGATGGAAAGCTGGTCTCAATTTAGGACTGTTTTCCTTTTGTATAGATTATCTGTTGCTGTATAACAAAGTACCCCAAAACATAGTGGCTTAACATAACAAAAATTATTATCTTGAAGTTCCTTTGGGTCAGAAATCTAGGTGGAACTTAGCTGAGTCCTCTGGCTCAGGGTTTTTTGCATGGCAGGCATTCAAGGTGTTTTCTGGGGTTGAAGTCATCTAGTCTTGCCCGGGGAGAAGCAGAAACCAAACTCAGGTAGCTGTTCGCAGGTCTCAAGACTTCACTGGTTGTTGGTCAGACGTATTGTTGCTGCTGCTGCTAAGTCACTTCAGTTGTGTCCGACTCTGTGCGACCCCATAGACGGCAGCCAACCAGGCTCCGCCGTCCCTGGGATTCTCCAGGCAAGAACACTCGAGTGGGTTTCCTTCTCCAATGCATGAAGGTGAAAAGTGAAAGTGAAGGCGCTCAGCCGAGCCTGACTCTTCACAACCCCATGGACTGCAGCCCACCAGGCTCCTCCGTCCATGGGATTTTCCAGGCAAGGGCACTGCAGTGGGTGCCATTGCCCTCTCCAGCAGACACATTAGTTCCCTGCTATGTGGGCCCCTCTGTAGGTTGACCACAACATCACAACATCGCAGGTTGCATTCCCTGGAGTGAGAGACTTGGTTGGGGGTGGGAGCTGGAGTAGGGAGAGAGAGATTGATCAAGCAAGACAGACAACGTGGGTTTTTGGAACCTAAAGAGTAGATGTGACATTTCAACATGTTTGTGGCATTCTTTTTGTTAGAACTGAGTCACTAGGTCCAGCGCATACTCAAAGGGAGGGGAGTACACAGGATATGAATGTTAGGAAGTTGGGATTATTGGGTAGCAGTTTAGATGCTGCCTAGCACAACCAGAGTGCCTACATGTGACTTCTACAGTGTGATGCTCTCAGAGCTCCAAGAAAGTGTTCTAGGAGACCTGGGTAGTAGCAGCAAGGATTATTATGTTTTAGCTGCACAGAAAGTCTCAGAAAATCACTTTCACTGGATCCTATTATTGAAAAAAGTCATCAGGGCTAGCCCAGGTTCAAGGATAAGAGAATCAGACTCGACATCTCAACATACGGACTGGCAAAGAATCTGTCGTCATCCTTCATGTACTGTAATACTCTGCATAATATAGCATGTCTCTATTCAACATGTACCAGTTAATTTCTTTAGCCCATTTTATAGTTCTCCATAGCATTATATTTTTAAAAATTTGTTTGTTGTCTGTCTCTAATAAATAGAAAGTGAGCTCCCTGAGGTCAGGAATTTGCCCTTTTGTTCATATAACTGTGGAGTTTAGAATAGTGCCTAGTTCATACTAGGTTTTCGGTAAATATTTAGGCCAATTATGTAGGCTTACCAGGCCTTATGGGGCTTTCTCAGTGGCTCAACAGTGAAGAATCCATCTTCAATGCAGGAGGCATGGGTTTGATCCCTGAATCAGGAAGATCCCCTGGAGAAGGAAATGACAACCTACTCCAGTATTCTTGCCTGGAAAATCCCAAGGACAGAAGAACCCAGTGGTCTATGGTCCATGGCGTCACAAAAGAGCTGGACACGACTGAGCAACTCAACAACCAGGCTTTACGTGATCTAGTCTATTTCTCCAGTCCTTTCCTCTATCAATATTCTCTAACCAGACTCACTTTTTTGTTGTTGTTAGTGTTCCTAAAACATGCAAAGTTTATTCCTGCCTCATAAGTTTTGTACTAGCTATCCCAGCTTTTACCTGATTTTCAAATGACTGTTATTTGGGTCCAAGTTTGTGTGATGCTTCAAGGAGAACTTATATTTTTCGGTCCCTGGTAATTTTCTATTATATAATTTAGTTTTATTTTCTTCACTACACTTACTGCTAATACATTCTGGCACAGTGTCTGTTTTTTCCATCTTTTAGCACCTAGAATGGCATCCGGCTAACTGTAGGCCCTCAGTATACTATTTTTGGGTAAAACAAATCTATTGATAATTTATGATAGTGCTGATTTTCTTCTTAATATTTTTTATTATAAAATTGAGCTCAAGTTCAGTGCCTGTAATTCTTCCTTGTTGGTATTGCTTCCCCTGCTCTTTTATGACTATTATCATGAAATCACTGAATGTCTTTATGCCACTTTTCTTCATGACAGTAAAACATCTACTCAAGATGGGCTTAATGACCTGGAAGTAATTGCAAGAGTGTGCAAACAAAGAAAATTGCCATTTGGCCAACAAGGTTGATATTTTATGCATAGAGCCGTATCTCCATAGCAATAAATCTGTTTCCAAACTTGATTTTAGACCTATCATGTGAATTGATCATTAAAACTTGGGAGAGCTAGGGGAAAACAGCTGGAGACTAAAATCCTTTTAGAAAGTGTATGTCCCACATTGTGCAGGTAGGATAGAGAACAATGCTGAGTGCATTTGTGGGCTACATTTTGAACCTTGCAAATTTTCAAGATGTAGGGATATATTCTTGCTTTAAAAATCTGTATTTTTGTCTGTTCCTTTTTTCCCTCCAGCTTCAAAGCCATTTTTTTTTCTAGAAAATAAAATAAGATTCCCTCTGTCACTCGAAAATTTAGGAGAAAGTGACGAGCTCAGCGTCAGTGGCAAGAGTTTGCTTCATTGGATGGGCTCCTCCAACTGATGGTAGAGGTCATGGTGAGGTGAAAGGACACAGGTCACTGAAATTCAGGAGACTCAGGCCTATTCATCTTTGACAATGTGGAAGCATGATGATTTCAACCTAGTCTGTTTCAGTTCATTGTATCTCCCTTGACTGACCCAAATGCCTCCTTAAGCATATATTTCTATTGCCAACATTGACCAGCAAATCATGCATGTTGAAAAATAGCTATTTAAATCACAACTCATTTTCTAGAAATGAAAAGATTAAATGACAGGAAGAATTGCTTGTATCAAAGCTAATAGTTCATGAATTCCAGGCTCAGGACACTTGGATTCTGTTCAGTGGTATCATTTTTGCAGTGAGAATCACAGTGTTTTAATTGTAGACTGGTGAGAGAGCTCTCTGAACTAGGAACTTGCCTAGAGGTTCTTCTGTGCAGTGACAGGGCTACACACACACACACACACACACACACACACACACACGCGTTTATATACTGCTGCTGCTAAGTCACTTCAGCCGTGTCCGACTCTGTGCGACCCCATAGACGGCAGCCCACCAGGCTCCCCCGTCCCTGGGATTCTCCAGGCAAGAACACTGGAGTGGGTTGCCATTTCCTTCTCCACTGCATGAAAGTGAAGAGTGAAACTGAAGTCGCTCAGCCGTGTCTGACTCTCTGGGACCCCATGGACCGCAGCCCACCAGGCTCCTCCATCCATGGAATTTTCCAGGCAAGAATACTGGAGTGGGGTGCCATTGCCTTCTCCAGTGTTTATATACACATGTCGGGAAATTAATCATGGCTTTTACAAATACAGTAACCAATATTAAGGTTTTTTAATGGGAGCTGAACACAGTCTTGACCCTGTAGTGCTTCAGGTACGAAGTCAAAAAGGTTAGTAGCTCCCACAGGTGAGAAGGTTTTGACTTCAGTTACATACTAGTAGGTAAATAGTGCCAGGAGTTATTTAGAACTGCATTTCAAAAGAGGTTTTGCCATTTGCCTACAATGGCTTTTCATCCCTTTTAAGAAGATAAAAAATCATTTACTCTCCTAATCTTTCTCATTTCTGACTTCCAGTCTCCTGCCTAAATGTTTCTTTAAAGCCCATCTGAAAATTGACAAATTGTAGGATGGTTCTTATTTTTTAAATTTATTTTTATTGAAGTATAATTGGTTTCCAATGTTGTTAATTCCTGTTATACAGCAAAGTGATTTGGCTATACATATTAATACACATTCTTTTTAAATCTTATTTTCCATTATAGTTTATCATAGGAATTTTTTTTTAAATTGGAGGATAATTGCTTTACAATGTTGGGTTCGTTTCTGCTGTAAAGTGAAGTGAATCAGCTCTATTTATACATATATCCCCTCCCACTTGAACCTCGCCCCCGCTCCCCCTTCCCACCCTCCTAGGTTGTCACAGAGCCGCGAGCTGGGCTCCGTGTGCTATACAGAAGCTGCCCGCTAGCTAACTGTGTTATACCTGGTAGCATATATATGTCAATGCTACCCTCCCAACTTGTTACACTCTCTCCTACCGCACCCCTCATGTCCATAAGTTCATTCTCTACATCTGTATCTCTATTTCCACCCTGAAAATAGGTTCATTTTTCTAGATTCTACATATATGTGTTAATATATGATATTTGTTTTTCTGACTGACTTTATTCATCCACATCACTACAAATGACCCAATTTCATTCTTATCGAGCCACCATCATAGGATGGCTCTTATAAGGGAATAAGATCATCGTATAAAAGTCATTGGAACAGGAGCTGGAAGCCTTTTGTTTTAGATTCCCCAGCTCTAACTTTTGACGATTTCTGGCACCTCATTGAAGCAGCCTTATTTTTTTTTTCACATTAATACAGTGTAGAAGCTATGAGGTTAAAAAAGAAAGTATGTGAAAAAGTGTTTTGAAAATGTAAAATGCCAAAGGAATAAAGGTGTTATTATTTGTGTGCATATATGTTTATTTATGTGTAATGTTTATCTGTTGATAGATGCAGCTTACTCGTGCCGTTGGATACATAAAAATACACTCCCTATATAAAAAAGATGCTATCTTTTCCATAATGGAATTTACTGTATGTACTGCATGTTCTGTGTAACCCAGTGTTTTAAGTGCCATATTCAAAGTTAAAAAAAATGTAACAAGAGAAGAAGGCAGACAATTCAGACTCTTAGAATGTGTATTTCCTGAGTAGAGTCGGAGGTAGAGAATTATGTTTAGTTTAAGAGCAATGCCAATAATGATCTTTTACTAGATTGTAAATTCCCTCAGTACAGGGTCCAAGATGTTTCACTATTGTATTTCAGTGCCCTGAAATAGTAGGTGCTTAACTAACATTTGAGAATGAATGAATTTGGTCTAATTAAGAACTGTCCACTGAAATAAAAATGTGCAACATGAAAGCTGTGAGATAGGTTTTGTTTGGGGACCTCTTGAGGATGATAACTCAGAAGGCAGCCTCTCAGATATCTTTGAGAAACTACTCCAAAGAGAGAAAGGAGGAGCCCTGTTATATATGAACTTTATTTTTTCCCCCCTGGGAAAAAGATATGGTCAAGCATATAAAGAATACTGCTAATCACAAAGAACAAACATTTCAAGTTAATGATTTTAGTGTTTTTACATGCAAAAATCTGGGAGTCATTGAAAATTTTCCTTAGGTATGTAGCTTAACCATCCATGGGCCAGTATATTCACAGCATAGGATGCTTCTGTTTTTCTCCATCCTGAATCCCCCTCAAGGTACACTGCTGGTGAGCAACTTCAGTGGCTAATGGCTGATCCCTGTAGAACTGGAATAGTAGGCAACATTTTTCTCCTTATAGCAGCAATTAATATTGTGATGTATCTAAAATATAGCAAGAGTTGAGGGTTAATTTATAGATGAAGCTAGAAAGGAAGATGGATACTGTGTAATGGCTTCTGAACAACCTTGGTTTCCTTTTATTTCAATCTTTTTAACCAAGACATTTTGATAAAGCTTATAATGGTGAAATGATAATAATACCCATGCAACTTATGAAGTATTTTCCTCTTTTTCCATTTCGCAGTGAGTGTAATGAGACTTAGAGAGGTTAAGAGGTTTTGCCTGAGGCCACAAATCTTGTATTAGCAAAGCTTTGATAGAAGAGGAGGCAGAGGCAGAGGCTATGGTAATTCATCCCTGTGTATTACTTTCACTCTGAGGGGCCTTCAGATCTTCTCTGTGTCTTCTGGATGATCTTGCGGGGTAGTCTGCTAAGTGAGCGAACCATTGTATTAAACTTAACATGGACTCCCTCTGAATCACAAAAATGACCACACTTGGAATGTCAAGTTCCAACTTATTTCTATCACTCCATTTTTAGTTTAAATATGAATACAAAAGGAAAAAAGTTATTCTTGACATCATTTCTGGATTATATCATGTACTTTTAATTATCTTAGTTTAAAATTCTCAGAAAATAAGGAGAATCAGATTCTGATTAAAATCTCTGTTCTGTGCCAGGAGCTAAGAGTAAAGGAGCCATCTCCCCTACTCCTGTCTTACTGATCATCCACCAAAATAGAATGCTGACATCATCTGTGCGTCTGTTCATTTCATAATCAACGACATCACCTTCATTGCAGCCCTAACTTGTATCTGCTTAGGGCTTTACTCTATAGCAAACATCCTGCTAAGCACTTTGAATGTGTTATATGGTTATGTGCACACAGCAACCTAGGGGGTTACAGATCCTGGGAAGAGATTGGCACTTAATACAGACATCCTCTGTAGGTTAGCTCATGAGCCTGAGTTAATTAGTCAAGGATGCAGAGTCTTTGTGTAAGGGAAGTGGATGCTGAGAGAAAGCAGGACCAGTTTCAGCATATCTTAGCATAATTTCTCTGTGTTCCAGAGTCCCTAACAGGAGGTCACCCAGAACTACTGATAAGATTTTGGCAGACTTGAGATCATCATCTTTGCTGTGCCGCAGTCAGTTTTCCGTCACTATTCAGAAAACTTCAGAAGCTATGTTCCTGTTTATTTATTTATCTATTTTTCCATTAATTTTTATTAGTTGGAGGCTAATTACTTTACAATATTGTAGTGGTTTTTGCCATACATTGACATGAATCAGCCATGGATTTACATGTGTTCCCCATCCTGGACCCCCCTCCCACAATGATGCGACCCTCATGACTCTGAAACCAAGCTTAGTAATACCAAATCTAAGTCCTTATCTGGAGGCAAAAAGTAGATTTATAGCTTCCTCCAGCTTTCTTGAACTCCATAAAGCCATTTCCCTGAAGTCTGCCTCAATTCTGATTTAATAGTGTTTTTAAAAAATTTATTTACTTTTGGCTGTGCGGGGTCTTCACTGCTGCATGGGCTTTTCTCTAGTTGCCGCGAGCAGGGGCTCCTGTCTGTCTTCAGCAAATGAGCGTCTCGTGGCGGTGGCTTCTCTTTATTGCAGAGCACAGACTCTAGGACATTGGGCTTCAGCGGTTGCTGTAGGTGGGCTCAGCAGTTGCGGTTCTGGGTTCTAGAGCATGGGCTCAGTAGTCATGGCACACAGGCTTAGTTTTCCCATGGCATGGGGGGGTCTTCCCAGACCAGGGAGGGAACATCGTCTCCTGCATCGGCAGGTGGATTCTTTACCAGTGAGCCACCAGGAAGCCCCAGGTTTAATAATCTTTTATCTGAGTGATTCTGATACTCAGTTCAGATGAAGACTGTGAAAACACAGTCATGATATTTCTCACAGCTGCATATTATTATTATTCACCCTTTAAGATGAGGAAATTAAGACTCAGATTTTAGAGAACATGCTCAAGGTTTTACAGATAGTAATGCCAGAGCTTTGGTTTTGAAACCAGCTTGAACTCTTAACAATTCCACTATTCTGTCTGTGTTTTAAAGAAAATAATGCCTGGGCTTATCCTATATTGTTTTGTGGGGTTAGTCAGTTGCATAGCTGGTGATAGAACATTTGAAGAGGCTGAAATAAGTTATGCAAAATGTAAAATCCCCATATGAATTCGGATTTGCTATAAATATAATCACTGCTCGTGTATGAATAAAACAATAGACTATCAGAGAATCATTGTAATTTTCTCATCTTTTTTAAAAAAAATGCTGTACTTTTGTCTGTTTAATCTTGAATAGTATGAGGTGTTTGTATGAATAATAGGTGCATTATGAAAGGAAATGACAGGGACCTCATTTTTTATTTGGATGATTATATGTAGCAGATGTGTATGTCCAAAATAGTTAAAAGCAAGGGCATAGACTTAGAAGCAAAAGGAAATGAAAGTGTAAGGCATCTGCAGAAATTCCATAAAAAAGTGCCTGAGAAGTTCTTTCTTGCTTCCCCCCCACCCCCAATCTGTGCCTTGCCCAGTCTTCAAAGACTTCTTTGAGAACAAACCTTGACAAAGGCCTCTCTGACCATTTCAAATCTCAGTAGTATGGGACTTCTTGCATGAATTCACAATGAGATTATACCTGTATAATACAAATTATTTTCTGTTTTCCATTACATCCCTCAACATTTATTGGATACTGAGTTATTTAAGAAGAAAAACTCCTAGTTCTTTTAAGAGTGGTAACCTGCACACTTTGATTTTAAGATATACCCTACTTTTAGATGTGTGATAATCTCTAAAACCACTGAAACTTAGAACCTAAAAAATGAGGCAAATATGTGTTTGTTCGTGTGGCATTTAACTTTTAAAAATGTATCTATATCTTCTTCCTACAGAACTATTTATCAGAATTAGAGATTAATATATTTTAGGCCCTTGTAGTACCTAATTACCTGTACTGAATACTTGTACCCTTGTTTGGGCGGTGAGGGATAGCAGAGAAGACTGCGGACTCCAGTCCATGTGGTTGCAAAGAGTTGGACATGACCAAAGTGACTTAGCACAGCACAGAAGCTTTATTAGGATATAATTTACATACTGTACAATTTACCCATGAAAACTATATAATTCAATGGTATTTAGTATATTCACAGAGTTGTGCAAGCATCACAAACACAACTTTAGAACACTTTTATCATCCTCCTAAAAGAAACCCCATTCCCTTTATCTGTTTGTTGCCAATCATCACACCTCTCCTCATCCCTTACTTTGTTTCTATAGATTTGCCCCTTCTGAACATTTCATAGAACTGAATCAAATAATATGTGGTCTTTTGTAACTGCATTATTTCACTTAGCATAACCTTTTCAAGGTTAATGCATATTGAAGCATGTATCAGGATTTCATTTGTTTTTATTGCTAAATAATATTTCATCTCATAGGTGTACCACATTTTGTTGATCCACTTATACCACATATTATGCCACATATTAACCAATCTTTAGGTTGTTTCCACATTTTTCCTCTTATTAATAATGCCGTATTTGTTTTTTATGGAGGTATATGCTTATTTCTTTTCGGTATAAACCTTGTAGTGAAATTGCACCAATCAATTAAATAGTAACTCTTCATTTAACCTTTTGATGATTTGCCAAACTGATTTGTGAAGCAGTTGTACCATTTTACAGTCCCAGAAGCAATGTGTGGTGGGTCCAAGTTTTCTGCATCTTTATGAACTCCTATTGTTACCTGATTTTTTAATTTGAGCCATATTTTAGTGGGAGTGAAGTGGACTCTCAATGTGTTTTTTTTAAAAATCATAATATAAAAGATGTTTATTAATTTATCAAAATCAATAACCAGACAGAAAAGATAATTAAAATTGCAAGCCATAATGGAACATGATTAACCCAACGATATAAAATAATTACATACAATTTGGGGAGTCAAGCAGAGTGATGTGGTACGTGGAAGTGCATCCATGCACATGTTTACATTCACCCAGCCAGTCTATCAAGGTATCTGGTTCGATCACTTCATGGCAAATAGATGGGTAAACAATGGAAACAGTGACAGACTTCATTTTCTTGGGCTTCAAAAATCACTGCAGATGGTGACTGCAGCCATGAAATTAAAAGATGCTTGCTCCTTGGAAGAAAAGCTATGACCAATCTAGACAGCATATTAAAAAGCAGAGACATTACTTTGTCAACAAAGGTCCATCTAGTCAGGGCTATGGTTTTTCCAGTAGTCATGTATGGATGTGAGTTGGACCATAAAGAAAGCTAAGGCAAGGATATACAATGGAAAAAAGATAACCTCTTTAACAAGTGGTGCTGGGAAAACTGGTCAACCACCTGTAAAAGAATGAAACTAGAACACTTTCTAACACCATACACAAAAATAAACTCAAAATGGATTAAAGATCTAAATGTAAGACCAGAAACTATAAGACTCCTAGAGGAGAACATAGGCAAAACACTCTCCGACATAAATCACAGCAGGATCCTCTATGACCCACATCCCAGAATTTCAGAAATAAAAGCAAAAATAAACAAATGGGACCTAATGAAACTTAAAAGCTTTTGCACAACAAAGGAAACTATAAGCAAGGTGAAAAGACAGCCCTCAGATTGGGAGAAAATAATAGCAAATGAAGCAACAGACAAAGGATTAATCTCAAAAATATACAAGCAACTCCTCCAGCTCAACTCCAGAAAAATAAATGACCCAATCAAAAAATGGGCCAAAGAACTCAACAGACATTTCTCCAAGGAAGACATACAGATGGCTAACAAACACATGAAAAGATGCTCAACATCACTCATTATCAGAGAAATGCAAATCAAAACCACAATGAGGTACCATTACACGCCAGTCAGGATGGCTGCTATCCAAAAGTCTACAAGCAATAAATGCTGGAGAGGGTGTGGAGAAAAGGGAACCCTCTTACACTGTTGGTGGGAATGCAAATTAGTACAGCCACTATGGAAAACAGTGTGGAGATTTCTTAAAAAGCTGGAAATAGAACTGCCATATGACCCAGCAATCCCACTTCTGGGCATACACACCAAGGAAACCAGATCTGAAAGAGACACGTGCACCCCAATGTTCATCGCAGCACTGTTTATAATAGCCAGGACATGGAAGCAACCCAGATGCCCATCAGCATATGAATGGATGAGGAAGCTGTGGTACATATACACCATGGAATACTACTCAGCCATTAAAAAGAATTCATTTGAATCAGTTCTAATGAGATGGATGAAACTGGAGCCCATTATACAGAGCGAAGTAAGCCAGAAAGATAAAGACCATTACAGTATACTAACACATATATATGGACTTTAGAAAGATGGTAACGATAACCCTATATGCAAAACAGAAAAAGAGACTCAGATGTATGGAACAGACTTGTGGACTCTGGGAGAAGGAGAGGGTGGGATGTTTCAGGAGAACAGCATTGAAACATGTATATTATCTAGGGTGAAACGGATAACCAGCTCAGGTTGGGGACATGAGACAAGTGCTCGGGCCTGGTGCACTGGGAAGACCCAGAGGGATCGGGTGGAGAGGGAGGTGGGAGGGGGGACTGGGATGGGGAATGCATGTAAATCCATGGCTGATTCATATCAATGTATAACAAAAACTACTGTAATGATGTAAAGTAATTAGCCTCCAACTAATAAAAATTAAAAAAATAAAAAAAAAAAAAAAAAAAAAAAAAAAAAAAAAAAAAAAAAAGAAAGCTGAGTGCCAAAGAATTGATGCTTTTGAACTGTGGTGTTGCAGAAGACTCTTGAGAGTCCCTTGGACTGTGAGGAGATCCAACCAGTCCATCCTAAAGGAAAACAGTCCTGAATATTAAATGGAAGGACTGTTGCTGAAGCTGAAACTCCAATATTTGGCCACCTGATGTGAAGAACCGACTTATTGGAAAAGACCCTGATGCCTGGAAAGATTGAAGGCTGGTGGAGAAGGGGACGACAGAGGATGAGTTGGTTGGATGACATCACTGACTCAATGGACATGAGTTTGAACAAGCTCTGGGAACTGGTGATGGACAGGGAGGCCTGGCGTGCTGCAGTCCATGGGGTCCCAAAGAGTCGGACACGACTGAATGACTGAACTGAGCCAGTCTGTGTCTTTTGGGTGGTGCATTTGATCTTACTATCATTTTCTTAATTGTTTTGTGTTTATTTTCTGCAGATCTTTTCCTTCTCTGGTGATTCCTGCCTAGAGATGTTTCTTTAGCATTTGTTGTAAAGCTGGTTTGGCAGTGCTGAATTCTCTTAAATTTTGCTTGTATGGAAAGCTTTTGATTTCCCCATCAAATTCGAATGAGAGTCTTGTTGGGTAGAGTATCACTGGCTGCAGTTTCTTCCCTTTCATCACTTTAAATATATCCTGCCATTCCCTTCTGGGTTGTAGAGTTTCCACTGAGAAATCAGCTGATAGCCTGGAAAGAGTCCCCCTATGCGTTATTTGTCATTTTTCCCTTACTGCCTTTAATATTTTATCTCTGTCTTTAACTTTTGTCAGTTTGATTTCCATGTGTTCCAGTGTGTTCCTCATTGGGTTTATCCTGCCTGGGACTCTCTGTGCTTCCTGGACTTGCCAATCTCCACTTCATTTACTTGTTCTTCTGGGGTTTTATCTTGTTCTTTCCTTTGGGATATAACTTTCTGCTTTTTATTTACATTTCCCAAATAACTAATGCAGTTGAGCATCTTTTCACATGCTCGTTTTTTGTTTGTAATCTTCTTTGGAAAAATACCTATTGAATCTTTTGCTCATTTTGAAATTGGGTTGTTATTCTTTTTGTAATTGAGTTGTAAGAGCTCTTTATATATTTTAGATACAAGTATATGATTTGCAAATGCTTTCCCTCATCATGTAGGCCATAATTTCAGTTTCCTAATTGTGTTTTGTGAAGCACAAGTGTTTTTAATTTTGATGAAGTTCAATTATCTTTTAAAAAATTTTGTTGCTATGCTTAGTGTCATGCTCAAGCAACTGCTACCAAATCCAAAGCTGATTTCTGGATACTCAACTCCATTCCTCCAGTCTGTCTGTATATTTATCTCAGGCTGGTACCGTGCTGTCTTGTTACAGCTGCTTTATTGTAACTTTTAAAATCAGGAAGTATGAGTTCTCCAACTTTGCTTTTCCTTCTCAAGATGGTTTTGGCTATTTTGAATCCTTTGATTTTCCATGTAATTTCCAACAAGGATCAACTTGTCGGTTTCTACAAAGAAGCTAGTTCAAATTCTGTAGAAGTTCCAGCGAGTCTGTACATCAGTTTGGAAAGTTTTACCATCTTAACCATATTGAACCTTCTCAATCATGATTATGGGATGTATTTCCATTCATGTAGAGCTTCTTTAATTTCTTTCAAGAATTTTTTATAGATTCCAAAGTGTGAATCTTACCCCCCCTTTTTTTAAACCCTCTTGGGAGTTAGCACATACAGCTGCCAACCTCAATCCAGCCCAGGTCCATATATGCCTTCATTCATCCATACATTCATCTATTAATGATATCATGCCTACCTCTGTGTGAGGCACTGTTGAAGCAGGTCTGTTACTTGGGGAAGCTGACTTCTCAACAGAGGGGCTCTAGAATGTCCTGGGTGGCAGGCGAAAGACCTGTGCAAGGTGCTGGGAAGGAGTAAAGGAGGTAGTCTGCATAAGGAAAAACATCACTTTTGAGCTGAATCTTAACAGCTAAGTAAGAAGCTCTTATCATTCATCAGATTTTATGACATACCTTCTATATGCCAGGCAGTATTACATATTAGTAAATGTGTGTGCATGCTAACTCTCTTGAGTCATGTACAATTCTTCATGACCTCCTGGACTGTAGCCCTCCAGGCTCCTCTGTCCATGAGATTCTCCAGGCAAGAATACTGGAGTGGGTTGTTATGCCCTCTTCCAGATGTTCCTGACCTGCATCTCTTATGTCTCCTGCATTGGTAGGCATTACCCTTCTTTATTCAATTTATTTCTAAGCAGCACTTTTTTCTTGATGCTATCAGTAAATGGAATTATTTCTTAATTTCATTTTTAGGTTGCTTATTGCTTAGAGTCTAGAAATATGATTTTTTTATTGATCTTGTATCTATAACCTTGCTGAACTCATTTAGTAGTTTTAATAGTAGATTCCTTAGAATTTTCTATGTGTAAGATCATGTTATCTGTGAACATAATTTTGTTTCTTCTTTTCCAATCTAGATGTCTTTTATTTTATCTTCTTGTCTTAATTTTTGACTGAAAGAGAAGTAAAGCAAGTAAACATTCTTATCTTGTTCCTGATCTTTAGAGAAAAGCATCCTCTTTCATAATTAAGTTGATGTTAGCTGTGGGATTTTTCACCACTGTGTGTGTACTCAGTTGCTCAGTCATGTCCCGCTCTTTGTGACCCCATGAACTATATAGCCTGCCAAGTTCCTCTGTCCATGGGATTTTCCAGGCAAGAATACCAGAGCAGGTTACCATTTCCTTCTCCAGGGAATCTTCCTGACCCAGGGGTCAAACCCAAGTCTCTTGTGTCTCCTGCATTGGCATGCAGATTCTTTACCATTGAGCTACCTGGGAAGCAGATGCACTTTATCACATTGAGTGAGTTTTCTTCTATTCCTAGATTGTTGACTGTTTTTGTCATGAAACGGTATTGAGTTTTGTCGAGTGTTTTTTCTGCAATTTACTGATGATTATGTTGTTTTGGTTTTTAATTTTATTGGTTGATGTGATCTATTACGTTAACTGATTTTATGCATATTAAACCATCCTTGCTTTTCTAGGATAGATCCCAATTGTTCATGGTGCATAAATATTTGTCAGTAGCCATGAAATTAAAAGGTACTTGCTCCTTGGAAGAAAAGCTATGACAAACCTAGACAGCATATTAAAAAGCAGAGACATTACTTTGCAAACAAGGTCCATGTAGTCAAAGCTATGGTTTTGCCAATAGTCATGTATGATGTGAGAGTTGGACCATAAAGAAAGCTGAGTGCTGAAGAATTGATGCTTTTGAACTGTGGTGTTGGAGAAGACTCTTGAGAGTCCCTTGGACAGCAAGGAGATCAAAACAGTCAATTGTAAAGGGAATTAATCCTGATTATTCCTTGGAAGAACTGATGCTGAAGCTGAAGGTCCAATAATTTGGCCACCTGATATGAAGAATTGACTCATTAGAAAAGACCCTGATACTGGGAAAAATTGAAGGCAAGAGAAGAAGGGGACAATAGAGTAGGAGATGGTTGGAGAGCATCACTGACTCAATGGACATGAGTTTGAACAAGCTCTGGGAACTGGTGATGGACAGGGAAGACTGACATGCTGCAGTCCATGGGGTCCCAAAGAGTCGGACATGACTGAATGACTGAACTGAGCCAGTCTGTGTCTTTTGGGTGGTGCATTTGATCTTACTATCATTTTCTTAATTCTTTTGTGTTTATTTTCTGCAGGTCTTTTCCTTCTCTGGTGTTTCCTGCCTAGAGAAATTTCTTTAGCATTTGTTGTAAAGCTGGTTTGGCAGTGCTGAATTCTCTTAAATTTTGCTTGTCGGACATGACTGAGCGACTGAAATTGAACTGATTCATAAGGGATACTGATCTATAGTTTACTTATGTCTTCTCAGTTCTTTAAATATTTTGTAGAATTTGCCTCTGAAATCATCTATATTTGGGCTTTTCTTTGTGGGTGTATTTTTGATTACTAGTTTAATGTTTGTATTTGTCATAGTATGCTGATATTTCCTATTTCCTTTTATAGAGGTCATATTTTAGTTAGGTGTATTTTGAATAAATTAAATTAAAATTCATTGGTGAGTAATGTCTCAGAACCCATAAAGTTTTGGCTTTATGTATGGAGTATATTACTTTGTGTCAGTTTATGTTCTTGAAAATCTGATCTCTAATGTAAATATGTCTGAAGTTTTCTCGTTTTTTTTTTTTTTTATCACAGCTGGTTTTATCTCATAAATTACAGTTTTCACCTTAAAAATATCATTTAATCTCATTAATTATTTTTCCTTTTTACAAATGAAAACCAACCATCAGAAAGTTTATGTGACCAGCTTTGGTCCTAAAGCTAATTAATCTCATTATTAAGATTGAAAAATAGGTTCTTTTATTTCACCTCCTATAATTTCTCCCTTCTCCCTGTATTTATATTTAATAAGTTGATTACCAGTTTGGACTTAGCAATTTTCCAACTTATATTTAAGTCTGTAAAAACACTGAGTTTTCTTCCAGTCTGTCTTACAGCTTCAAACTTTGAAGTTTTGAAAACTCTGAGTTAGGATGTTTCTCTTTTTGGCTCTGATAGAAGAGCTTGTGTTCAATAAGCCGACAAGGTAGAACAATCATAAAGGATAAATAAAAATGCAAAAGGCATAGAAAAGCACCCAAAGCATCAGGTACCTGGGTGTTAAAGATTCTGAAGGAAAGGGTAAGGTAAACCTAACCTTCTGTCCCACTTTTCTTTAAAATTGTTCTCTGGTTCATAAGAGGATGGGCAGAGAACTGTGGCTCAGAGCTTTTGACTGTTCCCTCAGGTTGAGTAGATGAAAGATAGAATTCAGGGTTATGAAGTAAGTCAGGAGTACAAAGGCCAAGGTTCTAGAGAGAAGGGAGCAACAAAAACCAGATGGATTTGGCATTCTGTGGTTCTTTCCAATTGAAGCATTTATTGATTCATATTCTGGGCAGGGCAGAAGGCTAAAAAGCCAAGCAGAAAGGAATGGAGGCTAAAAATCTAGATGAAGTTTCTACTGGAATCCTGATTTTAGTAATACAAAAATTGGAGTTCATTTTTTGAACTCCAGTAGAATTGCTCTTATTGTGTTCAAGAAAATAGATAAGAATATGGAGAACTGATAAACATTACAATCAATAATAAAGAATCAAATTAAAATTTGCTAGCTGAACATTTATGTAGAATTTATAAACCCAGTATGGTTTAATAGCAAAAGTGAAAACTAATGTACTACAGACAGGTCAGTAGAATATATTCACATAGAAGCCATTAGGGAAATCATAAAAGAACATTTGAGATACATGGGCTAGTACAAAAATGTTAATCATATATGTAAAGTTCTAAAAGGAGAAGAGAGAACTGAATAAGGTAGAAACAAACTTTAAAGATACAATGGCCAAAATTTTCCATAGCTGCTGAACTGCTTCCATGTATGGATCTAGGAAGTTTTCCTCTAAACTCCTAGCAGTACAAATACACAAAATAAAAAACAGGGAATTCCCTGGTTTTGAACAGAGTTCAATCCCTGGTTGGGGAACTAAAATCCTGCCAACTGCATTGGTGGATCAGATGGTAGAGAATCTGCTTGCAATGTAGGAAACTCAGGTTAAATTCCTGTGTTAGGAAGATGTCCTGGAGAAGGGAATGACTATCCACTCCAGTATTCTTGCCTGGAGAATTCCACAGACAGAGGAGCCTGGTGAGCCACAGTCCATGGGGCTGTGGGGCTATAGAGTTAGACACCACTGAGTGACTAACACTTTTACTTTCAAGCCACATGGTACAGCAAAAGCAGACAACCCCCTCCCCCCCCCCAAAAAAAACCCCACACATTTACACATCTAGGTTCATGATGGTCTAACCAAATATAAAGGGAATATCTTTTAAAAATTACTATATGTATAAAACTGTAAAAACTCCATACAAAAACTACTAGAACTGATAAATGAATTCAACAAGGTAGCAGGATATAAGAGAAACATACAAAAATCAGTTGCATTTCTTTTCACTAATAATGAGATATCAGAAAGGGAATGTAAACAAACAATCCCCTTTAAAATCACATTAAAAAATACTTTGGAATAAATCTCACCAAGGAGGTCAAACACTTACTTGCTGAAAACAACAAAACATTAATAAAGGAAACTGAAGATTATTCAAAGAAATTGAAAGATATCCCATGCTCTTTGGGTTGGAAGAATTAATATTGTTAAAATGGCCATACTACGTAAAGCAATGTACAGATTTAATTCAATTTTTATCAGATTACCCATGACATTTTTCCCAAACAAGAACAAATAATCCCAAAATATGTATGTAACCATAAAAGACCCAACATGGCCAAAGCAGTTCTTAGGAAAAAGACCAAAGAAGGAGGCATAACCCTTCTAGGCTTCAGATAGTTTTACAAAGCTACAGTAATCAAAACAGCATGGTATTGACACAAATACAGATATATGGATCAGAGGAACAGAGAGTTCAGAAATAAACCCACACTTGTATTGATTAATCTTTGACACAGAAGGTAAGATTATACAATGGAGAAAAGATAGTCCCTTTAGGAAGTTGAGTCTTAGGATAATCTATAAAAAATAATAAAAATAAATATAACTAAAAAGCTAATGGTGGGTGAAAATGGAGCAAAATGTGATTGGTTACTTCAAAAGACTATAAGAAAGGGAAAAAAGAATAGACTGTGTCATTATAAAACAAAGAATAAGATAGTAGATAAACTCAAGCATATTAATAGTTAATAATTAATTGTAAGTGAACTAAATCACCCAAGAAAATCAAGATAAAAAACAACTTATATTGTATATTGTATACTTATTGTATAACATATACAACATAAGTATATATTGTATATACTTATTGTATAACAACTTATATTGTATACTACTTATAAGGGATACACCATACATATAAAGACAGAGAAATGTTGAAATAAAAGGATGTTCAAACAAGATAGAAGAGACAAACACTGTATAAAAGAATGCTGACATAGTTACATTAACATTAGAAAAGTATAATTGTATTTTGTGCATACAATAGCATAACAGAAACAGTGAAAAGTAGTCAACTTCACATTGGATAGCTACCCCTCCCAATGCATATATCATATAAAATTAGCAGAAATATAGAAAACTTTATCAGTGTATGATGTGATATATCTAGGATAATTACAGGATTGATACATCTAAAAGAATTATAGAATTCATTCATTTCAGATGCAAATAAAATAGACCATGTGTTGATTCCTAAAGCAAAACTACAGGTTCCAAACATTACCTATATATATAGTACATTCTTCAACCAGTGGATCAAGATCAAATAATTATCTTTCAAAACAAAATTTACATTTATAAATACAATGGGTCAAAGAACAAATAAAATATATTTAGAAAGCATTTCAAACTAAATGATAAAAAGTATTTCTTATTAAAACATGTGGGATGTAGCTACAGCTGTACTTATAAGAAAATATCTATCCTTAAACATATTTATTACAAAAGAAAAGTAGAAAAGAAATAGTTTTATTATCAAATAAAAAATGTTAACCAAAACAAAAGTAAAGGAAATGAAATGTATAAGTATATGAAATAAGGAAAAAATAAATCATCACTTACATATGATTGTATATTAGAATGTCTAAGATGGTCTGTACATAAATTATTAGAAATAATGGGTAGGATTAATAAATTCTTGGAAATAAAATTCTAAACATATACTTCTAAATATTAGTAATAAAAAATCATAAAATAAAATTTTGAAGCTATACCATACACTGTGGCAAAACAAATAACTAGGAATAAGCCTATTAAATGATGTATGTTTACCGTACATTGACAAAAACAAAACTTATTGAAAGAAGTTAAAGATATCAGTAAGTAGAGGGAAATACCATATTAATAGAATGAAAGACTCAGTTTTGTAAAGACGTCAGCTTTCACCAAAATAACCTGTGCAGTGCAGTATCAGTCAAAGTCCCTTCCAGTTATTTTTTTTTTGCATGTGGAAATTCACAAATGATTCCTAAACATGAACAGAAATGCAGAGGACCCAAATAGTCTGAATTATTGAATGAAAACAAAATTGGAGGACTTACTAGACCAGCTTTGAGATTTACAAAGCTATGGAATTAAATAGTGTGCTGTGGGTGGAGGGACGGACATAGAATAGAGTCAGAAATCAGGTCAGTCACTCAGTTGTGTCTGACTCTCTGTGCCCCCGTGAACTGCAATACTCCAGGTTTTCCTGTCCATCACCAACTCCCAGAGTTTGCTCAGACTCATGCCTATTGAGTCGGTGATGCCATCCAACCATCTCATCCTCTGTCATCCCCTTCTCCTCCTGCCTTCAATTTTCCAAGCATCAGGGTCTTTTCTTTTTTTTTTTTCTTTTCCATTTATTTTTATTAGTTGGAGGCTAATTACTTTACAGCATTGCAGTGGTTTTTGTCATACATTGAAATGAATTAGCCATGGATTTACATGTATTCCCCATCCCGGTCCCCCCTCCCACCTCCCTTTCCACCCCATCCCTCTGGGTCTTCCCAGTGCACCAGGCCTGAGCACTTGTCTCATGCACCCAACCTGGGCTGGTGATCTGTTTCACCCTAGATATACATGTTTCGATGCTGTTCTCTGAAACATCCCACCCTCGCCTTCTCCCACAGAGTCCACAAGTCTGTTCTATACATCTGAGTCTCTTTTTCTTTTTTTTTGCATATAGGGTTATCGTTACCATCTTTCTAAATTCCATATATATGTGTTAGTATACTGTAATTATCTTTCTCTTTCTGGCTTACTTCGCTCTGTAGAAACAAAAGCAAAAATAAACAAATGGGACCTAATCAGGGTCTTTTCTGATGAGTTAGTTTTTCGCGTTGTGGCCAAAGTATTGGAGCTTCAGTTTCAAAATCAGTTCTTCCAATGAATATTTAAGACTGATTTCCTTTACAATTGACTGTTTTGATCTCCTTACTGTCCAAGGGACTCTCAAGAGTCTTCTCTGACACCACAGTTCAAAAGCATCAATTCTTCAGTGCTCAGCTTTCTTTACAGTCCAACTGTCACATCCATACATGACTACTGGAAAAATCATAGCTCTGACTAGGTAGATTTTTGTTGGCAAAGAGATATCTCTGCTTTTTAATAGGCTGTCTAGGTTTGTTCATAGACAAACTCCTTGCTTCTTCCAAGGAGCAAATATCTTTTAGTTTCATGGCTACAGTAACCATCTGCAGTGATTTTGGAGCCCCCCAAAATAAAGTCTGTCACTGTTTCCATTGTTTCCTCATCTATTTGCTGTGAAGTGATGGGTCTGGATTCCATGATCTTCATTTTTTGAATGTTGAATTTTAAGCCAGCCTTTTCACTCTCTTTATTCACTTTCATCAAGAAGCTCTTTAGTTCCTCTTTGCTTTCTGGAATAAGGGTGGTGTCATCTACATATCTGAGATTATTGATACTTCTCCTGGCAATCTTGATTCCAGCTTGTGCTTCATCCAGCCTGGCATTTTGCATGATGTATTCTGCATATAAGTTAATAAGCAGGGTGACAATATACAGCCTTGATGAACTCCTTTCCCAATTTGGAAACAGTCCATTGTTCCATGTCCGGTTCTAACTGTTGCTTCTTGACCTGCACACAGATTTCGCAGGAGGCAGGTCAAGTGGTCTGGTATTCCTATCTCTTTAAGAATTTTCTACAGTTTATTGTGATCCACACAGTCAAAGGCTTTAGCATAGTCAATAAGGCAAAAGTAGATGTTTTTCTGGAACTCTCTTGCTTTTTCTATGATCCAGCTTATGTTGTCAATTTGATCTCTGGTTCCTCTGCCTTTTCTAAATCCAGCTTGAACATCTGGAAGTTCACAGTTCACTCACTATTGAAGCCTGGCTTGGAGAATTTTGAGCATTACTTTGCTGGCATGTGAGATGAGTGAAACTGTGCGGTAGTTTGAATGTTCTTTGGCATTGCCTTTCTTTGGGATTGGAATGAAAACTGACATTTTCGAGTCCTGTGGCCATTTCTGAGTTTTCCAAATTTGCTGGCATATTGAGTGCAGCATCATCTTTTAGGATTTCAAATAACTCAACTGGAATTCCATCACCTCCACTAGCTTTGTTCGTAGTGAGGCTTCCTAAGGCCTACTTGACTTCTCACTCTAGGTTGTCTGGTTCTAGGTGAGTGATTACACCATTGTGGTTATCTGGGTCATTAAGATCTTTTCTGTATAGTTCTGTGAATTCTTGCCACCTCTTCTTAATATCTACTACTTCTGTTAGGTCCATACCATTTCTGACCTTTCTCGTGCCCATCTTTGCATGAAATGTTCCCTTGATATCTCTAATTTTCTTGACGAGATCTCCAGTCTTTCCCATTCTATTGTTATACTCTCTTTCTTTGCACTGATCACTGAGGAATACTTTCTTATCTCTCCTTGCTTTCTTTGGAACTATGCATTCAGATGGGTATATCTTTCCTATTCTCCTTTGCCTTTAGTTTTAGTATTGTGCATACAGGTATAGACACAAAATAGACTCAGAAATAGACCCACATATATAGGAATGATTGATTTATGAAAAAGATACCACTGCAACGCACTGTGGATAAGGGGTAAGAGTGATATTTCCAATAAAACATGCTGGGTCAATAGTATATCCAATGGAAATAAATGACTCTAATCCTAAATGACACCATATAGAAAAGTAATTTTGTATTGCTCATTCACTTTCTAGAAGGTAGCAGAGTTCACTCTGTGAACTTAAGAGAGGCAGAGCTTTCTTAAAACATAAAAAGCACTAAGCCTATAGGAAAAAAATATAGGTGGATTAAATTACTTTACATGAAATTAAAAGATGCTTGCTCCTTGGAAGAAAAGCTACGACAAACCTAGATAGCATATTAAAAAGCAGAGATATCACTTTGCTGACAAAGGTCCATATAGTCAAACCGATGATTTTTCCCGTAGTCATGTATGGATGTGAGAACTGGACCATAATGAAGGTTGAGCACCGAAGCATTGATGCTTTTGAATTGTGGTGCTAGAGAAGACTCTTGAGAGTCCCCTAGACTGCAAGGACATCAAACCAGTCAATCTTAAAGGAAATCAACCCTGAATAATCATTGATTGGAAGTACTGATGCTGAAGCTCCAGTACTTTGGCCACCTGATGTGAAGAACTGGCTCATTGGAAAAGACCCTGATGATGGAAAAGACTAACAGCAGGAGGAGAAGGGGGCAACACATGATGAGATGGTTGGATGGCTTCATCCACTCAATGGACATGAGTTTGAGCAAACTCCGGGAGATAGTGAAAGACGGGGAAGCCTGACCTGCAGTCCATTGGACCATATACAGTTGGACTTCAGTGAACAACAGAACAACAACAATAAGAACCTTTTAAAGACCAAAGAGATGAAGAAGCAAGCCATGGAATGGAAATTATTTGTAATAAATCTCATAAGAGGTTTACATCTAGGATGATTTTTTAAAAAAAAGATCAAATAATGGTGAAATGACTTTAACAGATATTTCACAAATGACCAATAAATACAGGAATGTGCTCAATTTTATTGGTCGTTCAGGGAAGCACAAAAGCCACTACACATCTACCAGATTGCTAAAGTGAAAAAGACTGAGCATCCAGTACTGTCCAGGATGGAGAGCAGCTGCAACCCTCATGCGTTGCTGGTGGATATGGTTATTTTGGAAAACTGTGACCAACTGCAGAAATACATCTGATCCTATCAGAAACGCATATGATGCTCACCAAAAATTTATATTAAAAATGGTCATAGAAGCACTATAGCAATCCTCCCCCTTGTCTGTAGGGGATATGTTCCAAGACTCCCAGTGGATCTTTGAAACCATGGATAATATCAAACCCTATAAATCAGGGGGCCCAGCCCCCTGGATCTAATGCCTGATGATCTGAGATGGAGGTGATGTAATAATAATAGAAATAAAGTGCACAATAAGGGTAATGCTCTTGAATCATCCTGAGACCAGCCCCCACCCTGCTTCATGGAAAAATTGTATTCCACGAAACCGGTCCCTGGGGCCAAAACGGCTGGGGACTACTGCTCTATATATGCTGTTTTTTCCTTACATACATACTTATGATTAAGTTTAATTTATAAATTAGGCACAGTAAGAGATTAATAACATTAGCTAATAATAAAATAGAACAATTTAAACAAAGTACTGTAATAAAATTTAAGTGAATGTGGTGTCTCTCCCTGTCTCAAAATAGCTTCTACAAATTTAATGCCTTTCCATCTTAACTAAGCAGTTAACCACGCACAGTGGCCGTGACTTTTGCGGCCGAGGTGAAACAGAAAAGCTAGCACCGAATTCTTTCTCCTTCTGGACAGTTTCCCTGATACTAGATTCATTTCTACAATAGATCATTTTTTCTTTCCTTACTGAGAATTTTCACCTTTTCACTTAAGGAAAGCACTTTAGAGCTTCTGTTTGGCAGGTTCAAATTGCCAGCATCTCTGCTGTTTGCTGTAGGGCGATTAGTAAGTAAAATAAGGGTGACTTGGACATGAGCACTGTGATACCCTGGCAGTTGATCTGATATCTGAGAAGAGATGCTACTAAGTGACTAATGGTTTGACTATGCTGGACAAAGGGGTGATTCATGTCCTGGGCAGGATGGCATGGTCCAATGAGAGATGTTATCATGTTACTCAGAATGGCACACAGTTTAAAACAGATGAATTGTTTATTTCTGGAATTTTTTGTATCATGTTTTCGGATGGAGGTTGATCCTGGGTAACTGAACCCATGGAAAGTGAACCTATGAATAAAGGGTTCTACTGGATTTGTAATCACCCTTAACTAAAAAGAGTAAAATGGAGAAATTTGAGTATAGTTATAAAATACACTTATTTATAGCAATGGCAAAAAGCAAAGTACCCCTCCATGCAGCAGAATGGATGTATTTCAAACAGAATGTTGTGTGAATGAAGCCAGACACAAGATAGTAAACATTATGTGAGTCTATTTGTATATATTTCAATAAGATGTAAACTGACGTGTGGTGCTAGAATTAATACAGTGGTTATGTTGGGGGAAGAAATACCTTGGGAGAAAAATCAGGGAGGTTTCTGGCATCTGAGTAGTTTTTTGTTTCTTGAACTGGGAGATGTTTACATGAATTCACTTAAAAAATTTCTTAGGCTATACATTTATGATTTGTTCAGTTTTTCTGTATCTGTTATGCGTCAATAAACATTTAAAAGTTATAAAGGTTTTTCTAAAAGCTCTTGGAGGAAGCAAAGGAAAAATCTTTATTAAGAATCAAACTACCTAAATGGCCTAAGTTGTGATGAGGTTTCCACTTAATAGATGCATTGGTTCAGTGGCCTGTCCGTTCCATTATCATGTGGCCTTTCTGAACCTACCTTGGTGACCTTTGCTGAGGTGACTTAATCTTCTTAAGAAGCAGTTTCTTTAAGTATAGATTTTCCTTCCATATTTCAACCAACTGTGCTGAACAAAAGAGATGGATTAATTGATGCTTTAAAATCCTATAAAAATGCTAAATCCCAGCAAATGAAATTTACATCTTAAACAATCAATTTTCACAAGTGAACGTATAAGCTCAGGAAGAAACAGCCTGGCAAATTCATCTGGTGTTCTGTATAAATACAATTTTAAACTACCTCCAGTTTTTTCATGCTATGCCATCTGCCGAATGACTCTTGGAATGGAATTTTAATCTCTAATTGCAAATGCAAGGATTAAAAAGGTTACATTCAAAATGTGCTGAGAGACCAACTAACAATTTGGAAAGAAAGAAAAAAAATCTCTATCTGCAGGTTTTTCTGGCATAGATGTTTTCTGGAAATGATAACCTGGCAGCAGGCCTTTCACAGTCAGAGGTGGAAAAGGAAAATAACCTGCTCCAATTGGGTCTGAACTGTCTGGACCTTGTATAAACTCCAGCTGTTTTTGACTGTAGAATCAGAGAAAGAATAGATAACTTTACTCTTTGATTTTCTTAGAAGTGAGAGTATTATGTTAGGTGTTATTTAAACAATTAAAACCAAGAAAAGAGAATATACCACCCTCTTTGCTTTGGGGTACCTGGTATAGACTCACTGAAATGAAGATGTAGAGAAAAAGAATGCCACAGTGGAAATGGTAGATGCTGCACACAAAAAACCAGAAAATTCTACAAATGAATGTACCGGTGCTTCTAAATTGGGTACAAATTTATTGAAGTGTTTCCAGTTTTTGCTTCTTATATGTTTAATAAATAGATATCAATTCTCCTCCCTTCTAAACTCTCTTACTATCTCTTCATCAGTCCTCTTTTCCTATGTGCAGTAATGTATTAAAATATGCATGCCATACTTCTGTCCTCCTACATGCCCTTCTGTGGATTGCCCTTTGGACAACCAAGTCAAATCCTTTTCTATAATGACAAAGTGGAGGGTCGTTGTGGAATAAGATTCTGTATACTTTTGAACTCTATTCTAAAACCTTGTACTTGATTTTATTGTCCTTCAGTTGTTTCTATGTGGGTATATTTTGTCTACTTAACTCCAGATTAAAGACCATGACTTCTTGTTTTGTGTTCCCTAGTGAAAGAGAGATTATAGGGGACTTATAAAAGCCTTTAAAAAAATCAGTAAAAGGGCTATTTAAGTGTTACAATGCATAAAATTTTTGTAATATGAAAGATTGTTTTTGTAATACATTGTAATTCCCCATGTTTTATGATTTTTATAGATGAGACACACATATACATACACACACATACACACATATATATGTAGGTATGCAAAGTGTCACCCTGTAATGAACTATTCATAATGTATGGGGATATTCCCTAACATCTATTTTCCTCTCTCCTGTCTTTCCTTCCTTCCTAAAATGACCTAGAAAACCCAGTGAAGTCAACTTTTTTATTTTGAAGTCGCTCAATTGTGTCTGACTCTTTGTGACCCCATGGGACTGTAGCCTGCCAGGCTCCTCAGTCCATGGAATTTTCCAGGCAAGAATACTGGAGTGGGCTGCCATTTCCTTCTCCAGGGGATCTTCGCAATCCAGGGATTGAACCCGGGTCTCCCGCATTGCAGGCAGACGCTTTACCGTCTGAGCTACCAGGGAAGCCCGAAGTTAGCATTAGATAGTTTAAAACAGCTGAAATGGAGAAGTATTGGAAAAAACCTCAGTCTAGGACGTCTGTGGTGAATCAATAGGAATCTTGCCTCTGAATATTGGTGGTGTTGTTGATGTTGTGTAGAAAAGACGAAGGTGGAATGTTGTGTCCTCCATAATCTGAGTGTTAATGTTACCCATCTGTGAGAACTGATTCTAGCTGAGGGATATGACTTCACTTGAAATCTAAACATTATTTAGTATTAAACGAAGAGTCTCTCCAGAAAGTCTAATTTGAAGCAAAGAGTACAGTGTGAAAAAGTAGTTGTGAACTCAAATAGTAATATGGTGTGCTGCTTTATGTGATTTTGTTTAATAGACACAAACCTCCCAAATTCTTAATTCTCGCTCCCCCAAACCTATCAATCTCTCTGCCTCCCAATCTGTCATGGTTTATTTGTGAAGAAGAACTAAAAAAATTAAAATAGCCTTTCAAACTCGATCATCTCCAATCAAGTCAGATGCTGAGAGAGATGCCACTGAACCTTAGGAACAGCCCTTGCTGTCCAAAGCAGCATCAGTTCCACCTAGTACCACAAATTCTAATGATCTGAGTATCTGCTTTGGCAAGAGAGACTTCTCTATCCTTGAGATCATCAACTTGCATCTTTTCTGCCTCTGACTAGGTTCTCTGTTCTGTGACTCATTCTTCTAGCATTTCCTCAGTAGACACGTTACAGGAGTATGTGGCTCTTCTTTTCTAGATCTGTTTTTTTTTTGTTTTTTTGGAGAGGGGGGCAGGTAGGACCACATCTTCTCATTGAACAACAAAAAGCCCAAGGAAGATCACCATATTTTTTTTCTGCAGGCAAATAAACTCCCCAGTTTGATGTAGCACTCGGTTAACAAAATACCCATGGCTTCCTAAAATATCTTTTGAACATTTTATGCTAAATAAATAATTACTCATGGTTCTTGTTAAAGAACAGTAAGGCAGACTTTATTAAGAACTATCAGGAAAGATATAGGACTACCATAGTGGAGTTTTGTAGTAGAGGGGAGAGACTGAACTTGGTGCAATGGGGCTTGCCGTAAGGGGAGAGACGGGGCTGCATTCTGAATACAAGGGGAAATGGGAATTTACAGCCAGGAATCAGAGTGGGAAGCTACTAAGAGAAAACATCAGGGAAAAGGAAGAATTCTGGCTAAGTTGACCTAATAGGATGCTTGCTAAAGGCAAGCCAGGGTGGTCACATGTCACCTGCTAAATAGTAGGGATGAGAGAAATGATCGATATCAAGTGTGAAGGAATGTGGCTAATCTGACTTGACAGGAATCTTGTAAAATTGCCTCTTGAAGACAGTTCTGGGGCCAGGGCCTAGACACAAAGGGCTCAGAGGAACCTGACTAGAGTTTGGTCAAGGCGCTTGTCACTTACCATCTTAACCCTGGAGCAGATAAACTTGAATTTAAGCTGAAGTTGAAGATGACTGGTGAGGAGTAGACTGGCAGATTTCAGAATTCTGCACCTCTTTCTGTCCCTGGCAGTCGCTTCTGTGTATGAACAGACATTTTCTATTTTCTTCAATGAGTCTGCATGATACCATGAAAAGTTTCATGCCTAAATCTATAAAAACTCCTGACTCTCACAAGCCTGTAATATGTCTAAGGTATGTTGCAGCTAAAGGCATTTCTTACTCTGTAATGATTTTAAAGTGCTGACAGTAATCGCTGAATTACCCCTAGATATCGAATATGTACAAGTAAATGTCTTCTGCAGCTTCGCTGGTGGCTCAGAGAGTAAGGAGTCCACCCATGATGCGGGATACCTGGTTCAATCCCTGGGTTGGGAAGATCCCCTGGAGAAGGAAATGGCAACCCACCCTAGGATTCTTGCCTGGGAAATTCCATGGACAGAGGAGCCTGGTGGGCTACAGTTCCCTGGGTTTCAGAAGAATTGGATATGCCTTAGTGACTAAGCAACAACAATATTAACTTTATTGTTTGTTTTTTAACCAAAAACTGCTGTTCATCATGGGAGTTCTCAGGACAGTCAAATGACATATTTTGCAAGGGAGACTCTAGAAGTATTCTGTGGAGCCATTCTGTTGGGTAGTGCTCATCTTCCTCCAAAGAAATCACAGCGCTTATTACTAGCACTTACTGTTGAGTGCTAAGGCCAAAGCAAAGCAAAAACAATCCTCCTTCCCCAAAGCAAAATAACACAAAACAAACACAAAGCCCAGTGGCAGAGGCACTGTTAAAATAATTGTTTGTGTTTAAAAATAAATGGCTGCATCATCTTAGGAAGTTATCAAGTAAATACACCCAGACTTTTATTACCAATATGTTTCCTCTTCATCCAGATTGAATCACTCTTGTTAAAGATCTGACCTCACCATCATATGCCTGGGGTGACATTGGAATGGAACATACTGTCAAAGCCAGCTGTCATCACAGTCAGACGGGTGTAAAATGGGAGAAATAACAAATATTCTCGGTGCCTATTGAATTCTTTGGAAGAATTGGACTGGGTTGCATCATCTTACACCCACCTAAGTGAACAGACTTTGTAAAAGCCACGTGCTTCTGTCTTTCATCAGTCTGTGTGCCAGAGCAAGAGGAGCCAGGTTGCTGAAAGAAAGGCTTCAAAGTGATGGAGCATATGTGGGAACGAGAGGAAAAGCCTTGGATTTGCTCTTTCAGGCAGAGGTGGTGGGAAGATGAGTGGTGGAATCTCAAGTAACAGATTGTTGAAAGGCTATGATTCAAAGGATGTTTTCCAAGGGCTTTCATCATTCTTAATGGGTGACTGAAATGTGTAAAGGAGTTTATGTGGTTCGTACAAGACTGAGTATCAAGATTAGTGGAGAATAGTCTTTTACGTAGGGAGTTTTCAGAGCAGCTACACCAGTGTGAACTGCCAGCTATTGAACCACTTATTCTTTGTATATGAATGGGATCTGTATTTCTGTCAAATTCCTACTATATTTTCTTCCCAGATACAATGATAAAAGCACACCTGTCCAGATATGTATGCACACACACATATACACACACTCCTAGATAGCTGAAAGTCTTCATAACTTCGATACAGAGTGGTGATAGTGAATTTACTAGTTTCTGAATTCTTAATTGTTGTTTCTGTTATATGTGTTTCAAATAAGAGTCAGAATTTCTTCCTAAGCCTCTTCATTGAAAAGTTTCTGGAAAGCTTTAGAATGTTGGCTTCAGTGTCCTAGCATTGTATTTGGTTGCATAGTTTTCTCCTTCATAGGAAGAAATATTTCCACTATCAGAATGGCTGTCAGATGCCTCCCAGCTAATTACTAGGAATCAGGAGAAATGCATCTAAACCTAATCTGAGTTTCCTACTATCCTTGTTGATAGATACCAGAAGGCTTAGGATGAATGCCTGGATCTTTGATTGTGTAAATATATGCACTTTTTGATTTTCCTAAAGCACACTTTACAAAAGGTGACACATCTCTTTCCTGGCACTTCAACAGTTTTGACAGATCCTTTTGAGAGATACTGTTTTATGAAGATCATTTGGAGGAGCAAGCCTAGTTTAACAATGGGACATATATCTGAAACATAACCTAAGATTGGCAGAGTACTTTTGTTGGTAGCTGAGAGTGAGGAGAACCAGCTCTGAGAATATTCACAGAAGGAAATGACTTCTTTCTTGCATATGGAGAACAATATTTCAAAGTTCCCTTTCATTCACCAAACTGTATTGAATACCTCTTACAGTGTCAAACACGAGGGTAGACATTGGGGATAAAAAGTTGAATACAATGCTATGTTGCCCTCAAGTCGCTATTGGATATGGCTGTTTCATATTTTCTTTCTTGTTCTGAAAAATATATGGAGGGGATTAGCCGAATAGGAGCAAGAGTGCAATTGAAGAAGAAAGAACGCTGAAGGTTTTTGTTTTCATTGCTTCACCTTGTATATAGGCATCTGGGAAACATACGCATTCAATCACAGAATGATTGGTGGGGTTAGCAACTGTTCTTGTTTGCGCAGAGCTAAGGGTTCCTGGACTGAAAAATTTTTAGTGCTAAAACTGAGAAAGTCATGGACAAACCTTAGCAATGCCAAGGTTTTTAGAGAAAGGGATATCTTGAACTGCTAAAGTCTTTAAATATCTTATTTTTAAAGGGAATACACAGTTGATATATAGTCATTTCCATTGGCAGAATGTCTATAAGACTGGGAGAATGTATACAGTATAAAATTTATTTTTAATAATAGCTAAGTATAAGTCTAGTGGTCAGTGGGGTGTCCTTGTGGACAATTCTGGATGTGATAGTGTAGTAGAGTGAAAAGCAAGACATGAAGAAAGAGTTCCAAGGATTACTATCTCTTTTAGAGTTTTCAAAAAATTGGTCCTGTTGTAATCATTTATAAATATAAATTTCTGGACCCACTCCCAAAATTAATCAGCCAGATTTTTTGGGAGCAAAGTTCAAGTATCCTTAGTTTTCATAAATAGTACTTTCTTAACTTGAGGGATGGCTGTTTTATCTTTCTTGTTTTGTTGTATTTAAATAAGTCATGCAATTCAACTCTAGTGTTGTTGTTCTTAATCCTCTCTGTGTCCTTGGGTCCTTAGGGCACTTTTGAATAACACTAGTTTTGGGGACAAGGCAGGCTTTGAAGACTCAGTACACTAAGTGGTAACTGTGGAAGATAAACCAGTCACTTCTTATTTGTCTTGCTTTTAATTTAAACATCGTTAGGAATCAGTCTCTTTTCCTGGTTGTTTTTTAGGATGTCTTGTTTTAGAGAAGTGTTACTGTCCCTGCCACTGACTCATGCATAATAATAATGACACAGAGCCCTTCTGTGTTTCAGAAACATGAGATCTTTTCTTGTTGTTCTAATTTCAATTCAGGATCAAAATAAAATAGCATTTTGTCTCATGTATTCTTTGGAGAAAAGTGCAAATAGAAAAATCTCTGGTTTCCACTGTCACAAGAACACTCATAGATGTCAAGTTATAGAAGATAGAATATTTATATATAAAGATTTTACAAAGCAAATATAAAATTTACACACTACTTCAATTTGGCATAGAGATTAAAAAAAAATACACCATAACCATTAATAGGAAAGCACCAGTAAATTCTTGCCCCCTTAAAAATAATGAAACAGTTGTAATGTGTTCAAATTAAATGTGGAGGCCACTAGACTGGGGTGACTCCGATGCCTTAGCAACCTACATAAGCAAACCAAAACCTAAGCCAAAGTCAATTCATTCAAATCTGAGAAAATGAAATTTAAGAACAGCCAATCACAAATATCCAATGGGGCTTTCCCAGATAAGTCAACTGCTTAAGCTATAGCTAATCAAATAATTTCCTTGCCTGCCTTCTACATTTTATGATCCAAAAAACAAAGCTCCTACCTGTCCCCTGTCAGTGGAACATTCCTAATCACCTATTGTTTGGTGTGACCCAGTTTGAATTCCAGGTGTGCTCAGATAAACTCTTGACAATTTTAATGTGCCTCAGTTTACTTTTTAATAGCGTCTGAGGCCACAAAACTTAGGTGTGTAGGAAAACGCAATTTAGTTGGAGTCGTAAGTGCTTATGGCAGAAAATATAATTTTGAATTTTGTAGCACACTTATATTTTATTGTATTTTATTTTTAATTTTAATTAAAGTATAGTTGATTTGTGAAATTATGTTAGAGAGGTACTGCATTGTGATTCAGTATTTTTACAGGTTATACTCCATTAAAAGTTATAACAAGATAATAGCTGTAATTCCCTGTGCTATACAATATGTCCTTACTTATCTAATTTATACATAGTAGTTTGTATCCCTTAATTCCATTCTATCCTCTTGCCCTTATATGGAAAACAAAGTAGTGTAGCACATCTATATTTTGATAGTCTCAAAATGTCATGTCTGCTGAACTGATTTTGTCATAGATATTATATGGATTTTACTGTGCTTTATTGAGCATTTTTATAGTTCAAATATTTTTAGAAATCCCTTAACCTGCAGTGAAGTAGTATTTTACAATTCTTGTACTGATGACTAATGAATTTATCTTTCCATGGTTTAAGACAGTGGGCTTCCGTGATAGCTTAGTTGGTAAAGAAACCGTCTGCAATGCAGAATACCCCAGTTCGATTCCTGGGTGAGGAAGATCCCCTGGGGAAGGGATAGGCTACCCACTCCAGTATTCTGGCCTGGAGAATTCCATGGACTCTATAGTCCATGGGGTCACAAAGACTGAGTGACTTACACTTGCCATAGTACGATCCTTAGACTAGGAACATTAGCATCATCTGGGAAATTGTTAGACAAGTAAACTCTTGGGTCCCACCCCAAACCTACTGAATCATAGATTTGGATGGAGGCAAAATTTGAGTACTTCTGGCCTAGGTATCTTGTGCTACAGTTACATGAGAGTCTCAGCAAATCATCACCAGTGTTTTTTTTTTTTTTTTTTTTTTGAGAGATCCAGCATAAAAGAAATGGAGTAAAGATGACCAGAAACATGCTATCATCCACAGAGGAATAATACAATAATTCTCCTCTTATCTTGAATGCTGTGAATATTGTCATTGGACTAGGCACAGTGGGCATCTGAGAAAAAATGTATTTGCTAGAAATGTATCTGCTCTTATTAACTTTGAATGACAGATCTAAGACAGTTTTAACTTTTATCAAAAGCATTGCGTCTTATACATTTTTTTCCAATGAGACTTTTGGGGCTCAAATTAGCTTAGGGGACAAGAGAAGATAAATTGGTGTTTTAAAAATATGCTCGTGAAGTGTTCTTTTAGACAGTGATAAGGTGTGATACCATCAGCATGCAGTGAACAAACCCCGATAAATGATTTACCATTTCCAAAAAGATGAGGGTGGAGGGAATACCCGCTTATGGGAGACTGACCTTGAATTCTATCTCTTATTTTCAAAGGGATTTCTGTTTTCCATTCCATTCGACAACTGTGAGCTGCACCTCCGTGAACTCTTTTAAAAGAATATCAATAAAGATGCTTTGCTTTGCATTTGTAAGCCGTATAGAAGCTACTCTTCCGTTATCTCTCACCTTCCAAATCTTCTAACTATGCTTGGCATCGGCAACAAAGCTAAGGCAGCTGATATAAATCAAAGAAGCAATTAAATGCAAAAGTTTCTTTTCCCTCTCATCCTTACCAGATAAGATATTTTAGACATAGTGAAAATAATCTCTTGGGTTCTGGGTTAAAGCAAGATGTTTCCTGGAAATCCCATGCTGCAAATCCTTAACTGATACTCAGAAACTCAAGAGATAGGGAGAAATTTTTGAAAGCATAGTAAGAGTAAAATTATCATCTTTTTTCTTTTCTGGAAATAGAGGGATAGATGTATATTACCATATATATACATAAAATACACCTTAAAATAAAATCTAAAGATATACAAGATTTAATATGTTATTTTACTACACTGTTTTTCTATGGCACACCAGCAAGAGTAATGAGACAGCTATCCACACAAAATAATACACATGCAGTTATGTTTTTTCCACCTCATTTCAGGTTCATGAAGAAATTTCTCAAGTTTTTAGATTGAGTTTTCGCTCGTAAGCAAACCTGTGAAGTTGGAGTGATTATCTGCTCATGGTTGATCACAGTCGGGCTCAGAGAAGTTTAGCAAATTGACCAGAGTCTAGAGTCTGCAATTAGTAGGTATCAAGACTCGTGTTCAGATCTACTTAACTCCAAATGTCACACTCTTCTCACTTCACTCCAACATGCTGGGGTTTTAGTTTCTAAGAGAATACTTCTCCAAAGAGATAAATCTACCTTTTTCCTTTCCCCTCTCTGGTCAATCTAATGTCTCATCAAGTATCTTATCCAGATAGTTAATACTGAGATCTTTGTGGAGATTACAGTATATCATGAACCCAAACTTTACCACATTTAGAAATTGCACCTGATATATATTAGTAATTCAGTAAATATTTGTAAGATGCTCCTAGTTCATTGATTTTTAGAGGATGCAATGTGATTTCTACTTTTTCTTTTAAATGGAATGGCATGAAAAAAATACTTGATATCTCGGCATATCTCCCCCATTTCCTCCTATGGCCCTGGGGCCTGAGAGCTAAAGTACTTTCACTAAGCTCTGGACATTTTGTTAATTCAAAACCACACTTCAGTGAGAGTTAGATTTGCCAGGCCTTTGGGATTCAGCCTGCCAGTATTTTATATTGTGGAAAGTGAGTGTTGAATATTTAACATTAAGAACCCCTGCTCAGGACTTTCTTTTTCAGATGTGGTTTCTATCATACTCCATCATTTCTACAAATGACAACCTTGTCAGTAATGTTGAATATCAAAAGTCCCTTAATTTAGATTATTATTCCTCACCCTTTTATCGGAATTGATTGATTACTAGAGAATATGTTTACTCTTTGCTTGTGCATACCACCTATTATACACTTGTTTTTTCTTAGAGACTACATGTCCTGCCAAAGTTTCTGATTTCAGTTTGTCTTATACAAGTAATATGTGTATATATACATATATGTATGTACATATAGTATACATGTATTGCTTTATGTGTATACTCTTTGCATTCCAAATAATAGTGTAAATGAAACTCAGCAATTCAGCATTTATGAATTATCATTAATTATTATAATACCATGTGCATACATACCCTAGTGGGAAATTGAAGAAAAATGTGTATGCTTTTTTAAAAACAATAGTACCAGTAAATCACAAATCATTTTTACATGGAGTCATTATATGGAGTTGGGAGGCATTTTCATGAAACCAGTGTCTTTATTCTCCCTTTTTGGTCCCCATTATTTTTTACCTGTAGTTATAATCCTCAATTCATGGTTTCAAAATCTCCAGAGTAACTTAACTGTGATATCATGAGTAGGACATTATTATTAGATGTTGGCAATAATAATCTAAAATTAATGAAGTACTGAATAAATACCAAGATTCTGACACTATAATCACATAAATATTTATAATCTGGAGAAAAAGAGAAAAAAATTCAAATTATCACAAAGAGTAAAATTTAGTTTCAAATTCTTCACCCAGGACCTGCTGATGTGAATAACCACAAACTAGCTCTAGTTTTCCAGGGTAGAGAGCATGTGCTGACTTGGCCAACCCATATCTATTCATCCATCTTTCATTAACTGAGTCCTGATTCTCCTCTGAACTACCCACCATCCCCAGCTCTTTCCAAGAGTTTCCATGAGTTGACTTCTTTCCTTGTTCATGGGTAGATTACATAGCCTGGTCCACAGTTGACCAGTATCTCGCATTCCCTGAGTAACAGTGATCAGATCAGATGTGGGCTCACAGCCTATTTAGAACCCATTCAGAACCATGATGCAATGAAACCTTTCTGGAAATCCTGGAAGAGGGTTTCTATTCTTTCCTTCTGGACGCATATTAATAGTTGAGAAGAAAAAAATCTGCATTTGATGCGTCCATCATAGAAACAGAAGAGCTGTGTAAGAACAAGGCTAGGGCACAGAAGAGAGCGGAACTGGGTTAGAAGAGTGTCCTTGTAGCATCAAGCTGTATCTGAAGTCAGCTCTACTTCTCTGAGTTTTCCATACACAAGAGCCGGTAAATTCCCTTTTGGCACAAGATCATCTGAATTGGGCTTTCTGTCTTTTGCAGCTGAGATCAAATATGCTCTGCCAACAGGAAGAGGGTATAGAAGGGGATAATATGTCTTACAGTTCCTAACTGTAGGTAAGAGGTCAGATTCTCATCAGAGATGAGGACTAATGTGCCAGCATGCCAAAAAATCCTGGACCTGCAACCGTGCAGATGTTGTCGTTGTTGAGTTGCTAAGTGATGTCTGACTCTGCAGCCCCACAGTCTGCAGCCTGCCAGACTCCTCTGTCCTTCACTATCTCCTGGAGTTTGCTCAAATTTATGTCCATTAAGTCAGTAATGCTATCTAACCATATCATCCTCTGCCGCCCCCTTCTACCATAATGCAGACAGTATGGCAAAAGAAATGAGAAATTTCTGTTATGGGCCAAGGCACATAAGGCATATCTGCTATAAAGTAAGGAGCTGGCCATGAACTGCCTCAGGATAGATACCAGAAATGAGGAAGATGGTAAACTAGACAAAAGAGTGGGAACATGTACTTTCCAATCCAGCTTGTAAGAAGCTTCAAAGTTGTGACTCTGTCCTAACAAATAAAAAGCCGAACAGACTGAAAAATCAACTCTTCCCCTTAGGTTCATCAGAAAAGTGAGGTCACACAGCAAATTGCTGCTCCCCAATTTGAAAAGGCAGATAGACAAAGATTTACAATTGGAGCAGAAACCCAGAGTAGAAATTGCACGACCCAGTGCAACCCCGGTGGTGGGGTTAGAATACCTGATTGATGAATCGCTGGAGGCTCAGTGTGAGAGTGAAAAGCACTGGAGGCGCGGTAGGATGGAGTGGCAGTCATAAGGGGTATGTGAGTATCAGAGATAAAGCCTTTCATGCTTCCGGTGGAGGAAAGGGGAAAGTAATGGTTTTGAACTACATTGGAGCACGTCATTCTTCTTAGCAAGATTTACCCTCAAAAGAAACTGTTCTACCAGAGCCTAAACTGTTGGATTGTCTTCAAAGCCTAACCCACCTAGGGAAAGATAAATACTCAACCCCCACTCTAGTTTTCCATGTGGGAGAAGGGAGCCTTCTCCCTTCTCCAGCCTCACTATCCTATCCACCTAAGGAGAGGGAACAAACAGAAGCATTTGAGAAATTCACAGTCCAGAGGCACAGGCTAAATAAAAGACTGAAACCTAGTCATAGAACTATAGAAGGCTTCTCTTCCTCCTCCATATCTTACAAAAGGCCTATTAACTGCAGTTCCTTTCAGCCAGCACATTATATATGGATATCAAGAAAAAAATGACAAAATCTACTAAACAGTAAAAGCATGTGTGTGTGTGTGTATGTGTACACGCGCATGTGCACACATACACACACTCAGCTGTTGACAGAAAAAGCACCAGAACCAGACCAAGTTACAGCAGGAATGCTAGAGTTATCAGACTGGGAGTTTAAAACAGCTACAATTAACATGCCAGAGGCTCTAATGGGCAAAGTAGACACCATACAAGGACAGCTGGGTGATGTAAACAGAGAGATGGAAGTTCTAAGGAAGCATTAAAAAGAAACGCTAGAGATCAAAAACACTGTTAACAGAAATGAAGAATGCCTTTTATGAGCTCATTAGTAGACTAGACATGACTAAGGAAAGACTCTCTCTAAGCTTGAGGGTATGACAATAGAAACTTCCAAAACTGAAAGCAAATAGAAAAAAAGGACTGAGCAAGGAACAGAATATCTAAGAATTGTGATGGCTACAAAAGGTATAGCATACACATTATTGGAACACCAGAAGGAGAAGGAAGAAAGGAACAGAAGAAATCTTTGAAGCAATGACTGAGAATTTTACCTAAGTTGATTTTAAATACCGAATTGCAAATGCAGGAGGCTTAGAGACACTAGCAGGACAAATGTCAGAATCTATTCCTAGGCATATTATATTCAAACTGCAGAAAAAGATTTAAAAAAAAATCTTGAAGACAGAGGGGGAAAACACCTTTCCTAATCAGAAGATAAGAATTATATCCAGCTTTTCCTCAGAAACTATGCATGCAAGAAGAGAGTGATATGAAATACTTAAAGCAATGCAATAAAATACCCACCAATATAGAATTCTTTGCCCTGCTAATTTATTTTTCAAAAGTACAAGTGAAATCAGGACTATCAGACACAGTAAAGTGAAGAGTTTGTTGTCAGCAGACTTGCCTTGCAAGAAAGGTTAAAAGAAGTTCCACAGAGAGAAGAGAAAGTCATTTTACATAAAGAAAGGAAAAGAAGCAGATAAGGAATGAATGATGGTAAAATACATTTTTATTTTTCTTATTTTAGTTAATCTGCCTGATAATTTGTCCATAATAATAATAGCAGCAGTGTATTTGATTATGTACTTAGTGTGTGCTTAGGTATAGGTAAAATGAGTGACAGCAATAGTACAAGAGATGATGGGAGGGAGGAAATAGGACCACTTATTATATAGTATTGGCACTAACCTGTGAAGAGGTGTAGTGTTAATTGACAGAGGACTTGGATTAGTTGTAAATGTGTATTGCAAACTCCAGGGCAGCCACTAAATATAAAAATAAAGAAGTATAACTGCTAGGCTTAAAATGAAAGAAAATGGAATCATATAAAATGTTAAATTAAAACTACAAAAATCAGAAAAAGAGTGGAAGATGAAAATAGGTACAAAAAACTAGGGCAGTTAATAGAAAAATAACAACTGTGATAACTATTCATTAAACTATATCAGGAATCAGTTTGAATGTCAATAGTCTAAATGTGTGAATTAAAAGACAGATTGTCAGAGTGGATCAAAAAATAAGACTCAAATATATGTTTTATACAAGAAATCCACTTTAGATATAAAGGCACATGTCTATTAATATTAAAAGCAAATGGTTAGAGAATGATATACGATGCTAACTTGAATTTAAGGAAAGAGGACTAGCTGTATTCATTTCAAATGGAGCAGACTTCAGAGCGAGAAAAGTTATCAGGGGCAAAGAAAAGCATTACATAATAATAACGGGATTAATTTTCTATGAAGACTTAACAATTTTTAAAGTTTATGCACCTAACAAGAGAATGTCAAAATAAGTGAGGTAAATACTGATAGAACTGCAAGGAGAAATAGATGAAACCGCTATTATCATTGGAAACTTTAGCATCTCTGTATCAGAAATGGACAAATCCAGCAAGCAGAAAATCAGTAATGACATAGTTGGACTCAAAAGCACCATCAATCAACTGGATATAATCGACATCTATTGACTGCTTCATCTGACAACAACAGAATACACATTCTTCTCAAGCTGGTACATTCACCAAGAAAGGCGACATTCTGGGCCATGAAACACATTTTAGAAAAATTAAGAGAGTAAAAAATGGATGTCTCCTCTCAGACCATAATAGAATTAAAGTAGAAATTGATAACAGAAAGAGCTGGAGAAACCCCAAATACTTGGAGACTGAAAAAAAAAAAATCACTTCTAAATAACATGTGGGTCAAAGAAGAAGTCTCAAGCACAATAAAAAACATTTTGAACAAAATAAAAATGCAACTTATCAAAAATTTGTGGAATATAGGGAAAGCAATGCTTGGGAGTAAATTCAGAATATTGCATGTATATATATATATATATATATATATATGTGCACACATACACACATGTGTGTGATTATTAAATCAATAATTAAAATCAATAATCTAAGCTTCAACATTTGGAAAATGGAAAGAAAAGGGCAAATTAAATCCAAAGAAAGTACAAGAGAAATAATAAAAATTAGATCAGAAATCAGTGAAATCAATGAAATTGAAAACAAAATCATTAAGAAAAAAACTGCTTCTTTGAAAAAAATCAATATAATTTATAAGCCTCTAGCCAGGCTAAGTAAGAGATGGCACAAATTACTAATAGAAATAAACGATCATTAAAAAGACAGTAAAGAAATACAATGAATAACTCTGCCCACAGATCTGATAAACTTGATGAAATGGACCACTTCTCTGAAATTTACAATCTGCCAAACTCACACAAGAAGAAATGGACAATATGAATAGTCCTACATATAGTAAAGAAAATGAAAGAATATTGAGAGCCTTCCAAAACAGAAGGCACTAGGCCCAGATTGTTTCACTGTTCTACCAACATTTAATACAGAAATTGTTCCAGTTCTCTACAGCCTCTTTCAGAGGAAGGAAGCAGAAGGCATGCTTCCTATTTACTCAATGAGGCCAGCATTACCCTACTATCAAAACTAAATAAAGACATAACAAGAGGGGAAAACTGCAGACCAACATCTCTCATGTACATAGGTGCAATAATTATCTCCCAAAATATTAGAATATTGAATAATGTATAAAAAGAAATTCAACAATGTATAAAAATAATTATATACCATGACCAAGTGAGATTTAATCCTAGATCTACAGCTGGTTCAACATTTGAAAGTCAATTATTGTAATTTATCCCCCATCAACCTGCTGAAGACAAAAAATCACATGATCATATGCATAAATGTAGAAAACGTATTTGACAAAATTCAGCATCCATTCATGATTTTGTTGTTGTTCAGTCACTGAGCTGTGTTTGACTGTTTCTGATCCCATGAACTTCAGCTCCCCAGGCTTCCCTGTCCTTTTCTATCTCCCAGAGTTTGTGCAAATTCATGTCTATTGAGTTAGTGATGCCATCCACTCATCTCATCCTCTGTCATCCCCTTCTCCTCCTGTCCTTAATCTTTCCCAACATCAGGGTCTTTTCCAATGAGTTGGCTTTTCACATCAGGTGGCCAAAGTACTGGAGCTTCAACTTCAGCGTCAATCCTCCCAATGAATATTCAGGATTGATTTCCTTTAGGATTAACTGGTTTAATCTTGCAGTCCAAGGGTTTCTCAAGAGTCTTCTCCAACACCACAGTTCAAAAGCATCAATTCTTCAGTGTTCAGCCTTCTTTATGGCCCAACTTTCACATCCATACGTGACTGCTGGAAAAACCACAGCTTTGACTTTATGGGGCTTTGTAGGCAAAGTGATGTCTCTGCTTTTTAATACACTGTCTAGATTTGTCATAGCTTTTCTTCCAAGGAGCAAAAGTCTTTTAATTCTGTGGCTGAAGTCACCATCAGCATTGATTTTGGAACCCAAGAAAATGAAATGAAATATGACTTATTTCTGAATTTCCTCCATCTATTTGCCATGAAGTGATAGGACTGGAAGCCATGATCTTCGTTTTCCTCTTCACTTTCTGCCATTAAAGTGGTATCATCTGCTTATCTGAGGTTGTTGATATTTCTCCTGGCAATCTTGATTCCAGCTTGTGCTACATCCAGCCCAGAATTTTGCATGATGTACTCTGCATATAAGTTAAATAAGCAGGGTGGCAATATACAGCCTTAATGTACTCCTTTCCCAGTTTTGAACTGGTCTGTTGTTCCATGTTCAGTTCCAACTGTTGCTTCTTGTCCAGCATACAGATTTCTCAGGAGGCAGGTAATGTGGTCTGGTGTTCCCATTTGAAGAATATTTCACAGTTTGTTGTGATCCATACAGTCAAAGGCTTTAGCATAGTCAATGAAGCAGATGTAGATGTTTCTTTGGAATTCCCTTGCTTTTTTGATGATCCAGCATATATTATTGGCACTTTGATCTCTGGTTCCTCTGCCTTTTCTAAATCTAGCTTGTACATCTGGAAGTTCTTGGTTTATGTACTGCTGAAGCCTAGATTTAAGGATTTTGAGCATAATCTTGCTAGCATGTGAAATGATAGAAACTCAATAAACTAGGAATAGAGTGCAAGTTACTCAGCCTGGTGAAGAACACCTATAAAAACCTATAGCTAACATCATATTTAATGGTGAGAAATTAGATGCTTTCCCTCTAATATCAGGAATAAGACAAGGATATTTTCTCTCACCATTTCTTTTCAGTATTATACTGAAAGTCTTGGTAATGCAATAATAAAAGAAAAAAGAATAAAAGAAGTGTCTCTGAAGGAAAGAGATAAACAGTCATATCTAAGTGTAATTCATTATCCTGATTGAGTTCTTGATTTTAAAAAAAAAGCTATAAAGGACATTGGGATCAGGAAAAATTTGTTTATGGACTGTTTATTAAGTCATATCATGAATATTAAATTTCTTTGGTTATGGTTATGGTGTTGTGATTATATAAGAGAAATTTACTGAAGTATATAGAGGTAAAGTATCTTAATATCTATAAATGACTTTCAAAAGCTTCAAGAAAAGTAATATGTGTGCTTAATGATATGTAAGCATGAATTTATTTAGTCTTCCAGTATGGAAAATATTAACAAAAATGATAATATCCAAATATGATAAGAACATGGAAGGCAAATTTATACACTACTCACTGAAATAGAAATTTATATGTTTCCTGGGAGGCAATTTTCTACATATTTTTTAAGTTGCAAAATACATGTGTAAAGTCTGATACAGTAATAAATTTATTCTATTAATATAATCAGAAAATAACACATACATATACATAAGAAAATTCCTTGAAGAGATATCTATAATTAAAGCAAAAGGGAACAACCTAAGTTGCCACTAATTATGGATTGCCTTTAGTGAGCTTCAAGGCTGGGCATGTATATTAGTTCTGGCCAGTCAGAGCATTGTATCTTTAAGGCTTTTGGTGGAGTGTTGGAGAGAAAAATATTTACTCTTCTACTAGATTTGAATCTGAAAGAATGTGACCCAAGACTTTTAGAAATACATCACAGAAGGAGCCTTTTTTAAGAATGAAGCCATTACATAGAAAAGTAGATTTAAAATATGGATCAAGACTCATTTAGGGACTTAGTTCCACCAATAATAGAAACTTTGGGCTCATTCATTAAGTCAGTTACTGAATTTGGGCTCTCTCATTAAGTTACTTATTGAGTTGTTTGTTTGTTTTTGTTTTCACTTTTTTTCTAAATCCAATTTGAATTGCATTGTCTGTCACTTAGAACAGAAATCATTCTGACCAACAATATTCTTAGACATGAGAATAAAAAATGTGCAAGCATAAAGGATATGAACATTTCTTATCTTAAGAGCATGTATCCATTATTGTCCATTTGTAGTCAGAAATGAAAATTGCTATTGCACTTTTAAATTGGCATAATTATATAATGCTGCTTTTTAGCATTATTTTTGATCTGTGTTTCTCTACGGTTGTTTTTGATTCAGCTGTTCAAGTGGATGCATTATAAAAAAGGAGTCAGTAAACATTCACTGGATGTTCTTTTTGTTTGACAGATATCACCAAGCTTGTCTATATTACTGTGATTCGCTTTTCTATTCCCTACTGAGTCACCTTCAGGCGTGTAGGGCAGCAATATAAATTGTAATTCACATTGTAAATGGAAGTAAGGATGGTTCCAGTGAAAGCATGATGAAAATAAAAATTTCCTAGGTGTGGAGATGGAGGTGGGCATTGGCAGTACTGGGATTCTCAAAATGATTTTTTCAACAGCTTCAGACGTTTTAAGTAGGCTGAGTGCAACACACGAAGTATCAGTTGCTTTCTTCCATTTATTGGTCCCTCTTAAACTCAGCTCTTCATCATCCTGTGAAATTGTAAAATTAAAAACAAATGAAGTAACATATGCCTTTGAAATTAAAGCCATAATTTTCAAACTTGGTTCCTTGTAATGGTGCTTCAGGCATTTCACGATGTTTCATCTTTTCCTCTGACTTAAAAAATGTGTCTTAGTGGGTTGAGCGGTGTTCTTCCCAAAATATGTCCAAGCTGTGGCCCCTGATGCTTGCAAATGTGATTTTATTTGGAGAAAAGGTCTTTGTAGATGCAACTGAGTTGAGGATTTTGAGATAAGATCATCCTTGATTAACTGGTTGAATCCTAAATCCAATGACAAGTATCTTCTTATGAGACAGAGAAGGGTGGAAGATTATTTGACAATGGAGGGCCACGAGGGATACCTAGAACCACCATAAGGGAGAAGAGGTAAGGAAGGAGTCTCCTTTAGAAGCTTTGGACAGAGCACTGCCCTGCTTGATTTTGGTCTTCTGGCCTCCAGAGCTGTGAGAGAATGTATTTCTGTGTTGTGGTCAGCTGTTATGGGAGCCTCAGGAAACGAATATGAATATATCTTAAAGCTAATTTAAATGAACTCAGAAAATACCTGCATCTATAATCTGCCAAATCCGAACACATTGGAGATCACTCATATTTCTTCTTTCTGGGGATCCCATATTTAAGTAGAACTTAAGTATGTGGCTAAAGTTTATCTTACCTTTTCTAGTTAGTGGAACCCTATCCTAAGCTTTCAATATGAGCTGTTAAAATGCTGTGACTTTTCAACTCTGTATTCTCAGTGAATCAGATTGTTTAGTTAGAGCACTTTCAGATGCAAATACTACAAGTTCAGAAAGAAAGAGAGGAAAATCATTTGTTGGTTCATAAATCTTAAAAGTTCTAGACTAGCGTACTTGATTCAGAAACTCTAACACAGGCTTATAATGAAATTTAAATTCCTTTCTTTGGACTGAAAGGTCTTAGAATATTGATTTCTTTCCATTTATTCCTATTCACTTACCCCACCTCTTTCCACTCCTCATCTTTTTCACACCACTCCAGCTTCAGTAAACCTGTGACTTCTAGAATATGTTAAGCCCATAAAGCTTTATAGTATGTCTGTTTGCCTGCAGCGTTCAATCATGGTTTCCTCATCTGTATCATTTTGGTCTCCATTCAGATGCCATTCCTTTGGAGAATTTCTTTGACTACTCTGAAATAGACTATGTGTCTTTTATATATTGCTTCATAACAAGTCATCATAAGGCTTATTGGCTTAAAATAACCATTTACCACTCATGATTCTGTGTGTCAGAATCAAACAGGACTCAGTTGGTGATTTATCTCTGCTCTATGTGGTGCTGGCTGGGCGGACCAACAGGGGCTGGGGAAGCAAAATAGCTTCACTCACTTCTCTGTGGTTGTGATGCTGGTTGTTAGATGGGGCACCTCGGCTCTCCTCCACCCAGCTTCTCTCTTTGCTTCATCTCTCATCTCGTGGAATTTCTCTTTCTCTGCGGCATCTCTCTCCAGTAAGATAGTCAGGACTTTGCTAATATATAGTATCTGCCTTCCAAGGGTAAAAGTAGAAGTTGTCAGGCTTTTACAGGCCTGTGTTTTGGAGACCTGGAATGTCATTTTCACCTTATTTTATTCATCAGAACAAGTCCTGAGACCACCGTAGGTTCAAGTGGTGGGGAATAGGCTCGATGGGAGTTGTGTTATGTGTATACAGAAACTAGAGAATTGTTGGAGGCCATTTTTGCAGATTCTCTACCACAGCCTACCTTCTGGCTACACTCGTTCTCACTTGTTCCACATCCAAAATGTATTCATTCTCTCAAACTCCCTGATGGTATCCAAATATTACATCAGGCCTCAGATTAGGTGTCTGTTGATTTTTACCTGTTCTGGAGAGAGTAAGGCTACTTTGAATATAGTTCTTCTTGATCTAGGGATTTGTGAACTGAAAGTCAAGTTTTCCTCTCTACTCACCAACATACAGTGGTGACAGGGCAGGCCAACTGCAATAAACAGTTTACTTAACAGTGGACAGCAGGAGGGCACATAGTAACCCCTGGTCCATAGCAATTTTAAAATCCATCTAGGCATATGCCACTGTTTTCCTGTGTGAAAGAATTGTTCTTCATTTTTGACCATCAACCCTTGTTCATCTAAGAAAGTCAGCTTTCCACATTGGGCTGATTTGGGGCAATGTCTTAAGCATCTTAATTTGCCAAAGAGTATCATGGATATCCCAGGTGGCACTGGTGGTAAAGAACCTGCCTGCCAGTGCTGTAGACGTGAGAGATGTGGGTTTGATCCCTGCGTCAGGAAGATCTGGAGAAGGGAATGGCAACCTAATCCAGTATTCTTGCCTGGAGAATCCCACAGACTGGGGAGGCTGGCAGCCTGTATCTATGGGGTCACTAAGAGTCAGACATGACTGAACACACACATAATGAACATCACTTTACCTGGGGACAATCTCTCACTTTGAGAACATTTTTCCTAGTTGGAAATACTATCCTGGGCCCATAGATTTCTTCTAAATTCTATTTGTATGTAGAACATTTAGTTTTTCTCTCTCTTGTACTTTATGAGAAACAGTTTCAAGAAAATAATTGATATCAGACCTCTGTCTAAAAATAATAATTGATATCAGACCTCTGTCTAAAAATCTCCGCTAGATTTGCAACTGTTTCCAAATGTTCCCCCTCTGTGTAACACAGACCATGCTTTCTCTGGTCTTTAATAGCATTTTCCCCCCAGTGCTCTTCAAAGCTCCATTAATGGTCTTCCCTTCAAGCCTCTGCCTGCCATTCAATTCCAAGGGCCTATGTGTGTGTTTTGGGCTTCTGCAATGTCTCTGTGGTAAAAAAAAAAAAATCCATCTGCGGTGCCGGAGATGCAGGTTCGATCCCTGGGTCAGGAAGATCCCCTGGAGGAGGAAACGGCAACCCACTCCAGTATTCTTGCCTGGGAAATCCCATGGACAGAGGAGCCCGTTGGGCTATAGTTCTTGAAGTTGCAAAGAGTCAGATGGAACTGTGAGACTAAACAACAGCATGTTTGTGTTTCAGTTTTTGTCAAAGCAGCATCCACATTCTTGTACCAGTTTCTTTTTCATTTATCTATTACTGTAAAACAAAGCACCCCCGAAGTTAATGGCTTAAAACAATCACTTTATCATCCACAGTCTGAGTCAGGAATTCCAGTAGGTTTATCTCTGTTACGTGTGATAGGTATTGGCTGGAGTGCCTTGACTGAGGCTGACGGACCAAATACAGTTCCAGTGATGTGAAGAGAGCCTTAGTCTTGCCCGGGATGCTTCAACTCCCCTCCGTGTGGCTTTTCTATCCATGAGGTTTCTTATCCTCTAAGGTCTCTCCCTTTCTAGGGCCTCTTGCTCTGGTATGAGAGTCTAGATTTCTTTATGTGGACTCTAGGAAAAGTGAAAGCAAAAGCTGCAAGGCCCCTTAAGATGTAGGCTTGGAAGTCCCAGAATACTGCCTCTTCGTCACACTATACACCAACAATATTTATAGGCACAGCCAAGATGCAAAGGGTGGGAAAGTAGATTCTTTTTCTCTCTCTCTCTTTTTTATAGTATCAGTGGCATGCTGGTAGAGGAGCAGGAGAAATTCTTGGCAACCACCTTGGTAGACTAGCAACTTTTCTATAAAGGAACAGATAGTAAATATTTTAGGCTTTTGTAGCCTCATACAGCCTATTTCTGTTGCATATGCTCTCCTCCTCTGACAACAAGCTTTTAAAAATGTGGAAACCAATTTTGATCTATGATATTTAGTTTGCCAACCCATGCTTAGACAGGTGACATACCCACTTCATCATTCATTCTTAGTATACTTTGCATTACAAGTTCCTATATTACTTTGAAATTATTTTAAATTGTTTTTTTTAAAATTACAGTTGACACTTGAATAACACAGGTTGAACTTGGCATGTGCACCCATGTGCACCTATGTGTGAAGTTTTTACACTAAATACTTATGTATCATAGTACTACATGATTCAGGTTGGTTGAATCCCTGAAAGTGGTACTGTTCAGTGGATCAGTTCAGTTTAGTCACTCAGTCATGTCCAGCTGTCCACCACCCAATGGACTGCAGCACACCAGGCTTCCCTGTCCATCACCAACTCTTGGAGTTTGCTCAGACTCATGTCCATCAAGTTGGTGATGCCATCCAATCATCTCATCCTCTGTCGTCCCCTTCTCCTCCTGCCTTTGATCCCTGCCAGCATCAGGGTCCTTTTCAATGAGTCAGTTCTTTGTATCAGGTGGCCAAAATATTGGAGCTTCAGCTTCAGCATTAATCCTTGCAATGAACACCCAGGACTGACCTCCTTTAGGATTGACTGGTTGGATCTCCTTGCAGTCCAAGGGACTCTCAAGAGTCTTGTCCAGCACCACAGTTCAAAACCATGTGGATAGGGAGGCTCAAAAGTAAAATTCTGTGCAAATTTTCAACTGTGTGGAGGGTGAGCACTCCTATCCCCTGTGTTGTTCAAGGGTCAACTGTGATTTTATCCTGACTACAAAGTAAGCATCATGAGAGTAAGAGCATTTGTTATTTTGTTTGCTACCTTCTCTATAACTGTCCTGGTCCTTAGTAATTGTTCAATAAATATTTGTTGAATAAGTAAATTATTAAATAAGTTAATGTACCAGAATTTATTTTTACTTTATCTTGTGGAGCTATATTCTGTTTTGATGGAGTCATTCTCAGGCTCTGTTTACTGTGAGGATGGCTGCAAATTGCTCCAGGCCAAATATTTTCAGGTTAAATTTTAGTGACTCTTTCAATAGTTGCAGAAAAATTTCAGGATAAGACTCTTGGATAGATCTTAACTGGGTCAGATATTCTGTTTTGAAGCAGCTACCATCACCCAGAAAAATAAGGTCTGATTGGCCAGACCTGAGTCCCCTGTCTCAGTGAAGTCATGAATGTCCCCAAATGCGTGAACTGAAAGGTAGGTAGATGGCTCCCAGAGGAAAATCACCTTACTAGGTGAATGATAAATGGATTCCGCTGTTAAAATACGTCAAAATTATGGACTTTTTGATCCAGCATTCTTCATTCTTTATTCTTCTATAAAATGTTGAAATAGGCCAAATGAAAAGTTGTTACATGACTGAACTTCTATCTATTGTTGTTTATTCCCTAAGTCATGTCCGACTCTGCGACCCTGTGGAATGTAGCCCACCAGGCTTCTCTGTCCATGGGATTTCTCAGGCAAGAATACTGGAATGAGTTGCTATTTACTTCTCTAGGGGGTCTTCCTGAGCCAGTTATCAAACTCGAGTCTCCTGCATTGGCAAGCAGATTCTTTACCACTGAACCACCAGAGAAGCATCCCTACTTTCTAGTTATTTATATCATGAAAGTAGTTTTATTTTTCTAACTCATTAACTTTAGTGATTTATACTTCTTTTAAAATATATACTATAAAATAGTACCATTATCTGTCTTATTACTGTGAGTTCTCTCTTTGGTTTAATTTAGGGGGAAAGTGATGGCAGTGCTATTAAAATAAAATGGAAAGACAGTGATTTAAAATTAATCAATGAATCTTATGTACTATATTTATTTATTTAGATTGCCTGCATCTTATTAGTTACTCTAAGTTGGTAGAGGATGCTGCATTAGTGGAAAAGAAATGTCTTTTCTGCAGTAAGAGTTTTTGCTCACAAATCTCTGAGAAAATCCACTCTGTCACATACTGTTTAAAATCTATATATTTTATCTGACTGGTGTCTTGAAAAGAACTTATGAATACTTGTTTTTAAAATTTGGCCTATTGACGAGGGTGGGATGTTTCGAGAGAACAGCATCGAAACATGTATATTATCTAGGGTGAAACAGATCACCAGCCCAGGTTGGATGCATGAGACAAGTGCTCGGGCCTGGTGCACTGGGATGACCCAGAGGGATCAGGTGGAGAGGGAGGTGGGAGGGGGGGCCGGGTATGGGGAATACATGTAAATCCATGGCTGATTCTTGTCAATGTATGACAAAAACCACTACAATATTGTAAAGTAATTAGCCTCCAACTAATAAAAATAAATGAAAAAAGAATAAAATAAAATAAAATTTGGCCTATTGAAAACCAGTTTTTTAAAAAAGTGCTGCATGTTTGAGCATGCATTTTCTGCTCTTTCCCTAGTGTTTGCTGCAAAAAAATCATGTGGGAAGTATCAGCATCTTGCCCCTTCCTGTACTGTCAATAGCTCTCCCTATTCCTATTGCTTCCATTATGAACCATTTTCAGCCTAAAATTTTCAGGCCAGATACATATGGAGTGGATTCCCACATTTGAGTGTTTAATCTTGGCAAACAAGGAGCACGTGCAAAAACTTGGCAGCGTTTGCCTGTGTTCCTTATAGGTTGTCACTTTGTCTGTTTTGAGTCAGGAGCTTTCTCACTCATTGTTAAATATTAGTTAGGCACTTTCTTGAAGATACCATAGCTGATGATAGAAGAACAAAGATGTAGTTCTCAGGATCATCTGTTTTCAGGTTTTCACCAACGCTTTTGTAGGTTTTTCTAACAGTCACTTTGGAAATATAGGTGGGATTGACTAGATGATATTATTAGCAAACAACCAAGACTGATGAAATGACCATTTCACAGTGCCTCTTTTCGACCAGTTTAGAATCAAAGCTGTATTTCTGAGAAATTGCATAGGTGCCAGTTATTCCAGTTGTTTTCAAGTCAGTCAGCAATATCGTTACATGCTTGAATTCCCTCTGTAATTTTGTACACCATGAAACAAGAGGATTTGTTCTTATTTTATGGATAAATATTAACATTTCTAAATAAACACAATTCTTCTCTTACACTCACTCCCTTTCTTTCGCTCTCCCTTCCTGTCTGTATTTAATAAGCATATTTGGTATTGGTATTATAAACAAACCATCAGAAAGGATCACTCCCCTCCTCCTTCAGTGAATTATAGCACAGCAGGAGTTATTTCAAAGTGACACGTATAGAAGAGACTGCCAAACGGTTTTACTCTAAAGCAATACAATCTATGGACATCTCATGGTAACCTTATTTTATACTGAGTCCTGATGCCTTCTTTGTTTTTCTGTCTCTCTCTCATTTCTTTTCTTTTTTTTCTTTTTTTTTTTTTTCCGGTTCTTCATTGCTTTATTAACATCAACTTTAGTATCGTCAGTAGATGAGTACAATTGAGCTAACAGTTTGGTTTGGTCACTGGGTAAATAAGACACTCCTGAGATCTCAGCAGAGAGCGCAGTGTGGAGGTCAGACCTAGTCGTGTCCTCTCTTCACAGAACAGTCAATTCCAACAGCACAGGACATCCTAAGAACTTTCACCGCTGCTCCACAGCCTCTGCACGGGAGAGGAGGGATGAAGGCAAACACCAGAGGAAATTCCACACCAACTGCAGTCACACAGTACCTGGAAGGCTACAGGTAGGATAGCAGCACCTGACCTCATGCACGGGCCATCAGTGGGCAGCATGGTGGTATAATGCTGCCCAACTTGGGTGACTGCAGTCTATAATTCAATTCACATTTTTTTTAACTTATGAGGAAAATGCACACATTTAAGAAACTGTTACCTTATGTTGGTCTCTACCCCATTATCTCTAGTCTCATCAGAAAACTTGCTATTAGATGGTTGTTTTGTTAGCTATTCTGTCACTTCAAACTTTCTCTTATAATCCACTTTAATGATTCAAAGGTAAGAGTTATACATGTATATGTAGTTATGGCTTAACAAGAAAGCAGTTAACTTGCATTGTTTTTAAAAAGAATAAAGCACAATAGCATAGATTTAAGTGATCATCTGGCAACAAGCATAAACATAAGGTAAGGTAAACAGGCCAGTCTGTTGCTCAAAGCCAACAGCTAAGCTATTGCATTAAAATACGTTCCACAGCCAGTATGATGTGTTTGGAACTGATTCCAAACATATCCAGCAGATCACTGGGCTTACCGCTCCGAGGGACCCCTGACACTGCCAGCTGATGGACCACGATGTCAGGCTCCACGGAGACGGCTGCACAGACGACCTCCCCGATGCCACCTTCTGGGTAGTGATCCTCCACTGTGATAATCTGGCCACCTGTGGCTTTTGCATTGGAGATGATGGTGGCAGCATCCAGAGGTTTAATAGTAAACAGGTCAATGACACGGATAGAAATATCTTGCTTGGAAAGATCATCAGCGGCAGCTAAGTCTTTGTGCAAAGTAATTCCAGCTCCAACAACTGTAATCTTGTCATTCACACTTTGACGGATGACCTTGGCCTGTCCAATCTCAAAGCTTTCTTGTGGGGTGTAAATAATTGCAGTTTCTGGCCGACTGGTTCGAATGTAGCACATCCCCTTGGTATTGGCTGCCAGGAAAACAGCATGCTCTGTCGAGATGGCATCACTTGGATAGAAAATCATGCAGTTCGGAATGGCTCGGAACATGGCTAGGTCCTCTAGGGCCATCTGGGAGGGGCCGTCTTCACCTACGGACACCCCACAGTGGGACCCAATAAGATTGATGTTGGTTTGCGAGATGGCTCCCATCCGGATCTGATCAAATGCTCGGATGCAAAAGGCAGCGAAGGTGCAAGCAAAAGCCACGGTGCGACCACGGGTGACACATCCCAGTGCCACGCTCACCATGTTGTGCTCAGCAGTGAAACACTCGATGAAGCGCTCAGGGTGTTCTCTCTTGAATGTGTCAGAAAAGGTGGAGTTCTTGGTATCACCATCCAGCACAATAACTCTGTCATTTGCATGGCCCAGCTTGGCCAGAGCCAAACCGCATGCTTTCCGAGTAGCTATCATAACACTGGCTTCATAATCAGGTGGAGACGTCATTTCTATATCTGAGATGTTGACTTGAGGCGAGTCTTCAACAGGGGCTTTTGGTTCGAGACTCTTATTGGTCTCTATCCGGCTCTCAATTAGTTTGATAATTGCATCTGCTCTTTCTTTGGACATTGGCTTTCCATGCCAATTTTCTTCATCTTCAACACTTGGAACGCCCCGGCCCTTGAAGGTCTTGGCAACCACAGCAGTGGGCTTGTTCTTCATTTGAGCTGCCTGCCAGAACACCTGGCACAGTGCCTCCACGTCACGGCCATCCACCACCAAAGTGTTCCACCCAAAGGCTTCGCAGCACTTCTGATAGACATCTATGGAGTGCTCGAGAGGCAAAGCGGTGCTGTGGGTCCGGCGATTCACATCAAAGATGGCCACAAGATTGACCAGACTGTAGTGGGATGCAAAGGCCAGGGCCTCCCAGACAGAGCCTCCTGAGGACTCTCCATCTCCCACGAGGCAGAACACCCGGTAGCTGGCCTTGTCAAAGTACTTGCCAGTATACGCCATCCCACATGCAGCCCCCAGTCCTTGCCCCAGCCATCCTGCTGTCACATCAACAAATGAGAGTCTCTTAGAGAAGACGAAACGGTCATTGTCTGGGTTCTCTGGGTCCCTTTTTTTATACCTCATCACGTGGAAGAACAGCACAGACATGATCTCAGCAGCACTGCTGCATGATGTGCGGTGGCCAGAAGAGCTCGAGGCGCAGGTGGCCTCTCTCTCATTTCACAAGAAATTCCAAGTCCTCTCAGCAGCCACCACAGTTATGTAAAGACACAAGAAGATGTGCATTGTTTTAGTTCTTGCAAGTGAAGAAATGAATGAACACTCCATATTGATTATCCTTGGGCTTTGCTGGTGACTCAGACAGTAAAGAATCTGCCTGCAATGTGGGAGACCTGGGTTTGATCCCTGGGTCGGGAAGATCCTCTGGAGGGAGGGAATGGCAATCCACTCCAGTATCTTGCCTGGAATATTCCATGGACAGAGGAGCCTGGCAGGCTACAGTCCATGGGGTCACAGAGTCAGACATGACTGAGCAACTAACACATACATGCATGCACATGTGCACACGCGCACACACACACACACACACACACACACGCACACACACACATGTTCTAAGTTCTCAATCCTGAAACCTGAAAAATACTTGATGGTTCCTTTTGGTAGACTCAACATACCATCACTTTTTCACCAAGCACTGGTGTAGCTTTTTTTTTTGTTTGTTTGAGCCATCTGATCTAATCGGTTCTGTCTTCTTATATTGAAATTAACAAGGCATATACCCTGAGGCATAGGCTGTATCTACAACAGTGAGACACAAACGAACTTGAACATGAGGTCAATCAAGTGCACAAAATGCATCACACAGTTATTCCAAGTCTCATGCTGTGTCTATAATTGCCCCTTGTTCTGTCATTAGGGCTCCCTTACAAGTCATTATTTTGAGTCAGCAGAACTACAGGGAGTATTCTGCCTGATGGTTAGTATAAAGTTGAATTGATAACATAAATATCTCCCAGCACAAAATACAAGGAGCAGGTATTTAGATTAGATCTAATAAAGTGTGCAGCTGTTCAGTCTCTTTATGAATTCTGGCTAAAACAATAATCACAACTTTCAATATGGGTTCTCCTTCAGTAGTTCTGTGAAAGAGAAGCTATGTTTTTCTAAGTGAATGGACACATACCTATTAGAATTTGCTTGCATGCTCTTACTCCTAGATTATAGCTTGGCCAAGACCGAGGTAATCCAGATTTCATGGGAATTTTGCTTTATTCGACTCTCTATAAAAATTAGGCCATTCTTAAGTAGAAGCATCATTTATTCATTTGTTTCATGGAAAGAGTGTGAGTTTAATGCTGAAAGAATATACTAAGTTTGTGGCCTCAAGCACACTGTTAGAAGTGTTACCTTTCCTGGGAAAAAGAAACTTCAAATCCTCTTCTCAAAAGATGGTAGATGATAGGGCTCAGATGACACTTGTAGACATAAATGTAGTGTAGATCCTTCATGTGGATCTAATCTCTGGACAACAAGTGGCAGGATGGATGGGGAGAGCAGAACTGAATAATTTTGGAAATACCCATGCACTCAAAAGAGGACACTAAGATGCATTTTAAAAAGTAATTTAATTAGGTGAAGTAACACATCTGACGACCACTTACTTACTGACTGCTAAAAAAGATACTTTATCTCTTTCATATCTTTTCTTAATTATAAGATGAAGGGATTAGAGTATAAAGGAGAATGCAGAATAGTGGTCTGTGGTCTGGATCAGATCTACAGAAATACTGTGTGTTTTTTAAAAAACTTGAATTGGTTGCTAACTTGGAAAAAAACACTTGCATCATAGATAAGCATCTATTAATAAATTAATTATATCTTACATGGTTTAATTATGGGTTGTTAGAAAAGGGGAATCTAATCCAGATAGACTTAATAAACCAATGGAAAACAGTTTTTTTTTTTTCTACATCATTTTGCATGATACTTCTCTAAGAAATTCTTTCAGGCTTAGTTTTAAAAATCAAAAGATTTTACCTAAGAAAATGGTTTTGTATATCAGTGATCTGCTGCTGTGATAATGCTGCATAACAAACATCCACAAATCTTCAGTGGCATGCATGCAGAAGTTAGTTTATTGCTTGTGTACTGGGATGAGTTGGGGGTTAGATTCCATGGCTTCACTCATCCTGGTGGCTCACTTATCTGACTGACAGCTTGGGCAATCTGTCACTTCTCCACATCCTTGTCTCTCATACCCATCAGGCTACTTGTGATATGTTCTCATGCTAATGGTAAAGTAGAATAGAGTGTACAGGAGTGCAAGACCCCCTAAGCTCTAGTTTTAGAAGCTCTGACTTTAATGTCACTTGTGCATTGTTCTGTTGATCAAAGCAAGTGACATAGGTGATTCTGTAGTCAGAGTATGAAGGCACTGTATTGTTACATGACAAAGGGCATAGACACATTTTGCTTAAAATTTAATAGCACCTGACTCTTGCAATCACACTTCAAGCGTGGCACTCATAGGTAAGTGTGGGTAGCAGCTGCCAGCTCTCGAGATTCATGCATTTTCCATTTTGTGACAGTCCCTACCCACTCCTTATTATCTTTCTGAGACTAAGAAAAGAAGGGTTGTCATTATTATTGCACTTTTGTGGTAACTTTTCTCAGGGAGATACTTTTCTGCTTCCAGAAAGGGCAAATGAGAAGCAGACCAAGACAGCCATACAATTCCTATTCACACATCGATTGCTTCATTCACTTATACTGTTTGCCTAGATTCTGGGTCATTTGAGTTTGGAGCACCTGATCCAGGTGACTTCTAGTTTTGAAACATTCTTTATGACTTTAGAATAAAGGTAGAGAAAAAAACATTGAAACTCTTGGCAATGCTGGACCAAACTGAAAGTTCATGATAAAGTTGTTAGATTTCGAAAGGTATTCCATGAGAGCTGTAAAAAGCTATTAGAATTTATGCAAATATGGTACAACCATGCATGTATCATTGATTACTCCGTACTCACTCATCTAACCTCCATCACAGGCAGATATCTATACCCTATGTGGATAGAGGACAAGTTAGAAAAGCGGAAGTGAATCAAGACCAACCTCTTCAATAAACAGGTGGAAAACATTTTTTTTTTTCCTCGAATTATTCCACATGATACTTATACAAGAACTGCTTTCAGGAATGCACTTCCTCAAAATTCTCTCACAAAACATTTCTATTTTTATTGTTATCCAGAGTTAGAGAAGTGTTCTTCAGGACTGTTCTTCATCTTTCCTTCCTATTCCCTTTGTAGCCTCATGCCATTTATCATTCATTTCTTCTATTATTCATTCTTTTCATGCAGCCTTTTAAACATGTGTATGTGTGTATATGTACAAACCTATATACAGTATACTTGTATCATCATTGTCACTCTAGATTGTATCATATTTGCTTAAATTTTTTTTGTGTGTGGTAGAGAGGAAGACAGGGCAAGAGTATTAGCCAGTTCAGTTCAGTCGCTCAGTCGTGTCTGACTCTTTTTGACCCCATGAACTGCAGCACGCCAGGCCTCCCTGTCCATCACCAACTTCCAGAGTTTACCCAAACTCATGTCTGTTGAGTCAGTGATGCCATCCAACTATTTCATCCTCTGTTGTCCCCTTCTCCTCCCCTCTTCAATCTTTCCCAGCATCAGGGTCTTTTCAAATGAGTCAGCTCTTTGCATCAGGTGGCCAAAGTATTGGAGTTTCAGCTTCAAGGGGAAATTAAATTGGCTAAACAGGCAGTCTTATCAGACAGTTAACCTACCTTCTGCTTCAGCGCTCTCATCTGTATGATGATTTTAATGTAAATAGAACAGAACCCAAATCATGTCTTCAGTGTTTGCTGTTACTATTAAGAATACTTACTGTTTTTGTTTATGGACTTGTCATTGTAGAAGTTGTGGGCAAACACATAGACTTAATGTGATTTGGATGTGTGCTTTTAGCATTTTTTAATTCTTTTTTTCCATGTGGGCCCTCTCTATTTTCCTATGAAGGGATATTCTTTAGTTGGATCTGTGCTAGTGACATTTTACTCTTCTTAACTGAATATACTTAGAGATTTTTTTCTTCAAAGACACATGTGTGCTAAGTTGCTTCAGTCATGTCTGACTTAGCGACCCTATGGCCGGCAACTCACCAGGCTCCTCTGTCCGTGGGGATTCTCCAGGCAAGAATACTGGAGTGGTTTCCATGCCCTCCTCCAGGGGATCTTCCCAATCTGGAAATTGAACCTGTATCTCTTATGTCTCCTGCTTTGGCAGGCGTGTTCTTTACTACTGAAACACCATATTATTACTAGGCTTTGGGAAGGGGCTTGCGAGGGGTACTGCCTCTAGCCTCCACACCCTTCCAGAGTGATGGGGATTGGTGTATTATGGAGAACTTCTTGTTTTCCTGTCAGGTCCTGCATGTGGTTAGCTCAGGGTTCTCTTTTCTAGTCACTTTATAAAAGTATAATGCCTTGGTAAATCCTATACTTTGCTAAGGACTTTACATTTCTCCTCAGAGTCATCTGACCTTGGAAGGTCTTAGTTTCAGGATAGTATGTTTGTGTGGTGGTTTCATCATCATTAGCAAAACCACTTTAATGCTCTCTCTGGCAAGAAGAGGCAGAGAAGGAAGTGCTACATTGCTCCTTGCTTGGTGATTTCTGATGAGTATGTGTAAACATCCAGTACAGCTTATGTTCCCTTAATATGTTCCCCAAACCCTCCATTATTATACAGAGCAGTGTGTGTTCTGAAGACACCTTGTGTACTGTGTTATTTTGCCAAAAAAGAAAAAAAAAATCCTAGTCAAATGTATTTGTGACATGTTGCAAACTGTTCCCTTCAGAGCAGTTTGGTTACAAGCAAAGCAAGTCTGGCTACCAAGCCTGAATGGGATTCATTAGAAGGATGTGGGGTTGCTCAGAATATTGAAGAGCACCTGAACTATCCGGCCTGGGAAGGAGGGGAAGCCCATTAGCAGAAACAAAGCAGTAGTACTTTATGACATTGCTTTTTTGTTTTGTTTTTTAATTCTTGCGGTCATCTGCTGAAGCAGCACATTCTTAGGCAAGAGAACCTGATTGGCCTGGACTTGGTCGCATGTCTAATACTTTGGGCAGGGCCCTGGTGGACTGAGGACTCTGGTGGAAATCCTGGTGCAAGCTGCCATCTTGTTTCCCAAAGGAAAAGTGGCAAGGGTTGATGGACAGACAAATAACAGTAGTTTATGACATATCTACTTTTTGGAGTATCCCAGTGCACTTGACATTACTTTGCCAACAAAGGTCCATCTAGTCAAGGCTATGATTTTTCCAGTAGTCATGTATGGATATGAAAGTTGGACTATAAAGAAAGCTGAGTGCCAAAGAATTGATGCTTTTGAACTGTGGTGTTGGAGAAGACTCTTGAGGGTCCCTTGGACTGCAAGGAGATCCAACCAGTCCATCCTAAAGAGATCAGTCCTGGGTGTTCATTGGAAGGACTGATGTTGAAGCTGAAACTTCAATACTTTGGCCATCTGATGTGAAGAACTGACTCATTGGAAAAACCCTGATGCTAGGAAAGACTGAAGGTGGGAGGAGAAGGGGACGACAGAGGATGAGATGGTTGGATGGCATCACCGACTCAATGGACATGGGTTTGGGTGGACTCTGGGAGTTGGTGATGGACAGGGAGGCCTGGTGTGCTGCAGTCCATGGGGTCGCAAAGAGTCAGACACGACTGAGCGACTGAACTGAACTGAGTGCCCTTGAGCTCTGAATGTTCTCTGCAGGAAAGAAACGTATATAATCGCAGGTAAGAAAGAAAGAAAAGAAAGTGAAGTCGCTCAGTCATATCTGACTCTTTGCAACCCCATGGACTGTAGCCCACCAGGCTCCTCTAGGCATGGGATTTTCCAGGCAAGAGTACTGGAGTGGGTTGCCATTTCCTTCTCCAGGGGATCTTCCCGACCCAGGGATGGAACCTGGGTCTCCCGCGTTGTAGGCAGACGCCTTACCGTCTGAGCCACCAATCACAGGTAACCTGGCCATTTTTTATAGTTATTGTTTTTATGTAGTATCTATTACCCTTTGGAGGGACTAATATTCCTTCAGAAACCATCTGGAGCTGCTGACTTGCATCTCTTGGGCATCACACTTTAATTAAATTTCTCTTATGTGCTATATTATAGTTTCCTAATCCTTTGATGCAATTATTCTGACATTTTCTCATATTTTAAAATGTTAGCTGCTGTAGGTGACATGGGTGTTTGCTTCTTAATCATTTTGAATAAAACAAATATTTCTACAGATGCTGCTTTGGAGCCCTTCATCTTCCTTTTCTCCTCTATACCATTATCTTGGTATATGCACCTTCTCCTATTTCTGCAGTTTCTCTCCTTTGGAATGTCTTTTGTATTCTCTGGATCACATTTTTTTCCCTTTATTTTTTAACTGGAGGAAAATTGCTTTCCAGTGTTGTGTCGGTTTCTGCCGTACCATAATGCGAGTCAGCCTTAAGTATACACATATGTTCCCTCCCTCTCGAGTCTCTGGCTCACCTTTGAGTCCACAACTCTCAGCTTTTCAGCCTTATTCATAAATGGCTCCTGACAAAGCCTTCTTTCTTACGGCTCTCTGTTTTCCTAGTTGTTGTTGACCTTGAGCCCTTCCTCGTGTTTCAGCTGGACGTCGTCAGTAAGCACTGCCACTCACAAGGTGGCCCAGACCTGCCCTGCATCTCACTGCTGCCTCATTCTTTTGTGCATGTGTCACTTTACTTACTGAGTATTTAATCTTTCTTATATCCAGGGTCCCTCAGTTACACTTTTTCAGCTTGTTTCAGGATTTGATTGGTAACAGCAAATTCTGAATTGGCAGTAACTCTGGAAGGAGAGAGACATGATTCACACAGATTTCAACAGTAATAACTGCTTACCAACTATGAGGCCATCCAGTAGTCTGGGGGATAAATAAAAACATCAGATTTCAAAATACAGGCAAGCATATATTCCTGACTGAGGCTTGTTTAATAGTTACTTACTTATGCTATAGTTACCATTAGGTAATCATTTGGCTGGTTAATAAGATATCCATCACAGTGTTTTCAAATGCTTTCCTTCTAGATTTCTCTCCTGGCACTATCTCACAGCCCATCTCTCATTCTGCTCTTGTCTTTCATTTCTTTTCCTTTCAAATCAGAAGATACATAAATTGGCTATAGGAAATGGACACCTGCATTTTCCCCCTCTTTTTAAGGCTAAGGAAGTTTATTGGTGCACCCATTATCTTTTTTTTAAAAGCAAAACTCCCAGTTTCCCAAAAAAGGAAATGAAAAAAACAGTCCTTTCACACTCTGATTTCTGACTGTGGCCCGGTGACATTCTCTATTTATTTCACAGTGACAGTCCTGTCCCCTGGCTTTCTGCCATAAACTCCATCTAATCTTGTCTAACAGACATCCAGGCTTTGTCGCATCACATCACTGGACACAGTATTTCAATGTCACTCTTTGTATTTTCCCTATGGATCTTCTTCCGGTGTAGTTCCTAACTTCAGTTTAATACAGGGCAAGGGTTGCTGGAGGATAACAGACAAACCGGAACTAGGTATGGAGAATTCCGTACTTCTGATTATTCTTTGTGACCCTTTAAACAAATGTCACCTATTTCCAATTCTGAATATAAATGACAGCAAACGTTTATTGGGTCCTTTCTGCATTCCAGCCCTTGGGCTGAGATTGTTATGTTTATTTACATTTAATCTTCAGAGCCAGCTGAAGAGGTGTAGGTGGCAGAAATGTAACTAGTTGTCCCCCAGTGCAGATTGTCTAGACTTGCCCCCACCCTTTTTTGCTTTAGTGATAGTAACCTAGCTATAGCTGGAAACACAACTGCTCAGTGAAAACTACATTTCCCAGCTTCCTTTGCAGCTGCTATGGTGATAGCATTAAATTCTTACCAGTGGTACAAGAGTGGCAGGGATATGTGCAAATTCTGAGTCATAATGTTAAAAGGAAACTGATGCCATTTTTCCCTTTTATCATGTTGCCTAATTAACCACCCCACAATTCTGTGGATTAAAACAACAATAATTTATTTTCATTCATAATTCTAAAGGTTGACAATTTGGGCTGGTATCAGTGCATAGATTCTTCTGGCATTATCTGTGCTTGTACATCTGTGATTAGCTATCAGATTGACTGGCAGCTGCCCATCAGCTGAGGCAGTGATGGTAGTTAAGCTAACAAGTCTTCATCCAGAGGGCTGGCCTGGACTTGATTACACAGTTGCTATAAGAGTACCAAGAGAGCAAGTGAAAGAGTGCAAAATGTACTGAGGTCTGTATTCAGAACTCATACATCATTTTTGGTGCAATCTCTTGGTTAAAGTAAGTTATAAAGCATTCATGGAATCAAGGGGTGGGGAAATAAACTGCTTGATGAGGTTTTAATGAAGAGTCACTATGTGAAGAGTCATGGATACTGGGAAGAGTGGAGGATGGTGATCATTTCTGTTGTGTGTCTCACCCTCTCTTCCTTTATCTACTGACTGGCACATGTACATAATAAAAAGAGCTTAATAAGCATTTTTTGACCAAAATATGGAAACTGTACATTGAAGATGGCAGTCCATGATGATAGAGTGAGTCCTGTCCTTAGCATCGTGTGTGTGTACGTGTGCATGAGCGTGCGCCTACTCAGTGGTGTCCAGCTCTTTGCAACTCCATGGACTGAAGCCTGCCAGGCTTCTCTGTCCATGGAATTTCCCAGCAAGAATACTGAAGTGGGTTGCCATTTCCTCCTCTAGCGCATCTTTTCGACCCAGAGATCAAACCCACGTCCCTTGGGTCTCCTGCTTTGGCAGGTGGGTTCTTTACCATTAGCGCCACCTGGGAAGCCCCTAGCACCATAATGCTGGTGTTTGAGAGAGAAATAAGCTTTTATCTTGTTTGAGTCAATATTATTTTCCAGTGTATACTACAGCAACTGAACCAGAAACCAAATTACTATGATACCCATTTTGTGGATGACAAAATCAAGCTCTGTAGAAACAAAGAAATTTGTCCAAAGTCATTTGTTATCTAAATAGCAGTGGCACCATTTCAAGATATTTGTCAGGTTCCAGAGCTCATGTGTTTAAGCACTCTGCTGCATTTGACTATTGGAACAATATTCACTTTCATTTATCTACAGGGAGTAAAACTTGGGAGATATGTTTTCATCTTCAGTAGGAATTTATGGCTTCTGTTAGATGAGTACACTAAATGTAAGCTCTCAATCAGTCATTTGTAGTGTGAAATATAGTTGTTGTGTGTAACTGAATAAAATGTTTGGAGATTATATCTGCATACATTTAACTAACTGTGTAAATATGTGTGTATATATGTATGTATGTATATATGTGCGTACATATGTATGCACATACATATGTATACTATATAGTGTACACTATATATACATATATATGTATATGTGCATATATATTTATGTACATACATATGTATACTATATATATAGTGTACATATTAGTGCTTTGATCAGTCAGCTTTTATACCTCATCCCTTAGGAGTTTATATTGTATGATCAAGGTCAAACTTGAATGATCAGCCAATCAAAGTGAAAAAATACAAAAAGCCAAATAATATTGGGTGTCGTTGTAATAAACATCTCAAGCTGAGTGTGACAAGATACAGAAAGGCTTTGCATTTATCTATTCTTGGGACAGAAATTGCAAAATAGATACAAAATGGTAGAAGCACAGCTGTCAGACTCAGGCATTATGGATATCTATAGTTAGAGGCAATTTAAATATATGGAAATTAAACTGTCCCTGGTTTCTACCTGTAACAGCATGATCCACTCTGCTAATCATGTTTGAAACCTAAAATCTGGAGGGCTTATTTAGGGGGATGTCTTCAAATTGGGAATGAAAGTTGACTGAGGTTTGTGTTTTGTCTGGATAACAGGGAAAGGAAATTAGTGATCTAGAGCACCTGTCCACCAGCACTTTGCTTCTTGTTGCCTTGGGCCATTGTGTTGTTCCTTTGATTTGCTCTAAAGACTTAAAACTAGACATTCTATATTCAAGTGAAGGTTTTTCTATGTCAAGTTATTAGAGGGAGAAAAAGACTCAGTGCTGCCCGTGTAGAGAACTGTGAATCTTCTACAGTTTCTTTCAATCCTTTATGTATATGATGAGCTAGAATAACCCCACTGAACTGAATTATCCTTCTAGGGTATGGTTCAGTGAATACCATTATATTTCAGCACAGCTTGAGTGATTTTTAATGCCAAAAACATCAGCAAGAAATACAAATGTTACAAAAATATTGAAACAATACCATAAAAAAGCCCAGGATCATAAATACTTTACTTTGCAAGGTCTCAGAGGTCAAAATAGCAATACCATGGAAAATTAAAATGTTCTCTGTGTGAGTGCCTTTCAGGGAAAGACACACACACACACACACACACACACACACACACACACACACACAGATATACACACACGACAGTAGTTTATGATCAAAATGCCCAAAACCATTTCCTGACTCTATTTTAGGCTGATTATGAGAGGCAAAAAAAAAAATAGCTGTTTTTCCAGGACAGAAAAGCACAATTTATGAAGTTATTAATCTGCATTTTTATTTGCTTTTAATTATAATCTAATTAAAGGAGCATTACAGCCTATGAAAGAGATGACTTTTATATGACTTACTTCCTTAACCACACAAAGGAATATGATGTGCAGTTATCAGTTGGCTGAGGATTTGGATTTAGACAGTTAAGAATCAAAAACTGTTGCCTCAAAGGGTTTGCATCTGAGAAATCCCTTTTCCATAGAGGGCTCTTTGAGAGACTATGCTACAGGTGTATGTAAAGTGAGTCTGGAGGACGGGGGAAAGAATCAACCAAATGATGCCTTGTGAGATCTGTGCACAGAGCTATGAAAAGCTGTTCTTTATTCATCCCTTGGTCCTCAGATGTGTGTTGCCTCCTAATGGGTCTGCCCACCATGGGTCAAGTCTGCTACTTTCCTGACTGATGTGTCATCTTCAATTTAAGTCAGTGAATATATGGGAAAAGAATCCGACCTGATATTTCTAACAAAGACAGGTGGCCCAGATACTTGGAAATAGCAGTTTAACAAAGAAGGATGGATCCGTGTTACTGTCTAGAGCATCTCCTGTTTTCAATCCACCAGTGTTTTGTCAAGATTCTTTCTCCCCACCTCCTGACTTACCTGTTTGTGCTGCTCATTTTCCAGAGCTTGCTTAGTAGGACCACAATGAGTTCCATCATCTTATTAGTTACATGTCAAAGAGTCCAAAACCAGTTCTGCCTACACAGTTAATTGATTTTAGACAAAGGTACACAAGGAAATTCAGTGGAGAAAGATGTCTTTTTAAAAAAGGATGCTATCGAAACATGTATATTATCTAGGGTGAAACAGATCACCAGCCCACGTTGGGTGCATGAGACAAGTGCTCGGGCCTGGTGCACTGGGAAGACCCAGAGGGATCGGGTGGAGAGGGAGGTGGAAGGGGGGACCGGGATGGGGAATACATGTAAATCCATGGCTAATTCATTTCAATGTATGACAAAAACCACTGCAATGATGTAAAGTAATTAGCCTCCAACTAATAAAAATAAATGAAAAAAAAAATAAAAAAAAATAAAAAAGGATGCTAGAGCAATAGGATATCCATATGCAGAAAAGGAACCTAGACCCATACATTACATCTTACATGTGAATTAATGTTTATCTTAGACCTAAATTATTGTAAAACCCCAATTTACAAAACTTTTAGAAGAAAATATAGAAGAAAATCTTTGTGCTGTTGGATTGGGTCAATATCTTTTAGATATGACCATTAAAACATAAGCATAAAATAAAAAATGATGACTTGCACTTCATCAAAATTAAAAACTTCTGCTCTGTGAAAGATGCTATTAAGAGATTAAAAATCTGTGGGTTAAAAGAAATCTTTGCAAAACCCATGCCTGACAAAGGGAACCTACTCATAGTAGGTGAAGAGTTTTTAAAATGTCACAATAGAAAAACAGGAAAACAAAATTATTTGTCAAAATAGCAAAACAGAATTGAAAACATGAGCAGAGGTTTTATGCAGACACTTCACCAGAGAAGATAAATGGATGGCAGAACGTATATGAAAAGTTGTTCATTATATTAGTTATTAGGGAAATGCTAATTAAAATCACACTGTTATATTACATCCTTTTCAGTTCAGTTCACTTGCTCAGTCGTGTCTGACTCTTTGCAACCCCATGAAGCACAGCTTAAAAATCAAATATGACAAAACTCAGTGTTGGTGAGGATGCCAAGCAATTGGACCTTTCATTCATTGTTGGTGAAAATGTATAATGGCACAGCCTCTTTGGAAAAGAGTTGGTCAGTTACTTATAGAATTAAAAACATGATTACCCTATGGCTTCAGTGATCCTACTCCAAAACAGTTACTAAGAAAAATCAAAACTTACAGTCACCTACACGTTTTTTTTGCCTGTACCACTGCTGAACCCTCATGGCACCCAGTGCTAACCTCACCCCCCCAACAGATATGCAGTGGGCTTTGTCCCTAGCCACAAAATGTAATGTAATCTTTGCAATTTATTTGACAAGTTTTGGAAGCAACCCCAAATCTTTGAACTGATGATTGTATACATTGTGTGGCACATCTGTACAATGGAAAACTACTCAGCAATAGAAATGAATTGACTCTTGCTACATGTATGTATGAATGTACATCATATGTTAATGAATCTCATGGGCATTAAGCTGAATGAAAGAAGATAGACTCAAACGACTGCAAACTGAGTGATTCCAGGTATACTATATTCTGGAAAAGCCAAGGCTATAGGGAAAGGAAGCATCAGTTGTTGCCGTTGGCTGGGGACTAGGGAAGGGTGAAGAAGGGAGTGATTTAAAGGGATACAAGGAAATTGGGGGTGGTCAAACTGTATTTTGATTGTCATGACACTTATACAATGTATTTTCAAACTTATTGAACCTCACACTAAAAAGATCTAATTTTCCAATGTGTAATTTATAACTCAGTAAGTATATCAGATAATTTGTTGAATCAACATTAGTACTAATCATCATAAGAAAGACTTGAGTCTATTATACGCAGTACTTTGATTTTACCAGGACATTAGTGAAAGTCACTCAATCATGTTGACTCTTTGCAACCCCATGGACTGTAGCCTGCCAAGCTCCTCTGTCCATGGAATTCTCCAGGCCAGAATACTAGAGTGAGTAACTGTTCCATGCTCTAAGGGATCTTCCTGACCCAGGGATCTAACCCAGGTCTCTGGCATTGCAGGCAGATTCTTTACTGTCTGAGCCACCGATTTTAGTTTAGGATAATAAGGATATACTTCTCAAGTGAAGCAGTGTCAAGAATCCTCCTGCCAATGTAGGAGACTCAGGAGACCCGTCTTTGATCCTTGTGTCAGGAAGATCCCCTGGAAGAGGAAATGACAACCTACTCCAGTATTCTTTCCTGGAAAATTCCATGGACAGAGGAGGGATACAGTCCATGGGGTCCCAAAGAGTCAGACATGACTGAGCACACACATGCATTAAGGATGGGAGAGTGCTACTCAGAACTGGTCCTATATTTGTGGTGTTACAACTTGATAATCACACTCTTACACTGTATAAGCTACCAAATGACATCTTCATTCATTCATGTGTAATAATAAAAGCCTGGAGAAAGCAAGAGATACAGTTATTTACAACCCCATGTGAAACATATAGTTTATTAATCATGGCCTTTTCATTTTATCATACTTAGGAACAAAAAGGAGTTCAACATCTATTTTTGATTTGTGGCCAAGGCTCATGAGTGTACAGAGAGGTTGACAGCCCTTGACTGGTGGTCATTACTAATTTAATAAGCAGTCTTCAAAGCTCTTGCAGATACAAAGGAATCTGAAGTTACATGTGTAATATGCAACGTGCGCAAAATACTTAATTCTATTCACTTTGAAACCTAGAGGACAGTTATTAAAATTGTATGGTGCAAATTAAAATTTAAGATTAAAATACAAGATCAAAAGAATCATTTTTTTTCCCTCAGCACTATTAAGGATCAGCTTTCTGAATAGACAGACTCGATGTTCAATGTCGTGTCCTTTCCCTCTGGAGAGCTAGATTAAAGCTAATCATAAGTGACTAGAGAAACATATCTTTCTGTATTTTTTTCAAGTGGGAACACTTTATTACTTTTTAATATATAATGTAATTGTAGTCACAGGGTGAAAAATACAAGTCAAATAAGTGTACGGACAATTTTAGAGAAGAAAGTATGATGTGAGAAAATATAAAATGTGCCTCAATGACATTTATAAAACTCTGAAAAGGCACGTTTCGTTGTATAAAGACACCTACAATGTGAATAAATGCAGACTCACATGCAACTTCATCTCCTCTCTCCTACTTAAGACTTGAAAAATACGCTGATAGTTATCTTTTGCGGGCCTTTATTAATGGTCTGATACATTAAGATGAGTTATGAGGAATGATTGGAGCAATCAATAGCAAATCTCTTAGCTTCTGGTCGTGAAGTTACATCCCTAGACGGGACAGCATCTCACATTATAATGAGGTGTGAGATCTGGCCCAGGACACATTGCCTCTTGTAAGTCAAAAAGCTTCCGTGTCTACTGAGTTGTCTCTTTGACTCCTATAGGAAGTAGACATGTGTATACTTAAATCCCTTTTCTTACATGGGAAAATTCCTGGAACAGCATAAGTAATCTCAGAGGGCATGAAGTTCCTAATATTAGCTACGTTTAAACTTTAGTACTCCCATTGGGAGATTGGGATTGACACATATACGCTATTGATACTATGCATATACCAGATGACTAATGAGCACCTACCGTATAGCACAAAGAGCTCTGTGGTGACCTAAATGGGAAGGAAATCTAAAAAGAGGATCTGTATGTGTACATATAGTTGATTCACTTTGCTCTACAGTAGAAACTAACACAACATTATAAAGCAACTATACGCACTCCATTTTAAAAAAAATTAGTGCTAGTCAATAACATTTATTTCATTGACAAAAACAGGCCATTATAATAACTATAGCTCTTCTTTAGTTGTAAATTTTTGGGGTATATTTAAATATCTAGGAATGATTAGTACTGAAGTTTTGAGAACAAACGGTACATGATAAACAGACTGCTCTGGGTGACCTTCCTGAACCATTAACTTGTCAAACCATAGGCAGAACCTAAGTTCTTACTTTCATCATCATTCCCGTATTTGTTAAACACCAACAAGTTTTGAATGCCTCGAGTGTATTGGCACTGTATTGGGATATAACCTTATAAAACTAGATGACTATATAAGTTATTGTCTAAACCAGGAGACTTTTGAGGGTGAAGACTGGTCTGTTAATATATTTGCTTAAAAAATAGGCATAAACCAGTTGTATGACAGGCAAATGAGGCTGTATTATCTCCATATGTATGTGAATACTGTTTGTAGTTGAGCCTGAAGCACTGCATGACCCTGAAGCACTTCATATCATTAAAAACATTATATTTACTGTGGGGTACAGTTTAGCACATGGAAACAGTTCAGCAGAGTGGTAGATAGTTTTGGCTCTGGAATCTTGGTTCAAATCCCAGCAGTCCATGAGGTCGCAAAGAGTCAGACACATCTAAAGTGACTTAGCATGCACACAGACATGGTGTTATAAGAGGAAACAGAAATATGTGAGTGGTGTGCCTGGTCAAAGTCTGTCACACAGGCAGATGTTCAGTCGATGGTAGGTGCTGAGCTAGTATAAATTGTCAACAGATGGAAATGAGAATTAACAACTATTCTTACTGCAATTACCTTATCAGGCTTAGCGTGCCAAAAGTAGTAGGTGCTTAATAAATTCTTCTTGAATGAAAGAATCAATAATAACTGGAAATAATATTTAAACAGAAATATTTCATAATGTTAACTGTTGTAGATAAATAGAAGTTTATTAGATTTTTTTTCTCATTTTAAAAGTCTCAGAGCTTTTTTAACTATATAAACTCCCCCAAAGAAAGATATAATATTAAACCGCCCTAATTCAGTGAGTCTGGGTCCTGGTTTTGTATTGAATTCACCTGAGGTGTTTTAAATACTGATTCTTGGGCCCTAGTCTCAGTGAGTCTGATTTAATTGGTTTAGGGTAGGATCCAAGCATTGGAATTGTTCCCCAACTTATCTCCAGGTTATTTGAATATACAGCTAGGGTTAAGGGCCACTGATCTAAGGTCTGTGCTAAGTAAGTAAAGCATTTCATTTTGTATTGGGTACATATTTTAGGAGAGAAAGGAAGTGGTACAAAGGAAAGGGATTGAGATAGCAGAATGCTGAGAAGCTGTGACCTGAGAAATTGTTGAAAGAATTCAATAAGAAGGTTAGGGAGATAAGAATCCTTGGCCACAGTAAGATTGAAGTAGACAGGTGAGTGGTTGATTGTTTCATTGTAGGAATTTTGGCTGATCTGCAGATTTTATGAGAGAGGAAGAAAGTGAGGTTTTTACATAAATTCTCCTGATTATTAAATGGGAGATTTTTTCCTTTCAACCGCCTGCTCTTCCAGAGTACCTGTAGATCTTGTCTGGGTGCTCTGTCGTCTGTTGGTTTATACCAAGAGTCAGCAGATTGTGGCCTATCGAGAGGAAATTCAACATACCAACAGATTTTGCATGGCCTGATATGTAGGTTTATCAATGGTTGAAAGTATCAAAAGAAGATTAATATTTCATGAAGTGAAAATTATATGAAATTTAAATTTTAGTATGCCATACAGCCACCCTTACTCATTTACATATTGTCCATATCTGCTTTCCTGCAATGTGAGAGACCCGGGTTGGATCCCTGAGTTGGGAAGATCCCCTGGAGAAGGAAATGGCAACCCACTCCAGTACTCTTGCCTGGAAAATCCCATGGACAGAGGAGCCTTGTAGGCTGAAGTCCATGGGGTCACAAAGAGTCGGACACGACTGAGCGACTTCACTTCACATGTCTGCTTTCAGGGTATACAAGCAGAGTTAAGTAGTCACAATACATTCTCATAATATTCAGTGTACTACAGATTGCAATGATGTTATCACTTGACAGCATTTCAAAATGCATGTTATTATGGACTACCTTATTTATTTACTTTTTGTCTTAAGTACATACACATTATTAACATGAGAAAAGTGGACTTTGTGCAGTAAAGCTGAATATCTCAAAAGTGTCCACATTCTGATTTTCAGAACCTGTATGTTATCCTGTTTGGCAAAAGAGATTTTGTAGATGTGATCAAATTGAAGATTCTGAGATGAACAGATTATCCTGGATTATCTGGGTGTGTCCAATGTAATTATAGGATATAGAAGAGTCAGACAGAGAAGGTGATATGATGACAGAAAACATCAGAGTGGTGCAGGTCACGAACCTAGAAACTCCAGCAGCCTCTGAAAGCTGGAAGAATCACAGAATGGATTCTCCATCAAAGCTTCCAACTGGTCCTGCTGGTATTTTGATTTTTAACCCCATAAGACTTACTTCAGACTTCTGGTTTAGAACTGTAAGAGAATACATTTGTGTTATTTTGAACAGTTAAGTTTGTGGTGATTTGTTACAGCAGTCACAGAGGAAACTGATATGGAATATCATATTTATAAAGTCAACGGAGTGTGAATTATTTTATTATTGAATTAGATGCCCCAAATTGCATTTATTATGCCATAACAATATAGAGATGCTAAAAGACTAAAATATATGATGGTATTACCAGGATAAGCACCCATCACAATGTTCTCAATGCACAGGAAAGCAATGGTCAGGAAAATTAGAAAATTTTACAAGATGGTATCTTATCTTAGTGGAAATTCTTCTAACAGTGAAAATTAAACGTGAGCCTGAAAAGTAAGCTTTCAAATGACTTATATGTTAATTAAACAAAACAAAGTCCCTTACTGTTAGTGAGTTAATTAAATCATGTTTGATTGAAACAACCAAAAGCAAATACATTTAGAGAAAATGAACTTATTTAACATTATTAACTTTTTGGTGAGAACAGTTGCTTAAACAGTTGAACTGATTTTGAGTGGATTTTGAGTGGATCTCTTTGGTTATTGGTGAATTGATAACCGATTGATGATTGATTACCATACTGCTCAGTTGTTTATCTGAGGAGTCAGTACCAGGTTTGAAGAGACTTAAAAATTAGTCTACATGGAACATTTACAGGTAATAATTTTTTCAAGGACTTAAAAAAAAAACAACCACTAATTCAATATTACCTGAAGTGGAATCTGCTAAAATGTGTTATAAAAGAAGGTGGTAACAATACATGTGAGTCAAGATTAGATTTAGTTGAACAAATTTACAAAGCTTTTGAAGATATGAAGTGTTAAAATGCCAAGGTTATTCTGCATATTATTTGTTGGCAAGTATTTTGCAGAAAATATTTGAATTTAGCATGTTTTATTGAACTGATGGGCTTTCCAAGTGGCGCAGTTGTAAAGAATCTGCCTACCAATACAGGCGACACTAGAGACATGGGTTTGATCCCTGGAATGGGAAGATCCTTTGGAGCTGGAAATGGCAACCTGCTCCAGTATTCTTGCCTGGAAAATTCCATGGAGAATGGACAGCTGTGGTATCTGGGGTCACTTAAAGCTGAGTGACTGAGTATATACACTATCAGTAGTAAACACTATTCACTCTCATGGACCTATTCATCATCCATTTTGTGAAGTTTTGTCAGAAATAGAAACTAAGTATCCTGACCTTCCCTACCATTTAGCAATCTGGTAATTTAACAGGGATTACATTTCATTGCAATTGCTTGACTTGAGGACTGAGATTGAAAGTTTTCTAAATAAGAGGACTATCTTCAACTGTTATGGAACACTGCACATTTTGGAAATTAATTCGCTTTGGCTGAAGACTTGATAATGTATAATACGTTAAAACTAAAATTACAAAGCAAAACAGCACTTACATATGACATTTATACTGTAGTAAAAGTATTTTCAGAACAAGTAATATTGCTTGAATCACAAGCTTCTTTGTATACTTATTGTAATATTAATAGTTAAAATAAGGCTATCTTTAATCCTACACACATTTACAGCAGATATATTTTCCAAACTCAAACTACAGATCTAGTAGCACTCAAAGCAAGTGAAAAGGGAATTTCCATATTTCAAAATCCATTTAATTGTACAACTGAGGAGCTTCCACTTAACCTTCAATTGGACGTGATTAATCTACATTGTAATGACATACAGAAAGACAAATACCAAGAGAAGAATCTAATAGAAATTATAAATGTCTTCCAATTGATGAATATCCACAATTAAAATTATATGCTCATGAATTAGCATCAGTACTTGATAACATCTGTCTATGTGAAAGAGCATTTTTAAAGATGAAATTGGTAAAATCTCATTACAAATCAGCATTAACAGATGAACATTTGCAACTGATTTTTATTGAAGGCTATACTAACTTTGAACACCACTTAAGTGAAATGTTATCCCTCCTTCAAAAGAAGAGAATTCCATTTGCAGATCTGTTACAAAAAATAGACTCAATAGTTTTTGAATTTTGTAAAAAGAAAAAGTGTGTAAATTTGCTTTTTCCTTTTGCTATATTACTTCCTCCACAACGTTCTTAATTTTGCCTATTCATTTACAGGGCCCCAAATACTTACTGTTTGACTCTTACAGAATATTTTGCTGACACTTTCTGTTAGTTTTTTTTAACACCTGAATCAAACTGCATGTGTATTTCCTCATTCACTTAGACTGGAGATTATGTGCATGGATAGTGGGCTGGAGGGGAGTTACAGTAGGGAAATAACTTCCCAAATACATTTAGGATGATTTTGGAAGCAGAAAATCTGCGCAGCCAAATAAAAATGGATACTAACCCAACCATATTTGAGGCTCATCTGCTGTCTAGCTGGCTTCAGAGTAGTTTATTCCCCTTCCAGACAAACCTTGGCTGAAGTCCTGGTCAGTCTATAATAATCAGAAATGGATGAGTCAGGGCAGTAGAGAGAAGATGCATTTGAAACTTCATAGGTTATTATACCACTAGTATAAATACATATCAGGAAGCTTATACCACTCATTATAAATATATATCAAGGTATGTGAAGCAGACGTAGAGATTTCTACCCATACCCTCTTGTGCATTACAGCCACTGAACGCAATTGCATTGGTTTCCAACTCCCTGAGGAGTCTCTCTAGCATCCATAGTCTCTCTTCTCAGGTTCCTGGAAGACTGGAGAGGAAGGAGAATTAATAATCCCTGGGCAACTCTCAGCTAATGATACCACAAATGGGATGACTCAGAAACATACATGCCACAACGATTCCCAGTTTCATCCAGTGGGGACAAAGACCAGTGAACTGGCAGAACAATGCATCCTTTGTAGGTTGCCGTATTTCCTTTTTCTTATGCCCTTGCTTCTCTACCAGTGCCTACTGGGATGTCACCTCCCAAATAAGATGTTTGTCCCTGAACCCTTATCTCAGGTCTGTGACAGTTCATATGATCATATAGAATCCAGACTTTTATTTACTTTTGCAAAGTACCTTTATACTAAAGGAAATTAAAAAAATCTTATTTACAAAGGCATCACAAAGAATCAAATGCTTAGGAATAAACTTAAACAAGGAAGTGAAATATGTGTACACTTGAAATGACAAAACACTGTTGAAATAAATTAAAGAAGGCATAGATAAATGAAAAGATATCTCATGTTTATGGATTTGAAGACCTAATATTGCTAAAAATGTCCATACCACCCAGTGCTATCTACAGCTTCAGCACAGTCACTCTTAAAAAACCAATGCCGTTCTTTGCAAAAATAGGGAAAAGTAGCCTAAGATTCATATACAACCTCAGTGGATCTTGAATAACCAAGGCAATCTTTGGAGAGAAAAACAAAGATGGAAGTATCACACCTCCTGATTTGAAAATAACAAAGTAATCAAAACAATGTGATACTAATATGAAGACAGATGGAACACAATAGACCAGTGGAACAAAATACAGAGTACAGAAGTAAACTCTCTTGTATATGTGGCTGAATGATCTTCAACAAAGGTTCCAAGACCAAACAATGGGGACAGGACAGTCTCTTCAACAAAAGGTGTTGGGAAAATTGGATATCTACAAATGAAAGAATGAAATATGAACCTTAACTTTTACCACATAGAAAAAATAACTCAAGGTTGATTACAGAGCTGAAGATAAGACCTAAAAATATAGAAGAAAAGCTCTATGAATTTGAATTTGGAAATGACTGACTGGACATAAGACCAAAAGCACAGGCTACAATAGCACAAATAGCCAAATGAAACAACAGCAAACTTAAAAACCTTTGCACATGAAAGGAAACAACAGAGTGGAAGCAACCTATAGATTGGGAGAAAATATTTGTAACTCAAAAAATGTCTTATAAAGGAATAGTATACAAATTTACAAGAACTTTTTATTCAACAACAGCAACAACAAACCTGACTTTAAAATGGGCAGAGATCTTGAATATCCACTTCTCCATAGAAGAGATACAAGTGACCAACAAGCACATGAAAACATGCTCAGTATTACTAATCATTCAGTTCAGTTCAGTCGCTTAGTCATGTCTGACTCTTTGTGACCCCATGAACCGCAGCGCGCCAGGCCTCCCTGTCCATTGCCAACACCCAGACTCTACCCAAACCCATGTCCATTGAGTCAGTGATGCCATCCAACCATCCCATCCTCTGTCATACCCTTCTCCTCCTGCCCTCAATCTTTCCCAGCATCAGGGTCTTTTCAAATGAGTCAACTCTTCGCATGAGGTGGCCAAAGTATTGGAGTTTTAGCTTCAACACCAGTCCTTCCAATGGACACCCAGGACTGATCTCCCCTAGGATGGACTGGTTGGATCTCCTTGCAGTCCAAGGGACTCTCAAGAGTCTTCTCCAACACCACAGTTCAAAAGCATCAATTCTTTGGCGCTTAGCTTTCTTTATAGTCCAACTCTCACATCCATACATGACCACTCAAAAAACCATAGCCTTGACTAGACAGACCTTTGTTGACAAAGTAATGTCTCTGCTTTTTAATACACTGTCTAGGTTGGTCATAACTTTCCTTCCAAGGAGTAAGCATCTTTTAATTTCATGGCTGCAGTCACCATCTGCAGTGATTTTGGAGCCCAGAAAAATAAAGTCAGCCGCTGTTTCCACTGTTTCCCCACCTATTTGCCATGAAGTGATGGGACCGGATGCCGTGATCTTAGTTTTCTGAATGTTGAGCTTTAAGCCAACTTTTTCACTCTCCTCTTTCACTTTCATCAAGAGGCTCTTTAGTTCTTCTTCACTTTCTGCTATAAGGATGATGTCATCTGCCTATCTGAGGTTATTGATATTTCTCCTGACAATGTTGATTCCAGCTTGTGCTTCCTCCAGCCCAGCATTTCTCATGATGCACTCTGCATATAAGTTAAATAAGCAGGGTGACAATATACAGCCTTGACGTACTCCTTTTCCTATTTGGAACCAGTCTGTTGGTCCATGTCCAGCTCTAACTGTTGCTTCCTGACCTGCATACAGGTTTCTCAAGAGTCAGGTCAAGTGGTCTGGTATTCCCATCTCTTTCAGAATTTTCCACAGTTTATTGTGATCCACACAGTCAAAGGCTTTGGCATAGTCATTAAAGCAGAAATAGATGTTTTTCTGGAACTCTCTTGCTTTTTCTATTATCCAGCAGATATTGGAAATTTGATCTCTGGTTCCTCTGCCTTTTCTAAAGTCAGCTTGAACATCTGGAAGTTCACAGTTTACATATTGCTGAAGCCTGACTTGGAGAATTTTGAGCGTTACTTTACTAGTGTGTGAGATAAGTGCAATTGTGCGGTAGTTTAAGCATTCCTTGGCATTGCCTTTCTTTGGGATTGGAATGAAACTGACCTTTTCCAGTCCTGTGGCCACTGCTGAGTTTTCCAAATTTGCTGGCATATTGAGTGCAGCACTTTCACAGCATCATCTTTTAGGTTTGGAATAGCTCAACTGGAATTCCATCACCTGCACTAGCTTTATTCGGAGTGATGCTTTCTAAGGCCCACTTGACTTCACATTCCAGGATGTCAGGTTCTAGGTGAGTGATCACACCATCATGATTATCTGCATCATGAAGATCAGAAATGCAAATCAAGACAGTAATGAGATATCACCTCATCGTCATTTGGATGGATGTTATAAACAATAATAACACCTCCAGGCAGTGAAGGTGAGGATATAGAGAAATTGAAGCCTTTGCATGTTGTATGAGAGTATAAAACTCAGCTGCTGTGAAAAACAGAACAGAGATTCCTAAAAAGGTAAAAATGTAATTACTGTATGATCCAAGAATCTCATACAAGAATTACGTATGAGCTAAGTAATGTAATTTATGTATGATCCAAGAATTACTGCATATCCAAGATATATACCCAATAGAATTAAAAGCATTATCTTGAAGAGATATTTCTTCACCCATGTTCATTGCAGTATTATTCACATTAGCTAATAGGTGAAAGCAACCAAAATGTCCATCAACAGATGAATGGATAAAATGTGTGATATATATATATACAATGGAGTATTTTTTGACCTTAAAAAAGAAGGAAATACTGTCATGTGGTACAACAGGGATGAACCTTTAGAACATTGTTCTAAGTGAAATAACCCCATCGCAAAAGACAAATTCTACATGATTCTACTTAAATAAGATATCTAAAATAATCAAATTCATAGCAATAGAAACTAGAATTCTGGTTGCCAGGGCCTGGGGAGAGGGGGAAATGCAATGCTGTTGTTTTATGGCTACAGAGTTATATTTTTGCTGGATTCAAAAGTTCTGTAGTCTGTTACAATGATAATATACTTAGCCCTACTTAAATGGCTAGGATGATAAATTTTATGTCTTGTGCTATTTATCACAGTTTAAAATGTGAGTATACTGAGTGGGAAATAAGGAAACAGAATGGGGAAGAGAAAGAATTAGCCAGCTATTTGGAAGGAATGGAATGTCCCCATCTTTTCTATTAGAGACTCCTGTCTTATGATTTACATAAATTTGGTGGAGAAATCACAGGTGTCTGTAGGGATTTTCCCAGAGAGTACAGTGCTTCTGGGCCTCATCGTGGATCTTTACTCAGCATCCAGTGTGACCAAAGGCATCAAACATTTTCTCATCTTCATTCACCTGTCTGTGTTAGTTGCTCAGTCATGTCCAACTCTGTGAACACATTGACTGTAGCCCATCAGGCTCCTCTGCCCATGGAATTCTCCAGGCAAGAACACTGGAGTGGGTAGCCGTTCCATTCTACAGGGGATCTTCCCCCAAGTCAGTGATCAAACTCAGGTCTCCTGCATTGCAGGGAGATTCTTTACCATCTGAGCTACTACTTACACTGGGACAAAGGCATTGAATGGCTGAGTGTAGAGACGGCTGGCAAAAATAATTGCAGAGCGATAGAAACCACAAATAAGAGGCAGAGGTTTTGTGGGAGGCCCCCCGAATTCTGTGGTGAAAACACACACACACACAGTTCTGGAGCCTGCTGATTTACTGTATGCATGGAAGAGTGGGGAAGGTAGGAGTGGTATAATTCATCCCAGTGCCTTCATCCTGCTCCGCCTGCTGAATCAGGAGCCTGGGAAGAAAGTGTTAGTTCTAAGAGGCGAGCTTCTTCTTGTTTCTTGTCTCTTGTACTGACACCTCTCTTTCTACACCGTGGTCTAGTTGAATGCACTGAGAAGCTTGTTTCCAGGGTCTGACACCCTACCTTGGTCCATTGTCTTGTTCTCTATCACAGCCATGTGTGAACCTAAGATTATAAACAGAGCAGAATTCAGGAGAGTATTCAGCCCCTTTCTCATTCAAATCCATTCTATGGGGAAGACTGGCTACAGGAAGAGACCCATGAAGGCAGAGTGGTCAGGAATGGCTGTGTGTCAAGCTGGAACTGGATCACAGATAAATTCATTGGTGGTAGAGAGGCAGTCCAGGCAGAGGGCACCTCAGGGGGAAAAAGCTTTGAGACAGGAATTAAGGCAGAACTTTCTGGAACAACCAGGAGGTAAGCAGTGCTGAACTGGGTGAGGACTAGAAAGAGATGAAACTAGGACGAAAAACCAGACCAGTTTAATTCTAGAGTCTATACTTGTAACTTTAAGAATGCTAACACTTTTGCCATATTTATCTGCACATTTATCTATCTATGCAAAATCATTTGCAAGTGAGTTGACAAATATCAAACCATCTCACACCTAAATATTGTAGTGTACATATTCCAAAAACAATTCTCATACACCTAAGAAAACGAGCAATAAGTTTTTAATATCATCTAGATACAGTCCGTACTCAAACTTCCTCTTTAGTTTCACTTGATCTCAAACAGTTCCTAGCCTTTCTTTTTCTGTTTCTTTTCAATGATCAGCTGGTGAGAAGGCCTAGCCAGTTGTCATATAGAAAATCGCCATTCTGTACTGGTCTCCCTATTTTTCCATGGCATGAAATTGGCTATGCCCTGTCTTTTGTATGAACCGGAAGGTAAGTCTGTAGATATGATTTTATTCTGGATGAAGTTTTTGGCACGAATACTTGATGTTATATGCTCTTGTTGCATCATCAGGGGGTACTTAGCTGGTCTCATAGTCAGTGATGCTAGCCTTGATCGTTTAAAGTGGTGACCAACATATTTTACCTTTGTTAAGGCTCACTTAGTTTTAAATTAACCAATAATCTGTAGGATGATTCTTTGGCAAGGTGCAAATATTTAACTCTCCAACTACATCTTGATGAACTTGAAGATACTTGTCTTAGTTATTAAAGCTGCAAAGTTCTGATTTTATATTCCTATCATTACTTTTATACTTGCTAGCTTATATTTTTCTATGCTTCATGCCTCTTTGAAGTCATAAAAACCAAAGCTGAAGTTCTCTTGGTTCAGCAAAGGGCTTCAGGGTAAAAATGAGCTTTAGTGTTCTTCTTAACTTTTTGGGCTCCTGCTCTTGTTTAGTTTGGGGACTGAATATTCCATGCTTTCTTGTAAAATCACCAGCAGATTTAAGATATTTTTATATTACATCTATAATGTTTAGGGTAAATATAAATGTATTGTTTTTATCTATGATTCTTTTTTATCTTTATTAGGTTGAGCAAATTTTTATTTTTACCTTTTCCTACTCTTATTTGAAATTACTGTATTCTATTGGGTTGGCCAAAAAGTTTTGTTCAGTTTTAAGTAAACTGGACACATTTTTCATGTTCATGAAGAACTTTATTGAACAATACATTCACTAACTGAACTTTTTACCCAGCCCAATATATCTGTGTTTTAAAAATTTAACATGTGTGTTTGACATAAAATCTAAAGAACAACACATTCACTAACTAAATTTTTTGGCCAACCCAATATATCTGTTTTAAAATTTTAACACATGTGTTTGTTTGACATAAAATCTAAAACTATTTTTTTTCCTTCTGAAGAAATCAAAGATGCATACTTTCACATATTGCTTTCTGATACTTTAATTTTACTTATTTTCCTTTTCTATTGGAATTTACCTCTTGTTATTTTCTTATGTTGTGTTAGGGACTGAATTGTGTGGCCCAGAATTAATATGTTGAAGCCCTGACTCCCAACATAAGTATATTTGGAGATGAGGCCTTTAAGAAGATAACTAAAGTGAAATTAAGTCATAACGATTTCCAATCTAATAGGACTAATGTACTCATAAGAAGGGAAAGAGACTCCAGGAGTGTGCGTACTTAGAAAAAAGGCCTTGTAAGGACAGAGAGGAAAGATGATCTTCTGCAAGCCATGGAGAGATCTCACAAGACACCAATGACACTGGTATCTTTATCTTGAACTTACAGGTTCCCAAACTGTGAGAGAATCAGTTTCTGTTGTCTAAGCAAACCTGTCTCTGGTATTTTGTTAGGGTAGAGAGAGCTACCAGTGCAGATAGTCAAGCCTTCTTTATTTTTTTATTTAATATATATGTTAAAAAATATTTATTTGGCTGTACCAGGGCTTAGTTGTGACACTCAGGATCTTTGATCTTCATTGCAGCATGTGGAATCTTTAGTTGTTGCTTGCAAAATATTTTACTCAAGGCTTCTTTAGACTCAGGGATCCATATGACACTGTCTCTTCTTTTACTCCTTCCCACTGTTCACTTCTTCCCACTGTTCACTTCTGAATTTAACTTCCTCTTCCATGAGGTACATCCTTCAGTAGTTCTTAGAGCAGACCTTTTCTCTCTGGCTTTCTCTTTCATGCTTTACTGAAGATTCTTTTATTTTTTATTCTAGAATAATAGTTTAGCTGACTAGCAATTATCAATAACTTCTTTTAATATTTTATCCTAAATATTCTGGATTCCATACATTGTTGCTACTGAAAAATTATTAATGATTTATATTTTTAATATAAATATTTTTAATAAAATATTTTTTAATAAAACAGTTTTGCCAAGAGAACATACTGGTCATGGTAAACATGCTCTTCCAACAACAAAAGACATGACTCTACACGTGAACATCACCAGATGGTCAATACTGAAATCAGATTGATTATATTCTTTGTAGCCAAAGACGGAGAAGCTCTATACAGTCAGCAAAAACAAGACTGTGAGCTGACTGTGGCTCAGATCATGAACTACTTATTGCCAAATTCAGACATAAGTTGAAAGTAGGGAAAACCACTAGACCATTCAGGTATGACCTAAATCAAATCCCTTACAATTATACAGTAAAAGTGACAAATAGATTCAAGGGATTAGATTTGATAGAGAGTGTCTGAAGAACTATGTACAGAGGTTCGTACATCGTACAGGAGGCAGTGATCAAGACTATCCCCAAGAAAAAGAAATGCAAAAAGGCAAAATGGTTGTCTGAGGAGGTCTTACAAATAGCTAAGAAAAGAAGAGAAATGGAAGTCAAAGGAGAATAGGAAAGATATACCCATCTGAATGTGGAGTTCCAAAGAATAGCAAGGAGAGATAAGAAACCCTTCCTAAGTGATCAATGCAAAGAAATAGAGGAAAACAATAAAATGGGAAAGTCTAGAGATCTCTTCAAGAAAATCAGAGATACCAGGGGAACATTTCATGGAAAGATGGGCACAATAAAGGACAGAAATGTTATGGACCTAACAAAAGCAGAAGATGTTAAGAAGAGGTGGCAAGAATACACAGAAGAACTATACAAAAAAGATCTTCATGACCCAGATGACACAATGGTGTGATCATTCACCTAGAGCCAGATATTCTACAGTGCAAAGTCAAGTGGGTCTTAGGAAGCATCACTACAAACAAAACTTGTGGAGGTGATGGAATTGTAGTTACTGTTGCTGCTGCTGCTGCTCTTAAGTCGCTTCAGTTGTGTCTGACTCTGTGCGATCCCATAGATGGCAGCCCACCAGGCTCCCCCGTCCCTAGGATTCTCCAGGCAAGAATACTGGAGTGGTTACCATTTCCTTCTCTAATGCCTGAAAGTGAAAAGTGAAAGTGAAGTTGTTTAGTCGTGTCTGACTCTCAGCGACCCCATGGACTGCAGCCTACCAGGCTCCTCCATCCATGGGATTTTCCAGGCAAGAATACTAGAGTGGGTTGCCATTGCCTTCCCTAGAATTGCAGTTGAGCTGTTTCAAATTCTAAAAGAAGATGCTTTGGAAGTTCTGCATTCAATGTGCCAGCAAATTTGGAAAATTTAGCAGTGGCCACAGGACTGGAAAAGGTCAGTTTTCATTCCAATCCCAAAGAAAGGCAATGCCAAAGAATGTTCTAACTACTGCACAATAGCCCTCATCTCACACACAAGTAAAGTAATGCTCAAAATTCTACAAGCTATGCTTCAGCAGTCCAAGAAATAAGAACTTCCAGATGTTCAAGCTGGTTTTAGAAAAGGCAGAGGAACCAGAGATTAAATTGCCAACATCTGCTGGATCATTGAAAAAGCAAGAGAGTTCCAGAAAAATGTCTATTTCTGCTTTATTGGCTATGCCAAAGCCTGTGACTGTGTGGATCACAATAAACTGTGGAAAATTTTGAAAGAGATGGGAATACCACAATACCTGACCTGTCTCTTGAGAAACCTGTATGCAGGTCAGGAAGCAACAGTTAGAACTGGACGTGGAACAACAGACTGGTTGCATATAGGAAAAGGAGTACGTCAAGGCTGTATATTGTCACCCTGCTTATTTAACTTCTATGCAGAGTACATCATGAGAAACGCTGGGCTGGAAGAAGCACAAGCTGGAATCAAGATTGCTGGGAGAAATATCAATAACCTCAGATATGCAGATGACACCAGAAAGTAAAAGAAGAACTAAAGAGGCTTTTGATTAAAGTGAAAGAGGAGAGTGAAAAAGTTGGCTTAAAGCTCAACATTCAGAAAACTAAGATCATGGCAACCGGTCCCATTACGTCATGGCAAATAGATGGGGAAACAGTGGAAACAGTGGCTGACTTTATTTTTCTGGGCTTCAAAATCAGTGCAGATGGTGATTGTAGCCGTTAAATTAAAAGACATTTACTCCTTGGAAGAAAAGCTATGACCAACATAGACAGTATATTAAAAAGCAAAGACATTACTTTGTCAACAAAGGTTCGTCAAGTCAAAGCTATGGTTTTTCCAGTGGTCATGAATGGATGTGAGAGTTGGACTATAAAGAAAGCTGAGTGCAGAAGAGTTGATGCTTTTGAACTGTGGTGTTGGAGAAGACTCTTGAGAGTCCTTTGGACTGCAGGGAGATCCAACCAGTCCATCCTAAAGGAGATCAGTCCTGGGTGTTCATTGGAAGGACTAACACTGAAGCTGAAACTCCAATACTTTGGCCGCCTCATGCGAAGAGTTGACTCACTGGAAAAAACCCTGATGCTGGGAAAGATTGAGGGCAGGAGGAGAAGGGGATGACAGAGGATGAGATGGTTGGATGGCATCACCGACTCAATGGACATGGGTTTGGGTAGAGTTCGGGTGTTGGTGATGGACAGGGAGTCCTGGCATGCTGTGGTTCATGGGGTCACAAAGAGTCAGACATGACTGAGTGACTGAACTGAACTGAACAAATGTCCTGCCTTATCTGAGAATCTATGTGATAACATCCATTTTTCTTCTTGTATATTCTTAGGACCTTTAAATCCTAAGTGCCTTGTTTGTGAGAGCAAGCTTCTGTGGAGTCAGCTCACATGCCAGTCCCTCAGCTTTCCAGTTTTCTTTTAGTTTTTGTATCTTGGGGCGATCCAAATGCATGCACAGTACACACACATACATATATATGCTTTTAAAAGACTGCTTGTAATATTCCATCTAGAATTTCTTTGTATTTGGCACCAGAAGGTTTTCAGTCATTAACAGAGTAGAAATTGGAGTCTGTGGTGGTTGTTAGCACAAATCCCAAATTGAATGAGCTACACTTTTCAAAAAGAAAGTTCATAGTCAAAAGAACTATATACAAAAGACTAAAGATGACTTTGTTAGACATATATGTAGGGTTGAGCAAGGTACACTGAGATTCTTTGACAGAAATCTTACTTTACAGTTCACGTGAAGAATTCGTTCACTAGTGTGCTGTAAAGCAGACAAAAAATAAACAGTCCTCTCTCCGAAAAAACCCTCTGTTTATAGTGCTTACTAATTTCTATGGTGTAAATATTCTCACAAATGGCTGATTTCAAACCAGCAGTGGTCTACCAACTAACTCACAAAATTCCCTCAAATTTAATAACTGGTCCTTGGAAACCAATGTGAACCACTTCAAGCATACCACTGCATTAAATCCATATTCCAGGATAACTTTTGTGATAGATGTGGCACTTTCACTTTTTCTTGTTTCTAGTACTCTGTGTCCTAGTTTTGTTGCTTTCCTGGACATATAATTTAAATTTAACAAATTTAGTGTTTTTTAGTATTTTAATAAAATTAAAGTTGATTAAATTTAAACTCAGCAAACTTTTTCTATATAGTGCCTGGCATAAATACTTTATATTTGCTAGCTACGTATAGTTACCTTTTGCACATTCCTCTTCTTTTACTTTCTTTCTTCTTCTTTTTTTAAAAACAACCCTTGAAAAATGTAAAGACCATTCCATAGCAGGCCCTTAGATGGATTTAATCTGGGACTATAGTTTGCTGTAGTTTCTCTACTCTAAAATCTTGGAATTACTGCTTCCTTAAAACAAACTTGTGCTGAAATTTCCTACAGATCATAGGAGAATCAGACTCTCTATTTCCTGACTTCTTGAACTGTTTCTGTAATTATCAAACCAAGATTCTTCTCTGGCATCATTGAGCTGAGACAGTCTATTTTGATTCTGAGTCTTTGAAACTGTATTTACTGTAAATGAATACATATGTCACTATGGAGAAAAGATTTAATTTCTAGAATTTTCCTTTAAAGATATCATTGAGATATTTATTTTCTCCATTTTAACACATTTTGAAGGCTTCACAAGTAAAGCAAAACATTAGTGCTTGTGGATTATTTTGTCCTTATCCAAATGCTTGAGGCTATTAATTTTTCTTTGTATAAAAATGTTTTTACATCCTTCCAAACAGGACTTAAGCTGACTTCTAGTGGTAGGTAAAGCTGGAAACTCCGTGGCTTAACTGCTTTATATTATTTTAAGGACTGTAGAAATTGATGGATTATCATCCAGAAAATGAAAACAGTTTTCAGAACTACTTCGCTTAGAGAATTGAGCTTTTCACAGCATACCCCCTCCTCAAACACCAAGTATTATGTGATTTAAGCTCCTGTTATTTCTGCAAAGAGCTTAAAAGAATGACTGACCAGCATGAAAAAGCAATAGAGCATTAATTGAACAGATTTGAAATAATTGAGTTCTACATTTGTTAAGAACATAATAAAGGATGTTATCAAAATTTCACATGTGGATATACCATTCCCAAAACTGCTTATGAAAATAATAGACTTTGATGCTGAGAATGAAAAAAAAAATATGCTTTAAAAATTTATTAGGAAACTTCCCTTAAAAATGAATTTTAGAAACTTCTGCCTTATTATGGAAATACCTTCTGACAGGCTACAGTTATCTGTTTCCAGATTTGTGTACTGTTGAAACAAAATTAATGAAGATACAGGGTGTTGTAGATTTAATATAGAAAATTCCATTTCTTAATAGAAGTCAAAAATAGAAATGAGATGAAATGAGAGAAAGGGCAACTGGGAATAGGAAAATGAAAAAGAGAAATGCTTTCCTTTTATCTATAAGGTGAATCTAGGCAGCAGAATGGAGATGGTTGTCAGGATAAATAACAAAAAATCAGAGCTGAAGGTGTATCTCATGTACTTTTTGTTAACTGATCACCATGGTAGCTTATTTTAACTCAGAAATGTAGTCATCACAACTTTTCATTTGATAACTGCTATAAAATGTTATTTGAGAGGTTGAGAAATGTACCTATTTTTAAAAGTTAGCAACAACTTTAAGATACCGATCAATTATTCATAGTTCTGATAATTATGCTGAACTTGGTAATCTCTTAAAAGCTCATCAAAGATTTGTTACTACTGTGGTGAAATAAGAGAAATAAACATCTATATGTTTTTTTAAGAGTGATGATGATGATGATCCACATAAAAATATGTGTATTTTAAAACAGAAAGGCAGTTTCCATTGTCAGGAATGATTGTCTTCTAGAAGGGTGTCTCTAGGTTATCTCATATGATGGCTAAATTCTATGGCTTATTACTCCTCTTTGTGATAAAAGAACAAGCTAGTTTACCTTTTAAATAATATGACAAGTAAGGAAGATATTCACAGATTCAGTGAGCAGATGTTTAATGATTACCTCTTTGTTCCAAGCACTAGAAATAAAGCAGTGAATAAAAAAAGTGCATGCTTTCATGAAACTTATAATCAGATGTATTAGGTGAAAGGGAGAAAGAATGAGACAGTAAACATGGAACACCAATTTAATACATCAGTTGATAATAAGTGCTAGAAAGAAAAAGTGTACAGGAACCAGAGGGAGAATATGGTTGTGATTTTATAGGGGTGGTTAGAGACATCCTATCTGATATAGTATTTCAGCAAAATCCTGTGAAGCATTGTGTATTGGTTAATTGTATGCATCAATTTGACTGTGGCATAGGATGCCTAGATGTTTGGTCACACATCCTTCTGGGTATTTTGGTGAGGGTGTTTTGGACGAGATTAACATTTGAGTGGGTAAACTGACTAAAGCAGATTGCCCTCCCTAATGTGGGTCAGCCTCATTCAATTAGATGAAGGCTTGGGTGGAAAAAGACCGACAGACTCTCCCATGAGTAGGAAGGAAAATTCTTATTGCCTTTGACCTGGGACATGGGTTTTTTCTGCCTTTGAACTCCATTTGAAACATTAGCTCTTCCTGGGTCTTGAATTGGCAATTATATGCATAGTTCATTTGGTTCTCTTTCTCTAAAAAAATGTGACTAATATAGACTGTGAGCAAATGAGACATTTGGATGTGGACAGGAAGAGAACTTCAGGCAGGGGAAAAGAGAGTGCTAAGGCCCTGAGTGAGTGGGGAGGCAAAGAAAAGATGGGGAGGTGTTGAAGTAGTTGAGACGAAGCTACACAGAGCCTGTAGGTCAAAGTAAGCAACTTTTCTTGAATTTTTATAAAGGTAGGTCTTCTGAACATTTTGAATAGAGAGACAGTATGCTTTTATTTATGTTTTCAAATGGATCATTCCATCTCTTGTTTTCTGAAATGGGAATTACTGGGGAACAGGAGATAAAAGCTATTATGAGTAAAGCTAAATGTTTGGTCCTACATACATTAATTTTGAGGTTTCTGTTAGATACCTAGTCACCATTTTATATACAGCTGCTGGAAATATTTCCGAGTTTAGGGGAAGTTAGGGGCTTCTCTGGTGGTTAGATGGTAAAGAATCTGCCTGCAATGTGGGAAACCCAGATTTGATCCCTAGGTTGGGAAGATACCATGGAGAGGGGAATGGCAACCCACTCCAGTATTCTTGCCTAGAGAATTCCTTGGACAGAGGAACCTGGGGGTCTACAGTAGTCCATGGGGTCGCAAAGAGTCGGACATGACTGAGTGATTAACACTTTCACTTTCACACTTTCATAGAGGAGATTAAGGCTGGAGATATAAAGACGGTATTTAAAAATGTGGGACTTGATGATATATAGAGTTTATTATAGGCCAAGAACAGTTTTAATTCTCAGAACAACCTTGTAAAGTAGGTATTATTAATATTTCCATTTTATGGATGACAATTCTGAGGCATAGGAGGTTATGTATCTTCTTTATAATCTGCTTACTCATAGTAAGTAATGGAGTTGAGATGCAAACTCAGGCACACACTGATTTCTGGAATCATGCTATCATGCCTCCTCTGTGAGGTTCTTTAGGAACTATATATACTTAGAGATGAACTCTAAGGATTGTCCTAGGGTAATACAGTAAACAAAGTTCAGCAAGAATAAGGAAGAACTTGCAAAGGAAACCAAGAAGTAACACCAGTAAAGTCTAAGAAGAATTCAGAAAATGTCACCTGGGAAACCAGGGAAGGGATATATTTCAAGTGAGTGACTCATGAAGTCAGATGCTCCTGCTGGGGCATGTGTGGTGAAAACTTAGAAGGGTCACTTGATTTTTCAATGTGGAGTCTTTTGTTCAGCCTGATTCGAGATGTTTCAAAAGAAAACAGGCCCTGTCTTGGTTTTCAAATACCATTATCCACTAAAATGAACAAAAACTCCTGAGTTCCTTGGAAAAATATATGATTCCAGAACTGTGGCATGGAAAGTGCAAGATGAACCTGGAATATGATATGGCAGAAAGAGAGGATGTACTCAGTGGCTGATGTTTCCAGAGGGTACAGGAGCATGTTTGAAGAGACCTCCTCTAGCCACATACTAGACAATTTGAACATCAAGATAAAGAATGAAGGCCAAGGATTTTATCCTATTGAATATGAATTCAAATCAGTATAGTTAACTAAATGAATTAAAGAGAAATCTTCCTCAACAGTTTCTTTTCTCCAGACTAATAAAGAATAGCAGAATTGGAATTATCATTTGGCAATTGAAGGATGAGATGGTTGGATGGTATCACCGACTCAATGGACATGGGTTTGGGTGAACTCTGGGAGTTGGTGATGGACAGGGAGGCCTGGCATGCTGTGGTTCATGGGGTCACAAAGAGTTGGACACAACTGAGCAACTGAACTGAACTGAATTGTAATAATAATCATTGATTCAGGCAAGAATTTTTAATGGCTATAAAAACCAGTGGGTGAAAGTTTAAGGAGTAATGGAATATTTACTCAGTCTCAACTTATCTCCTCATAAGACTTATCAGTTATAAAGTGTAAAATATTAACTTTGCACTAGAGAATCCTGGCAGACATCACTTTATTAGTCCCAGTCATGGAACAAATCAATAGGGTATACCTCCTGATTGGAGAAGGGAATGGCAACCCACTCCAGTATTCTTGCCTGGGAAATCCCAAAGACAGAGGAGCCTGGTGGGCTACAGTCCATGGGGTCGCAAAGAGTTGGACACAACTGAGCACACAGCATATACCTCCTGATGCAGTGATCTAAGAAGAGCTTTATACGACTATATCACCTCCAAGGTGCTCCTACCAAAAGTCCGTAATATGAATCCAGTAATGAGGAACCATCACATAAATCCAAATTAGAGACATTCTATATGTAACTGGGCTGTTCCCTTTAAACATGTCAAATCTTTAAATATAAAAAACTCAATAAATATTTAGATTATAGGAGACTAAGGTAACATGAAATTGAATGCAGCACATAGTCTTGGATATTCATTTGCTATAAGAATTACTAGGACCATTAACAGAATCTGAATAAAGTCTATGGATTAGAGAATAGCCTTGTATCATTGTTTTCATATTTTAGTAAGCTGGTATGTTTTAAAACATATTAGAGGTGCTTTAAAATAAAATACTTGACACTGGAAAAGTGTAGGAACATGTTCTTTGTGCTTGCTAAGTGTTACATATTAACTATTGTAAAGTTATAATGTCTGTTGATAATAACTACAAGTGGGAGAGTATTCATATCATCATTGAGTTTATTAAATATCTGCTTTTCAGATTCAACACTGCCCTTGCCCTCAGAGACACAAAAGATATTTGATAGGGTCATTGCTTTCAAGGGCTTTAACCCTTTAGGATGAAAGGATGCACATATAGATATCATGTATCAATGCAGAATAGCATACAGTAAGTGCTGAATGAATGTTGCATCCATACCATACCCCACCATATCGTAATAATTTGGATAATGAAATTAGACCAAGGAATGAGAGAACAAGTTGGCCAAGGAGATAAAACTTGGCTTACTGTGTCAGTTCAGTTCAGTCGCTTGGTCGTGTCTGACTCTTTGCAACCCCATGGGACTGCAGCATGATAGGCTTCCCCATCCATCACTAACTTCCAGAGCTTGCTCAAATTCATGTCCATTGAGTCGGTGATGCCATGCAACCATCTCATCCTCTGTTGTCCCCTCCTCCTGCCTTCAATCTTTCCCAGCATCAGGGTCTTTTCCAATAAGTCAGTTATTTGCATCAGGTGGCCAAAGTATTGGAGTTTCAGCTTCAGCATGTCTTTCCAATGAATATTCAGGACAGATTTCCTTTAGGATTGACTGGTTTGATCTCCTTGCTGTCTAAGGGACTCTCAAGTATCTTCTCCAAGACCACAAAAGCATCAGTTCTTCGGCACTCAGCTTTCTTTATAGTCCAACTCTTACATCCATACATGACTACTGGGAAAACCAAAACTTTGACAAGAGGGACCTTTGTTGGCAAAGTAATGTCTCTGCTTTTTAATATGCTGTGTAGTTCGGTTATAGGTTTTCTTCCAAGTAACAAGCGTCTTTTAATTTAATGGCTGCTTAGTGTGCAGAGTTAGCTAAATTACTTCTCTTTCCTAAGCTTGTTGCCGCTGTCCATCAATGGCATTGTATAATAATAATACATGCTTCCTCACCCACTCTGGTGCCCTCCATGAGGGCAAGTCCCACATCAGTCTTGGTCATTTTTATACTGCTGTACTGTATCCAATTGAAAAATTATTTATGCACTGCATGAATGAAATTTATGAGAATTAGAAGTGATTTTTTAAAAAAGTTTGATGTCTTAACACTGAGGGTGAGAATTCTTATAAAATTAAGAGTTTCCAGTCACAGCATGTGGTAGATAATAAGAATTATAGTTCTATTTATTAAGAAACTGCTATCATTATAATCATCAGACTCTGTCACCATATTTAGAAGTCTGGAATAAAAGGTGATGCTTATAAATGTAGAAGAGAGGAGTCAATGGGCAGAAAGAATCTTGTAAAAAAAAAATTCCTAAGGAATGGTGACTTCTTTCCTTCCTCCCTTCTTCTGTGCCTCTCTCCCTTCGTCCCTCCCTCACCCCTCTCTCTTTCTTTCCTTCTTTCTTTTTACTTAAAAAAATTTATATTGGAGAATAGTTGATTAACAATGTTGTGTTAGTTTCAAGTCATTTGTTTATACATGTGTATGTCTGTTATTTTTCAGATTTTTTCCCCCTTATTGCCTATTTCAGAATGTTTTGTATAGTTCCCCACACTATACAGTAGGTTCTTGTTGGTTATCTACTTTATGCATAGAAGTGTGTATTTGTTAATCCCAAACTCCTAATTTATTCCTCTCACTACCCTTCCCCCCTTGTTAACCACAAGCTTGTTTTCTATGTCTGTGAGTCTATTTCTGTTGTGTATATAAGTTCATTCATATCATTCTTTTTTTTTTTTGATTGCACATATGAGTTATGTCATACAGTATTTGTCTTTTTCTTTCTGACTTCACTTAGTATGACAATCTCTAGGTTCATTCATGTTGTTGCAATTGGCATTATTTCATTCTTTTTTTGGCCAAGTAATAATATTCCATTGTATGTGTACATACCACATCTTCTTTATCCATTCACCTGTTGATGGGCATTTAAGTTGCTTCCATGTCTTGACTGTTATAAATGGTGCTGCTATGAATATTAAGGTGCTTTATCTTTTCAAATTATGATTTTTCTCCAAATTTATGCCCAGGAGTGAGATTGCAGGATCATACATTAGCTCTGTTTTTACTTTTTCAAGGAACTACTGTACTGTTCTCCATAGTGGCTATACCAATTTACATTCCCACCCAAAGTGTAGGAGGATTCCCTTTTCTGCACACCCTCTCCAGATTTTATTATATGTAGGCATTTTGATGATGCCCATTCTGACTGTTGTGAGGTGATATGTGAGAAATTTGCATTTCTCCAATAATTAGCAACATTGAACATCTTTTCAGTGAAGAAGTAGGCTGAGACAGTTTATCCAGTGTAGCAAAGGGAGTTAAAATTAGAGAGGCCTGTCAAGGAAGAGACCTGTCAAGTCTTCAGTTCTAGTGTCAAGTGAGGAGATTGAATGTTCTCCAGTGTCCAGTGAGGAAGCAGCAGAGGATGAGATGGTTAGAAAGCATCAATCACTGACTCAGTGGACATGAACTTGACCAAAGTCTGGGAGACAGTGGAGGATAGGGAAGCCTGGGCTGCTGTAGTCCATGGCTGTCTCGGAGGTTGGACACAGCGAGTGAACAACACGAGGTGTCATATTAGCTTTGTGAAGAACTCAATAATTAAAGAAGTTATCAGAGGTACATCTCATTATTTTAATATAGCTACACAGCAACCTACTATTAAATATATTCAAAATTTTGATATTTTGCCAGTAACAGTGGCTTTTTATATAAAATTGTTGCTATTATAATTATCTTGCCAAAAACTGAGGTGAATATGATAAAAAGTACAGCAGGCAAATCTTGAAAGTGGTTTATGCTAGAGGCTGTAGTGTGTTATGTGTGATCCCTGGCATCCTTTTATTTATTTTAATTGCAACTGAGGTATTTGGGACATTTCTTCCGACCACTATATTAATGACTATCATAGTTAAGGTTACCTGGAAGCAACAGATATGCCCAAGGACACTTACTACTTTATAAAAAGTTCAGCTCAGAGTGTTTTCTGGACACAATGAAACATTTAGGGTCTTAGTTAGGTCTCAAGAGTGTAGCAGAGTATAGTAAATGGACTTAGAAAATGCAAAATTGCTACATTTCAGGTGGTTGCCATAAGTCATTTGTTACATGCTGACTGCATCCATAAAATACCTCAATTTTGTGCATTTCCTTAGGGAATGCCTCTCTTCCACATACAAATAAGAAAGAGATTGGTTTGGGAAGGTTGCAACAGATGGTCAAGCAAGGTGGAAAATGCATGAAGGATGCAGAAACTGGGAACTCTTTTATCATACAAATGCTTTCCCAGTCTTGTCTGTTTAGAGGGAGAAACTAACCGAACTCCAATCAGAGTCTCCTATCTGTTATGTTTCTAGGGACCATATTGGCTTTCTTTGTGAATGGCTATTTGCAACTCAAATATGCAATTAATTCATTTTTCTAAGCCCACAAAATTGTACAAGGTATCAATTATATAGCCAATGGAATAGTAAGACTGATTACATATTTCGATATGAAATTATTAGGTTCCTTTCAAATTACTGCTTCTGCCCGGTGTCCTGGAGTGTGTGAGAGTCTGTGTGTACCATGTAAGATTGGAGTTTCTATTTCCACAGCCCTCTGAATCTCCTGAAAATAAGCTCCACCGGACTTCAATGTCAAAAGTTCTGGTGTCTTGTCTTCTGATTGCAGGATCTCCTAGCCTGGGGAGCCTGATGTAGGGCTCACACCTGTTGGTTTTGGGGGAGAACCTCTACAATTATAATTATCCTCCTGTTTGTGGGTCGCCCACCCCGGGGTATGGGTTTGTCTATACTGTCGCTCCACCCCTCTTACTACCTTTCTTGGGGTTCCTTCTTTATATCGCTCGTTGTAGAAGATCTTTTCTCTCGATTCTGATCTTCTCAGCAATAGTTGCTCTGTAAATAGTTGTAATTTTGGTATACCTGTGAAAGTGTGAAAGGAGGTGAGCAGGGTCTTCCTTCTCTGCCATCTTGGCCCATTTCCAAATTTGCGTGCATCCTGTCCAACTCTTTGCAGCCTCATGAACTGTAGCCTGCCAGGCTTCTCTGTCCATGGGAGTCCAAGAATCCTGGAGTGGGTCCTCCTCCGGGGTATCTTCCCAACCCAGGGTTGAACCTGTATCTTCTGTATCTCTTGCATTGGCAGGCAGATTCTTTATCACTGAGCTACCTGCAAGCCATTTCTAATTCTAATTAATTTCCTGGAAAATAATTAGCATATAGTAAATTCATATTTTAATGTTCATCTTCCTGCTGTGGGTAAAAGCCCCTGGGTATAGTTTAAAGACTGCCTTACACTGAATTCTTCTGCAGATAGGGGAAAATGTTGTTCCTGAGTTGCTGAGTCATCTCTGACTCTTCACAACCTCATGGACTGCAGCATGCCAGTTCATAACTGCTTTCTATTTTAAAGATCTCCTTCAAGGAAGCCTGTTGAAGAGGGGCTCATGGTTGGAGGAGGAGGTGACAGTTCTCAGGAAGTATATTTTTGGTTTGGTAGAGAATTATTGTCTTGTACAGGGCTTAAATCTCAAGTCTGCAGTAGGTGGTATATGACTTAAGAGCCTTAAGGGAGGTGATTTGTCACTGAATGTCAAGTGTAACTCTTTCAAAGGGAGTAGCAAGTGAAGTGGAAAAATATCATATTATGTGCCATCTTTGTTCAGAAGGATTCTAAATGAGCAGTTATTCTGAAGTGGAGTTGTTGGTTTAAGACTGGTTTTACCACTTATCTGGAATCTTGAAACATGCCATAGTGTTCATGGATTCATTCCTTGGCAAGAGAATAATGAGAAAGCTTTGAGCTTTTACCTCTTTTGCAGAGATGATTTTCCAGGAAACTTGATTTTGCCAGTCCTGTTATTTTTGTGTCTATCTTTATAGAAGTTACCATGGTGGCAGATGTCTGGAGAAAGTCCAGTAATTTGACTCTTATTTCACATTATATTTATCTCTAAGGTAGTTTATCACTTTTTTATATCTTAGGGGAAAATTGAGATTAAAGAAGCAATGGATTCCATTTTCTTTTATTAATTCACATTAGTAGTTGCACACGTATGTTGATATATCAGTGACCATGTAACTAATTTATTTTACTGGTCTCATTAACACTGTACAAGAGCCTGTAATTGTATAGAGTGCATAAAATGTATTGGTACATTTTGATAATTTTATTTAGCTTTGTGTTTGCTGCTGGAGTAAATGGATGTTAAAATTATATACTTCCAGTTGAGAAGGTATGGTGTTTTTACTGATTAAAAAAAAATCTTTTTTATTATCATCTCACAAATACCAGGAGTTCTACCAATAGAGGTACTTTCATTTGCAGTATTCATTGTTTTTTTTTTTAATGCAATTAGAGCAATAATAAATAGCATAACACTTCCTTTAAGGTGGGAGTAGTAGAACCCATAAAAAAGCACTGAGTATGATTTTTATGGTAGGTTAAAGGTGTCAAAGACATCTCATAGTTTTGCCTTTTTTCCTCATTGCACTTAGATTAAAGGTGTCAATTTATCTAAAGAATGTGTGCCCCCAAATTCGTATGTTGAAACCTTAACTCCAATGTGATGATATTAGGAGGTAGAATCTTTGGGAGGTAATAGGTCATGAGGGTGGAGCCCTCATGAACGAGGTTAGCACTCTTATAAGAGGAGGCCAGAGAGCTAGGTAGCTCTTTTTCTTTTTTGCTGTGTGATGACACAGCAAGACCACCATCTGTAACCCCAGTAGGGGTCTCTTCTCAAGAACCCAACTGTACTGACACGATGATCTTAAACTTCCAACCTCCAGAGTTTTGAGAAACAAATGTTTGTTAAACCGCTCACTATATTATGATTTGTTTCAGCAGTCCAAACAACACAATATATACTAGGAATACCACAGTTTTAAACCTACCACCTTTATATATACATTTTGGAGTTTTCCCTCTAATTCTTAATGATTTGGCAATGAGTACTTTTAAGAGAGAACAGATTATTTGAGAAATACACATGGGATGTTAGGAACACTGTGATCCCCTATTTTTTTTTTTAAACATGTATTGTTCACTAAGGGGGCTTATATTATAAAGATCAGTAATCAGCCTGTGGTTAAATGAAACAACATAGAACGTTAAGTAATGTTATAAGTGACATTTCTTTTTGCCTACTTTGGGACTCAGGCAAGATGATTAAGGTACAAAGAACCAAGATGGGAATAAAATCATTTTTTATTTTATACATATTGTATTTTGAAAAAATAGTTTTACAATATTTTACATAGCTTATAATATTTGTTTACACACACACACAAAAGCAATTTAAGGAAAAGGGAAAGCAGAATTAGTAAAATGATCTCTTTAAAGTACATGCTCAGGCAAATGAAGGAACAAATGCAGACAGTGGGCATAGATTTCCTATAATCCTGGCCCAAGTGCTGAGGCTATAAATTATGCAAGTAGCCACATAACAAAGCAGCATGAAGCCCAGGTATATTTACAAAGGAACATTCACACCAGGCCCTGGCAACTTGAACCTAATTTCTATTGAGACCGGAATGACTGATGAAAGATGATTGCTGGCGGGTCTTATTTCTTTATCTTTAAAGAGTGACATATTGTGCGAATGCAAGATATCCGAAAGCTCCTCTGGGTGAGCAGACCAGGTCTTATTTTGCTCTCCAGACTTCCTGAAGCCTTGTGTGCAGACCTGGTTTATCAGCACCCCAAGCAGATTGGCCCCTGTAGGACACTCATCTGATTGTGGCCAGTGTAATCATTGCTTCCAGGGGATTGTGAAATTTGACAAGCCCTGTGGTGTGTTGGTCATTACTGAAAGGGAGGGTTTCACTGCACTCTAACCTCATGGTTTCCATAACTTACTTTCTTGTTCCTAAAGCAACCTAAAGCCTAGTTCTTTTCAATCTGTGTCTGAGCTGTTCTTCCCAGCCCTCTCATTTTTTCCTTTGTTTCCTCCTATCCTTTTTGCCTTCCTTTCCTTTCTCCCCCTCCTTCTCTTTCTCCCAGTCTCTTTCCCTTCCCGCCCTCTGTCCCTCCCTTTTATCTTTCCCCTCTCCCCCCCTTCCTCTTTCTTTGATTCTTTTCTTTCCTTTCTCTTTTCCTCTCCCCTTTCTCTTTCTCTTTCTTTTGAGAGAGGAGAAGAGAGCTAAGGATTCTTTCTCAAGGGAAAAGATGATGAATTAATGCTGTGCTCTAGGGCTTCCTGGATAGCTCAGTTGGTAAAGAATCTGCCTGCAATGCAGCAGACCCCAGGAGATTCCTGGGTCAGGAATATCTCCTGGAGAAGGGATGGGCTACCCACTCCAAGGTTCTTGGGCTTCCCCTGTGGCTCAGCTGGTAAAGAATCTGCCTGCAATGTGGGAGACCTGGGTTCAATCCCTGGGTTGGGAAGATTCCCTGGAGAAGGGAAAGGCTACCCACTCTAGTATTCTGGCCTGGAGAATTCCATGGACTATATGGTCCATGGGGGTCACAAAGAGTTGGACATGACTGAGTGACTTTCACTTTCACTACAAGTTTAGCGCAAGAACTCTCACCAAACAAAGGTGATTAGCTGTAATGCTTTAACCATGCATCAGGACAGCAGAATGTTTTGTTTCCCTTTGCCTGAAAATCCCTTGCTTAATTTTCTCTTATTTCAGATTAATAATAAATCTCCATCTTGAACCACATTTTGCTGTCCACCCCAGCTTCTTTTTCTTCTTAGACTGCACACTGAAGGTGATAGTTGTATATTACAGTCAATTTTATGAATATTTCACATGAGAATAATCACATATAGCCATGAAATAAGCTAATTTTGTTATTCTTACAGAGGAGAATCAGTTCTGGTAGGCTCTTATTATTTAAGTTGAGCAGAACTAGAGGGTAGTTATTTTTAGAGGCATGTAAATGCTAAAAATGGAAATGAGTCATATGTATTCATAAACATTAACAGTGTTTATAATATTGGCTAGTAAGGACTGTATCAAAGTCTTGATTATGTTCATAAAGATATCAGAAGAAAAAGAAAATAGCCTTGTGTTTGTGTTTTTACACTTAGGCTGATCAGTATTCTCAATCATCATGTAGGTTATGGAATAATTTTACATTTTCTATTTTGTATGAACTCTTATTTAAAAGTATAGACTTCCTTTTTCTGTTTCCATGTCAAAGTAACTTACAGTCTCATTGTTATATAGCAAACAGAACTAACTTGCAGGCAAAACAATTTTCCTAATAAGGTATTAAGCAACACAACAAAACACATTTTACAAACTCTTCCAACTGTCGAGATTCTTGTAATGCATCAAAATGAGAAACCACAATTGTGTTATTAATTAAGAAGAATAAAGTTACATTTGCTGAAACATAAAATACCTTCACATCTTCAGGAAGAAATGACAGTAAATTTCAATTAGAAAATAAATACCACACTATACATTTAGCTGTTATAAAATGAAATATACATAGCTTGACTGCTTCTTTATTGAATGCAGCCATATGTTTGCATGTTTGCCTCATCATCAGTAGGATAACTGATTTCAGGAGGGTGCTACTGTGATTTAGTCAAGGGATGTTGTATAAATGTAGATTTTCTATCCTAGAGCAAAGTTTGGAAAACAATTTCTTGATCATCTATCAAATTGTAGGTAATAGTTTTGATAAGCTTTGAGTTGGAAGTCACTATGATTTTGACATGTGTCATAGGGCTTAATGTTTCTTTCTCAAGCTATCCTCTGTCTCTATGTAGATCACTTTTGGAAAGCTCATATCCAAATACCTTGGAGTTTCATAACAAAATACCACAGACTGGGTAGATTAAATAACAGAAATTTGTTTTCTCATGATACTGGAGGATAAAAAGCCCAAGTGAAAGTCACTCAGTCCTGTCTGACTCTTTGGGACCCCATGGACTGTAGCCCACCAGGCTCCTCTATCCATGAAATTCTCCAGGCAAGAATACTGGAGTGAGTTTCCATTCCTTTCTCTAGGGGATCTTCCCAACCCAGGGATCGAACTCAGGTCTCCTACATTGCAGGCAGATGATTCTTTACTGTGAACCACCAGGGAAGCAAAAAGCCAAAGAATAAGGATAAAGGTTCTTGCTTCATCCTCACGTTAGGGGGGAAGGAAGTGATTGAAAGATAGGATTAATGAAAAAATAGACTTAATTAGGGACACTGGGATTTGATAAACAAAATATGAGTCTTGCCAGTAACTCCCATGCCAGGTACCCTCTCGTGACTCCTAATGTCACATAAAATAAAATCCACTCTGTTAGAATGAAGATTTTTATGCTCTCATTTTACCCTGTTCACTCTTTGCTCCCTCCAGCCACTTGCTCTTCGGTATGCTCCTTGAAGAACCCGCGCCTTTTTCCTGCCTTTGGGCCTTTGCATAACCTATTCTTTCTTTCTAGAATATTCTTTACCTGATTTTTGTACAGCGTCTTCCTTGTCATTCAGGTTTTAACTCACATGTTACCTCCTCTGAAAAAGACTTGACAACCATATCTAAATAGCTTATTCCCACTTCATACCACTTACTGTTTCACCCCATTACTTGGCACCATCACCACTTTTCACAGCATTAACACTATTTGAAATTATGCTGTTGGATTATTTTTTCCTCTCTTTCCCCTCCCCACCCATCTATGCTTGTCTTGAGTAGAAGCCGTATGAGAATAAGAGTCTTATCAGTCTTGCTCACAGTCTTCTCCCCAAGACCGAGAAAGTACCTGACAAAGACTGGACACTTCATCCACATTCACTGAATAAAGAAATTTTTAGAATTGCTTTTAAGGTCTATTACTGTGAGTATAATATATATTTGGATATATTTTTGGATGTCTCCCTCCTCTTTGAATGTGACACCAGGCCTCCTTGGGACGGTGAGGGCAGAGGACCCCCTGAAAAATAAAGTGTTGGAGATATATTTGTATTCCTTTATCTCAAACCGCTTATTGAAACCCAGGAGAGAAGCTTAAAACACAAATCCTATTCTTTTTCAAAGAAACGCAGACTCTAATACCTTTGTGAATGTGTCATCTGAGACTTCAGACTTAAATGAATAATTTTTAGCTGTTTCCTATTCTTATTTTCCAGATATGAAAATATTTTAAGAGAGAGACTATCCACATGCCTCAGCTTGAAAGTGCATTACTGATACAAAAATACTTGCAAAGCAGAGTAATAGATAAAAACTCCACAGAACTAGATTTTATTTGACAGTCCTGAGACTTTTTTCAATGACTGCACAAAAGCGTTAAATAGAAATGGCCTAGGGATAGGCATTGAATCAATATGCACCAGTAAGTTTGTGAAATCAATTTTTTGCTCCTCAGATGCAGGAAAATTGATGTAACCGATGCTGTGTAACTCCTATTAATTGCCCACAGTGACAGAAAATTTATCAATTACTTACTGACTTCTTTTAGACTATGGGAAGATGCTATAGCTCCAAAGTGTATACTATAGAAACCTTCCCTAGCTGAATGAAGGTGTAACTACAGGTAAGTCCATTTTTTAAATGTATACCTTTGTATTTGGTTTCACACCCATGTCTCTCTCTCCCACTCATATCTTGCCTCAGACGACATTCTGTGTCTTAGAGTGTCTGTCCATTAAGGTTTACGATAGAATGCTTGCTAATAACATTAGCAGTAAATATTTTCTGATACCATGAGCTAAGCCTTGTGCTAATAAATAATCACAGGGATTGGTACAATTGTTCCCTTCAGGTAGTATCAGAAAAACAAACTATTAGGATGTACACTAGGCTTCCCAGGTGGCGCTAGTGGTAAAGAACCCATCTTCCAATGCAAGCAACATAAGAGACACAGGGCGGGGTTCAATCCCTGGGTCTAGAAGATCCCCTGGAGGTGAAAATGACAACCCACTCCAGTATTCTTGCCTGGAGAAGCCCGTGGACAGAGAAGCTGGCAGGTTGCAGTTCATGGGACTGCACAGAGTTGGACATGACTGAAGTGACTTAGTGCACAGCACACAGGATGCACTCTGCTATAAAGCATGAAAATTTAAAAAACAGAAGCTCAAGCAAATGAGTTGGGGAGAAGGAGCCTGGTGGACTACAGTTCATGGGGCTGCAAAAGAGTCAGACACAACTGAGCGAGTAAGTATGCACACACAGAGGGGAACCATGAAGAACAAAGGTCCAAAATGAAATGCCAGCTGACCCTGGCCCTGTTTGAAAGACTTCATGGAAGCTCCTCTCAGGAACCCCTTTTTACTTCTCAGTGACTAAAGCTAACTTAAGGAAAGCTGAACATTAACTTGGCACACTGATGCCCCAAACTAATTGCCCTTGATAGCTAAAGACAAGGAGAGAGCAGATAATGAGTAGGCAATTTATAGCGTCTGCCTCTGAAACGGACACTAGGTACTAAGTGACTTGCCAGAGTCCCAAGGCAAAGGAAAGGAAGGCAGACAGTGCTTTGAGGCCCCTCTCTCTCTGCAGTTTAAGAATAATGGTTCTGTTGGTGTTCGCTTTGTGATTTGAAAATGAAGCTGCTTGACAAAAAATATGAGAGTTGTTGATTTCAAACACTCTTTGGGATATACAAATTTTACGTATTTGTTATTGAACAAGATAGAAGTAAAATACCTTAAGAAACTGGTAACAGGCCCCAAATTAGAAATGAAACTCATGAATTTAATATTGTATCTTGTTCTACTCTAGGCATTCATTTTTTTCCCACTGTAGTGTGCACAGGTATGGCAAATATGGTTATGTAGTCTTTCTTTTTCTGTCTTTAAAAATACATGATCTTTAGAGTACAAAATAATAAATCTTTACAATGTATATTAGAATGTATTAACATTAAAATGAAACCAATAAATGGCTGATGTTGAGGGAAAAAAAAAATACATGCAGTTTAATGAAATGGGCTACATTTAATTTCTAAACATTTTTCGTGTTTCACTTTTTAATTTAAAAGAAATAATTGTCAAAACATTAAAAAGAATCTAAAATTCTAAAATAGAAGACACATTAATATAGTCACAATGCTTTTCCTGTGCAGAGGGGCTTAGCTGGGTTGAGGGAGCTTAAATGTCTAGTTTAAGGTTACTCTGGTAATAAATCAATAGAGCCAAGGTGTGACCTGAAATCCACTGTATTTCTTTTCTTTTCAGTAGATTTCCTAGAATTTATTTACCTCATTTTTTTAAAAAGCTCACTGTTTCCACCATTTTTTAGAGTGTTTAATATGTTCTTTGTGAGGAGCTCAATTAATGTTCAGTTCAGTCACTCAGTCATGTCCGACTCTTTACAATCCTATGGACTGCAGCATGCCAGGCTTCCCTGTCCATCACCAACTCCCAGAGCCTGCTCAAATTCATGTTCATCAAGAATGTGATGCCATCCAACCATCTTCTCCTCTGCCACCCCATTCTCCTCCTGCTTTCTATTTTTCTCAACATGGAATTTTTTCCAGTGAGTCAGTTCTTTCCATCACGTGGCCAAAGTATTGGAGCTTCAGCTTCAGCATCAGTCCTTCTAATGAATATTCAGGACTGATTTACTTTAGGATTGACTGGTTTGATCTCCTTGCAGTCCAAGGGCCTCTCAAGAGTCTTCTCCAACACCACAGTTCTAAAGCATCAATTCTTTGGTGCTCAGTTTTCTTTATGGTCCAACTCACATCCTTGCATGACCACTGGAAGAACCATAGCTTTAACTAGAAGGACCTTTGTCAGCAAAGTAATCTCTCTGCTTTTTAATATGCTGTCTAGGTTGGTCATAACTTTTCTTCCAAGGAGCAAGCATCTTTTAATTTCATGGCTGTAGTCACCATCTGCACTGATTTTGGAGCCCAAAATCAAAGTCTGCAGTATTTCCATTGTTTACCCATCTATTTGCCATGAAGTAATGGAGTCATATGCCATGATTTCAGTTTTGTGAATGTTGAGTTTTAAGCCAACTTTTCACTCTCCTCTTTCACTTTCATCAAGAGGCTCTTTAGTTCTTCTTCGCTTTCTGCCACAAGGGTGATATCATTTGCATATCTGAAGTTATTGATATTTCTCCCTTGATTCCAAGGAGAATCCACCTTGATTCCAGCTTGTGTTTCATCCAGCCCAGCATTTCACATAATATACTCTGCATATAATTTAAATAAACAGGGTGATAATATGCAGCCTTGATGTACTCCTTTCCCAATGTGGAACCAGTCTGTTGTTCTGTGTCCAGTTCTAGCTGTTGCTTCTTGACCTGCATATGTATTTGTCAGGAGGAAGGTAAGGTGGTCTGGTATTCCCATCTCTTTAAGAATTTCCCACTGTTTTTTGTGATCCACACAGTCAAAGGCTTTGGTGTAGTCAATAAAGCAAAAGTAGATGTTTTTCTGGATGTTGGCAATTTGATCTCTGATTCTTCTGCCCTTTCTAAATTCAGCTTGAACATCTGGAAGTTCTCAGTTCATGTACTGTTGAAACCTTGCTTGGAGAATTTTGAACATTAATTGCTAGCACGTGAGATGAGTGCAGCTGTGCAGTAGTTGGAACATTCATTGATATTGCCTTTCTTTGGGATTGGAATGAAAACTGACCTTTTCCAGTCCTGTGGCCACTGCTAAGTTTCCCAAATTTGGTGGCATATTGAGTGTAGCACTTTCACAGCATAATCTTTTACAGTTTGTTATAGCTCAACTGGAAATCCATAACTTCCACTAGCTTTGTTCGTATTGATGGTTCCTAAGGCCCACTTGACTTCACACTCCAGGATGTCTGGCTCTAGGTGAGTGATCACACCATCGTGGTTATCTGGGTCATTAAGATCTTTTTTTTTTTTTTAACAGTTCTTCTGTGTGTTCTTGCCACCTCTTCTTAATATCTTCCATTTCTGTTAGGTCCATACCATTTCTGTCCTTTGTTGTGTCCATCTTTGCATGAAATGTTCCCTTGGTATCTCTAATTTTATTGAAGAGATTTCTAGTCTTTCCCATTCTATCATTTTCCTTATTTCTTTGCATTGATCACTGAGGAAGCCTTTCTTATCTCTCCTTGCTATTTTTTGGAACTCTGTATTCAGGTGGATATATCTTTTCCTTTTCTCCTTTGCCTTTTGCTTCTCTTCTTTTCTCAGCTGTTTGTAAGGGCCTTCTCAGACAACCATTTTGCCTTTTTTGCATTTCTTTTTTCTTGGGGATGGTTTTGATCACTGCCTCCTGTCCAATGTCATGAACCTCTGTCCATAGTTCTTCAGGCACTCTATCAGATCTAATCCATTGAATGGATTTGTCACTTCCATTGTATAATTGTAAGAGGTTTGATTTAAGTCATACCCGAATGGGCTAGTGGTTTTCCCTAGTTTATTCAATTTAAGTCTAAATTTGGCAATGAGGAGTTCACGATCTCAGCCACAGTCAACTTCTGGTCTTATTTTTGCTGACTGCATAGAGCTTTTCCATCTTTACTGCAAAGAATATAATCAATTAATGTTAGTTCAATAAATAAAAATATTCAGTCTGGTTATTGTTGGTATATAGGAGATACATGCATGTATGTATCTCATGCTATGTTACCCTCTTTTAAAATTATAACCACTTAATTTGAGATAAGATACATTTATCATAGAGTTCACTCACTTTAAATTATGCAGTTCAGCATATATTCATAACTTGTACAGCCTTTACTACTGTCAGGTTTTAAAACACTTTCATCACTTCAAAAAGTAACTCTGTTTCACTTAGCAGTCATTCTTTATTCTTGGATTCCCCCTCCTCCTTCCTGGGCAACTACTGATCTTTCTACTTCTGTAATTGTGCCTGTTTTGGACATTTCACAGAAGGGAATCATATGTGATCTTTTGCGACAGGCTTCTTTCACTTAGTATGTAAGTTTTATCCCAGTTGTAGCTTGTATCAGCACTTCATTCATTTTATGGCCTAATAATATTAATATTCCATTGTATATATATATACACCCCACATTTTATTTGTCCTCAGTTGATGGACATTTTGGTTGTTTCTACTTATTTTGAGTAGAATATATGAGTATTATGAATAATACACTCATGTACAAGTTTTTTTTATGGGTGCATGTTTTTATCTCTCTTGGTTTTATACCTTAGAGTGGAATTGCTGGATCATATGGTAACTTTGCATTCAACTTTTTGAAAAACTGCTAGGTTGTTTTCCAAAGTCCCTGCACTGTTTTGTATTTCAATAAACACTTTATGAGGGTTCAATTCACCATTGTTTTAATGCTATTTATTACTGAATATGTACTTTCCTACAAACACTGTATAAATTTAGAGGGAAGTATTCCTGATATTTTCAAAGAAAGAAAATCCATTCTCCTTGAAAAAAAGTCCAGATTGGTCAGGAGAAGATTCTGATGAATGAGGTCAGTTAGTGAGATCAGGAATGACTGGATTCTCCCAAAGAGGATATGAGAAGGGGCACTGTGAAATGCCCAAAGACATGCTTGAATAACTGAAGACAAGGATTTATACATGAAGATTATCTATGGTGTTTTCAAGCTTTCAAGAGAGTTCGAGTTTGGTTTAGTTACCTTATGTCAGAAAATTCCCAGTGAAATAAACACCTCGAAATTTTGTAGTATTTTTTTTTAATAGCCATGAACAAGTTGAGAAATATTATTGGTTGTTGAAGTTAAGCAGAAATGGGATCTCCAAATTTATATTTAGTGAAAGACTCCAAGTTTGCCCTATAAAATCTCAGAATTTTGATCAGGGTTGTATGAAAATATCCTAGAGCGAATACGCAAGTTAAAATTCATTTTAAAGATTTGTTGTTGGAAGCTTGACCGATTGGAGTAACTTAAAAGATGTTGGAAATGAATGGCATTTGAAGTTCAAAATGGCAGAATGTAGGCACATAGCATCTTTAGTGAAAGACTACCTGGAAGGAAAAGACATCTCAAAATGCACTGAGATCCATCATTGACCAAGTTGTATGTTTGGATCCTTTGAAGTTTGAGATGTTACAAGGTTAATTTTTTGCTGCAAGAAAGAAAAGTGTAGCAGCAGTAACAAATAATAGAGAATTCATAAGGATCTCAAAATAAATTTTTAATATTTAAACAGGTACTATGGGATAGTGTTTATGTTTATCTATAAATATTACGTCATTGTATGCTAAAGGTAAATTCCTCCTTTAGAATATATATGTTTTCAGGAGAAAATTTCCTTAACAAACAAAGATCAAAAATTTACTTTGTTGTTATTTTTGCAAATCTTGTTACCCATCTTCCTGCTGGACTTATTTATAAGTTCATGTAGTGACTTTTGTAATAATGTGTTACTTAAATTAGAAAATCCCCTTTTCCTCTCCATTGTTGGTTTAAAAGACATTTACCTGTTTTTTCTTTCATCAGAAGACAATTAAGATATTGTTCATAATTTTATGTCTAGCTATCCTTCCTCTTTTTATTTATGGCCTCTTTTGAATACCCCTTTGAGGCACTAAATCCATTTAATACCTTTGCTATGAATATACACTAACACCTTGTTAAGTCAGACCATCAAGCTTTTATCATTTGCCAATTTTTCATGCCTTCTAGTTAGGCTAAATTTCACAAACTGATTGAAAAGTAATCCTTAGTAATATGATACTAATGGTAACAAATTATATCCGTGACACTCTTCTATAACAGTAGAAATCATCAGCACTTAAGCTTGAGGTACAGGATATATAATATATTCAGAAGAAATTAAAAACAGGTATTTCTATGCACAGTTCATTGGTGATGAAAGAAATGTATAATGTATGTAGAAATAATTGATTAAATTCATACTTAGAGGAGAGATGGAGATGGAGTTAAATGTGAGTTAGGGGAAAAATCCTTTTATTTAAAAGTCTTGGGAATACCAAATAAATAGCACAGTCAATAATTTTAAATAGCATCAGTAATAAATGCACTGGATAAAAGGAAAATGGCCAAATCAAGTCTAGTTATGAGATGTTTCAAAGTGAATAGAGCTATATAAGGGTGAAAAAGCAAACATGTAGATATTAATAATGATTTCAATGAAATGTTGTGTTGTGGGTCTGTTCTCATGTGTTTGGGGATTATATATGTGAAATGAAAGCCACAGAAAAAATTAAATATGTAATTTTACCATAGGACTCCTCAAAAATATTTTTGGATAAGTTCTGTAGCTCTTGATGTAATATATATTTATATTCTATTATTCTTATACTGTCTTAAGAAATTACTTTTAGTAATCTATATAATGAAATTCTAAAGTTATTCCCAAATAAATCACTGGCCATTTTGCATGGTAATAAGGGACAAGTTAAGATCCCTGTGCAGTGTATGGAATTCTTGGATGTTTTTCTGATTTATTTTTATTTTTTAGGTCTATTTAACTACTGTGGTAAGTGATGGTATTTTTGGTTTTTCATTTCAGAAAATAATATATATTTAACTCTATCATTTTATGTTTATATAGGTTTATATGTAACTTATCATACAAACCACATCACTTTTTAAGAGTAAAATGGGGAAGGCACTATTAATAATTAATATAGAAAAATATGTGTAGAGTAGGACTTTAAGCAAATTAAGATATATAGTCACTTTCTGTATAAAAATGTGAGTCATAACAAAACTTCATATTTAACTTGATTTATCCAAACTAAAAACTACCAAAATGCTCACCAACTGTAGAATGGATAAATAAGTAGTTATATAATGGACCACTTGTATTTATATAATGCTGTATTTATACAATGGAGTTCTATACAACAATGAAAAAGGATGAAGTACTACTATGTGCTACAGCATGGATGAAACTTAAACATAGATTGAAGTGAGGAGGCGAATATTCAAAATGGATGAAACTAATATTTAATAGAGTGAGCATAATACTCTTGAGTATTAATAAAACAAGAGGACCCCTGATGTTCTAGAAATATTGATCTGTTTGGTAAATACATATTTATACATGTATAAAATTCATTGTCTGATGACTTGGGCACTATACTGAATTAAATAAATGAGCAAAAAACAGAAACAGACTCATCGATACAGAAAACAAAAAGATGGTCACCAGAGAGGTGGCTGGTGAGGGGACTGGTGAAATAGGTGAGGGAAATTAAGAGGTACCAATTTTCAGTTGCCAAATAAATGAATCACAGGATGAAATGTACAGTGTGAAGAGCTTTGTCAGTAATACTGTAATATCTTTGTATGGTGACAAATGGTAACTAAACTTATCCTGGTGATCGTTTTGTAATATATAGAAATATTGAATCACTTATGTTGTACACTGGGAACTACATAATATTGTATACTTTAAAAACCAACCAAACTTACAAACTCATAGAAAAAGAGATCAGATTTGTGACTATTAGAATTGGGAAGAGGGGGAATTGGATGAAGGTATTCAAAAGGTATGAACTTTCAGTTATGAGATAATTATTAGGGATGTAATGTGCAACATGATTAATTAACACTGCTGTATGTTATATAGGAAGGTTAAGAGAGTAAATTCTAAGAGTTCTCATTACAAGGAAAAACATATTTTTTTTTCTTTTATATCTGTTAGAGATGATGGATATTCATTGAGTTAGCTGTGGTGATCACTTCATGATGTATGTAAGTCATACATACGATACTTTAAACTTATATAGCACCGTGTGTCAATTATATCTCAATAGAACTTGAAGAATAAAACAAAATGTAATGTTAAACAAATATAGAGAAGTAATGGTAGTCCTAGGCATACAAAACACTGTTATCAGACTAAGGTAAACAAATGCTAGTCAGACAAAACAAGAAAAAGAAAATTGGATATGCTTACTGCCGGGCCCTCTGTCAGGGGTAATCTCCCAGAGGCACCTTGCCAGCTAATCTTAAACTTCTGGAGTCAAAGATGCTTCCTCTTCTTCATTTAACTGAGTTTTGTTCTTTCCCATATTTATGAATTTGCTCATGCTGAACTATTACTTAAATACCCTTTCCCTTAATAACTGCCTATCAAAATCTCCTCTTTCTTCAAAACCCCAGTCAAAAGCTTTGTATGAATCTCCCTTAGGCACACTTGGAGGGCTTGCGTCTGTTTTGCATTTTATAACCAACTTTGGCCCATATTTCTTTTTTCCAGTTTTTAAATCCTTCATTGAACAGACACATTGAGCCTTAGGCTTGGAGAAGAGAATACGTTGGTGCATGAGACCAAAGCTTTGTTCTAGAGAAACCCATCCCTTAATTTCTCAGATATTGGTCTTTTCCATAATATGCCTTCCAACAAAGGTGTTTTGTATCCCTATCAAAAGTCCTTCTTTTAGACTAAAACTCCTTATTGATGAGAAAAAGAGAAGAGGGGGAGGGCACATCTTATTCATCTCTACATTCCCCATAATGCCTCAGCAACAGTAAAAATAGATAATAAATGCAGTGAATTGAAATAAATTCATTTGGTTGAATTGCTTGAAAATTTTATGTGGGGAAAATATAATGGATTTCACAATTTGGCTAACAATAGGTGGCTGATAAGATTAGTTAGTGCTTTTAATAACTCAGGTTCATTGTAGAGGAAGTACACCACCTATAATTTTAGCTTTTCCCCAATACGGTGATTTCCGAAGGTTTCAGCAAAGCCTGCGCGAATTAAGTTAATGTAGTGCAAATGATTTCTGCTTCCATCAGTTTTAAACATGATTCCACTTACTATTGGAGGTGTACTTTTGTACTCCATAATACTTTCTTTCCAAATGTCCATGTATTATCCTGGGAGTGAGTATATCTTGTGCCAGATTTACTTTGAATTAGATTCAAGTCACAGAACACTTTTGGGGGTTAATTTATAAATTTCAAATTAGATGGACTCTTAGGTCTTCTCTTGTATTATCATTTATCTTCAGCTGTTATTAAGATTTGTATTCAGTTCAGTTCAGTTCAGTCGCTCAGTGTGTCTGACTCTTTGCAACCCCATGAATCGCAGCACGCCAGGCCTCCCTGTCCATCACCAACTCCTGGAGTTCACTCAAACCCGTGTCCATCGAGTCGATGATGCCATCCAGCCATCTCATCCTCTGTCGTCCCCTTCTCCTCCTGCCCCCAATCCCTCCCAGCATCAGGGTCTTTTCCAGTGAGTCAACTCTTCACATGAGGTGGCCAAAGTATTGGAGTTTCAGTTTCAGCATCAGTCCTTTCACTGAACACCCAGGACTGATTTCGTTTAGGATGGATTGGTTGGATCTCCTTGCAGTTCAAGGGACTCTCAAGAGTCTTCTCCAACACCATAGTTCAAAAGCATCAATTTTTTTGGTGCTCAGTTTTCCCCACAGTTCAACTCTCACATCCATACATGACCACTGGAAAAACCATAGCCTTGACCAGATGGACCTTTGTTGGCAAAGTGATGTCTCTGCTTTTTAATATGCTATCTAGGTTGGTCATAACTTTCCTTCCAAGGAGTAAGAGTCTTCTAATTTCATGGTTGCAATCACCATCTGAAGTGATTTTGGAGCCCCCCAAAATGAAGTCTGACACTGTTTCCACTGTCTCTCCATCTATTTCCCATGAGGTGATGGGACCAGATGCCATGATCTTAGATTTCTGAATGTTTAGCTTTAAGCCAACTTTTTCACTCTCCTCTTTCACTTGCATCAAGAGGCTTTTTAGTTCCTCTTCACTTTCTGCCATAAGGGTGGTATCATCTGCATATATGAGGTTATTGATATTTCTCCCAGCAATCTTGATTCCAGCTTGTGCTTCTTCCAGCCCAGAGGGTCTCATGATGTACTCTGCATATAAGTTAAATAAGCAGGGTAACAATATACAGCCTTGATGGACTCCTTTTCCTATTTGGAACCAGTCTGTTGTTCCATGTCCAGTTCTAACTGTTGCTTCCTGACCTGCATACAGGTTTCTCAGAGGCAGGTCAGGTGGTTTGGTATTCCCATTTCTTGAAGAATTTTCCACAGTTTATTGTGATCCACACAGTCGAAGGCTTTGGCTTTGTATTAGTATACATCAAAGATGATCTGTCAGATACAATTAGATTCTACTCTATTACATGATGCTCCAGACTTTCTTAATTTCTTATACTCAGTGTTATATTTATACAGAATCCCAAGTTCAGTGTGTGTAAAAACGCACATATAAATATGTAACATTAAAAATAAGAACAGGTATACTTCCACATTTGATTCAATATACAAATCATTTAATGAACCAACTAAATAAAATTCATCGTTCCTGTCTTTTGTTTTGTAGATACAGTTATTCAGCATGTTTTATGATAAAATATAATCATGAAATCATCTTTATTTTAGAATTTTATGTTCTCCCCTTATAGAAATTATTCTACTTTTTAAAAAAGTAAGTAAATGAAAGTTCACAAAGAATACTTACTAAAAATTGTGAAGTCCCTGTCAGTGGACATATTACAACAGAAAGTGTATAACCATCTATCAGAGAAGCTATTCATATAGTTGCTACATTGAATAAGAGTTTGGTCTTGAGGATCTCTTAGAACACTTACAACTCCATGTATTTGAGAAGAAAACAGGTGTCACAATATTAAGATTTTTTTTTAAAGAATGGTGTATGTTAAGTAGTTTACTTCTATTAATAAAAGCCCCAATTTATTGAGCATATGGTATTTTCACTTGCTAAACAGATTTACTCTGTGATGATTTTCATAAAATAAATATATTTTATTTTTTTACATTTTCCCCAAAATTATATTAAATCTAAGTTGACTTCCAAAATTGGCCTGAATTCCAATATGAGCCATTTTCCATTGGTAATCTCTTTTTTTTCTTGTGGAGTGTATGAATATGAAAAGAGTCTTGGTTTTTAAATCCACATTTAAATTAAATAATTTGGACTATTATTTTCCCTGGTCCATGTGGGTATTTAATGGTAGCCATGTTTATTGGGGCACCTCTACCTGTAGGATAGATACGTCTGAGGGCCTTTTCTGAGATGCCAAGACTATATAGTGTGGTTTTCATTTTCAGCCCAAACTTGTGTCTGCTCCCCTAAGAACGTGGCTTTTGGTCTGGTTCAGAGCTCCTCTTTACATTATCAAGTTCCACTATATCCAACACACCAGAAACCTCTATTCTTTCACCTTTGATTACCCAAGTGAACATTCCATCACCATAGACCTAAAGGCCTGTTAGGGTTTGACTTTTTTGGCTTTTTAAAAACAACTTTTAAAAATACCCTTGAAGATTAAGGAAAACCTAGAATTTGGGGCTGGAGACCTGAATACCCTCCTGTACACTGGAGGGAAGAGGAAAAAAAAAGGTGGTTTACACAATCTATTTTGTTTCTGCTAAATCTATAGTAGCAAGAAATAATTTCTTAACAGATTATCCCACTCAATGATGAATTTCTTAAGAAAATTTCTGTTATACTTCACAGATATTGAATTAGATACTTACAACAATATTGCAAGATTAAAGTTTGCCCCACTTCATAGGTTCAGAAGCTGAGGCTTAATAAAGAGAAGCAAAAGTCCAAAGTCCACACAGCTAATAGGCAGGGCAACCATGATTTAAGATCTAGTCTATCTGATTGGAACGCTTGCGTGCGTAGTCATGAGAGCATATGCCCTCTGTAGTGTCAGTATCCTAGTCAGAAACAACTTGCCCAGAATATCCTGAACATCTGTATAGGAGGTTTGTAAATTTTTTCCCTTATGTGAACCTTAAAGTAATGAACACATTTGAAATAATATAGCATGATTTATATCAGAGTCAACTCCAAGTTCAGTTAATTCATAAAAATTAGTAAATGGGTGACTTGTCAGAAGTGTCTTGACATTTTCCTCTGCAGGGTAGCAAGTTACCTTGCAATAGTTTCATGGGTGTTTGCAGAAGACAGAGAGTGCAACCTAAAATGGTCCTAGTTTCATGAATGCACCCATAGTGGGTTTTCTTTACAAGACAGAAACTCTGAACTAAATTAACCCACATCTTTTGTAATGGGCAATAAGACTTTACTGTCCTTCACAGATAAGGGTGATTTCTCTATCTCCCAAAGATGTTCACTGTCCAAAAGTCTTTGACATGAATAGTTAGAATGATAGATCAGTTAGTATCTTGCTTATAAGAAGTACAGAGACATAAGAGATCCATGGAGAATGACCTCCCAATGTTAACCACCTAGAATGAATAAATTGAAAAAATTTTAAAAATAAGCATTCAATTTGGTGTGAAATCTTAGTTTTCTGAATTGAAATAACTGGTTGCTTTGGAGTTGTGTGGACACTGCCTATTTATTGTCTGTTTGGTAAACCATACAGTTGTTTGAGCAAAAATTCATAATTGTAGATCCCTGAAAATATCCTGTTAAGTAAAGTAAGTGATGAGGTTTAGGTGCATGGCGAGTCGCCTTAGTCATGTCCGACTCTTTGTGACCCTATGGACTGTAGCCCGCCAGGCTCCTCTGTCTGTGGGTTCTCCAGGCAAGAATGCTGAGTGGGTTGCCCTGCCCTCTTCAAGGGGATCTTCCCAACCCAGGGATCAAACCTACATCTCTTCATCTCCTGCATTGGCAGGCGGTTCTTTACTATCTAGGAGGCCCCCGAGGCTTGGGTGTAAGGCACCTATTAAATGGGTTCAGTGTTGGAGGCACAAGCTTGAGAGCTGAGGATTGTGGTGAAGTGAACTTGTGCATTCCATTTAAAGGCAGCAGTGACTTAGGTTGGTTAGCTGTTTCCAGATTTTCCAGTTATTTATGAGAAGTCAGAACCAGTGTGTATGTAAAACCTCTTGATTTTTCAAAGTAGGCAACTTAATAATTTCAACAACCTCAGCAAAAATAGTAATAAAAATAGTATAAATATGATTTTATATACAAAATAAATATATAAATACATTATATGTAGATATATGTTTTATATGATGTACTATTTCATACAAAATGTGTACAGATTAGATTTACCCTGTAGATTTCTGTAGTTTTCATCCTCTGATTTAGCATTTAACTAAGAGGAGAAACAGAAGAAGAATGGAACATAGTTCCTGGGTCTCCTAGGTCTTAGAACATTCATATGATTTAATGGGATTACAAATGATTCAAGTAGATTGAATGTTCCTAGAGATAAGAATTTTAATTTCTACTATTAATTTTCATCCTTTCTGAGCAACACTATAAAAAGGACCCATATATACATTTTTCTTGTAGTGTTTGAATAACTATAGCTTAAAAAAATACTGAATGCTGAAACACTTCTTAAAAAAATAAAGATCATCTTTTGTTGCCATGCTGTTTTTCCTCCATTTTTTTGACATCCATCAGCTACATATGTTTCTCACAGTGGTCTGTATTTGAGAAGTCAAATTCAAACCACTGGTTAAAAATGACAAGGCATCTAAAAGAATGGATCAGTTTTGACTTATCCGAGTGATTTCCCTGAGCTGTCAGGATTAGCCTTTTTCCACTGTGATTTAAATAGTACCCGAGAGAGAAACCATGTTATTTCAGGCAAAAGCCTTAGGAAGAAGAAGGATGTTGTTCATAATGGAGAATGTGATGGAGGTAAGGTCCTATGTGTATACAGAATTGAAGATTTTTTTTTAAGGAGAACTCACATTGTTAAAAAGCCTCATATTAAAAAAAAAGCCTCATATTGCTTTTATGTTGTTTATATATATATATGTATTTTATATATATAAAGTACATACAGTATGAACTATGTATTTGATTATAATTTTGTGTAATTTAACATCACATATTAAATTTTATATAGAAGAAGAACATTTAAAAATGTACAGAATGATCCTAGGAAAATATCTTCATAAATGAGAAAGTTATGGTTGCAATTTGAAAGCATGGAATTTTCTATCAAAGACATACATATTGGAAAAATAAGGAGGAAAGCAAAAGTCAGAAATTTTACTGGGAAGGTTGAGCCTTGAATTCTTGTTCCAATTTTGCTTCCAGTTTGCTATCAGGCCTTGGGAAATGCATTTCAATTGTTTAGCTATCAACATGTACAATGAATGAGTAGGTTGAACTGTCAATTTGCTTGACAGTTGGGTAGTTGAAATCTCCTTTTACTTTTATGTTGATGCCTCTCAGAATGCAGAGTGAAAACAGTTGGTTCTTGGGCATCTACCGAGATGAACTGGAAAGAAACTGTAGAGATTTCAAGGAATTGCCTACTGCATGGGATATAATTGTTTCGAAGATATATCTTATTTGATCCATTAAGGTGCTCAATTTTTTAAAATTATTTGGTAAGATTTTAAAATTAGTAGGTTTCATATGGAAAACAAGATTTCTGGGTTCTTTTTTTAAAAAAAATTGGCAAAATTGTGTCCATATTTCTGTCTACTAACCATTGGTGCAGGTCAAATATCAGCTGGGCCCCTTAAAGGGGAGAGTGCTCACCCATTCTGAAATCATGAATTTTAAGGACCCCTGGTATAGACATGGTGAAAAATGGTACTTCGGGAAGCAAATATAAGGACATCAGACAAAATGGTGAGCAAAGAAGAGACAGAAAAGGTAGACTAGTGGGAAACCTATTAGTAAATATTCATTGAATAGGCTTAATAGGGTCATAGACAAGGTGGCATAAAAGTCACTAATTAATTTCAAAGGTGAGCATTGATCCTCAGCACTCATTAATTTAACAGATGAGGAAACTGAAGCATTGATAGTTTAAGAGAGATGACATATCAAGATGGTACAAAGACAAAGACAGAATTGGAGTGTGTTTTTGTTGACTTCTGATTCAGTTACTTTTGCACCACTTCTTTTTTCCTCTCTTTCAAGTCTCCTTCTAAAAGAAGCTCACATGTCCACTGAGACTACACACCACACTGACTTCTGGGTAGCTCTCTGTGTTGAAAAATGTCTGTATGTCCTTTTAAGTTGATGTCTAGAAGAAATAAGCATTCAGAATGAAGTGCCTGGCATAGAAGTGACACCCTAGAGACTGTTTTTTTTTGGAAGAAGGAACCATTAGGTCCAACATTTTATTTTAAATTGGATGGCCTCTTCTGACATGTGAGAAATGCAGACAAGCTTCATTATGTCCCATTTGAAAGATATGTATAATGGTTGGGGATGGAGGAGGAAGAAGATTTCTGTGTGACCACAAGGAAACCCACAATTCATCACATGAAATGATTTCCCTTAATAGGAAGAGATTTTAAATTATGGGTCAAATATTGGCTAAAGATTAGGTGACACATTTCTCATTAGTTATACAAACTATTAACACTGGCTTCCTTTCTTCATTATCCATTCTCTATTTTGAAATTCAATCAGGGGGGTAGGCTATATGTAATGTTCTACAAAATCTAATAATATTAAAGACTACTTAATCATGCATAATACAAGTTCTGTTGGAAGAAAATAACTTATGCTACTGAATCCAGGAACTTTTATCTATATTGTAATAGTGACTTGAAATGATAATGCCCTAAAACCATCTGCTGTTGTATCAAGTTATTACATTTAGGAATAACATGGTTGACATAAGTTCTATTGAAAATAGAGAACTTCCATTTTTAAACAAGTATAAGGACATGAGGTAAGCAATGTTAAGGGATTTATTTAAATAAACCCAAATTGTAGGGTAAGAATTAAACATATTCAATTAAATAAAAAGCCAAAATTTAAGGATGATTCAATCTGTTATCAGAGATGAGCTAATTTCTGTCTGTATCAGGGGCTGAGTAGATTTCTCTCTGACTTAAAGAAGTAGTATGCAGATATGGGAAGAGAAAGTATACATGTTGCTTTTAATATATGCTTCACAGAAACAATAACCATAGTTTAATTTTCACAGTTGAAATGATCTTTCTGTTACTTTGTACAAAAGAAATAGCTTCTTCTACCTTGCACATTTTATCTGGAAATGTTGTGTATATGGCAGATAACATATTTCATTTATAATTTCAGAGAATATCTTGTGCAATGTTTTTTCTTATAATTTTATTTTCAGCCTAGGGTAATCTTTATCATCATCATCATCATGATAAAAAGTTAGTAAGGTTCATTATTGTTATTGCAGCCTATTATTAGTCTCATTGCTGTTTTCAGGGAAACAGTTGAAACATCTATTAGTGCTGTAATTCTTTCATTCACTGGCAATTGGCTTTGCCAAACTAATCCCAAAGGTTGAAAAAAAAAAATTGTTTTCTCTTACAGTTGCTGTCTTTCTTATAGATGTTTTTAGGTTTTAGTGGGACTCTTTATGGAGCTGGAAGATTGAGATATTTTCTTTAATTTCATTTAATAAAAATTAGACTGTCAAACATACAAGTTTAGAGTCAACTTTATTTTATAATAATTGAATATTCACAGAGGTAAGGCACTGAAAATATTGGTCAAATGGTATTAGGATATTGCTAGAATAGATACAGCTAGTATATATTTTATTAGCATTGTTGAATATTGGATCCAAAGTCTCTTAGCATATTTCTGATGAAACTGCAAGCTGCTATATATATATATATATATATATATATATATACACACACACACACACACATACATACATATTTATGTATATATGTTTGTGTGTGTGGTTGATTTATTTATTTTAAAATTTTAATTGGAGGTTAATTTTAATTGGAGGATAATTGCTTTATAATGTTGTGTTGGTTTCTGTCATACAAGGCAAATCAGCCATAAGTATACATATTGGAGAAGGGAATGGCAACCCACCCCAGTATTCTTGCCTGGAGAATCCGCATGGAGAGAAGAGCATGGTGGACTGCAGGCCATAGGGTTGTCAAGAGTTGGACACAAATGAAACGACTTAGCATGCATGCATATATTTATATATTCCCTCCTCTTCCTACATCCTACCCCTCTAGGTCATCACAGAATGCTGGGCTAAGCTCCCTGTGTTATACTGAAACTTCCTACTAGCTGTCTGTTTTACACATGATAGTGTATGTATGTTTCAGTGCTTCTGTCTTGATTCATCCCACCCTCACTTTCCCCCTTCCATCCATCAAATAAAGGGATGATTTATTATAAGAAATCAATCCTAAAATGGTGCCCATTTTTATAATCAGAAATTCGCTTGAAGTTTGTTGTGTTTTGATCTTTGTAATTTGGTTAAAAGATCTTACTGCACCTACTCTTTGGTCTTTAAGAATACCAAAAATTAAATTCTGCTATGATCCAGAATTCTTCTCTATATGTTATAAAAATAAAAGATATAAAGTTCTGGGTTGAGTTCAAGATGATTTGATTATATTTGGTTGAATTTTATTTTTCAAGGTGTTTCCTTCTGAGTTGCTTACTTGTATCAAACTTTACTTTATATTAATTTATTTTGGTTTTCTATTATAAGCGTTTTCCTCTCCTGTCTTTTGACCTTTGAAATTTGAACCTATTTGTGGAAACCACATTTATTTTATATTGTCTTCATTATGGAATTCTTCTACCGGAGATTTTATGTCTTCTGTTTGTTATTGCAGTTACTTTATGTTCATCCTGTTTTTCAGTTTTCTTTCTACAAATTTATATATGGCTTGCCTTTGAAATTTTTTTCAGGTGTTTCACAGAGTTCCTATGTTTTGCTTTATCTTGAACAATACTACATATGAAATACAATTTTCTTTCAGAGATATAATAGATATGAAAGCTAATTGTGATTTTAAATACTCATTAGCTGCTTATGACTGGGCCTGTCATTTCTGTAGAGATATTCAGTGAATATATCTTTCTTAATTTCTGCTAAAATATAAATTATAAAATATGCTCACTTTTCATCTTTGTCGGATTCATCTTTTATCCAATGGTTTTTCTCACAATAAGAAAAATAACACAACAAAGAAAGTTAAAGCAGAGGAAAAAGAGAGCAATTGATTATAAAGGAGAATTAGAAATACTGACTATTGAAAAGCCAAGCATATAAAACGAAGCTAAGAAATGATGAAAAATAAAATACGGAGGAAACTAATAAAAATTTGCACAATTTTGATGAAAACACAGAGAGGAATGAAACAGATGCATCACTCCTCTTAGCTCCTTTGTGACTGTGCGCAGGCTTCTGCATAGAGATGTAGCCACTGATTATAATTAGTTGAAGACTTTATTCCCAACTTCCCATCTTTCAAATGCAAATTAATGATTTCTCTGACAAAAATAAAAGTCCTTGACACTCTCTTGAAGAAGGACTCAAGTAAAATGAATAATCAGTACAGATGAAGAGCCTAAAGTTATCAAGGAAGGATTCACAGATCCTGCTTTTCTGAAAAAGCAGAAAGAACTATTGGAAGGTAACACTTATTTCAAAAGGATCAATTTATTATGGGCAGGACAAATCATAATATACAGTCAAAATCTAGTAAAATAGAATGCCTGTGTCAGGATGGAGTTCTTCTAGAATATTTGACTATATATAGCTTTACCCCAAATATTTCATATTTTCATATTTATAGATATTTAAAAGAAAGTAAATCCTAAAAAGTTATATTGCCACAGTTAATATTTCCATTATTTCTTTCTAACAGCAGCATGTGCTGTTTTTTTTAAAACAGACAAAACCCTGACTTAATTGCTTTTCTAGGCAGGTAATTATCTTCCCAGTCTTGTCTAACTTGAGCTTGATGTTAATTTGATTGAAATACTTGCAAGTTTTTTCTACCCCTCCCACACAATTTTTCTCTTTTCATCGCATCTGTGGCAGATTAAGTTTCTATGATTTATCTTTGTTTACTTTCTCTTTCTATATGTGAAGTTCTTTTTTCACAAATGTTTTAAGTAAAGAGGAGGTAACTTCAAAATGTTGAGAGGTTTCCTTCTGGTAGAACAAGCAGACATACTTGGGAATGACTGACAGGATTTCTCAAGCTTACTCCAAATGGTCTAAAAACAGATGCAAAAACCAAATACATCCACAGACCTTACTCTTTTAAATGCAAAATTACTTTTACTGTGTCAGAAATAGCTCCTTTAGGTATTTATGCACATCTGGCTCTTATGAAAAATAGTAATGAAAATGAAAATATATTCTATCTTTCCAAAGAGCCACCAATTGGTAAGTACCTATGATATGCTAGGAGCTGTGAAAGATGTTTCATGCATAATATTTTATTGAATTCCCATGGAGTCCCATTAAATGGCTTTTATTCAATTTTTTAGATGTGTTAAAGAAAATATAGAAAGGAGTTAATGTTACTTACGCAAGATCACACAGGCAAAAAATCTATATATTTTTAAAATACATTTTTATATACATATATATTTAAAGTCATGATTGCAAAACCTATGTTAATTAAGCTGAAATAAGATCAATTATTTTTAAAGAAATAATCTCAGACAGGAAAGAATCTGCCTGCAATGCAGGAGGCCTGGGTTCAATCCCTGGGTTGGGTAGATCCTGTAGAGAAGGAAATGGCTGCTCGCTCCAGTATTCTTGCCTGGAGAATTCCATGGACAGAGGAGTCTGATGGGCTACAGTCCATGGGGTCGCAAAGAGTTGGACATGACTGAGTGACTAACGCTTCACGTTACTGCATGCTAATTCAGCTGAAATAAGATTAATTATTTTTAGAGAAACAGCCTTACATAGTAAATACTAATGGAGGAACTTCACCTATCCACAAAAATGTATATAATATCTTAAAAGGCTGAAAAAGTTTGAATGTGATGGTGTATAGTTGTTCTGGTTATCTTTGGCTATGTACCAACCATCCTAAAATTTAGTATGTTGACTAGTATGTCTTAAACTGTTGATTATGCCCACAGTTTGTAGATCAGTAGATTAGGCAGAGGACAGTGTGATAACTTATCTTTCCTCCATGGTAACTTGGGTTTCTGCTGGGGTGCCTCCATTCTGCCCATATGCCTTATGCATTAGTACTAGCCATTTATTTCGTCCCTTAGTTCTTTTCTATACCATGTCTCATGAATCTGGAATGTCCACTGTGGCTTCTCCATTTATATGTCATATGGGAGTGAAATGGTTAAAACTCATCAGGCATCTTTCTTTTCCCTGGCGTTCCTTTCTAGATAGGAAGTGTGGACTTCCTCACAGCAAGACTTTCTCAGAGAAATTGAACTTACATGGCCTCTGTCTTATCCCAGAGCAAGTGTTCTGAGAGGCCCAGGCAGAAGATGAAGGTCTCTAATAAACCAGTCTTGAAAGTCTCAGAATGTAATTTCCAGATGTATGCTGTTGACCAAGGGTGTGTGAGCTTTCTGTGACTTGATTAGCTGTGTAGACGATGGTTGGACTCAAGCAATTTTGGTAGAACTGCACTAAAGATATCCACCTGTGAGGGGAAATGGCCCCAGCAGGGAGAATCTTGAGTTGGGATGCCTAGGTGGGGAACGGAGAAAGGAAGAAGAGATGAAACAGGAGCTCCCCCATCAGAGATTTGTATGGTAGGTGAGGCCCCCTATATCCTCCTTCAAAGATTGCCAGCAGGTTAGCCAGCAAAGCAGTGACAACCAGCCTAACACCAGATCACACTTTTGTCTAGTTAGGAAATGAGATGTTGCTTGGGTCCCCTTTCTACCTCAGCATTCACTATAGGGAATGTTGAATGAGCCAGCATCCTAGGTGTAGAAGTGCAAACCGTTCCTCGACCTTTGCCTCCAGCTTCAGGAACTTACGTCAAAAATTGGTGCATGGTTTACATATAACCATTTTAATTTAAAAAGTTCTGCTGATTGAGTAGATGTTATACTGGGTTGGCCAAAAAGTTTGCTTGTTTTTTCATAATATAGAAAAACTTGAAAAAACTTTTTGGCCAACCCAATATATATATTTCTAATAAAAATTTATATGTAGTATATATTTCTTATAGTATTATATTACTATATAATGTTATTTACCATATATAGCAATTAGTATATATTATATCATTATATATGACAGTGTGTATATATATATATATATATATATACTGTATATACTCTATTGCTGTAGTGTACATGTACTATGTATATATGTTTTATTTGTAAATATAACTTATAAAGTATAAATATATTTTTAAAAGTCACTACTCTGATTTTTCAATTCACATAACGCAACAAGACCAAATAAGAGAATTTAGCTTCTGCTGTAGTTATGAGTTTAGATTTAGGAAATGGTATAAACTCTGGAACTGCTGCCGACTTTTTGGGCAGCTTTTATTTTGCAGAGTGTTGGGGAAGAGGAGTTTATGGAGAAAGAGCTATTTCATAAAAAAAATCAGGTTGTATGAGCAGACACAGGCTATATGAGGGGAGGAAGGAAGATGCTAAATTGATGACTAATTTTTGGTTCTTGGCTCAAAGCCTTCATGAGGATCAGACTTATTTCTTGATCTTGATTTCCATTGGTGGTGGTGGTGTAGTCGCTAAGTCATGTCTGACTCTTGCGATTCCGTGGACAGAGGAGCCTGGCAGTCTACAGTGCTTGGGATTCTCCAGGCAAGAGTACTGGAGTGGGTTGCCCTTTCCTTCTCCAGGGGGATCTTCCCAACCCAGGAATCAAACCCGGGTCTTCTGCATTGTGGGCGGATTCTTTACCAACTGAGCTACAAGGGAAGCTGATTTCCATTAGATGATCATATATTTTCAAACTCAGTCCATCTTTTTGCTCAGCTACCTGACTGTAATGACAATTGGAAACACCTTGAATAAAACCTCAGGATATCTACTAGATGTTTCTTTTTTAAAAAGCCATGGGTGTACATGTGTCCCCCATCCTGAACCCTGCTTCCACCTCCCTCCCCATTGCATCCCTCTGGGTTGTCCCAGTGCACTGGCTTTGAGTGCCCTTTTTCATGCATCAAACTTGGACTGGTGACCTATTTCACATATAGTAATATACACATTTCAATGCTATTCTCTCAAATCATCCCACCCTCACCTTCTCCCACGAAGCCCAAAAGTCTGTTCTTTATATCTGTGTCTCTTTTGCTGTCTTGCATATAAGGTCACTGTTACAGTCTTTCTAAATTCCATATAAATGTGTTAATATACTGTATTGGTGTTTTTCTTTCTGATTTACTTCACTCTGTATAATAGGCTCCAGTTTCATCTGATAGACATCTCTCTAAAGATGTATTTAGTTTGAGACCAAGTGAAAGTGAAAGTCAGTTAGTCGTGTCCAGCTCTTTGCGACCCCATGAACCATAGCCTGCCAGGCTCCTCTTTTCATAGAATTCTCCATGCAAAAATACTGAAGTGGGTAGCCATTACCTTCTCCAAGGGATCTTCCTGACTCAGGGATCAACCTACTGCTTGAAAGTAACTTCTCTGAAAGAGATATGCTGTGACCAAACAGTTGCTACATCTTAGATCATGTAGTATCTATAGAAATGGAAAATGTCATTTTTCACTCCTAGAAATGAAACCTATCAGAGTTTGTTTTCATTTTTTCTTCCTCTTTGAGACTCTGTGATTCAAATGTACCAAAATCTATTGAAAAGTAATATTTAATATAATTGTGCTAGCCAGTCAAGGAGCTGAAAAAAATGAAGAAATGTATCACTGATGTAAGGATATCAATTTCCCAAATCTAAGCTGTTTTCCTTGTTTCTTCCCATTTGTTCCTATTTACCATTATCTGTTTACTTCCATGGGCACTGCTGGTATTTATCTCTTGATGGGGTTACTTGAGTTTAAACCCAAAGACTGGAACAAACCATTTTGCACTAAAAGGTATCATTTATTTTCATTTGGGCTCTTGGGTTCTTACTAGGTGAATGCTTATTACATTGAAATAATAAATAGACTTGAGGACTGGCATATTGCAAAGCATTTTTTTGGTGTTCTTGAGATGAAAACATTTATAAGAGCATGCAACCCCTGGATTCGATTTTCCCTACTGCTGTTCTTGAGTGACCTTGGGCAATTATCTCTCAGCTTGCAGTGATGTAATTGTGTGTCAGTTGAATTCAGAAACAGCTAGAAGCTTCTAAGATTCTTAGATTGAAGCTATTAACTTTAAGTAACAAAGTTTTAATTGGGTCTTCATTTAGTGACAATTAGGATATTTGTACTGTTGACCATTTGGAATATAAAAAGGGCATATTCCTATATATTCAACTGGCTTGAATTATCTTTTAGGACAGAAGCTTGATTCCAAATGAATATTTCATGCTCTTTAAAATATTAAATATAGCTCCATTCATGTCCAATAACTAGGATATGAAAATAAGAGATTTTTTAAGTAGCCAGTAATTTAAAATAAGTGAACAATAAATTGGTGAATTCATTTTGATTGGCAGGTATTTGATGGACAAATCGCTGATTAAAATTTGGGCATCTCAGAGACTTGAAATCTATGTTTTACCTTCAATTTGCCATCTGAAGACTGCGCCTACAAATTGCAAAGATTACAAATGTTTTGAAGTCTTCTGAGAAAGTTGCTACATAATTACAGTTTATTATCTTGCTGTTCTTACCCCATATAGGTTTTTATTCTAAATAATATAGTTAGTAAAAATGAATAGAAAAATGAATTCATTTCTGAGGCCTTTATCTCTCTATATACCTACCTGCCTGTCTTCCTCAAGTTTAGTTAGCCCTCCATTCATGTTGAATGGATGTAGATGATAGAAGTAGGCAGTATAAGACAGGAAGTAGCAAATATCATAAATTTATTAAAATAATGGAAAATTAGAGTTCTATAGCTGTTGATCATATCATGCTAGAACAAAAGATACAGTTTCTTCTTTTAGTTGCGTGGTTAGGTAAGAGGCAAGTCCCTCCAAATCGTTTATGTCTTTCTCTCTCTTCTACTGGTTTTTAATTTCATTCATAATTTATATTCTGAAGATTCCTAACTTTTAGTTCTTTGTAAAAAGAATGAAAGAAGTCTTTGGAAAATCTCCATGTTTATCATAATTCCTAAGATGAACATGAAGGGGAGTTAGCTCATTCCATAATGATGGATCTGTTATGACTCAGAAAGATTGTGATGTTTATGGAAAGATTAAAAGACTGAGAGAGTGAAGCTACCATCCTGAAATATATGTCCAGCTATTTGCGTTCCACCTGAATATCTTTCAGAAAAAAAAAAATCAAATACCCTCCAGTGTTTTGGCATCTTAAAGTTGATTTGAGAAATATACTTTTGCAAGTAACTTGATTACTGTTCAATATGTTGGCATATATTTAATTTACTTGTACCTTTTAAAATTGTGATTTTTGAGAAGTGAAAAATCACACATATTAATATTTAGTAATCAATGTTATTTGTATATAAGGCCTCATTATAAGTGAGCATTCAGTTAAATATGAGTTTTATCATGTGATTTTTAAAAATTCTGCATTTAAGTTTTTATTAGCAATTTAATCTCTTTAAGTCAAACCTGTGATATTCAAACTTTTTTAAACTTGAAGCTTGGGAGAAGGTTTTATTTGATAATTTGACTTTCTTCCTTTTATGCTTCTAATTGCTTCACTTGGAATTCTGTTTACACAACAAATATGTAAGAGGACTATGAATTAACAAAATTTTGAAACCTTGTGCAAAAGTGTTTCAAGGAGATTTAAAAGAAAAAAAGAGTTACCTCCTCTGATTTGTAAGGTGAGTAAAAAAGCAAGAACTGTAAAGTATATGCAGCCTAAGATTCTGGGTCAGTTTTATGATTCCACTGGTGACAAAAAAATTGTCAGATGCTAGTAAAATTTCTCAAAGGATGATCTTTGGAACACTTGCTGCAAAATACTTTGAGAAAAAAGATAATGTGGTCATTTAAATTCAGGAAATGCTGATAATATGTCCCTTTTCTGGAGATTCATGAATCCTTAATCATATTAAATTTCTGAATAGTTTACTGAAAAATCAAAACCATCCAATCAAAATTTATTTTCCAAGCTTTTTAAAACTAGAACTTAAAAAAAATGCTATTAACATCTCAGAGAATAATTCCCAAGAATCACTGTCCTAGAATACAGTAGGAAGGGACAGCCTCAGAGCACTGTGTAATTTACTGACCAACCTAAAAATTAGGCACAGAGTGACAGAGAGAAAGAATATCTCTATCTCTGTGTTCATCTCTATAGAGATATCATTTGTGGGTATCTAATATTCATTGTATGTATAGGGAATGATATAGATAATGCTGAGATATCTTAAGCTTAGTAGGTTTTAAAGAATTTTTAAATCTTTTAGAATTGAGACTATTGGGTGAGTAGTGATAATAACACTAATAAAAGTAACAGTAGCATTTGTTCAGTGCATTGTTGCTAAATGTTCCAAAGTCATTAGATCTCATCTCCATTTTAAAGGTAAAAAGCAAATCAGAGAGGTTAGTACCTTGCCCAAAGCACTCACTGTTAATGGCAAAGGCAGTAACAGTGAACTATTAATCTGAACTAAAACTGGCTTTAGTCCACCATCTGTGGGTTTTCATTACACTGCAGTCCCTATACCTGCTGAGCTTTGGTGCGGCTTGGGTAGACTGGGAGGTAAGAGATTATATAGCCAATGAAGTAAAGTATGGTCAAGGAGCACTGAGAAAGAAATGGAAATTTAAATAGATAATATATTGCATTCGTGCTCAGTCACTTCAGTTGTGTGACTCTTTGTGACCCTATGGACTTGTGGCTTGCCAGGCTCCTCTGTCTATAGAGATTCTCCAAGCAAGAATACTGGAGTGGTTGCCATGTCCTCTTCCCGGGGATCATCCCAAACAAGGGATCAAAGAAATTTTTTAGAGAAAGAATAATTTAAGTTTGTTGGAGGGGTCACTATGACTACAAGTAGTTGGTTATGTGCTTTTCTCGATGGCATTACAGGCAATTAGATGGAACACTGTGGGTGTGGACATGGAGTCATTATTCCCAACTCAAAATAGAAAAGCTTTTATAAAAACTTTGTTGCCACCTTCTCCAACCTGAAGATAAGAAAGAGAAAAAGGAGTAGAATGTGTTAGCTTTTTTCTCACACTTATTAATAGTCTGAAGGAATTTATTTGACTGATGTATCAGAAAACTTTGAAAATATATATAGTATTACCTAGAATTTTGATCTTATAATCCAAAAGTCAAATGTTACAATATTAGAAAGATGGTAATGATGACCCTGTATGCAAGACGGTAAAAGAGACACAGATATATAGAACAGTCTTTTGGACTCTGTGGGAGAAGGCGAGGGTGGGATGATTTGAGAATAGCATTGAAATATGTATATTATCATATGTGAAACAGATCGCCAGTCCAGGTTCCATGCATGAGACAGGGTGCTCAGGGCTGGTGCACTGGGATGACCCTGAGGGGTGGGACGGGGAGGGAGGTGAGAGGGGGGTTCATGATGGGGAACACATGTACACCCATGGTGGATTCATGTCAATGTATGGCAAAAACCACTGTGTAAAGTAATTAGCCTCCAATTAAAATCAATAAATTAAAAAAAAAATAAACTAAAATTCATTTAAAGCCTGCATTTCTTGGCTTGGTAGAATTCAATGAGTGTACGTTCTTCCAACGACTTTGTTTACTGTTTTAGTGAAAATATGAGTATCTATCTTTTTGAAGTGTCAAGTCACTGGACTGAATAGATTATTGGATATACATCTAGTCCCTCCCTGGTTTCATTTTCTCTCAGTTATCTGTATTTGTTGGGCCTTTTCATTTCTCTACGTAGTTCTCAGATTGTTTTCTGGAATTTTGAGATTTTGACTCTTAATGGCTCTCCACGATGAGCAGAGTTGAAAAGAGGTGGGGAGAGAAACTGAATATGTTGTATTTGCTATAGCGTGATAGTTTTTAAGGAAGGAAATTGTCAGAAAAGAGCCAGTGATGACTTTACAACTGCTCTGTTGAGTAAAAAGCACAGTGCGTCTGGGCTGAATTGAGATGCGCTTTCAGAGTACAGTGCATCCTGGGTTTCAGACAGTCCCTCCAGAAGTAAAGTGTCTCATTAGTAAATTTGTTAGAGATTCTGTGTTAAAGCTATAATATTTTGAGTATATTGAGCTATGTAAAATGTATTGTTAAAATTAATTTCACCTCTTTCTTTTGACCTTTTAAAAATCTAGTTTCTAGAAATTCTTATATTGCTCATATGGCTTATATTTCTAGTGGAGAGTGTTGCTTAGAAAAATTATTTACTACATGAATTAATAAAAGTCATACTTGGAGTTAACTTTGAGACAAATCATTTGAGAGTTAGACTAAGTAAATCTAATGTATGATTAAAGAGGAAATTCTAAAGTATGATTAAAAAGAATCCCAGTTGTATATAAACTTGTCTCCAAAGTCATGAAATTGTATGCATTATATTTGTACAACTTTTTGTATGTCAATCACACCTCAGTTAAGTGGTTTGAAAGATGAAAAGATTTCTAGTTTTATCTGTCAGTGGCTATTCAGGAAATAATACCTGTGTGTGTATGTGTGTGTGTATGTGTGAAACATCTGAATATTTGACAATCCTAGTTTGCTTAATTCAAGATCTTCCTTTGAAACAATCTAGCTCTTTAAATAGATTCATTTTAATAAAACACTTAAACTAAAATTAACTAAAAGTCACCAATTTGAGTCTCTTATTCTCACAAGATGTCAAGTTAATTTAGCAGGGGTCACTGGATCTTACTATGCCTATATCATTTTGCTTGTACTCATGTTTCTCTTTTAAAGTGGTATGGCCAAACCTAAATATGTACCTTGCAATGTTTGCATTTGAATGTTTTGCTATACTTCTTAAACTGGGTTTCTGCTCTATGCCTATGTGCAGTTGTGTCCGACTCCTTGTGACCCCATGGACTGTAGCCCAGCAGACTGCTCTGTCTATGGATTTCCCAGGTAAGAGTACTGGAGTGGGTTGCCATTTCCTACGCAGGGGATCTTCCTGACCCAGGGATGGCACCTGTGTCTCTTGGCAGGCAGGTTCTTTACAACTGTGCCACCTGAGAAACCCGAAATTGAGTTTATAAAAATGTAAATGTTAAGAATTGTTATATTGTACTTAATTAATGTCTACTGTTTGAAATCCCTGAAACATTTCTGTTGGCATTAAACATAAAGTTCTAAATTTTCCTAGTTTACATACCTATAAAAAACCTGTGCCTATTTTTATTTAAGAATATCACAAAACAAATTAATAGCCAGATCATGAAAATTTTTATTTTTTCCTCCAAAAGTACTTCCTAGGTCTTCTAGAGAATGTACCTGAGTTTTCTTATTTTTATTCCAGTCTCCCATATTGATTCTGTGATGAGATTGACCTTGTTTACTAAAAATAAATGCCTTGGAATGTGATTTAAATTCTAGAGAACTTCAAAAATACCTTTAAATATAATACTTTCATATAGACCCATTATTTAAATTGTTGGTTATCAAATTATGCACCAGAAGAAAACAATTAGAATAAATTGTGTCAATATTAATTTATCTCTACAACAGAGAGGTGTGAAAAATAGGGCACAGAACTGAGACAAAATGCCCCAGATTACTTCTGTTGGTTTTATTCTCATCATACAAAAGCTTTATACAGTGTAGTTCAGTTTAGCCTGATTGTGCCAGAACAGGTTTTCCTGAAAGACTCACTGTGGCCCAAGTGACCTATTTTGTTTTCCTTTGTGTGTCTAAGGCTTTTTGTTTGAAAACTATACCTTGGAATGTGAAAGTGATTGACGCGAATGGAGATGACCTAACCCACTTCTCCTCCCTGTTCTTAGCCTTGTCACTTCAGACTCAAGCTAGTTTCTCCAGGCCTGAAAAAAGAAAGGAGCTGGTAGAAAGCAAGGTTATCACACCCCTTTTTCTCCGGACCACTTCTGTTTGACATCCACAGAAGGGTTTCTGAACGCCATTCAACTTACTATTCTTCGCGAATACATTCCTAGTCAGCAAATAATAAATTGTGCTGGGCCATGTGCTGGATCTTTTACATACATTATTTTATAAAATCTCCTCACAGAAATCTTAAAAGGCAGATAACTTGTCTATGGACATGTCAGTGATAATTAGCTGTATTAGTCAACACTCTTGGTTGCAAGTGAAAGAAATCAGGCTTAAACATACAAGGAAAAGATAGAGAGATGAGTTACTGACTTACATAATCAAAAACTCAGGAGTCACTCCTTGGTTTAGACATGGTTTGATCAGAGGAGCCCAAACATTGTTAAGGAGGATTTTGTTTCTCTGTGTTGCTCAGAACTGCTTTCTCCTGTTTTGGCACCCATTCTCAGACAGACTTTTGCACCAGTGGCAAAATGATGGTTGCTAGAGACGGAGGAGGATGGCGTCCCTGGGAAAAGTAAAATCTCTGTTTCTAGCAGTTTCCAAGAAGTCTTGAGCCTGGTTCAATTATTGGGCCAGCTACAGTCACACAGCCATCTTTGCTTGGCTTCGCCAATGGCTCAGTGGTAAAATATCCGCCTGCAGTAGAGGAGATGCAGGAGACATGGGTTTGATCCCTGGGTCAGGAAGATACCCTGGGGGAAGATCATGGCAACCCACTCCAGTATTGCCTGAAAAATTCCATGGACAGAGGAACCTAGAGGCTACAGTCTAAAGAGTTGCAAAGAGTGATTGAGCGCACATGCACAGCCATTTTTTTTTTTGGTCACAGGATAGATAGGGTGAGAGGATTTAGGCTTGGGTCACTGGAACTGGGTTCAGCTAAGTCCTTTCCTCTAAACACAGGACTTAGAAAAATACTGGGCTGGTCTCCTAAGAAAAATGCAGAAGCTGTTTCTAGATGAATGGAGAGTTCACCCAAGGGCACCAGTAATCACAGGTGTGTGCTATGGGGGCCAACCAGGATCTGAACCCAGGTTGTGTATCATTATTAGCTTTGTTGGTGGTGGTGGTCTTTTTATATTCAAGCTCATGGTGGCAATACTGTACTATATCCTTTCCGAACTAAAATGCTCCCTTCTCAAAGTTCTTACCTACTGGCTAACATTGCTTTCTCATTAAAAAATAGCGTGTACATAGTCTGAATCATTTCTTCAGCAAATTAGTTTGCATGTTGATCTTAATTTCCTAAATTTACACTAAGATACTGAGCATCTCAGAAGCAAGGACTGTACTTTCTTCTCCTTTTGGATAATGTGCAGCACATGTTTTGATGCATGTGAATTGTAACACAAATATCCTTCATGTATACTATGGTGTACATTGTTAAGCTTCTGGATTTTGTAAGTATATTTTGATTTCAGAAGAATGAGAGTGGTTTCTTTTCTGATAACTCAATAAACAAGCATCCTTAGGCTTGAGAGCCTTCCACACTCTGGAAAACTGTTCAGATGCTTAACATCACAAATGAATGTTCTCAGAATTTAGGTATTATACTCAGGAAAATCGTGATGATTTTGGACATTTATGAGCAAATCTCAGATCTTGTACATAGTTGCTAGTTAATATTTGAGGCTTTTAAACACAGACGAATTTAAGTATTTGAGGGTTGGACTAAGCATGGTTTCTCTGTCTAAAGTGGGAAGAATAAAAGTTTAGATTAAAATAGACTCAGATCATAATCTTGAGAGATATGTGGATTTAGATAATCCTAATGTCCCTGAATCTTAGTTTTCACATTTTAAAGGGATGTGGTGGAATTGATAAAATAAATGTACCTAAGGTGCCTTGCTCAAGAACAATGCTTATAGCTGCCCAATGATAAAGGGTAGTTTCCTTTCTCTCCCCTCTCTCTTCCTTGTCATGTGTTATTATCTTGGGTACTTTCTCTTGTCTTCAAGCCTCAGTGGGTGACAGCAAAGATGACTTGCAGCATTAAGACTGCCCATTTGTAGACCAACCTAGCACATTCTGCTTGCCATATTTGTGTCAACACCCCATGACCTTGCTTAGTTGGGGATGGAGAGGACTATCTGACCATGATTAATGGCAGTTATTTCTTCAAGGTAAGATACTGACCTTCTCTGTGAACACCCTCTTGAAACAGATTTTGCTCAAATCACTTTGATGAATGTTTATTGAGTTCCTGCTTCCTGAAATCAGTCTGCCTGGGCTCACATCCCAGCTCTGCCTCTTACTAATAGTAAGTCTGTGCCTCAAGCAAGTGATTTGCTTTTTCCACAGGTAAAATACCATGATCATGGGCTTCCCAGGTGGCACAGTGGTAAAGTATCTGCCTGCCAGTGCAGGAGATTCAGGAGACATGGGTTTGATCCCTGGGTCAGGAAGGTCCCCTGGAGGAAGAAATGGCAACCTATTCCAATGTTCTTGCCAAGAAAGTTCCATGGTCAGGGGAGCCTGGCAAGCTACAGTCCACAGGGTCCCAAAGAGTCAGACAGGACTGAGTGACTGCGTACATGCACAAAATGCAATGATTATAATGCCTACCTAAAGAGTGGTTGTGCAGATTTAAAGAATTGAATCTTTTTTCACATAGCATGTGAAGTCTGTGAGTGATGCTCAATAAAAGTTAACACTTAGACATCTTTATTAAGTACAATATGAGGCTGAGTCAGAATTTTTCTTTACCCCTTAAGTGTTCCCATATAGTAGAGAGGGAGGAGAGACATACTCCTAAATAACCCTATCTTCACTACCAGGTAATCACGATGGTGTGATCTATCACCTAGAGCCTGACATCCTGGAATGTGAAGTCAAGTGGGCCTTAGGAAGCATCACTATGAACAAAGCTAGTGGAGGTGATGGAATTCCAGTTGAACTATTTCAAACCTAAAAGATGATGCTGTGAAAGTGCTGCACTCAATATATCAGCAATTTTGTAAAACTCAGCAGTGGCCACAGGACTGGAAAAGGTCAGTTTCATTCCAATCCCAAAGAAAGGCAATGCCAAAGAATGTTCAAACTACTGCATAATTGTACTCATCTCACATGCTAGTAAAGTAATGCTCAAAACCCTCCAAACCAGGCTTCAGCAATACGTGGACTGTGAACTTACAGGTATTCTAGCTGGTTTTAGAAAAGGCAGAGGAACCAGAGATCAAATTGCCAACATCCGTTGGATCACAGATAAAGCAAGAGAGTTCCAGAAAAACATCTACTTCTGCTTTATTGACTATGCCAAAGCCTTTGACTATGTGGATCACAATAATCAGTGGAAAATTCTGAAAGAGATGGGAATAGCAGACCACCTGACCTGCCTCTTGAGAAACCTGTGTGCAGGTCAGGAAGCAACAGTTAGAACTAGACATGGAACAACACACTGGTTCCAAATAGGAAAAGGAGTACTTCAAGGCTGTATATTGTCACCCTGCTTATTTAACTTATATGCAGAGTACATCAAGAGAAAGGCTGAGCTGGAGGAAATAAAAGCTGGAATCAAGATTGCCAGGAGAAATATCAATAATCTCAGATATGCAGATGACACCACCCTTATGGCAGAAAGTGAAGAACTAAAGAGCCTTTTGATGAAAGTAAAAGAGGAGAGTGAAAAAGTTGGCTTACAGCTCAACATTCAGAAAACTAAGATCATGACATTGGGTCCCATCACTTCATGGCAAATAGATGGGGAAACAATGGAAACGGTGAGAGGCTTTATTTTGGGGGGCTTCAAAATCGCTGCAGATAGTGACTGCAGCCATGAAATTAAAAGACGCTTACTCCTTGGAAGGAAAGTTATGACTAACCTAGATAGCATATTAAAAAGCAGAGACATGACTTTGCCAATAAAGTTTCATCTAGTTAAGGCTATGATTTTTCCAGTAGTCATGTATGGATGTGAGAGTTGGACTATAAAGAAAGCTGAGCACCGAAGAATTGATACTTTTGAACTGTGGTGTTAGAGAAGACTCTTGAGAGTCCCTTGGATGGCAAGGAGATCCAACCAGCCCATCCTAAAGGAGATTAGTCCTGGATGTTCATTGGAAGGACTGATGTTGAAGCTGAAACTCCAATACTTTGGCCACCTGATGTGGAGAGCTGACTCATTTGAAAAGACCCTGATGCTGGGAAATATTGAAGGCAGGAGGAGAAGGGGACAACAGAGGATGAGATGGTTGGATGGCATCACCGACTCAATGGAGATGAGTTTCGGTAAACTCCAGGAGTTGGTGATGAAGGCCTGGCATGCTGCGGTTAATGGGGTCGCAAAGAGTCAGACACGACTGAGCGACTGAACTGAATCCACTGTGTGCTAAATCAAGAAAAAGGGATTCCAAGTATGGTAAAGAAAATTTTCATTGGCTTGACCTTATCCACCTGAGACCCAATGATTTCTTTCTGCTGTTGAAGGATGTATATAAAGAGACCTTATTATCTCTCTATTCCATAGAGTTTATCTGATAACATGTCATCTTGAATTATGTTGTTTTTTGCAAATATGTGTTTTTTATCCCCAACAAAATGGTTGGTTCCTTGTTATCAGAAACTGGTAGATGCTTAAACAGTTATTGGATAGAGTTAATAAAAGTCATGTTTTAAGAACCTAGGCTAAGCTAGATAGAGTTAATTTATGGGATAGTACAGGACCAAGTTGTTTGCAAGGAGACTGTTATGCATCTGTAGGGTTACAGATTTTTGTTTTTTGATGCTGAACTATTGAAATAATAAGCAGTGATTCTTTCTTAAGAAATAACAGCAAAGATATTGTTGAATTTTCAGATATAATTAATTTCTAGGATATTGCTAAGAAAATCCTCTGACATCATTTATACATTGACAAAATAGCAAGATGGAATTGGATAGTCTCAAATTCATATTCTGAGTCTCTCCACTTCTTATCCATGGAAATTTGGATAAGATACTTAACTTCTCAGAGTTTCCCAGCCTTCTTCTATAAAGTGGAGATGTTATAACTACTCACTTGTTAGGAGAAGTAAATTTGACTATCTACATAGAACATTTAGTTAGTGTCTAGTGAATGGAAGTGATAACAGTAATAGTCTTTTATTTGCTTGAGACAATGATGTTCATGTAACATCTATCAATTTAGAAATACTTTTCTCTATTTATTGATGAGACAGCTTTTGGTCCTTAAAACAAATAATGTTTGTCCACAGAGGGTAGTTTTCCCTAGTGTAATATTTCTAACTGACTCTGAAAAATTACAGAATAACCTAAAGACTCATAGGGGATGATTCCATCTGTTCAATTTTTGGTTCAAATAAGGAGTAAGCCCAGTTTAGGAGAAGAATGTATGAAGCACAGGGAACCCAGAAATATTTCCTCTGACGTCTTATTGTCTGTCTTCTTTTTTATGATTAGGCATTAAATTTTGAATTTTTAAAAATTGTTCTTTCCCAGTGCTTTGGCTATTACTAAAATCCTTTTAAAATAGTGTAATCAGAAGTCAAGAGCAAAGAATCTGGAGTCATACTTCAGATGTGACCTTGGGCCAGTCATTTAAATTTAATGTGCCTCAGTTTCCTCATATAGAAAATAAAGACAGTAACTGTTCTATTTTTAGAGTTGCTGCAGGCACTAAATAAAGTAATGGACATAAAGCCCCCAAAATAGCATCTGGTGATGGTTTAGTCACTAAGTCATGTCCAACTCTTACAACCCCATGGACTGTGTAGCTCGCCAGGCTTCTCTGTTCATGGAACTTTGCAGGTAAGATTACTGGAGTGGATTGCCATTTCCTTCTCCAGGGGATCTTCCTGACCCAGGAATTGAACCCGGGTCTCCTGCATTGCAGGCTGATCCTCTTCCAATTGAGCTATGAGGGAAGCTCATGCCATATGCATTTAAACTATTATTGGTGCTTTCTGTTCCTGAATGTAATGTTTTCTATCCCTGGACCCACCCATAATATTTTTGTACTGCCTTCACATTTTTTTCTATATCTACAATCATTCTTTAAATCAAATTAAATTCAGTTTTTTTAAAAAAAAATTATTTGGCTATGCCAGGTTTTAGTTGTTGCACATAACATTTTTGATCTTTAGTGCAGCTTGCGGGATCTTTTGTTCAGGCTTGCAGCTCTTAGTTGCAGCGTGTGGGATCTAGTTCTCTAACCAGAGGTTGAACCTAGGACCTCTGCATTGGAGTCTGAGCCACTGGACCACCAGGGAAGTCCCTAAATTCAGTTCTTTCTTGGCTTTATAGTAAACATTTATATATATGAAATCATGGATTTTATGTGCTTTGCATATTTTATAATTATATATGGAATAAATATATAACCTTATAAGAACAGTGTCCTCACATACTGCCAGTATTATGTGTACCACATTTATTTACAGTTTTGGGCCTTTGCTTGGAGCTTCAAGTACACTCAGAACTAAACTCAAAAATATTATGAGAACTAGAAATATATACACATGACTTAGTGACTAAACCACCACCACCATATATGTATACACACATAGAATATATGAAGTCCTACTAATTATAGCCATTTATTACTGAAAGTCAGTCTATATTTATATGGTTTATTCAGAAATAATTTCCTCTGTGGATTGATTTGACACTGTTAGTTGTGAGAATATAGAATGTTCATGAAAAACAGTTGATATACAGAATACATACATACATATGTGTGTGTGTGTATGTTGTTACAAAGGTTGCAGATTCTCTCTTGATATAAAGAGAGATATAAACAGGAAGGAAAGCTGTAGTGGGACCTTTTGTTGTTGTTATTGTAACCACTAAGTTGTATCCGACTCTTTGTGACCCCGTGGACTATAGCGCACCAGGCTCCTCTGTCCACGAGATTTCCCAGTCAAGAATACGGGAGTGGGTTGCCATTTACTTCTCCAGGGTATCTTCCTGACCCAGGGATCGAACCCGTGTTTTCTTCATTGGCAGATGGGTCCTTTACCACTGAGCCACCAGGGAAGCCCAGTGAGGCCTTAAAGAATTGGAAATAGTGAAGAGATTATGGTGTACTTTTCTTTGTAACATTGCATTATTCATATATGGAAAATGTTTAATATTTTCATCTATATCTTGAGCTTTAGCAATAATCCTGTAAGCACTCTCAAATGTGATAATATATAGTTTTATCCTCCTGAATAGTTAGCACTATAGTGTCCCATCTGACCTTATGAAAATGCCAAGTAATTCTCTAGAAATAGAACTATAAAATGGTAACCTTGTAGAACAACAGCTCTCTCTGTAAAGGATCTGCTAGTCTTTTACATTTCTCAGAAATCAGTAGATAACTATTGTTTAATTGGTGAAGGCAATGTGACCTAATCATCTCAAGGAAGTCCTCCTCCTAGAAGGTTTATCCCTTGGGATAATGGAATGAACCTGAGGAATGAAGACCTAATTGCAGAAAGATAATGAGTATGGTTTCATTCAGGCTGAGGGGGAGAGATGGTGGGATAGATAGCTTCGATCTTAAGGTTCTGATTTATCTACTTTATTATTAATTAGAAGAAAACATTAATCAAGCATGACACCAAACTAGGTACAATACAGACTAAACTTATTAGCAAAGTCAGAAAGAGACAAACTTAAAAATGAAATTTGGTCTCAGGGCTTTCATTTCGAAGCTGACTAGAAGTTCCACACAATGTGTACAAAGATTGGACATCCTTTTAAATTTCTTTCTTCCATAGTCACTGCTTTTCCCACAATCCTTAGTGTGAACAGAGGCTTACACTTTTATGTCAGGTAACAGAAGGCATTGTCTCTCCAAAGCGTCTTTATCTTGCTCACATTAAAAAACAAGACAAATTAATAGACAAACAGAAAAAAAGTCTTCTGACATTACAATTTCCTTTTCAGCCAAGTAGGGAAATGCACACAGTTCATGCTGCCACTTAATGGCTGTGGTATCTCAGGCAAAGTATTTCACCTCTCGAGGCGTTAGGTTCCTGATAAGGAAATGATGGTATCAATGCCTACCTTATATGATGTGTGTGTGTGTGTTTTCTAATTATGGTAAGAACACTTAAGGTGAGATCTACCCTCTTACCAAATTTTAAGTGCACAATATAGTATTATTAACTGGAGGCAAAGTGTTGTACAGAAGATCTCCAGAACCTACTTATTTTTCATAATTGAGACTTTATGCCAGTTATTAGCAGCTCCCCATTCCCTCCCTGAGCATCTGCCTCCTACTCTCTGCAACTGAGTTTGACTATTTTAGATTATTCATGTATGTGAAATCATGCAGTAGTTGTCCTTCTGTGATCGGCTATTTCACTTAGCATGTCTTCAAAGTTTATCCATGTTGTTGCAGGATTTCCTTTGTTTTTAAGGTTAAATAATATTCCATTGTGTACATATACCATATTTTCTTTATCCATTCATCCTTTGGGGGACATTTAGGTTGCTTCCACATCTTGGCTATTGTGCATAGCATTGTAATGAACATTAGGATGTTAGTATCTCTTCAAGATCCTGATTTCAACTCTTTTAAATATATAGCCAGAAGTGGAATTGCTGGATCATATGGAAGGACAGGGAAGCCTGGCATGCTGCAGTCCATGGGGTTGCAAAGTCAGACATGACTTAGCAGCTGAACAAGAGTAAATATTTTTTGGGATTTTTGAGGAACCTCCATACAGTTTTCCATAGCAGCTGCACCATTCTGCATTCCCATCAGTAGTACACAAGCATACCTTTTTCTTCACATTCTCACCAGCATGTTATCATTTGTCTTTTTCATATCAGTCATTATAACATGTGTGAAGTGATATCTCACTGTGACTTTGACTTACCTTTCCCTGAGATTTAGTCATGTTGAGCACCTTTTCATGTACCCGTAGCCATTTGTATGTCTTTTTTGGATATTTGGGCTTGTCATATATGGCCTTTATTATGTTGAAATAACTCATTCTATACCTTGCTTAGTAGAGAACTTTTGTGATGGAAACATGTTGTTGAATCTGTCAAATGCTTTTACTGCATCTGTTGAAATTATCATGTGATTTTTGGCCTTCATTTTGTTCATGTGGTGTGTCACATTAATGGATTTAATGAATGCTAAGCCACTCTCCTTTTCAGGGGTAAATCCCAGTTGATCATGGTATATGATTTGTTAAACATGTTGTTGAACTCAATTTTCCAGTATTTTGAGACCCTTTGCCCATACATTCACTGGGGATATTGACCTGGAGGTATCTTTTTATGAAGGGTCTTAGGCTTTGGTTTCAGGGTAGTGCAGGCTTCAAAAAATGAGTTTGGAAGTATACCTTTCTCTACAAGTTTTTGGAAGAGTTTGAGAAGGATTGGGGTTAATTCTTCTTTAAATATTTGGTTGAATTCATCAGTGAAGCCATCTGGTGCTGAGCTCTTCTTTGTTGGGAGTTTTTGATTACTGCTTCAGTCTCCTTGAGGCTTCCCCAGTGGCTATGACAGTTAAGAATCTGCCTGCAATGCAGGAGACCCAGGATCAGTCCCTGGGTCAGGAAGATCCCCTGGAGAAGGAATGGCAACCCACTCCAGAATTCTTGCCTGGAGAATTTCATGGACAGAGGAGCCTGATGGGCTACAGTCCACGGCGTCTCAGAGTCAGACACAACTGAGTGATTAACACTTTGACTTTCAGTCTCCCTGCTAGTAATCTGTTTAGATTTTCTTGGTAGTTTGTATGTTTCTAGGAGTTTATTAATTTCTTTTAAGTTATCTGGTTTGTTGGAGTGTAATTTTTAAGGGTGTCCTATGAAGCTTTTTTTTTTTAATTTCTGTGGCATCAGTTGCAATGTTTTCTCTTTTATTTCTGATTTTGTTTGTATCTCCTCTCTTTTTTTTCTTAGTCCAGCTAAAGATGTGTCATTTTTTAAATCGTTTCAAAAATCCAACTTTTAGTTTTGCTTTTATACTCCGTATTCCACTTAGCTCTATTCTAATCTTTATTATTTCTTGCCTTCTGCTAACTTTAGGTCTGGTTTATTCTTTTTCTTTCCTTGAGGTGTAACGTTTATTTGAGATATTTCTTCTTCTCTCATATAGGTGGTTATTGCTATAAATTTCTCTATTAATACTGCATTTGCTTTATCCTTTAAGTTTCGGTATGCTGTATTGTCTTTTTTTGTTTGTCTCAAGATATTTTTCTATTTTCCCTTTTGATTTCTTCTTTGACCCATTGGTTATTCAAAGTTTGTTGTTTAATATCCACGCATTTGTGAATTTTACAGTTTTTCCTCTGCTACTGATTTCTAATTTCATTCTATTGTGTTTGGAAAAGATACTTGGAATAATTTGTCTTCTTAAATATAAGATTTGTGGTTTAACATGTGATCTATCCTGGGGAAGGTTCTGTGCTCATGGAAGAATATATATTTTGCTACTGTAGGACATAATGTTCTGTACATCTGCTGACCCTGAGATGTATGGAAAACCAGTCCTCTGTTCTCTGTCTATTCACAGATTACTTTCTACTCCAAAATGTGTGTGTGTGTGTGTGTGTGTGTGTGTGTGTGTGTGTGTGTTTTAGGGGAGAGGTTCTCATATCAAACAATTCTATAACATCAGATGATTGTCCTATGAATTAACTCAATTCTGACACTATCTACCTAGAGTTAGCCTCAGATCTCACAGATTAAGGATGCAGTCCCACCGGCTCACTCCTTTCCCACTTCAGATGACAATTACAAGTCCTAATTGCTATCTGTACATCAGACCACTCAGCTATAAATTGGAACTTCTCACATTCCCTCTCCAGGTTTGATTAATTTTCTAGAGTGGCTCACAGGACCCAGGAAATGGTTTATTTAGTGTATTACTCATTTGTTAGAGATGGATGTAACTCCAGATAGCCCGATGGAAGAGATTCACAGGGCAAGATATGGGGAAGGAGCTTCCGTGATCTCTCCATGTGTGCCACCATCCCGCTATCTACAGGTCTTCACTAATCTAATCCAATGCTATCTGAACTCTACCTCTTGGGGTTTTTTTGTGGAAGCTTCATTAAGTAGGCATGACTGATTAATTCATTGGTCAGGTAATTTGGCTCATTGGATTCTCCATCCAACTCTTCCTTTCCCCAGGGAGAAGCTAGGAGTTAGGTCTTTCATTCACTCTCTCTGTGCTGAGCAAAGGGGAGTGGCTATGATGATTGCCAGCTCAAATCGATATCAGTGTTCTCATTGGCCCCAGGGGACTTTAGTATGCCATGTTCATCAGTGCTCTGAGAGATGCTAGATGGAAGTCAGTCATCTGGGTAGCCCCAAATAAGTTAGAGCATTGAACACACAGTGAACCCTTTTCCAACCTTGGCAGAAACTGGGAACTGGAGTTTTCTGTCCCAATCATATGGTGCTATGCTACGGGTAGGATTTTGGTAACAGAGTATCTCAAATTTTCCTGCCAGCATCAGTGTGGCTGATTTCCTGCTTATTTGAGGTATAGGAGCTTCTTAACTTCTAGATTTCTTATAAATGAAATCTATCTCTGAATTTTTCAATCAGTGTGCTCACTGGGAGAAGCAATGTCCAGGCCTTCCTATTCCACTATCTTGCTGGTGTCACTCCCCTTCACTGGGTGATTTTGGGGAGGAAAGGAGATAAGGGATGAAAAGTGCTTAGCACTGGGCACTGCACATATTTGTCAATAAATAAATGTTGATAGTGATATTGTAGCAGAGACATTACTTTGCTGACAAAGCTCTGTAGAGTCAAAGCTATGGTTTATCCAGTAGTCATGTATGGATGTGAGAGTTGGACAATAAAGAAAGCTTAATGCTAAAGAACTGACACTTTTGAACTATACTGTTGGAGAAGACTCTTGAGAGTCCCTTGGACTGCAAGGAGATCCAACCAGTGAATCATAAAGGAAATCAATTCCTGAATATTCATTGGAAGGACTGATGCTGAAGCTGAAACTCCAATACTTTGGCCACCTGATGTGAAGAACTGACTTATTGGAAAAGACCCTGATGCTGGGAAACATTGAAGGCAGGAGGAGAAGGGGACGACAGAGGATGAGATGGTTGGATGGCATCACCGACTCGATGGATATGATTTTGACCAAGCTCTGGGAGTTGGTGAAGGTCAGGGAAGCCTGGCATTCTACAGTCCGTGCGGTCACAAATGTCAGATAAGACTGAGCAACTGAACTGGATGATATTGTTAAAATACTATGATTGCATTTCTGGTCCAGGGTTCAGTTTTAGACTGTAAATAGTGGAAACATGCCCTTAAATTCTGAGCAGCCAAGAGCAGTTGGTAATGCTATAAGAATGGAATGAGTGACCAAAGGCATTTATATTATAAATTTGCCTATGTACACATATCTGGGAACAACAGCAGGATAATATAGACTACCATGATAATTTGCTAAATATTTATTACAAACTGAATTACCAGAGATTGAAAGGGGAGAGTAAGACAAGTTCCCTTTCTTAGATATGCTTACATTTTGGAGGGGGAGACATATAAACAACTAACTGTCATGCAAACTGATCAGGTACCTTGGCAACACATGAAATTAATTCTTCTCTGTGGGACAGAGAGTCAGAACCAAAGAGCAGGAGTTTGCCAAGTGGATACGTTGAGGAAGGATGTTCTCAGTAGAGCAGTGTCATTATGGCATGAGCTCTGAATGGCTCAAGGTGTGGGTGTGTGTCTTAGAGGTGAGTGTGTATGTGCATGCACATCATGGTCTAGAGATGAGATAAAATTTAGCTGAGAACAGTCTTGAGTTTCCAAGTAATATAATCCAACTTTTGTTTAGAAAGTTAACTCTGACAGAAATAAAGACAATGCATCAGCAAGAGAAGAGACTGGGAGCAGGAGTTGAACTATTTCAGGTATAAATCAAAGGAGAATTGAAGAGCAGAGAAGGCAGTTTTGAGTTGGGCAAACAGGAAGTCATCTGCGAGGTTTTCTGGATAAATGTCAGGGAGGACTGAAAGTAGTCCAGAGGATTAAGAAAGTAAGAATGAGTAATTGGTGAGACTGTTCATTTAAGAAGTTTGATAATCAAAGAGGCAGAGACAGGGTTAGCAGACTTAAAAATCAGGCTGAATGGAAAGGAGCACTTTCTTACAGGAGAGACTTATTTAAAGACAGAAGGAAAGAAATATGAGGAATTTAGGATGCAAAAGCAAGTAGTAACTGGTAAAGAAGTTTCCAGAATAAAACCAATAGCACAGATGTCAGGCGTGGTCTTGGAAGAGATGAGGAATCAGTTTTTCCCTAATAAGTAAAGGAAGCTGAATTAAGATGTTAGTAAGAGTAAACATACTGACCTCTTCTGTTTTTTTTTCTGATAAATATGTATGATAAAATTTTGAACTTTGAATGTATAATAAGTCAGTTGGGCTACAAGGTCATACAGATGTGGATAACAAGGATAAATATGTTTTAGAATTGAGGGAAGGAAACCATGTGGATCATGGCCTGTGTTCCTTTTGTACTGTCAGCAAGAAGCATCAAGTCATGTGTTAAGTCCAATTTCGATTATACACGCCTCAGAAGGTAGCATATTTACATGTTCTACCCTTCCATGGCCCTGAATTCCTTTTATATTTTATTAAAGTTATGAGACTTACCTCCTTTGTTATAAGAACACCTCAAGTAGTAGATAAAATGTGAATAAATTCTGAAGATGTTTCAAAAACAGTCTAGATATGGGGCCATATTATTGATTACTTAAAAGGGATAAAAAATTAGAAGAGATAGCATAGGCCATTGTGTTCAGTCTGCACATGCTGAAGTTAAGAAAAGGACTTTAGACCGTAGCAAGCATCTGCCACAAAGCAGTGGCAGGCTTAGAGAGCACAGAGTCTGTGGCAGTCACAGATTTGGAGGCTATTGTATGTCACGATTTGCTCCAGCGGTTCAGTAAGTCAAGTTCAGAGTCCCCTAAGACTATTAAACCCTCAACCCTAATTTGTTCCTCTCTACAGTGAAATTACCCAGAATGCTAAAAGATACAATCCCCTCTTGATATGGTCACGAATTGTCTAAATCCAAAAGCCAACACAACCGACATGAAGTTTAGCACTGTCCTTTCTCAGTGAGCACCAGTATAAATCTCTAGACATGGGAAGACATAAGAAAATTATTTTGCAGAGTCTCTGATTAAACACAATAAATTAGTTAAGCAGTACCACTGAGATTTGTGCTGGAGAAGCAGAGTTCAGAACTCCAATGAGAACTTGTTGGAGTCCTTAAGAAAGGAATAAATTACATCTGAGAGAAGCTTACACTTCAGCAAAGAAATAAAATAGACTGCAAGAATTTGTTGAGTTATGAGAAGCTATAAATGGGATCTTGTTAGTTCTGAAAATGTAGGAGGAGGGCCTTTATTTTGCAGGAAGGCTCAGGATGGCTCTCCAACTAGCTGGAGAGAAAGTTTGACCATTAGTTAGACAATAGTGTTCTCCAAGTAGAAGTCCTCCAGGCAAGAGTCTGGCCTATTTAAGATAGAGGAAATACATCACCCTTTGAATACAGTCATATCATATGATTTATTTTTGCTTTCAAACATACTATCACTGACTTCTATGGTCATTAAATGAGAAAAAACACCCTTTCTTTACCTCCCATATCAGCAATTTCAAGGTGATTCTTTGTAATTCTCTTTAGTCAGGACTCTAATACCACCTCCTACCATCCTCAAATCCACGTCTTCTTTTCTCATAATAAAGAAATGAGAAGACCTCCCCTTTGCTAACTTTCTACAGGAGCCAAAGTTCCCATTGGGCCATAATCGGTAACCAGAGCTGAAGGCTTAGCAATTAAATTCTCCTTGAACATATATGAATAAAAGTAGAAATGGTATGGGCTGTTTTTTGACTAAACTTCTGCCAGCTCTTGCAATGTTTTATGAAGAAATGCTGGCATATTCAATAAATCTCGGCTGGCTGTTGTCCAGGAGAAATTTTATCACTAGCCCATTGAAGGATCTCTGGCTGCTCCTTAGGAAAGGGAGGGAAGGAAGAATCATTCTGGTTCATTCTGAGTTGTGCATTATACATTAAATTAAAATATGTGTTTCACCCATTTAGCAGTCTGAATAATAAAAGCTGTATACAGCTGCAGCAACTCTGCTGTATGCATTTTAATGACTGATTTGTGAATATACTAGAATTATAACTGCTATTCAAATATTTTCCTTTTTTAAGAAGTCACAAATCCCTCCCTTTAAAAATGCACAGACAAACACTTTATAATCTTTTAATAATTTGGACTAAAGAGTTTTAAAGCTTAGAATATGTGGAAATTATTTGTTTTAGGACCAGTAAATATAATGGGCTTGTCAATATGGTATTCAAATAACTGTCAAAATATTTGGAGTGTCTCCAGCGAAGGGAACCTAACTCGATTTCTGCATTCAAATGAATTCTAAATAGAAAAAGTGATATACAGTTCAAAAGGAAGCATTAGACTATAAAGCACCTTTCCATTTCTCTAAGGAATTGTGATCTACTGCTCAAATAGACTTTTAAATGGCTGCTGAGTTTTCAGCCTTCTCAGATGTTCATACTTAAATCAGTTTGAACTAGTTAAGTAGAGTCACAATTAGAATTGTAATTTCTTTTCTTTCCGTTTTTAACCAATTGTGAAGAAAGCTAATAAAATTGGGAAATGAACATCTGCAACCTTTAATATGAAAACTGGGTCTTAGAAGGGTGAAATAATGCTCTATCGGCCTCCAGAGGGTATTTTCCTAAGCATAATGCCAGTTTTAATGTAGGCGTTCTGTACTTTTTGTACAATGAACCATAAACCAGAGGCTTTCTCTAATCGGTTCTAGAAATCAGGAGATTTAGATTCAACTTATGAGAAAAAAATGGCATGTGATGACAAAGATAATAATATAATAATATAATATCTTCAATTTCTCATAGAAACTAAGAAAAATATCTGTTAGCTAAGAAGCCAAAAGTTTAGGATACTTCTGATTGCTGTGAGGAAATTCTCAGTAATTTGGATGTCCATTCTTAGGTAGGAAACATGTTGGTAAAACATGGAATTCTATGGAATCTTTAGCAGAGCATTACAGTTGCAGAAGTCATTCCCTTTATTGTTTGCTTGTTTCAGTCTCAAATAACTTACAGTCTACTAACATTGCTCCCAGGATCTCATTTTACAAAGCATTGTTTCCAAAAAATAAAACAGTTTGAAGAATCTTAGAAGCTTAAAAATAATGTTTTATTCCTGATTCTATTTGTGGTTTGTAACACTGATTCAAATTTCTTCCTAAGCAATTTTTGTTAACATCTATAAACTGGGTAAAGAGTCTGTCTGCAGTGCAGGAGACCCGGGTTCGATCCCTGGGTCGGAAAGATCCCCTGGATAAGGAAATGGCAACCCACTCCGGTACTCTTGCCTGGAAAATCCCATGGATGGAGAAGCCTGGTAGGCTACAGTCCTTGCGGTCGCAGAGAGTCGGACACGACTGAGTGACTTTACTTTCACTTTCATAAACTGATCTAAAGGTCTGTTATGAGAATTAATTTAGGAAAGCCAATTTGTTATTGTTATTCTAGAGCAGGGGTCTGCAAACTTTTTCTGTAACAAAAAAACAGTGGGTAATTTGGATTTTGGAGTGAGGACGCTGTCTGTCACACCAGGTGAACCCTGCTGTCCTAGTGCCAAGTGAGCCATAGAAAACGTGCAAACATACATGTGTGTGGCTGGTGGACTTGGCCCTTGGGCTGTTGTAGAACAGTGATGCTCAGTTGGTTTTGGTGTGATGGGAGGGAACTTTGGCAAGTTCATTAGGGAACAAAGTTCAAGAGAGTCCCTACTGGAAATTTTCATCTTTTTCCTGTAAAGAGTTAACGGAAAGGACTTCCTTGATGGTCCAGTGGTTAAGACTCACTCTTTCTATGCAGGGTTCCATCCCTGGTGGGGGACAGAAAATATTTTTTTTTTGGCTGAAGTAATAATTTTATGGGGTTTGTAGGTCTTTAAAATTGCAAAAATAAAGCAAAGAGGGTCAGAAATCACTTTTAGTGTTACTACAACATTAGCATATCTAGTCTAGACAAGTGATGTCCAACACAAATATCATGAGACATATATGTGAGTTTCAGTTTTTGAGCAACTATGTTAAAAAAGTGAAAAAAGAAAAATGGAAGCAGGTAAAATCAGTTTTATAGTGTACTTTATTAAATAAATATATAAAATATTATTGTTATACTTCCATATTAAACATTATTAATAGGGTACTTTACATTATCTTTTGTACAAAAGTCCTTGAAATCTGGTATATATTTTACACTTGGACTAGTATTTCCGGTGTTCAATGGCCATATGTGGCTAGGGCTACCACACTGGCCAGAACAGGAAAAGACCATATAATATGTTACTTTTACTCACTGGACTGTATTTTGAGAATGAACGGTGTAAAGCATAGGACAGATGAATGTTCTCCTTCTCTACAGCAGTGAGTCTGGCCGCAGCCAAAAAGGTCTTCATAATGCAGCATTTGGGGAAGTTACTGCCAATCAAGAGAGATGGCATTTAGGATGAACCTCTCTGCCAGTGTATATAGAGACCATAAGTTGAATTCAATCACATGATTGATAATTTGAAATCTCCTGACTCATTTCACACAGTCATTTTCTTTTATTTGCCAGCTAAGGGCCGAAAATCTCAGTACCAGGAGAGATCAGAGAGATAGCAGTGAGAGAATCCAGCTGGAGGATGACAGTGGTGTGTGATGGGCCATCTGCGGCAAGTGACACGTATGTAACCTTCGCAACGTATCCACCTTCCAAAAGCTAGTCATGTGTCAACAAAACAGACACACCTGCAAGACTCACCACTGGACGGCTAGACCTGTTGGTTTGCACTCTTTGGTACATACATTAGGTATAAAGACGTGTCACTATTTGAAGAGAATTAATGCTATTGTTGTTATCAGGACTTGTCTGATCTCTGACAGCTGTGGGGGTCAGGTGATTTGACCACAGCATCACCTCTCCGTCTGCCTTTCTGTCTAGGGGCGTATTCTGCTCACTTTGACCAGAGATGCCGTCCCAAAGTCCCTTTGCTTGTCCTTCCTCTACTATTCTTTGTCCATCAGGAAAAAAATTACCCTTCTCTGAAGCCTTCCCAATCTCTCTCTAATGTTCATAGCTGTACAGAGCACAAAGCCAAAATTCAAAAAAACTCTCGAACCTGAAAGCCTTTAAAAACTCAGCTAGTAATAAAATCTTGCCTGATCTGAACTCATTTATTAGCAAACTCTGACATTGCTGGACGTGAGTCTCTTTATAGGTCTTTATTTAGCTAACAGTTATGAAAATTCATAGTGCAGAGACATTAGCATTTTGAATATAGGGGCTGTCCTATGGAATGATTGTGTAAATATATGGTGTTAATAGCATGCTATCCTACTAACATCTGAAAAGTTCTGAAACACATCTGGCTCCAACTGTGCCTTGATTAGTGAACTTTTGTTACTAGTAGTAGGAGTATCAGTAAGTCGTTATTAAGCACAGAATATATTCCAGGTTCCTTATGTATTTTAACTCTTTTATTCTGCACAACAACCCAATTAGGTTAGGTATTATTGTTCCCTTCTTTTGGAGATGTTAACAGGAAGGCATTTGTGGAGTGAAGTTGCTTGCCCAAGGTCACACAGCTCCTAAGCGGCACCATCAGGGTCTGCAGATAATCAAACCCAGGTGGTCTGGCTGAGTCTTTCCTGCTGTGCAGAAGCAGCATCTGAGAGTTTGTTGTGGGTTCCCCTCACTTGACATTTACTATATGAATGCTCTATCTCCTGAACTAGAATTCCTTCTCCTTAGAAGCAGAGATTGTCTCCTGATACTACCTACACGGTAAGGGTGTGAACATAACAGCATTTATAGCAAAGAACAACTAGGTAAAAAAGAGCATTGTGACTTTCAGTAAGCTTCTGCAGATGATGGTTCTGCATTTGTTCTGCCTTCCACAAAGCTTATTTAACTTTGCATTACCTGACAGTTATTACACTCTGCCTCCCTCAATGAAAATAAGCAGAGGCACAACCATGTATGCGATCACCTCAACTGCAGTGATGATGAGTTCTGTTTCAGGTATCTACTTATTTAATGCTTATTTTGATCTATGCAGTATGTAAGAGCTGTTTATGTCTTACCTCCATGTAGCATGTATAGTTTCTGGGGCAGCACTTTTGCTATTCCCATGTTACCAATGAGAACACCAAGGGTGGGAGATGTGTGACTGTGATAGTGGGAAATGGTGAAAGTGTACAAAGTGTAGATGGTTTGAGCCGGGATCTTGTAGTCTTCGTCATCATCCTTCTCTGACTCTGGCTTTCTTCTGAGACGGCTTTCTAAGATATGTCACTTTCTGACTTGAGTCTTCCTGTCTGCTCACATTTCTTGCCACTCCATTTACACCAAAGGATTTGGGTTTCTGAATATTCCGTTCTCTCACTATAGACAACACTTCTTAATCCTTAGAGCAGTATCATGGGTTTGTACTGTTGGTGTTTCCATTTTACAGATTTGGAAACTGAGGCTCATAGGCTTTAAGTCATTTACTCAGATTCACATAGAGAATTTGTGTGGCTGAGCTAAATTAAAGTATAGGTTAACCGATCTAAGATCTCATACACTGACAGTGCATGGTAACTAATTTCATATTATTTCAACACTCTAAGAACAAATGATGATTATTAAAAAAACAAAAACAACCAAAGTTACCCATGGAACTTTCTTTAATTGAACTTCCTACCTGCTGACTCAATGAAGAAACATGAACCTAATTGAATATTCTTCTCAGATTCACTAGGGGCATATTTTTGCTCTAGCGTAAAACATTTACTGTTTGTTTCTGTTCAGCCTATATATCTCATTTTCAAAGCTAGAGTCTTTTTTCTAGTTATTCATATTTATCAGCGAAACACAATTTAAGTCACTGAAATAAAAACGAAATGAAATAAGAGGAAAAAAGTGGAATAAAGAAGTTCTGGACAAAAAGTCTTTTGACCACAGATGGATGCCAGATTGGAAATTTTATTTTTCTTCAAAAGTGATTAATGATAGCAATCACCAGAAAACAGTAGTACATACTTCTGTGTCACCTCTTTATGCCTTAAAAAAAAAAAAAAAAAAAAAAAGCACCAACTAGCACCTAGCACCAACTTATTCTTTTTAACTATTGGGATATTTTTTAGAAGCATCAATGTAGGTTAAAAAAAAAGACTTTATGAGCAGTCTGATTGATTTCAAGTTAAAAGAAAAAGCAGGCTTTCCCCCTTCTTTGGGCTTAAGTCCTGTGGGAATGTCTCTGAATCTTCAAATAAGTCCCTCCAAGGGAGAAAAGCCCATCATTTACAATATGCAACCTCAGTGCCTGGGGACTTCCTGTCACCTCACTTTGGAAATGTTTGGTGAGCTATGCAGATCACGAAAATTAGGTAATAAAAACCCACCACCATCCAACCAGGGAAATCTATTACTCACCTCTTCTATTAATAGAGTTAGAGCTTCGATTTCACACTGCAAAAAGCTCAGATTTATTTTGCTTACTTGAATCTCAAAGCTTGAGTGGTCTCCGATTTGGGAAATGTAAATTCTGCTTCCCTTTAAACTAAATAATAGTTCTATTTATAACACTTGTCATAGCCTTTATACTTTATTTTTTTGCATATAAAATGCTGCAATACATATACCTACTCTAATGTTTCTAGTAGGGTGAATTTAACACACTGATTTATCAGAAAATAGGGAAAAAAGAACCATGCTCACCTTGGGGAGCGGATGTGGAAGTATTGGGGAACTGATGACCATTTCACCTACTTGCAAATGAGAGGTGAAAATTCATCCTGTTCACTTGTAAATTCATGTGGAGCTTTTCTTTTCGCTGAGGTGTTTGATTTGATAGAGGAAACGTGCGGAGGATTGAGGATTTTGTTTTAAGGCAATTCCATTTCTCACAATGCTTCCTACCTTCTGTGCATCTATCATTTAGAAAAAAGGTGAATAGAGCCTAAGTAGCTAATAGCCAACTCCAGGTCCCATTTTTATGTGTGAGTTTTTCTGTTAAAAATGCTAACAGTTAAATGCAAAACTAATGTAACCAGCCATCGGGTGGCACTGTTGCTCCACTGCGCTCTTGTTTAGAGAGCATTTCTCATACTAAAAAAGGGAAAGAAAGCGTGATTATGCCTTAAAGAAAGTGGCATTGTTTAAATGGGGCAATTGGATTTCCTCTATTTCTTTGATTCTTTCTATCTGCCAAATACCCTTTGACCCAGGAATAACACATAGGTTTAAACTCAGATAGCATTATCAGCTGTTTGGTTCATGCTATGTGGAGCTTGGCGTGGGAGAAGGATTCCGATGCCATAGCCGAGCCAATGGGGAGATGGTTACCGATTGATTAACCATGTTTGTTGTGCATACAGAATATTGGAACATTGACGAAACTTGTCATTCTTGATACTGAACTCTAGATGACTTCCTGTGATAGAAATAATTCTGTACTACCATTGGGGCTAGATAGAGAAAATATGATTGGAATTTGTTTTTGATTGTGAGAGTAATGTTAGGTGGTGTGTTGCGAGTCAGACTGTTCTGGCACATCATTAATCTCTGATAATGCGAACATGACCGGAACTATATGTGTCCCCTTTTCTTGCCTCACCTAATCCAGCCAGAGTTCTAAAGATTATGAAGAAAATGGTGTCATTATCACGGGGAGGTTAATGGTTTATGGCTGGTTAGTGCTAGAGAGCAGAGGCCAGAAAAAGATGTCTATAATATCAGAAACCTCAAAGCCCAAAGAATATCCTCATTTGAAAGTTTAAAATCCTGTGTTTGTCTGAGATCTATTATGGTCTTAATATTTACCATGAAAGAACTGTGATTATGACACATGTGTGAGTCTACGAGTGCATTAAACATTCTCTGCTTTCTCTGACGATCTTACTGTATTCCTTGACATGGGATCTTTACTGAAGGGGCTCTGCGTTTGTGTTTTCTGTGATGTTGAAATTGATCAGTGTTTATGTGGCTACTGAGCACCTGACTTATGGCTTGTGTGACTGAGGACCTGGATTCTGAATTTTTGGATAATTGCAATTAATTTGAACATGAATGTAAATAATCTGACGTGGCTATTAGCTATTGTATGTGTATGTATGTGTATTGTAGGTATGTATTCTATGTGTATTCCATGTGCAGTACTCACTAGCACAGTAGAGTTGAAGCTACTGTAGAAATTTATTAACATTGGGGTTTGAACAGTATACAGGCTACCAAACCAGATGCCCCTCATATAGGCAGAGTAATGCCCAGTAAGGATAGTTAAGGTTTACTAAGCATTCATTATATGCATGGCACTGTTCTAAATATTTTATATATTTAGTCTTCCCAGCAACATATGAGGGAAAGCTTTTATCCCCACAGGTGAAAGCTTTTAGCCACACACAGTCAGCACAGACTTCTGTGAGGGACAGAACGATGCCTTCCACTCCAATGACGCTCACGTCCTAATCCCTAGAACCCATGAATATGTTACTGTACATGGTGAGAAGGAGCTCTGCATGTGTCGTTAGGTTCCAGATTTTGAGACAGGAAGGGTTATACCAGGATAGCCTGATGTAATCACAAAGAACCTTTTTGGAGAGAGGCACGAAGTCAGAGAAGAAAAGAGAATATGGTGATGGGAGAGAGAGAGATGAGAAGGTGCTACCCCGATGGCTTTTAGGATGGACAGAGGGCCCAAGGGACAAGGAGTATAGGTGGCATGAAGAATCTGGAAAAGGCAGTGAAACTGATGTTCTTCAAGAGCCAGCAGGTCCGATTTGAACTTCTCACTTCCAACACTGTGAGGCCGAAAAATGATGTTGTCTTAAGTAGTGTGTTGCTGCAGAAGACAGGAGACTCATACAGCTTCTTCGACAGGAGACTTTTTGAAATTGATAGAGAAGAGAAGGGTGTTTCAGCCAGAGAAACCAGCAAGTTCAAAGGCATGCTGCTCGAAAACAGCATTCAGTGTGAGGGAACAGTGTATATCTCAGGGCAGCCCGCAGCCAAGGTGTGTTTCAGGGAAATAAGATGCAGGACAGGAAAGAGGCATTCTGGTTTTGCTGCTAATACCTAAGTGTTCTGAGGGGTTCTGTGGGTGTTCTGAGATCCACATCAGGGCCACGCTTTCCTCTTACGGACCGCATGTGGACCTCAGGAATCTCTTGTGTATTTCTCCTTCCACAGAGATCAAGAGAAAAACCCATAAATATTGCTACAAGGAAAGATGAAGGATCCCAAGTCATTAAACATAAGAAAGTTACATGAAAGAGAGAAAGCTATTTCTGTTTCCTTAGATAGATTTTTTTTTTCCTTTACTGGCATTAGGAAGTGAATGAGAAGAGAGAAAATGATCAATTTCAGATTGGACCAAGGCTCCTAAAGGAAATCTTTTTGACCCACATAATATATCTTATACTTTCATCTTTTTTTATGCATCTTTCTTTTTTTTTTTTAATTTTTTTGGGCTCCAAAATCACTGCAGATGGTGACTGCAGCCATGAAATTAAAAGATGCTTGCTCTTTGGAAGAAAAGTTGTGACCAACCTAGACAGCGTATTAAAAAGCAGAGATATTACTCTGCCAACAAAGGTCCATCTAGTCAAAGCTATGGTTTTTCCAGTAGTCATGTATGGATATGAGCTTTGGACTATAAAGAAAGCTGAGCACTAAATAATTGATGCTTTTGAACTGTGGTGTTGGAGAAGACTCTTGAGAGTACCTTGGACTGCAAGGAGTTCCAACCAGTCCATCCTAAAGGAAATCAGTCTTGAATATTCATTGGAAGGACTGATGTTGAAGCTGAAACTCCAATACTTTGGCCACCTGATGCAAAGAACTGACTTATTAGAAAAGACCTTGATGCTGGGAAACATTGAAGGCAGGAGGAGAAGGGGATGACAGAGGATGAGATGGTTGGATGGCATCGCTGACTCAATGGACATGAATTTGTAAGCTCTGGGAGTTGGTGATGGACAGGGAAGCCTGGTATGCTGCAGTCCATGGGGTTGCAAAGAGTCGGACATGACTGAGTGACTAAACTGAACTAAGCTGATACTCTCATCACATTATATATGTATATATATGTAAATATATATACACACATATGTATATATATGAGAGCAGGATGGTGAATGATCAAATTAGATAAGAGATTTCCTCTTGGGGAGAAACTTTTTCCCTTTGGGAAACTTTTTGATAAACCAGCTGTCTTGGAGGATAAGCTAGTTCTGCACACCTCGATATATGAGCTCCAAGTTTTCAGAAGTGTGTGTACAGGAGGGAGGGGAACAGAGCAGAGACAAGAGGAAATTTTGTACTTTATGGGTGGACTTCTCTATCCTAGGGGCTTCCCATGTGGCTCAGCTGGTAAAGAATCTGCCTGCAATGCGGGAGACCTGGGTTCAATCCCTGGGCTGGGAAGATCCCCTAGAGAAGGGAAAGGCTACCCACTCCAGTATGATGGCCTTGAGACGTCCATGGACTGTATAGGGGTCGCAAAGCGTCAGACACACGTGCATGACTTTCATTTTCACTTTCTCCATCCTAGACATTGTCAGGGAAGACTTCAGATGTTCTGAAATATTTCGTGAGTTTCTTGTAGCACCTGGTGAACATCCCAGAGCTTTACGTCTGGGCTTCTTCAGAGGAGAAAGAGAGAGAAGATACAGACACAAGCACAACAGTTGCTATGGACAGTCAGATTTCTACAGCATTTGCTGTTTTATTAAATACACTTGATCCGGTGACTTCTCCCTGCAATCCTCTTTGTCTGCATTTGTAATACTGAGTCTGGTTTGTTCAGAATTCCTGGGGAATTGATGGTTAAACTGGGAGGGGTAGGGTGAGGTGAGTGAAGTACTTAACTAGTACACAACATTGTGCTCAGTCACTCAGTCGTGTCCAACTCTTTGCAACTGTATGGACAGTAGCCCGCCAGGCTCCTTTGTCCATGGGAATTTTCAGGCAAGGATATTGGAGTGCGTTGCCTTTTCCTGCTCCAGGAGATTTTCCTGAAACAGGGATCAAACTCATGCCTCCTGCATCTTCTGTATTACAGGTGGATTCTTTACTGATGATCCATTGGGAAAGACCTACACAACATTAATGGGCACCAAAAAATTCAGTAATTAGGATAAATGCTATTTAAATATACTATTTAAAAATCAAAATTAATGCAAAAAATAGTTCCATGCTGGAAAGCTGAGACACAGTTTTAAAAAATTCTGTCTTTATTTTAGATTTTTGATGTGTTGATATTTTTGTCACTATGGATTTTATATTAACTTTGATTTTTTTAAAAAAAATTGCAATAAAATATGTCTTGTTTATTGAGTTTTTCTGAGCACCTCTTGTCATGAAAACTATATGGTCATTAGCAAGCTGGTAGATAAGGAGGTGAGGAACTTGAGTAAGGATTCACCACCTAATTTTGGCAGGTTTTCCAAACTTGACTGATATCAACTAAGAGCAGTAGGTAAGAAACAATTCTGCTCCCCTCATTTGAACAAGGTACAGTGCAGAAAAATGTCTTAGAGGATGAGCCAGAACTAGAACAAAGTCTTCTAATTCCCAGGTCTATACTCTTTCCGTAGCTTAAGTAATTTCTTAGTTGAGATTTCTGATTTCCTTTTCATTTTCTTTCATCATTTTATCTTCTTGTCTGTTGGTATTAGTCCAGTTGGTATAGGAGATTGAGAATACCTAAGTATGTGAATTTAATTCTCATTTTTTTCTTAGTTATGTTACTCTCACTGACATGTAAAAGTAGAACAACAATTTCTGTGCTATTGATTTGCCATTTGCATTGTTGCTTTTTTAAGAAAAATAGTTCTGGCCTGCATACAGTCATAGCACCTAAACATAAGAGCTGATTGATTCTGGCACAAGTCATCATTTAGATATTTAGTTGTAGTTACAGTTTTATTAGGATGTATTCCATTGCCATTTTTTCTATTGTTATTTTATCTTTATGGATAAATGATTTGACAGTGAATAATAGATAGGCAGATAGATACAGATGTACAGAGAAGTAGATAAATAGATATATAGATAATAAATGTGATATCTGTTAAATGACTCAATTCAAATGAGGGCTAAATTTCCTCACATATTGCTAATTTACAAAACATCAACCATTACCTAATAAATGCTGTTTTAAAAAGTGAATTTGGAGCAATTCTTGTTACTCATGTTTTATATAATCTTTCAGTGATCCAATTTTTCTTATATGTTTAAGTCCTGATAAATGCAGAGGAAAAGTAAAATAATAAATTTTTTATTGCCTTAGAGAAATTGCTTTAAGAGTAGCCTGTAAGTGTCAAACTGTTTACATTTTGTTTGTCCAAAATGGGAATACTCCATATGGATGTGCAATGATGAGGAGCTTTTGGGCTGAACTCGGGAAGATGCAAACAGCATTCCCAGAGACTGAGGGGAGACCTTGTCCCTTCTGTATCACAGCTGTGCTCAGAGGAGCCCTTGTGATCACAGGTCAAGGCGATGGAGACCAGGTATTCCCCTGGGGACAGCTGAGAGATGGAACACAACCCAAGGCAATGAATGGGAGAATCCACTCTAACATCTGGCTTTGTGCACTGGTGTGTGGGCCCAGGTGAGGGTGGAATAACAGATTCCCTTTGAACGGAATCCATTCACCTACAACAGTGGGTACTGATCGCTTTAGATCTGGAAGAAACATTAAGCAATCGCACATGTTTGTACTTTATTTGAACGGCAGAGCACAGTGGTTAAGGACACAGTGCATCTGGAAGGTCACCTCTTACACTCAGTAGTTGTGCCTTTGGCTCATCTGCTTCCTTCTCTAAAATGGGAGGGGTGGTAAGAGTTACCTTAATCGTTACCTCATTGTGTGGTGGTGGACATTACATGAGAACAGAGACTTCAGATATCTCCCCACAGTGTAGCCAAGGTGGTATTTTAAAACATAAACCATATTAGATGTACGCAAGACCCACAGGATCTGACCACTGCCCTGCTGACCTCATCTGCAAGCTTTCTCCCTCCACACCCTCTACACCAGTGGTCCCCAGCCTTTTTGGCACCAGCGACAGGTTTCATGGAAATCAATTTTTCCACACGTGGGGGCAGGGGGTGATTTGGGATGATCCTTATAAGTAGCACAGTGCCTCGCATCTCAATTCACAGTAAGTTTTGCACTCCTATGAGAATCTAAATCTGCCTCTGATCTGACAGAAAGAGGAACTCAGGAGGTAATGCGAGTGATGGGGAGTGGCTGTAAATACTGATGAAGCTTTACTTGCCCACCGCTCACCTCCTGCTGTGTGGCCCCATTCCTAACAGGCCATAGACCAGTAATGGTCTGTGGTCTTGGGGTTGGAGAACCCTACTTTATACCATGTTCGTGTCACTCCACCTTTTTTTTTCCGCTGTCTCTTGTACACACAAACTCATTCCTATATTTCCAGCAAAACACTTATACTGACTTTTTTTCTGCCTGAATATTCTTCTTTCAGCTGTTTATAGAGAACTTCTGTGACTACCCAACAAATATGCATTCTCTCTCCACCCCATGATGACCTTCCATGCCTTTTCCCCATACTGTTTTCTTTCTCCACAGCACCTGGAAATATTTGTTTTGTTCTCATATTCTGTCACCATTCCCCTTGCATCAGTTAAGGCATGAGCTACCTTCTCTGTCTCATTCAACATGGGTGGCCATGTGTTTAGAACATCGCCTGATGGTAGGAACTCAATTGAAAATGCATCAGAGGACTGAATGAATGAGCACAGAGTCTGTGACTCAGCCAAGATGATCTCTTCCTTCCGCCTGTGTTTGTGCTGCTGTTTACACAAAGGAGACGGTGAAGTTGGGCTTGTGAGCACCGTTTCATGGCTTTGCTAGTGTGATTCCTCTCTGAGGTCTGGGGAGAGAGGCCTTTTGTCTCAGGATTAAAGGACTGTTTGCTTTTATTGCCTGGAATAAGCCCTGTCACAGCTAATCATTTGAACTCTCATGGTATTCAAGGGCTGATGTAGGTATTTGAGATCTTAATAGCAAAAGTAAAAAGAATATTTACATAGTTCATAAAAGGACACCCTATGCTTCCTTTCTGCATTTTACAGCACCTCATCACAGTGGAGAGTGGATTCAGTGATGCGCTCAGTTTTATATTATCTCTGACTTGCACCACAGTCAGATGACCACCTGGCTTTAAAACTTCTTGAAGCAAATCACCCATTGCCACTGATACTAAAATGACTTCTTCCTGAAATCCCAATAAATCCCCCAGATGTTATGCAAATTGAAAAATACCCCTGTCAAAAGTCTGTCAGATAACACCTCTCATTCCCAAGGACTATTTGTAAGCTTTCAGAAACATCCAGAAAGAAGTAATGAATTGTTCTGGTACACTGTTCTGGCAGCCATTAATAAATCAATATGAAGGGGAGTTCTGAAGGGCAAAATGTTGCTGTCGGTGGGTGTCCGATTTAATTTTGCTCTAAATTAATATTTCGAATATGATAAGTGAGCTGGCAGGAACAGATTTCATGATTAATTCTATGGAGTCAAAAATGCTTTGATTGCACTTTAATAGCTGCTCCACTGATCTAAAAGTGCCTGAAACAGGCTCACGTGGGCCAGCTCACAAATTGCATGATAATGTGGATCCCACCCAAGGAGGAGATTTACTTTTATTTTCGAATCTCTGGCATCCCTTAGGATAGCCATGTTTCATCGTGCAGGCAGAGACACTTTTACAGCCTGTGAGCCGTGGCTGAATGACGCACGTGGCTGAATGAACAGAAAGTGCCATTAGAACTCCTCTATAAGTCCTGCCTATCTGAAGCCATATACATCAGCACCCGATGAAGGCGTTGCTTCCCTGGAAACGAGGGTCCCTAGAAGGAAAAGTTCTGTTGCAGAAGGACCAGTAAGGTACACGTCACCTGAGCTCATGAATGAGAAACACAAAGGGAAGCTGAATGTTGACTTTGGAGTCAATATGGACTTATAATTGGTGCTAGCATGATAGGCTTATGGTGGTGAATATTGGGAGGCTGCTGCTGAAATGTTGTGTTTGTTAGTAGTTTATTGAGTGCACCAAAATTTTGCCACATGGTATGACTTTAGGGTTGTAGGTAACAGAGTACATACATTCATGGAGCTTAGTTCCAGCTTGTGAGGCAGACACCTTAACACTACATTCACAGGGTGGAGTGGGAGATTGAACAAAGTGCTCTGGTACCAAATGGGAGGATGGAATTAGCTGTATCTGTTATGTGTTTCATCTCAGTCTTAGAGAATGAATAAGGCTTTGCTGGGAGTGCACAGGTATTTTAAGCAGAGAAAATACAGGGGAAGAGCATAAAAATATGAAAACTCTTGGCATGTTTGAAGAATGGTAGGTAGTTCAGTCTGATTAGTAAGCACAGGGTTTTAAGGGTGGAGAGAGGCAAGACTGAAGACAGTTTGACATTAGTGAAGAGTTTTGAATGTGATGTTAAAGTGAGCCTCATTCATGGGCGGTGGAGAATCAGGAATAGATTTTTAAGGAGATAGAATCGTGATGTACACTTCAGAAAGAATAGTAAGGAAGTTACGACTATGTTGAGGATTACATGGAGAAATCTAAATCTTATCACAAACTCAGATTTCTGCTTAGGACAATTACTTAGAAGTCCCACTGCCTAACATGTCTGAAAGAATAAATTTGTGGGGAAACCTCGATCCTTTCATAGGCATCTGAGAACTTACATTACAGTTTTCTTGTGTTATCTTCCAGATGAATCACAAGTACCACCAAATAAGGATTCTGGAATTGAAGTGTGCATCTCAAGGATCCCTAGGTAGAGACATGTCTTGGGTCTCAAACTAATCTTTATGAAAATGTTTTAAGTCTCTGCTATGTGGATGAGTAAAATTTAAAAGGGAAAAGTGATGAATCAATTCCCGTTTTTGTATTGTTTTGAATATAGGCTAGACTTTTAGAGTTGGAGATACACTGAATGACCTTCATATTTCCCTGATGCCATAGCATGTGTGAAGGGAAAAACATTTTCATGTCTTCTGGTCTTTTAAGAAATCTATGTAATATTTAATTTATCTGATGGTTGGCCAAAAGGTGGGTGAATGCAGTCCTGTTTTTTTCTTTTTTTAACAGAAGAAAGAAAACTCACAGCTTTGACTAGGTCACTCATACTTAGTTTTCTTTCAAGCTTTTGATTTACTTGTTATCTTTTCATCTTTTACCTTGCTATTTCAAAGTACATTTCAGTTATGTTTAAGATTGTTTACTGTGCATTGGTATTAAAGTTTTGCTGTTAACATTTGTTGGGATCCTTGAAAATTATTACTTAAGTTCAAAAAGACTTATCTGAGAAGTCCATTCACTTTTCTTTTGTTTAATATTCTTTATATACATCATATCATTCACTAGTTTTTTTCACTCATCTCCACCAAATTATTACCTAACAAGCTCATGTATTTTTGGTTTCACTGCATTTCTAAGGTGTTTGGATACAAATCTAGTGTCTAAATTTATAAATTAATGGGTAAGGGAAATATCCAGATTCATGTGAATGAATCTCTTTTTGTTTGTTTTAGATCTAGCAAAACTGAAGTTTAAAGATGAAAACTGTTTTGAAGGCCAGGTACTCATTCAACGTGGTCTTGCCCATTGATTATTACCTGCCTGAGATGCAGTTATTGTGCATTCTACATTCTAAAGTCACTTAATGACTGAAATTCCTCCACATGACACTAAACCCAGTCACCTCCATCTGGCCAACGACTGTACAGAATGCTGGTTTCCTCAGTTTTCCAAAGTTGCTAGGATGTAAAGACACTGCCTTTTCCTGAAAAGGTGCACAGGAAACTAAAATGCCAAACCAGGATGCCTATTTATTATTTTACCTTGAGAAATAGAACTGTCAGGAGTTCAAGATATTGTTCTGACTTAGCATGTTCTTCCCTTTAGGCTTTGGAGTATCAGGATAGTCTTCACAATCATCTTCCAGAATTGCATGAAAAATCAAACTTTTTTTATTGCCTTGTGGAGATGGCCATAGCTTTCTTTGAATCTGGAAGTCAAGATTCCATGCCCCAGGCAAAGTACAAGTGAAACCAAATTCTTGAAAGACAAACATAGAATTGGAAATCAGAAAGTAGATCAGAAAGGTGAATGTTTGACATCACAGCCCTTGTATGTTATACTTTCCAAGGCAGGCAGGATCACTGAGCTGGTAGGGTATCCTGCTCTCCAGATCAGTTTTCTTATGTGCTCTGAATGTTGGTTTTAAGACATATCTTCTCCAAGGCTTCCATGACCGATCAAGTTCTCCTCTGCTCCAAAGTCTTTGTTGAAGTATGTTGCCATCTTCAGTGTAATTAAATTCAACCTTTCCAAACCTTGAGAACTCTTGAATATCTTAGAAGTGGTATTAACAGCTGGCCTATTTGATATTGGTTTATATTTTCCGTTTCATAGGACAATCTTCATTGTCTTATTTCTACAATTTGGCTGAGTTAGGAGAAGGCAAATCATCATGATTTTAAAGGTACTGGCAGCGTGAATATCAAGAGTTTTATTATTTTGAATTATGAGGCAGTTCCTGTTGAAATTAATATACCCCTAAAGAAAAAAAAAGTTTAGTCACTCTACTCCTCACTTTGAATTTATCTATTCAGTTCTTCCTTGAAAAATTTTGCCACATGATCATCAGTTTTGGTTGTGTAGATGCCTCCACTTTATATTTGTATTCTGCTTCATTAATTTCTGATGTTTAAAAAATTTTCCTTCCTTCTTCTTTCATTGGATTTATTATGCAATTCTTTCTTTCTTTCTCAGATAGTATTTCATTTCTTAGTGTTCGGCCTTTCTTTTTTTCTATCTTAAGGCTGTGTATTTTCTCAGAGTACAGTGTTAGCTATATCCCATATATATTGATATGTAGCATTTTTATTATTCTCAAATCCAAACTATTTTCTCATCTTCATTGTGTTTTTTCTTTGACTTATGGATTATTTAATTCATTTCTTAATTTAAATGTGAGAAATTTCTAGTTATCTTTGAGTTAATTTCTAACAATTTCATTGTTAGGATATCATTGTGGTTAGCAGTTGTGCTTATAGAGGTCAATCCTCTGCAAATTTTTGAGACTTCTTCTATTTCAACATTATAAGTTTATGAAAATATCATATGTGCTTAAAAATTATATCTACAGCTGGTGAGGGCAGTATATTTTTCTGTGAATCAGGAATGTGAATAATAATCAAACCTTCTCTATCTCTGCTCAAAATTTTTGCTGTTGCTGTTATCAATTACTAAGAGAGGAGTATTAGAATCTCTTAATGTGACTATGTTTATTTATAGGTCTGCCAATTTTTGCTTTATAAATTTTCCAGATTTATACATATCAATCTAAAATTTTGAATCTTCCTTGTAAATTGAAATTTGTGTCATTATGTGGTGAAACTCTGTCTCCAGTGATGACTTTTCTTAATATATATTTATTCATTATCAGTATAGTCACCCAGATTTCTTTTGAATATTATTTTGTTTACTATCTAAAGGATTTACTATATTTTTATTATTTGTCAATACTTAAATTATTAGGTTTTAGTAAAAAGTTATAATTTGGGTTTTTAAAATTTTGTAGTTACCTTTTAACTGAGCATTTATCTGTTTCAATTTACTATTATTGGCAATATTTCATTATTTGTTTCTTTAACTGTGGTGGGCTTGGTGTTTAAATTTGCATCTGATCATTCCAGTATTTAAATTGTGCCTTTTATGCTATCTGTGTTTCTGCTGATTTTCATTCAAGTTACCTTGTTTCTTTGGATCTAGTCATCTTACATTGCTGTATGGTTATTGCCCTGGAAAAATATCTGTGGTATTTCCTCACAGATGATGCTGAACCTACATATCTCCAGAATGGCTTTGCACTGCTCTGTCCACAACTATGGTAGTAGTAGGTCCTTAGTTGTCTCAGACTATGTATAATCTTGGCTACAGATTTCCATGAAGTCTGCCCACAGTTTTGAGAGTTCTCCCATAACCTCCCATTTTTCTTTTCTACTGCTTTGCTCAACACCAAAGCAAACATTTTTAGCTCTTGTTTCTAGAGGACTTGTTGATCCAAATAACCTGGGTTGCCAAAGTTGGAAGCCAGAAAATTTTTCTTAATGTTTCAAATATATGCGAACAGTCAGCAGAAAGAATTAGATGCCTTTTAGATGTATTTTGGTGGAGAAGAGTGCAGAGATAAGGATTTTGAACTAAAGCAGAATCTCAAGAGCTACAATGGATGATAGGATGAGAATAGAATAGTCTAGACCTTTTTATTTAAACTAATTTAAGAGAATAGCCAAGTAAGTATGCTAAAACATTAATACTGTATTTCTGTTCCCCCAGCTAACAGCCAGTCCTAATATATTACTTACCCTGCAGTGATTATGCTGCTAGTACCTATTGGGGGCATAAATAGCTTTCCAGACAGCAAAAACGAGCCCTTCCAAGGATTTGGGAAAGTGTATCTCCCTTTGTGTCTTTCCCATCCCCCTTCCACCCTCCCCTCCCCTAGCCATCCCTCTCCTCCCCCTCTCTTTTCCACCTTCTTTCTCCCCGTTTTATTCCTTTTCTGCCTTCCTCCTCGGTACCTGAAGTCCTCTGGGACTTTATGTGTTGGCAGTAAGCAAACACAGCCGGGTTGTCTGTGATAGAGAGGAAGGAATCTGAGGAGTCACAAGAAACAGGGAAAAGCACAAAAGCAGATTTTAGAGTGGGCGTTTTCCTTCAGAGATCCTCAGAGGGACGGAAGGGAAGGAGAATTGAGAGTCTTAGTCAAGACAGATAGCATACAGTCTTAGAGGTTTTCATCCATTCAAGTTCGAGTTCTAAAACAGCATTGTAGAGGAACTAATTTCTCTATTTCCCTTTTTCCCTCTGTTAGTCACTTAAAGCATGGGGCAGGGAGGAAGAAGCAGAGGGTGGTGTTTAACTTTCCGGGTCAGTTGTTATTTTCTTCTTCTGTATTAATGAAAATCACAGTTTCATCAGAATTAAAAAGCACCCACATGTAGTTCTTGATTTGTCAGCATCAGCACTATGGACATTTTGAGCTGGATAATTGTTGAGGGGGCGCTCTGTCTTAAAATGTTCAGCAGCATCCCTGTCCCCTGCCTACTAGTTGCCAGCATCGATTTCACCCCAGACCCAGTTGTGACAACCAGAAATGCCCCCAGAGATTCTCAAGTGTCTTCTGGTGGGAGAGGGGCTAGACAGTCACCAGATGAGAACCAGTTTATCTTAATATCAAATAATGGGATTTGGTACAAAAGTGAGGGTTGGTTTTTGTCCTTTGTTTGTGAAAAAGAACTCTTGCTTTCATGTGAAATTTACCATTTAAAGGGCTTTCCTGGTGATTCAGGCAGTAAAGATTCAGCCTGCAATACGGGAGACCCAGGTTTTATCCCTGGATCGGGAAGATCCCCTGGAGAAGGGAGTGGCTACCCACTCCAGTATCCTTGCCTGGAGAATCCCATGGACAGAGGAGCCTGGCAGATTACAGTCCATGGGTTGGCAAAGAATTGGGCATGGCTGAGCGACTAACTCTCACTTTCACTCTACTGTTTAAAAACATTTGCATCTCAAACCATGAATATCATAGGATTCTCATTTGTGATGGTCTTTATCCAACGATCATGTACCTGGTCTCTTCTTTATTGCTGGAAGTATTATTGGATAGATTGGGAGGACCCTAGGTTGTCTGTCTTGTAAAGTGTGATTCATCTTCAAACTCTAGGGCTTGTGCTTGGTTTATAGGCTTAATAGGTACCAACTCATGGATTGCTAAATACAGAGCAGGGTGCTGGGTGCTGTGAACTCCTGACACAGCTGGGCACTTGCCCGAGTGCATGTGCTTCCTTCAGTATTCTGCACTTCATTGGGTAGGTTTTAGACAGAGATTAAGAAAATGAACTGGGAGTCATTTTGTCTAGGTTTGAATCCTGGCTCTGTCACTTATTAGCTTTGTGATTGAGACTAAGTTATATAATCTGTATAAGTCTCAGCTTCTTCTTTATAAAGTGAAAATAATAATGATATGTATCTCAGAAGAGTGTGATGAGGAATACATTAAGGGCTTAAAACTAGTTATTGTTATATGAATGGTAACTATAATATTAGGTCTACTTTTTAATCTCTCTATGTCAACTGAAATAACTTGTTTTCTATGTATTTTTAGATGCTTGTGATAAAAATAGAAGTTGTATAAATTATTGCACTTATTTAAATGATAAATACGGAATTTTTATATAAATTTATTTTTATATTTTAAAATTTGTCAAAATATGTGATAAAATGTCATTGGATGCTTTATTAGCCAATAGTTAATTATAAGGCTGTTTTGAATTATTTCTAATCATTTTGTTCCAAGATTAAAATTACATCTTGAAGTGAAATACTTGGGAATATTTGTAAAACTGAAATTTATGTTAGCATTATATGAACATTTTTTGAAAATTTTACTTCAGTGGGTCAATTGTTTATTTTAAATTAATATAGCAAAGTTACATAAAAGACCAGGACAAACTTCGTTTCTAAGAAAAAGCATTTTGTGATCTTCTTCTCATATGCTATTGAGATACTTACTATCTTGGATCCTAAAATCAGATAGAGAAAGGCAAATGTTCCTGAGAGGTTTCCTCACATCTGTAAATCGTGCTCTCATCTGAATAGTACCACTGATAGGGCAAAAAATAAGATGAGCACGTACTTCATGAGTATCATGCTAATTTTCGTTGCCAATCTCCTCAAGAGGAAGGTATTTTTCACTTCTTAAGACTTAAAATGAAATATTTTCACTCTCATTTTTAGTTTTAACTTATTGAAATAAAGATACACAGTTCTCAACTCCTTATGCAAAAAATAGCCAAAGCCATGCTTAGATGAAAGATCATAGCACCGAGCACATGTGGACACAAAAATAATTAAGATAAATTAAAAATCTAACTTAAGAAATGAGATAGTGAAAGCAAAAAAATGGGAGCAATAAGCATAAATTCTAAAATTAATTAGGCAACAAACTATAATATAGAGAAACTGTTAACTTAACCAAAGATAAAACAAATAGAAAAGCAAACTAAGAGGTATATAAATAGCACATATGCAGATAAAAGTAACAGAATTGTAAGGAACAGTTTTCCTCAAAATGAAAGGCCGAGAAAAGCAATGGAGAAAAAATTTCAACTTCTGTAGCTTCAAATTACTAGTAACAGGTCTAGTTAAACAGATAAAATTAAAACAGGTGATAAAATAGCTAATAAAAGCAAATATACCAAAAGAAAGTCACATTTTCCTGTCTTAGAGCTATTCTCTGCTTCAAGACAGAAATAGTATGTCATAGTCTGTATAATATTTTCATTTGTCTTGCTACATAATAACTTGCAGTGTTAAATTTTAATATTTTCTTTTTGAGATCTTATTAGTTTTGTGATTATGAATAACTGAAAAAATTTTGTAAATACAGAATGTGCATATGAGAGACATGCTCTTTAATGCTGCCATTCTATATCCATGCTTCACCAGCTCTTGTATTATGTCATTTCTAGGGCTGTTAGCTTTCTCATATCCTACCAATAGCTCCTCAACATCAATTTGAGAATAATTCTAGACTATAACTTTAGCTCTAGTTTTGCTATGAACCTAAAACTGCTGTAAAAATAGTCTTAATTTTAAAAATTGTAGTTAATAGTCTGATGGAAAAAAATGATATGATAGTTTAACTCCTGTGACTATATGATTAATTACAAATTATCAGCATATCACAGGGTCATTTTTAATAGCAACCAAGAAACAGATGTCTATACAAATATTCTTTATTCTTTGGCACTATGTTAGTATCTATTTATACATACATAGATCCAACCAGTTCATCCTAAAGGAATCAGTCCTGGGTGTTCATTGGAAGGACTGATGCTGAAACTGAAACTCCAATACTTGGGCCACCTCATGCGAAGAGTTGACTCATTGGAAAAGATCCTGATCCTGGGAAGGATTGAGGGCAGGAGGAGAAGGGGACAACAAAGGATGAGATGGTTGGATGGCATCACCAACTCGATGGACATGAGTTTGAGTAAACTCCGGGAGCTGGTGATGGATAGGGAGGCCTGGCGTGCTGCAATTCATGGGGTCACAAAGGGTCGGACACGACTGAGCGACTGAACTGAACTGAACTGATCATATATCACATTATATTGTAGACTATAATCAGTTCAGTTCAGTTGCTCAGTCATGTTGGACTCTTTGCGACCCCATGAACTGCAGCATGCCAGGCCTCCCTGTGCATCACCAACTCCCGGAGTTTACTCAAACTCATGTCCATCGAGTCGATGATGCCATCCAGCCATCTCATCCTCTGTTGTCCCTTTCTCCTCCTGCCCCCAATCCCTCCCAGCATACATAATATTACACATATATGAAATATTTATCTGTTATATTACCTATATAATGATATATGAATAATATACATATTAGCATAGTATATTATACATCTAATATACATATTAGCATAATATAATACACACTTTAGCATAATATAATTTACATATTAGCATAATATATAAGCTATACATATAATACAATGTATAATATATACATTAGACATGTTAACATAGCATTTTATAATATACATATTAGCTAACATGCCACCAAGTTATAAAAAGGCATTAAGATATTAACCTTACAACTATTGACTCTTTATTAGCTATTTGGATGTGCATTTCCCCGAAACAGTACCACCACAAGCAGAAAAAGCATCTTAGCCATTCAATATGCTATCTTCTGTTTCCGCCAATATGTGTAAGTAAGAATCTACTGCATACTCTTTTTCAATGCTTTTTGTCTAGTAAATAGTATATCAAAGTTCTTAGAATGTAGTAGCTGTAACATCACATGTAGTGAAAAGCATTGTTCAATTTCATAGAATAATCTCATAATTCATGTTTAGTTATTTATACCACAGATAAACAGATGACTTGGTACTGTAGGATATGAGAAAACAAGCTGCTTGTAAATACTAAAAATGTCTTGCTTCTCATAGAGATTCATCCCACTTAACCACAAAAGAAAGCCTATTAATTAGACTTTTGAATCCCATTAGGAAAAACAAATACCAATACTTAACTGCTCAAATATGACATGATGGAAAATTGCTAACATAATTAGATTTTTAATAGTGTTAATGACTCTTGTATCTTATTAATAAGAATTAAAGCTAATGTAATATTATATGAAGAAAAATTGCCACTGTATGCTCTTCTACAGGGAAATGTAGCACGATTATGTCTATTTCCACATGAAGGGGTTTTAATTTTTATTCCCTTGCAGTTGTAATATAACTCACATGTTCCTTGGCTCAATATATTATCCCTGACATTATGTGACAGAAGGTCCTACAAGTACACCACTTAGGTCTGCAATCTCATTAGATATCCCAAGTCAAGCATGATGTTGACTCTGGATGTAAAACTATACATATTAAAGGTTGAAATGACTTTTCCCTGCCCTTTTTCTCTACCTTTTTGCAGATTATCACTCCTTCAATGCCTTGTTTCAGCCCCTTTCAATTTCCCCATTTATTAGTCAAATTGTATTCACTGTTTATGCCATGCAATTTGTTATATTTGACATAGTGTCTCCCTCTTTAGTTATTCCATGGACATAAAAAGCATGTTTTATTGTCCAGTGAGTGTGTCTCATCAATAAGTTAATAAGCCAATGTTCATTTAGCATCTTAATGTCCATCATATTGAAGATAACTGTCTCAAGAGATAAAGGCATGATCCTTATACCCAGAGAAGGTGTTTATTTGTTCAAATTATGTTACTGTTTTAGCACATCTTCTTTCTTAGAGACTTGAAAGTGCAGTATTCATATTTCTGTGAATCCCTTCTTCTAGCTAAATTCACCATCCTAGCTGCCACAGAGACAAATGGATGCTGGTTTCCAAACCAGGCACTAAGCCGGACATCTGAGGAAATAGCCAATATTTGAGATAGATGGCTTGCCAACCAACTTAGAAACTCACCAAATATATACAGATTATAAAAGATTCAGTGGAATGACTGATGATGTGACCAAGATAATATTTGCTCACTGTCTCTTTCAGTATTGGCATATCACTTTAATGTGCTCTTAATCAGTAGGTGGGCCTCTACTACTCAAGTGAAGTCGCTCAGTCGTGTCCGACTCTTTGTGACCCCATGGACTGTAACCTACCAGGCTCCTCTGTCCACGGGATCTTCCAGGCAAGAGTACTAGAGTGGGTTGCCATTTCCTTCTCCAGGGGATCTTCCTGACCCAGGGATCGAACCCAGGTCTCCCACATTGTAGGCAGCCGCTTTACTATCTCCGCCACCTGGGAAGTCCAAACAACTCAAAATATGGTTCTTAGACCAGCAATTACCTAGGACCTTTCTGGAGGTACGGATCTTGAGTGCCATCTCAGAGATTATGAATTAGGAAATACAGTTTAACACAATCTCCAGTCTATTCTTATGCATAATAGTGTTTGAGAAGCACTGAATGGGGTTGCTTGAACAAGACAGACAATTTTCTTCCTTTAAAGAAAAGTGCTGGTGATTTTGCTCAGGTTGTATCAAGAATACAGTGTTTATGGGCTTCCCAGGTGACTCAGTGGTAAAGAATCTTCCTGCCAGTGCAGAAGACCCCCTGGAGGAGGAAACGGCAACCCACCTTAGTATTCTTGCCTGGAGAATCCCATGAACATAGGAGCCTGGTGGGCTACAGTTCATGGGATCGCAAAGAGTTGGATATGACCTAGCGACTAAAACCACAGTGTTTATCTGAGAAAATAATTTAGGCAGTTCTTTAGAAATAAAATGATCAACACAATAAAAAGGAGAATATATAAAGTGTTTCTCAACCCTGGCTGTACATTCAGAATTACCTGGGGACCTTCTAAAAATACCAGTTCCTGGGCCCACCCCCAAGTGATTCTGACTTAATTTTTAGGGTGAGTTTCCTATGCATCCAAATTTTTCAAAAAGTTCTCAGATGATTTTGATGTGCAACCAGGGTTGGAAATGACTGATAAAATATGAGAGATGGTTGATGGAACTTGGGTTAATTAATTTGAAGAGACTACTTATGTGGATAACTGTAGACTGATTTTGTATAGCTCCAGGAAACAGGGTTGGACTAAGGAGAGACAGACTTAATAATTGAAAACCAATGTAATAAGAAGATTGGTAATTTGGCTTCAATATAACAATTTGGCTTCAATATAGTAATTTGGCTTCAATATAATAATTTGGCTTCAATATAAGAAGTTTGGTAATTTGGATAGTTTGGGCTCCCCTGGTGGCTCCTAGAGTAAAAGACTGTGTCTGCAATGTGGGAGACCTGGGTTTGATCCCTGGGTGAGGAAGATCCCCTGGAGAAGGGAATGGTTACCCACTCCAGTATTCTTGCCTGGAGAGTTACATGGACAGAGGAGCCTGGTGTGATACAGTCCATGGAAAGAGTTGGACATGACTCGGTGACTAATACTTGGTAGTTTGAGCTATGTGAAGGAGAAATGATCATCTTTGAGTTTACATGATAAGCGCAGGTAAAGACTTACAGCTGAAATGCTCTCAGTAACACCCTGGAACACTCATGCATTTGGCACTGGGCATTGAGTCAGTGGGGTACATGATTGTCAGACTGCATTATAATAGAGTAATAATAAATGTTTAATGAGCACTTCTGTGCTGGACCCTTCACATGAATTACTCAATTTCATTCTGATCACAGCTATGAGGACAGATTCTTGGAAACCAAGGCTGAGAGAGTTGCAATAATTACTTCAGATTACAAGTTATTGAGTAGCTGGACAGGCTTCCAACTGAGGTTTGTCAGTCCCCAAAGCCAGTGGTCTTCATCTAATTCAGATTCTACTGTGATGCTCAGTGATGCTCAGTTCTTTGACTCTTACATGTGCCATGCAACAATCACCATGCTGTTTACTTGAAAATCAAGTTTAACCGCCAGTGTGGATTATCTAAGCAAACTTCCATAAACTTGACAGAATATTTTTTACAATCACTGTTTCAAAACTTTGAAAATAGAATGTCTTTAAAAGAATAATCCTGAAAAAAAATGAATAAGCCTGAATTAAAGGACCTAGAATCTTAATTTAAATAAATAAGAGAACAAGTAATAAAACTAGGTAATTTGCAATACCAACACATTTTGTTACAATTCTTTTTTTTCTCCTCTGCTGTGATTGAAAGCATATTTGTTTTTACTCTCTCTTTTTTCAAATTGTAATCTATGTTAGTATTGCAGAACTAATTATGAGTCACCCAAGTGTAACCAAGGAGCCCTGAGAGCTCCTGAAATAGGACAAAGGAAATTCATTAAGAAATAATGTTGAGCTTATGGTTTCAAAAGGTCATTAGAAATGCTAAACCAGAGAGCATTGTTGTCTGAACTGATACCAAATCTAATCGTTTATCAGTTCCAGGGTTCTGAACACATGATCATCATCTGGCTCCTTAACCTCCAAGCAGAAAGTCAGTTGATTTCTACAACTTGAGTCTAGGGTTAGTGCGCCGTCTTTTATCTGGGCCTTTTCCTCTGTCTCCAGATGTCATACTCAGTATGCACTGTATATAGGAGCTCGGCAGCCTAGGGACCTTCAGTTTTCAGCTCAAGTATTCATACCTGAGGGCTTTTCCTGGTGGCTCAGACGGTAAAGAATCCACCTGCAGTGCAGCAGACACGGGTTTGATCCATGGGTTAGGAAGATCCCCTGGAGAAGAGCGTGGCAACCCACTCTAGTGTTCTACCTGGAGAATCCCATGGACAGAGGGGACTGGCGGGCCACAGCGTGTGGGGTCACAGAGCTGAAGCGACTGAGCTTGCGTGAATGCACGCAAACATACCTTAGATTTGAACCCATGTCATTATCTCCACTCTGTTCTTTGCAAAAGAAGACTGAGCAGCCTTTTATGTGAAAACATCTTAATAACAGGTAGAGTGTAAAGATCTGCAATCAAAAGGTGAATATTTCAATGTGGTAGCCCAGTAATTCCAGGTACTCTTCATTAGAGCAGAGCCTCGCATTGATAACCGTTATTTTAGTCAATGTGCTGAGTGTGTGTGAGGTATGTGAGGACATTTGTTTCATCATCATCTTCATAAAAAATAATTTTTTTTCCCTCAATAGTCTGGTGCTAGCTACACTAGGATGCAGCAGAAGCAAGGAAAGCAGTCCACTTTCTCTGTAAAGAGCCAGATAGTAACTGTTGTAGACTCTGCGGGCCACACAGCCTGCCTCAGGTACTGCTGTGTCTCTATAGCACAGACCAGCCACAGGCGCTGTGTAAACTAATGGACGTGGCTGTCTCCAAGTAAGTTTGTTTATGGATAATGAATTTAGATTTTTTAAAATAATTTTTATGTGATGCAAAATATTCTTCTGATTTTTTTTTTTTTCTCGCAACTATTTAAAATGTGAAAACCTTCCTCAGCTCACAGGCCATTCAAACCTAGCTGGCTGGCTGAATTTATCCCGAGGTTCACAGTTTATCTGCACCCACTCTCTTCTCCTAATTGCTCTTTGATTTCTAGAAGAGAAGTAGAATTCTGAATCTAACTCTTGGCTTGTTTGTTTATTTATTTCAAGCTGGTACTCATATTTCCTTCTAAGGACTTGGTAAAATTCTCAACTCCCATGATAGGGACCTAGTGTAGATTCCCAGCTAAAGTCATAAGGACACATAATGTGGCAAATGACTTTGGGTATGAGGACCTGAGTTTGAGCCATTGCCTACACATGTGACTCTGAAAGTTATGTTTCTGACTCTTAGATTCCTCATCAGCAAAATAGGAATCATGATTATAATAATATGAGAAGCAATGAAGATTCTCTGAGTAGATTCTTTGTCATTTCTGGAGTGCTATGTTATTTTAAAAATGTATTTATTTTTAATTGAAGGATAATTGCTTTACAGTGTTGTGTTGGTTTCTGCCAAAAATCAACATGAATCAGCCATAGGTATACATATGTCTGATACTACCTTGCATTTGTAATTAATAATAATACTGTTTTTACTATGGGTTAGGCATCATTTTAAGGGCTTTACATGTGTTGATCCATTTATTTGTCACAACAACCTTGCAAAATTGGCACTTTTACTATCATCACTTTACATGTTTGCATACCAGGACACAAATAGGTTAAATGATATGTCCATGGTCTCATAGCTAGTAAGTGGCAGAGGTAGGTGTGAACCCTCCATTCTTGTTCTTACATCCATACTCTTTCCTGCTATCTAGACTGCTTCATACCATGGTCTAGTTGTATGCTACACACAAGAATCCGAGAATCTAATCTCCTAATCCCAGTTGTTTTCTACTACCATATGATGATGTATTCTGTTGATGATTCCACTTCCTTGCAAGCCCTCAGTAATTCAAATAAAAGATTAAACTAAATGCACAGTCATTCCTGGTTATCCAGTGGGGTTTGGTTCTAGGAGCTCCAAGGATACCAAAATCGGCCAGTGTTCAAATCCTTTATGTAAAATGGTGTAGTAAAGTCAGTCCTTGGTATTTACAGGGTCCACATCTGCAGTTATGGAGGGCTGACTATATACATCGTTAAAATATTACAGGGTCCCTGATAGAAGCAGACTCATGATATTTATCTTTTTATCATATTTTAGAATCCTTTCTAAGCTTTAAAGCAGGTATCAGCTCTTTTTATAAGCTCCAATTTATCAAAGGAATTAAATCCTATCTTTTACTTATATGATCTGCTAATTGATGGGTAAGATCGACTATTTCAGCTGTTAGCTTTGGCTTCATAAAACTGATGCTTGTGAAGAATACTAATCAAATGTTGATCCCATATTGGCATTCTGCACTTGGTAACTGGCTCTATATCAGAAAACTTTAATTTTACTGATAGGAAATACATTTTAAAAAATCTGAATACCAACTTGAGCATCCAACCTTTTTGAGATGAGGTTCTAACTGTTGCAGGTGTCCTATCTAATAGTAGTGCTAATGCCACACTGGATGGGGTAGTAACAAGGGAGGTCTCTGAGGTGTGAGAAAGAAAAGTATTTTGCCAAGACAATGGATAGTGAGAGAGAAAGGAGGCCTTGAGATAGAAAATTGCAGACATTTATAGGTTATTCCTCAAGGGAGTAGTGGAAGTTATTGTCAAGGAAAGGCAGCAGACTTTGGACAAGATACAAATATTGATCCTTTTACTGAAACAGTGGCTGAATCTGTAGCCTCGCTCGTTACAACAGTCACTCTGAGCGTTGAGAATTTCGATGATGTCCCTGGTGTTGTAACTTCAGATTCTGAAACTACAAGTGGAAGTATCACCAGGAAATATAAAAGTGAGATGGACTAAAGGAAACTAAATTGAGAGGCTGAAGTTAAAACTGGAATGCATAATACTTCTTTGACATTACCCCCAATGGTTTGTATTTTTGGTAATAAATATGGATTTTGGTATCTAGATTTTTTTTAAGTTAATTGATTTGATTTGTTCATCTCTGTGTCTGTTTATTCACAACATATTGGGTTGGCTAAAAATTTCATTTGGGTTTTTCTGTAACAGCGTATGGAAAAGCCCAGATGAACTTTTTGGCTAACCCAAAAAACTGAAATAAAGGTTATGGCTATATTACCTGTTAATTTGGTCAAGCTGGGTAGCTGAGTTGGATCAGTGTTTAGGCTGGAATAAACACTTTGAAGCCCTAGCTAGCTTGTTTACTGACACAAATAATAGTGCAAATGTGTTAATATCTTAATAGAGGAGGCCGTACACCCATTTTGTGTTGTTACATTAGCCAATTGGAAAAGACATGGGTGAGTTTCTGATCAATACACATTCGTTCTTTCTTTCACATAGTACTTGTCAGAAGGTTATTATGTCTATAGCTCTGAGATATATTCTGTGGAAGATCCAGGGTTGAACATAACAATGAATGGAGCAATAGATAAAATCCAGTAGTCGGATATAAATGAAATATGATAAAGGCAAATACACTACTGTTATCATAAATACAGCAGATATTATGTAGAAGGGATTCCCGGTTCTACAGGATGAGTTTGCGGCTCACAGTGGGCTTCTAGGAGAAATTAACTTCTACTCTGCTGTTCCTTTTAGTGAAGATAACTTGATTTCTCACATTCTACATATGTTGGAGGTGGTGGGAGATGTTGACCTTTAATTCCCCATTTCCACTCTGCTAAACTGGCAATCCACTCCAGTATTCTTGCCTGGAGAATCCCATAGACAGAGGAGCCTGGCGGGCTACAGTCTATGGGATCATGAGTCAGACATGACTGAGCGACTAAGCACACACAGCACCAACTAGGATTTCTTCATCCCTTTGAGAAAACTGTTCTTACATAAGGTGCATGCCGCCTGTCTGGTCTCTTACTTCCCTCTGCTCCCCACACCTTGTATATTTTGAGAATTGGCTCCTGCCTTAGTCTCCCCTTCTACTCCAACTCCTGTCAGCCACCTCAGGTACTTCAAACCTTTATATGCCCACCTACCTCAATTTCTCATCATTTCTCTTCTAGTGACCTTCATTTCCATTCTCTGTCACTCAATCTGTGACCAAAAGCCTAGATAATATAATTGCTTAGAAATGTCTCACCTTTGAGGTCTTAAAGTTAGCAGCATATTTTTTTTCCCCCACCATAGCCTTTGTCTTACAGTTTCCTCATAACTTTGATGGTAATACTTCTACTACTTAAATTCGTCACAACCTCCAGTTCTTAGACTTCACCTGGCTTTAATTTCTTCCCTAGCCCACCCGGACGTCATGGTGTTTCACTTCAGCACCCCTATTTTCTGGGCACACAAATCTCTTTCTCCTCTAAGTGTGGTCTAACTTCTTTAAGCAACTCAATCACACTTTTTTCTTCTAGGGCCATGTTTGGTAGAGACATCTAAGTTACACTGTCTCTAGTGTCTCTGATACCATTGCCTGTACTGCGGAATTATCTCTTCCATATATTTTTTCTGCTTCCACCTCTCTTTGCTGATGTCTCAGTTTCTCTCATGGGATTCTGTTTTTCTGATATCTAGGCCAACTTTATCTTCTATTCCTACATACTCCCTTGATTGGTCTTGCCAACTGGAACAACTTCCATAGCCTATGAACTTGTAGCACATACGTATATATTTAACTTCAGCATCTCTCTTCATGTAAGATCATTCTAGTCAGTTGCCAAGATACTCTCTCTAGGTAGATCAGCCATACTGTTCTCTAAAGAGGATCCATCATTTCCCTTATTTTACCTACAATGTGTCTTCTTCCTATATTCTCTACTAGTAGATGTCACTACAATCAAAATTTTATTACTCAAGCTAGAAATATGAGAGTCACTGCAAATTTCACCTTTTCTCCCCCCTCCACACATCTAATTCATTTTTTTTAAAGCCCTGTGAATTCTTCCTCTTTATCACCTCCTGAATTTGTCCGCTTTTCTTTGACGCCCGCTCACTCAGTTCAAATTATCATCTCCTGCTTAAAATACTGCCATAGTTTCTTAAGTTATCTACAAGGTTTAATCATTACTTCCCCTATCTATGTTCTGTACTGATGACTATAAAGCTAACCAATAATTAGCTCTTATAAAAGTAATACATAATTCTATCCTTTTTTTTTAGATCCTGAAATTGTACCATGTAGCCAATAGGATAAAGTCCAAATATGCATTTTTACATAAAAGGTCAACTCTTTCCCACTTTCATTTCTGATTTGTGTTATCTATTATAGCGCCCACCACTATCCAATACTAGATTCTAGTATGTTCCTAGAGGTGTCATGCTATCTCCAGTGTTGCATCAAATGGAATCAGATTCGGAGATAAAATCCAGTATGGTTGACTTTGGACAAATTGTTTACTTTTCATTTTTTATATGAAGATGATAATAGTAAATGTTTCACGGTTGACTGGAAGGATTAAAAGAGGTTTCCTCCTTAAAGCATATAGCATAAAGGCCTCACTTATAGATGTTTAATTAAGACAAAAATAATAAAGAAATATCCTCATGTATTAATCGAGTGCTTTTTCATCCTGGAGTATCCTAGCCAATTGCTGGGAAACTCAACTCAAATTAGTTTTCTCTCTGGAAAGTCTTCCATTACCACTCCCTGATGCCTTAGATTCTCTTCCTTTTTATTCTCAAATTCATAATCAATCTCTATCTCTTTCACACACACATCTCTTATTATTTTTGTAGCACTATATTATGAATATCTGCTTTGTGTTCATACACACTCAACTAGACATTTGCCTAAAAGTGAAGATCTGTATTCTAATTGTTCATCACGCTACCAAGCATTTTCTAGGAGATTGAATACATGAATATGAGCACAAAAAATAGAGCAGTTCTTTGAGACTATCAAAATCAGTCTGTACATATGAGCTATACTTCAGTGTAATATAGTAAACATAACTTATGTTCTTACCTTCATGTTGTCATGTATGTGATCCTAACGTCTTGCACATTCCTTATTACAAAAAGATGAACCTCCATTAAATATAATCTGTGTCCATCTGGGATATTTTAGGTTTAATGAAACCTTGAGAAATTGTACTCAGTTGATAGTAATAAAACTGCCTAGATTATTAAAAATGAAGGAGTAATGGGTTCTGTTCTAATGTGGAATTACATTAATGAAATATTTGTGTTATATCATGGTTGACCAGTAGTTTTCTTGGCTATTTCTTTCTTGATCAAAAGATAATACTTTCGGAATCCCTCTCTTTTATGCCTACTGATGCTGAGACTTTATGGGAGGCATAGGAAGGAGGCATAGGAACCAAGGTCATTCAAAATGAAATGAGGTGGGAGAGAGACATATTTTTAATGCCCTCGTGCTCTTGACTTTATATTGGTTCTTCTATTATGTAAGTTTTTATAAATTTTCTGAGAAAGAGCAGATGCCAACTAAAAAGGCAGGCTTAGATTTAATGTACTCTTGTCATTCTATCTTCTTTTGTTTAATTGAGAAGGAAGATGAGAGAACAGCACAGGTTCTCTATTATTTCATATGGTTTATCTGGCAGCTGGAGAATAGTGGTGGTTGACAAAATGTTCAGTTAATTGAAGCCGTGTAGTGGATATTGATGATCTTTCTACATTTAATGGAGAAATAAATCTGTTGCGAGAGAAAAAAAAATACAAATGGCTCTTTGGCTGATATATGTCCATACTATCCTCTTCAAGCAAATGAAAAAATAATAATTACTTTTCTAGATGCAATATGTTAATGCTTAATTGCACTCTACAGAGCATCTTAAGTTTAAGAAAAATAACAGTATAGTTTATGCCTTGATTTTTAAGTGTAAGATACAATGAAAGCATACTGAGACGAAAACATTTAATTCACACAGAAACCTGTTGGTGACAGCAGAGTTACACAAATTCTAGCTTGGAAATGTACATTCAAATGAGACTATTCAAGCTTTAAAAATATTTGTAAAATAATGGGCAATATAAGAGATATTTATTAAATGGGGCTATTATAAATACATTTCAAGCTCTCTGGTTACTCCTGTTTGTGACTTCTTTGGATCTATTGAGGTTTCAAACATATAATGGTTTCGATAAATAAAAATTGCCCTGTTCCCATAAAATGTACTGTTCTCACAAAAAAGGAGAAGCATTTAGTAGCTCATAGGTAATGCCATTTATCAAAGAAAAAGACTTTCTAATGGCAGTAAAATAAGTGGGACTTAAAAACCTTAGTATTAACAGTATTAAACCCATTATAGTGATATTTTTAAAACTCAAATTCTCAAAATTGTCTTAGTTTCTTAAATTTAGCGTATTTGGAAATAGTACCTTAAATTTAACTACTTTGAAAGTACTTACTGGCCTTCTCTTTCCTGTTCAGCAAGACCAGTTAGGAAAATTTCTGCCATTATACAACATCAAAACTGGGCAGAATGCCCTCAGTTACAGAATTCGATATAGTTGGTGAATATAAATGAATATGAAAGAAAGATTCGTGGCTCAGTTGTGTCTGACTCTTTGTGACCTCATGGACTGGAGCTCACCAGGCTCCTCTGTCCATTGGTTTCTCCAGGCAAGAATACTGGAGTGGGTTGCTGTTCCCTTTTCCAGGGATATTCCTGACCCAGGGATCAAACTTGGATCTCCTTCACTGGAGGCTGATTCTTTACCATCTGAGCCACCAGGCAAGCCTATAATTAATGAATGAGTGAAGCCCATAAATGAATATAATTGCATATAAAAGGTAGAGTATCAAAAAACTCTTCATTCTGGTCTCCAGTCCATTCTGCCTGTTTTGCCCTGTTAAAATTCCTCTTTACCTGAATCTCCTCTCCACTGTTGGCCACCAATACTTCTCTCTACATTTAGAGAATCTTTCCTCCAAACCAGTTCTTTTCTTCTTTCTTTTCTCAAAGTTATCTTAAAGTTCATATCTTCATGCCCAACCCTCTTTCCTCTATTGCTTGAGCCTATAGTCCTAAACAATTTTTTGTGCACTGAGAAATATTAATAATATGAGTTCTGTAGGAAATTATAGTAAGAATCACAGAAAGATTAGTAAGAATCACAGAAAGATTTCAACTTAAGGTATAACTCTGACTTAACTGCCATCGCTTCCTGTATCTCTCTGTTGAGAGGAATTCTGAGACCATGACTTGGTCTCACAGGGAAAGGATTCTCTAATCCAACACCAAACAATGTTCTGTAGCCTAACTTAGGGCTGCCCTGCTGGTCACTGGTAGAGATCCACCTGCTGGTGCAGGAGATGCAGGTTTGATCCTTGGGTTAGGAAGATCCCCTGAAGAAGGAAATGGCAATGCACTCCAGTGTTCTTGCCTGGAAAATCCCACAGACAGAGGAGCCTGGTGGGCTACAGTCCCTGGGATCACAAAGAGCTGGACACAACTGAGCGACTGAGCACATGCCCATGCACACACATGCATAGTGTAGGTGAGGAATACATCCTTATCATAAGGTTAATCTAAGGCAATGGTCCTTAAATATTAATTTGTATCAAAAGCACCTAAAGGGCTTGTGAAAATGCAGATTCCTGGGCCCCGGTACCTAGTAGTTTCTGTCAGTGTATCTGGAGTACGGTCCAGAAATTGGTGGTTTTTAACAAGTGTCCAAGTGTTGCTGATGCTGCTAATTCAGGGATCGCACTATTAAAATCAGTGATCAGGTACACTTAAAAAAAAAGTGTGGGTGAGTATGGGACGGGGGGAAGTGTATAGTGTTTCTTAACCAGAAATGAGTATAAGTATTGTTGAGGATTTAAAAAAAAAACCTATAAATGGTTTCTACCCCAGAAATTGTGATTTTATCTATCTGGTTTAGGCATTCATCTAGACATTTATGCTTTTAAATCACCACAAGTAAATCTGCACACATTAGTTATGATTTATTTCCCTCAAGGCAGATATTTTGTCTGTTTACAGTGATGTGCACAATGACTGGTATATACCAGGGTTTTTTAATCTTTGTTTTATTTTTGTTTTGACCACACCATGCAGTTTGTGAGATCTTAGATCCCCGACTAGGGATTAAACCCAGGCCCTCAGCAGTGAATGCATGGAGTCCTAACAACTGGACCACCGGGAAATTCCCCAATAGGTTTTTTATGAGTATAATTTGATAATGTTAGTATAAGAAGAATTGCAAATGTGAAGTGCATGCCATGGAGAGCATTGAGGAAGGGAACAAAATACAAATATAATAAATGAGTATGTCATGGTTTGCTTTCTAGAGATAAGCAGCTAGATCCAGAGGGACGGAGGATGTTTCATGAGAAAAGGTAGTGAGTCTAAGTTAGAAAAAGCATCATGCTTACAAAAGTTGGAAGTATGGTTGGATTGTATTGTTCAAGTTAATAGGGGAAACTGTGGAGGGAGCATTAGTGACATGGGTCCAGAAATATGAGTTGGGGCCAAATCTTTCTGGGTCTTGTAGGTTATATTAAGGAGTCTAGAATTTTTCTTAAGAGCACGAGGGAGCCACTGAAAGGTTTCATATGAGGAGTATTATAGCTGAAACTTCATTTTAAGCAAGCAATGATCTGGCTTAAGTATTAAAAAAAAGATATGAAAGCTGACATATCTGGAGAAAAAGAGACACTTTATGAGGCTACTGGAATAACTCAGGAAAGGTGACAGAGTCTCCTTGAAGGCTCAAATAATATTTGGTTTGATCAGCAGTATTTATTTCCCTCATGCTTTTAACCCAATACTTGACCTGGAATGAGCATTTCGAAAGAACTCTGTAACTGATTGAATTAGAGAAGCAGAAGTGGTGCTGGAGAAGATTGGACAGATTTGGATCCAATAATATTTGTAGAGTAAAATTAAGCCAATGTGGTGATTGACTGGTTTGAGGTGTGAGGGAGAGGGAACTGAGGGAAAGTGAAGAGTTATTTATTAGATGAGTACAGGGTATCATTGGACACTGACCTAGGAGTGTAGATGAGTGAGTCCATTTCAGGGCAGTGGAATGGGGAAGGGGGCTGGGTGCCAAGAACATTTGTGATGCAGAAGGTATGGGGGAAAAAACAGAAGAGGAGGGTATCACAGAAGCAAATAGATGAGTGTTTAGTGAAGGAGCAAGTAGCCAACATTTTTCAGTTGTACTTACTAACAGGTCAGGTAAGATTATTAAATAGTGAGAAGTGTCTAGTGGATTTTGGAATCAAGGTATTGATGACTTTCACAGAGACTAACTTTGTGTAGTCGTGAGGTCATTTTGTAGAGTTGCAGGAATTGAAGTCAGATAGCTGTGAGCATAGAAAAGTCTCTCCAGACATTTGGCTAAGGACAGGAGAAGAAAGATAAAGCCGTAGTTGGAGGGTTGTATAATCAAGAGAACTGTTTATTTTTAAAGTCAAAATGAACTTAATGGTGTTTTTTTCCAACTTTATAAAGATGTAATTGACATATAAAATTGTATAATTTTACAGTGAGCAACATGATGGTTTGATACATGTATACATTAAAAAATGATTTTCACAGTAAGGTCAGGTAAAAGATTCATTACTGCACATAATTACAGTTTGTATGTTATTAGTGAGAATATGCAAGTTCTATCTTCTTAGCACCTTTCAAGTATCAATATATAATGCAGTACTGTTAAGTATACTGTATATTAGATTCCCAGAACTTATTCATTTTATAATTGGGTTTGTATCTTTTCAACTTTTCTACATCTTCCAAGCCCTGGCAATCCTCATTTTATTCTCTTTATCTGTAAATATGGATTTTTTAAGATTCCACATATGAGATCATATGTATCTTTCTCTAACTTATTTCATTTAACACTATAGCTTGAAGGTCCATCCAAATCCAAAAGGTAAGGTTTCTTCTTTTTTATGGCTAATATTTCTTTGTATATGTACAACTCTTCATTTATTCATTCGGCTTAAGTTGTTTGAATGTCTTGGCTATTGTAAATAATGCTGCAGTGAACACGGGCACAGTACAGATATTTATTTGAGCTGGTGATTTTTTTTTCCTTCAGATACAATACCCAGAAGTGGTATTTCTAGTTTATATGATAATCCTATTTTTTAATTTCTTGAAGAACGTTCATACTTTTTCCCATAGTGGTTGCACTAATTTTTCTTCCCATCAACAGGGCACTAGGGCTCCCATTTCACCACATTATTGCCAACAGGTCTGCATACCTGCCTCTTGAGGCATGGATCAGCCTGTCTCCCACCAGAGCTCTGGGAGGACTTGGCTGATCCCTGATCATGGTTGGAGGGGCTGACGGTCTCGGCAGTCAGGATGCTTGTGATCTGTGTCTGTAAAGGCCTGGAACTCGGGATAGGGCCATTTAGGATCTCTGGGGATGCAGATGGGAGTTCTCTGGCAGGGTTCCTGTGCCAGCAAAACTATCTACAGACTGGTTAGGCAGGCCAGAGCCCAATCACAGGGTCCTTGCAGGATCTACAGTCTGATCATGTCTGGTGGACTTACCTTAAGAGACTCCTAGACACCTGTCCAGAGAGGCTGGAGCCAGTTGACAAGTTAATTCAGGATCTACTTCCAGGACCAATTTCTGTGTATTACCTAATGCATAGGTGAATGTGACTCCTCTCATGTCCCTTGGTGTATTGTGCTGATAACAGACCCAAAGGCATATGGGGATGTAGCTGAGTTCTGAAGGACATGGAGCTGTTTCTATTTTTGTAGCTGGGATCATAGCCAGAAAGTGAGACACCTGGATATGGGTCCAGCTTTTAAATGTGACTCTTCTGAGTCTTGGACTAGGGACTGCACTGGGGTCTCACAATCTCTTACCTGCATTATAAAGTTCCCAGGTCAGCACTTTTGTCTGTAGATGGATACCAAATTATTATTGGGGGTTGCTGGGACATAGGAGAGATGTCTTATTTGGCCATTTTGGTGACATCACTCAGTCATGTTTAAAAATTATTTGGAACAGCCAGCAGAGAGGCAATATCTAGCAATTCAAAAGAGATATAGTTATATGTATCGAATTACAGCAAACACTGACATAATTCTCTAAATTGGCCTGTTTCTGTTGTGGCAGTAGAAAAGATTAGAGTTGATAGAATAGATTTGAAATGAACAGAAAAGTTGGTAATTGCTACTTTGGGGAGTGGATGGGAGAGTAGACTAAGGAACATTGAAAGATGAGGGCAGGGTCAGTGTTGAAGATTCAGTTGGGATGGAATACCGGGATTCCAGTATGTTCTAGCTTATTCCATTGACCCAGGCCATATTCTCTGTGAAGTGAGTTTGATGTAAACATTGGAAATATCATCAGTGAAAATCAGTTGAGAATATTTTAAGAGGGAGTCTAAATGGTTAATGTGAAGTCTAAGCTGGATAGGAATGGAAGAGAAAGGCCTTGGATGAATCTGACAGAGAAAGAGAAGCATAGGGATAAAAGGTACAGGCAATCTCAGTGTGGTCAGGACAAGTGTATTATGTGTGATTGCTGCAGTTAGAAGGGGAAAACACAAAGGACAGAAGAGTAGGAGAGAAAGGACTCTTAAATTTATGAATTTGCATTTGGAGGACATTTTGACAAAAGATAACGTTTTGATTTTTATACCCATAAATCAGCTAAACTCTAAACTCCATGAAGGCAAGGAATAGTATTATAGTCAATATTCAATATATATTGAGTCATATGTCTTCTTCATCTATATTAAAGTACTTAACTGGTTCAACTAGTTTTTTCTCTTCCACGATCCTAAATTACTCAGCATCAAGAGAATCCAAAAAACCGGTGAGCTATTTTTTTTGCTCTGTGGGAGATCCTAACAGAATTATGAGTAGTTACCAAAGGGAGATAGATTAGCCCTGATGATTTTGTCTGCCTGAATAACTTCTGTACCAGATACAGCACGATGCTCTGGGTACATAAAAGAGTCTGTGTGATAACAAATATTTGTACATTTCATAATACTTTCTTAGGCATTTTCTCATATATTATCAGACCTGATTTTCATAGAAAATTCTGTAGAGGTATGTAAAATATCATTGCTATTTGGTAGATAAGGAAAATGAAATACACACTATTCAAGGATCTTATCCACAGTCTCAGAGTTAGATAATGGCCTATTGCAAGGCAAACAAACTAGACCTCCTAGATGACAGTCCAAAGCTCTACCTAAAAATATGCTTTTTAACAATGTGAAATTAACATCTCTTTTTGCTAGTTCCACAAGAAAATTTTGTTTAGTTAATCATGTTCCTGCTTTTCAACTAATTGAAAATTAAGCACACTTTCCTAAAGCTGACTTTTTTTGGGGGGGGAGCGGGGACAGGGATAACCATGATTAAATCTTAGTGACTGGATTTCTTCACCGCTGCAGCAACAATAGAAAAAATTATCAGTGTTGCAATTCTATGGTTACAAATGTCATGTGAAAGTAATGTAAAGGGGATCTAGAATTTACTAATGTTGTTTTCTTTCCCTTCAAAAAGGAAAGGAATTCTCTGCTCATATGATATGAAGGCAGAACAACAAAGAAATAGATAAACACAAAAAAAGTCTGTGACAAAGTGTCAGAAGTGAGCTGGATTGATTCACTAGCTCTTGCATCACTAGCAAGTCTAACCCATTATCTGCATGCAGTTATGTTTAACCTCATCTCATTCACTTGTGATGAGACCAGGAACCACACCGCAGATACCATACAGTATAATCATGCCTGTTCAGTTGGGAACTGTTGAAATAAACATTTACAGTCCATTTGGGTTGCAAGGCATTTAACAGCTGTAAAGTATTTGCAGGCAGGTTGCCGGGTAAGTGTCCATGGTTTATCAGTTCAATATGTCTCTGATGATAACGTAAAGTAGGTTACCTATGTGAGACAGATACAGACTTCCGGCAGCCACTGATATTTATTCAAATACTTCATATAGTCTAGATCTAGAGACTATATGAAGTATTTGAACAAACATTAAAAAAATACAGATTTCTTAAGTATGCAAGTATTCTTCTGATTTTAATCTATAATCTGAAGTGTATTAGCTCATGAATTTAACATATAGTTGTAATATTTATATATTCTAATCTACTCATTAGAAAGTTACAGTGGAGATTACCAGAGAAAATTAAAGAGCTCATGGTTGGGAATCACTGATCTACAGATACTCTTCTTGAATCTGAAGGGACAGTAATTGGAATAAATTGTCAGAAAATGATTCCATATTCATCCAAAAACAGAGACATTTATTGAACATTTACCATATCTCAGATACTGCAGTATACAGTGGTGAAAAAAAAAAACAGATATGATCCTTCTATTACTAGAAGTTGGGGTTTCCCAGGTGGCACGGTGGTAAAGAATCCACCTGCCAATGTAGGAGACAGAAGAGATGTAGGTTCGCTCCCTAGTGTTTTCATACATGTTTACTACTTTGCCTGGTGAAATTATTGAGACTTTGGTCAGAAATCACCTGTAAGAAGTCTTTTTTGAGACCTTGGATATGATTAGTTATTTTTTGTTCGGTTTCCCAAATATTAAGTTCTGTGCAGACAATTGTCTTTATAGTACTTAGTATGGTCCCAGGCTTACAGCTACCAGCTGAATAAACAGAGTATATGTACACACCTATGATGTTAGCACTGACCATACTATTATTATTATGAATATTGCTTACTAGCCTGTCTCTTCCCCTTAAAGCTTAGGCCAAAGAATATTCAGTTAAAAATTCATATTTATTGAGGCACAATTTGCATGTAAAACCAATAATACCATACTGCATTGACAAATGAATGCAGTCAAGAAGCCACACCACAAATAATGAGATACAAAGTTTCTGTTATTCCAGAAGGTACATTTATGCTCCTTTGCAGTAAAATCACCTGCTCCCATTGTCACCCTGGAAATCATTTACCTTTACTTTGTCCTTACACTTTCTAAGGATTTCATACAAATCCTATTATATGAGAATATGGTATGAAATTATTTTAAAATATAATATACAATGAGTTCTATTGATATATATATTAAGTTTCCTAAAAATTGGATCATACAGAATATATTTTTTGGGCCTGGCTGCTTTCACTTAGTATTTTGCATGAGAATTTGTCCATATTGTTGCATGTACCAGCAGTTTGTTTCTTTCATTGCTAGGTAGATTTCCCTGGTATGGATATAACAGTTTGCTTATTCATTCGTCACTTGATGGACATTTTCTTGCTTCCAATTTTGGCTATAATGAATAGGGCTACTGTGAACAGTCACATAACATTTTTAGGAAGACATATGTTTTCATGTGATGAGTGTATAATTGATGTGAAACTTTTTCTTTATAAAGTGGCTTACCATTTTTCATCAATATTAATGGTGTATTAGAGTTCCAGTTTTTTCCCATGCTTTTCAACACTTAGGCCGTTATTTCTTTGTACATATTTTTCCAACCCCTCCCCTTTTCTGGTAATGTAATTATATGTAAGTTAAATATTAGAGGATGCCAGAGGAGCTTTACGGTTAGAATTATTCTCTGATGCTAATGTACTCCAGGGCTGGGCAGACAAAAGAAAAGGGCTGAGTAACATTAACAATTCTTATTTGCAAAAAGTCTGATTGATTTTTTCAGTCCTTTTTCTCTCTCACCTTTATTTTAAACAGTGTTAACTGCCATGTCTTCATGTTCATAGCATTTTTTCCTTGGCACTGTCTCATTTTTTTTTATATACTGTATTTTTCATCTCTATGAGGTCCATATGGAGTTCTTTTAGATCTTTTTCTCTTTTTCCTTTTTGTATTCATGAAAAGAACATCATGAACATATTCATAAAGTACATAATGTATATTAAGAATATACACAGGACTTCCCTGGTGGTTCAGACGGTAAAGAATCTGCCTGCATTGCAGGAGACTGAACAGTTTGATCCTTGCATCCAGAAGATCCCCTGGAGAAGGGAATGGCTACCCATTCCATTCTTGCCTTCAGAATTCCATGGGCAGAGCGGCCTGGTGGGCTACAGTCCATGGGGTCGCAAAGAGTCGGACATGCCTGAGCAACTAACACACACATATATATTTCGTAGTTCTGCTTGCTGAAAGGGCTAGAAGAAGCAACATCCCATTCACAGTGAGCACATCCAGTTCCCAGACCTTAATTTTTAATACTATTTTCCATTTAAAGGAACCAGGGATCCTTGGAAAAGTGACTGATCTTAGGACCAGGGCAGAATGAGTGTGGAGCATCCTGTGGTTCCAGAAAGTAGGAAGTGATCAAAAAACAAAATGAAGGAGGTATATCAAAGGGATATAGAAGCTAACTGAAAGCACTCCCAATAATTAAAGGTGGAGCATGTTGAAAAAAATCTAAATAAATAATGTATGATCAGATTATAACCCAAAATATAAAATAAATGTCCCCGAGTTTATACAGAGTAAATGATTAAATAAATAAATAAATGAGGGATAATATACAAATGTCTCATATAAGAATACCAAATAATTTATGTGAATACTCTGCCCATAAGAAGGGTACATATAATTTCCCATCCTACAAGTGTACAATGAACAGTGTTTTTGTAAATACATGTGTGTGTGTGTGTATATATATGTGTGTGTGTGTGTATATATATGTGTGTGTGTGTGTGTGTGTGTGTGTGTGTGTGCATAAATATAAAACACATGTCAGAGCTACCATATCCTCATATCCTCCCTGGGTGACCACACTGTGACCTCCATTCTCTCTCCAAGGTCAGTCTGCAGCCACTGGTATTGATTTGACACAAGAGAAGACCAATTCTTGCGATTAAGCTCCATTTCTGCAATTGAGACTTTTAAAGCCAGGGCCGTGGCTATTAGACAGCTCTGAGGAACTGGTGAAGGAAGCCAGGGGCAAGGATGCCGGAGGAGCTTTACAGTTAGAATTATTCCCTGATGCTAATGTACTCCAGGGCTGGGCACATTAACAATTCTTATTTGCAAAGAATCTTTATTTTCAAAAAATGAAACAAAGCAAAACTATTTTGACTTGGTTACAACGACCACATGGAATGGCAAATTTTTATTAGAGTAGCAAGTCTAGTTTAATCTTAGTCTTATGGACAACTGTGGATTCATGAAATAGTGGGGAGATAAAATTTCTTTAAGGAGGGAAGAATGCAAACTTCTTAATAAAATGGTTACTCACGAAGGCACTGAGAATATGAATTGACTTTTACGAAGAGCATTTGTAGTACACTGACTGTCATATATATTTGTTTATACTTGGGCAGCTGCATGTTTTTAGTCAGGGTATAAACAAAGCAAAACTTGATATGATAAAGAGAATTTTGCAACCTAGTAATGTTGAGTTGTTTAAAAAATCAATAGGTCTTTCCTGAAAATAGCACAGGGCGAAATGGGTAAAAATATTACCCAAAGAATAGCAAAGAACAGCAAAGGAACACATTAGTTCCCTCTTTTTACATTAATATTATCTTTTTAGTATGATCCTCAAGCAAACACAAGTGAAACAGAAGTAGATTTTAAAAGAATTTCCTCCTTTAAAATTTCTTCTTGGCCCTGTAATGAGCTGATTGGTAAAATCTAAGCATTGAAAAAAATTCCAGTGGGGATAAATTGATCCACTCCTGACTGAGACTAAAGTCACTTTCACCACTTCAGCAGATTAAATGACTTTTTATTGAATTTGGGGTCACTTCACAGAAGCTGTTTGACCTCGGGTCGTCTCCATCAGCCTCTGTAGCTGGCAGACAGAAACGTGGAGGATGCCAGCGTGGGATCCGTGCAATGGGGTGATGATACTTTTGGGAAGGTAGTGTTTATTTTACCTGATGGTACATGCTGAGTAAGCCAAGGGTGTAATTTTTAAAAAGCATAGGTTTTAGAATAAGACAGCTAGTTTTAAATCCAGGTCAATCGTTTCCAACAAGGATGACCTGAAGCGGAGACATAATCTGCCTAAATCTATTCCCTTATCTATCAAATTTGAACCTTCCTCAGCCTGAATGGTGGGCAGGATCACATGCATGTGCCATAAGTAAAGCTTCTAAACTAGTGCCTGGCTCAGTACTAACATTGGTTTCCATTTTCTTGTTTTGTTCTGTTTTTGCCCCATTTCTTTAATACAAAATGTATGTCCCATATGTTTCTGGGCTAAACAGTGTTCTTTTCAGTAATAAACATGACTCTCTGTAATTAATGCTCTGACACACTTCCAACGTTCAATCTAAATGTCTAGCTTCTCACCTTATCCAAAAAGACGAGAATTAAGTCCAACTACTTCTTGTATCTGCTACTGGTTACCTATGTTAGCATATGTATCGCTTTCTGTTTTGTGAGAGCCAGGCTAACAAATCCAAATATTGCCTTATGATAGTCTCGGCTCTGCTTCTATTACATCCGTGTTCAAAAGGAAGAAGTGGTTTTTTCCTTAAAGCTTCCTGTATAATTTTATTGGCAATTATTCCCCATTATGCATTGAGGATCAGCTTCCTGTGACACAAGCCAATAATGATTGTCATGGATCAATACATTAGAAAATTTCCTTACAAGGCGCAACCAGAGAGCTGCTTACACTGGCATTATCTCCAGCCTCAACTGAGTGTGGGTGGAATACTTTTCCATACACACTGCAATGTAAAAATGGGTATCATTGATGTGGCCACTAAGTCCAAAACCAAAACGCTACTGAGCACATTTATTGCATTCTACTAATGTCAGTACATCTTCATATGCAGAATTAAACTGCAGATTCCCAAGTGATTCACATGTACTTCCCTTCTTCCCATTTCTATTGAGCTGGAAATGGAAACCATTCCAATAATAATCAGTTGCATAAAAGCACAGAGTACCTTCCATAGCTACAAATCAAAGTTACCACCCTCTTCTTCCTATGTCATTTGACCCAGGCAAATGTAAGTAGGGGTTGCTTTGCCAATTCTTCTTCATTTTAATTTCCCTTCCTTGGGATGGACTCTGTCATTTGCTCTCTTTCCATTTAAACTCTCTTGCAATGCATTGCTTATGAAGAAAATGACTCCATGCCTGCTAGAAATAAATAGTTTTAATTTTACCTTTTAATCTTCCCTTTAACTTTCATCTGAATTTCCCATTTTCAAGTATCTGACTAAATTGATTTGATGCTTAATGCTTGCCAAATAAATAATGAGGCTCTGAATGAGTCCATATGTAATAAGGCAAGGATTTCATTACTCCCAACATCACTATAATCAGGCAATGATTAAATTATTTCTAACATTCTTAATACCAACGTGAAAATATGCTAAAGACCCAGAACAATTTAAGCCTTCCCACCATGTTGTGTATCAGGCATTTCTATTTACAGCAGTTTATCACAATGTTGCAGGAATTGGCCTGTAAGGATTTATGCTAATAATAATAATGGAAGGAACTCATCCACAGGTGTCTCCCTTTATCTCAGCTACATCTCTAAAATCATTTACAAGTTCCCTGGTAACAGCCCTAAGGACCACCAGCAGGAATGCTGATTAACACTTACTAGGGGAAGAAAAACTTAAATAATCAAAGAATTTACAAATTGTGGAAACCTAGACAGAAGTTCAACTCATGATTACCCTGTGGAGGAATGGTATGAAAGTGTTAGTTGTTCAGTTGTGTCCAACTCTTTGCAACTCCATGTACTGTAGCTCACCAGGTTCCTCTGTCCATGGAATTCTCCAGGCAAGAATACTGGAGTGGGTATCCATTCCCTTCTCAGGGGATCTTTCCAACACAAAGATTGAACCTGGGTCTCCTTTTTTGTAGGCAGATTCGTTATCGACTGAGCCAGTGGGAAGCGCAGAGGGGTGGTGGGCCAGCTCTGAATTGAAGAATGCCTGCTCTTCTTCATCTGGGGTGGAGAGAGAGAGAGAGACTCAGGCATGTCTTCCAATCAAGGGCATTCAAATCTCTCTCTGGCATAGCTGGCATTCTTTCTAGTTTACAGAAATCAGATTATACTCCTTGCATCCAAGGGGGATGCTTAACTCAGATCTTTGAGTTATGTTTATAGTACATTTGGAGTCTGACAGTAGCACCACCCAAGAAATGATTTGCAGCTTTAATGCGTGCCTGCAGGATGGTGATATTGATGAGAAATCTGTATTAGAGCACCGTGAATCATCATTAAAAGGCATTTAAAATTGGCTTGTAAAATATGGCTTTCGCTGCACTCTATGCACTCTCCTGGAAAGATGAAGTAGTGTATTAAAATGATGATATGGATGTTAATAAATATGAAGTCATGGCTACTCTGTTAGATTTGAATGTGGCAACAAGAACCCCTGCAGTTTTATCATGAAGTTAGAAGTTCCCTTTTTATTATTAAAGCTATAGGAGGCATTTTACTATGGTCTGGGGCTAAAACATAACTTCCCTGGCCACTAAGCTTGCCAGTGGTTCAGAACGTTAGTTTAAAAGGACAAAATGTCCTATGATTGTTGCTGTTCCTTGTAAATTCCATTGTGAATTTATTATAGGCTGAGAGATTGTTGATCTGGACATCAAGTTCAATCTATCTGAATTCATAATATGAGGACTTTTTGAACTGCAAATAATTCTGCATTTTTCAGTACAAAAACAGCTTGGAGGTGTGAGGGTGGGGTTGAGTTGGTGGGATTGGTGCAAGCCTGTTGTTATTCTGGGGAACAGATCCAGTGCATTGAGGTATACCTAATTCACACTGCAGTCATTGTACATCAGGGTAATTTATATTTAGTGATCAACCTAGCATTTAGTATGTAGCATTTATCTTATTAGAGTTACCAATTTAATTATATATGAAAACATTCAAATTAGCAAGTGCATGAAGGAAAACTGCTTGAGCATGGAAGAAGATAAGCCTATATTATGGTTAATGTATTTATCCATTAATATAATCATTATGTCGTTTAAGACATTTAGGTTCTACCAAAGCATCTTGTTAATGTGAGTTATAATGCCTGTGGTTTTCAGAACACTTTCTGAACTTAATCCTGTTCTCTTTCCATGGTTTACAGTATTCAATTTTTCTCATTCACAGTTTAAACATTTTCAACTTCCTCTAGATTATTTATTTTGAAATTCTGTTCAGCTGGAATTTGTTGAATATGTTGCTGATTGTCATTAAAATATTTATTTTTCTAGAATAAAGGATATTTCTAACATACATAATAGTCTTAAAGAGTGCTGGTTGTCAGCTTCCTAATTATAATCTGGCTTCAACAGACAGCTGTGTAAATCCTTGGGGATTTAGAGAGTGGCCATCTAATACTTCAGGTAACATTTCATATTGTGGTGCCTTCAAATCATTGTTTAGACAGTTTTTTTTTTCTCTCATCCTTGAAGAGTCTATCCATTCATTTTGTTTATCAGTTCATCACTCTAGCTTTTACTCGATGTGTCATTAAAGGAACACTTTGACAATGAACTTCACCAAGACTAAAACCTTAAAGTTCTGCCAGAAATATTTGTGTATATGTACATACATCCTCTTTATCTGTCTCTACTGTTAACTCTAGTGTCCTGGGTGTTTACAGGGGTATTTTATACTTTATAGCTTCCCACTGTAAGTGTCTAGAATAAGAACTGAATTTCCTTGACTCCGTCTTGGAGAATCTCCTGTGTAATTGAAGCTATCTGCAGCCTTTGATCATTGGGGCTACTCCTTTCCTTGTTCCTCTTTGTTTGGACAACACTGTTCATTTGGCTCTCTTTCTATCTCAGTGCTTTGGGTGTTCTTTCTGCTCCCATTCAGATGGTGTTCCCAGAATCCTCTCCTGTGTCTCTTCTCTCTTCATTTTGCACACACTCTTCACTCACGGGGATAAGTGGTGTTTCTCTACTGTATCTCTCTTTTTCAACTTCTGATCTGATGATCATTTTTCTTCACTTAGTATACTACTTGCAAATGTCAATAGTTCCTCAAACTCAACAATCTCTTAACTAAATGTCTCTTCTACCTGATTATTTTTTCTCCTCATCCCTCATCTCTAAGTCTTGTCATCTAGAATTCCAAAATGTGTCCTAGTCTGTAAATCTTTCCCTTGCTAATAATTCCATTACTATGGCACTAGTCCAGATCTTATCATCCTTTTCTTGGACAAGTGTATGAGTTTGCTAACTGATTTTCTAAACTTTATTCTTAATATTTTTACTGACTTTTATTCATATGTATCTATAATTATCTGTCTAAAGTGATTTTTTTAGTCCTTATTACAACTGTCTGTAACTCGTGATAATATTGACTTCTTTCTCTTCCTGTTAACCTTTTCTTGGTTAATTTAACAATACTCTCACCTGGTTTTCTTCCTACCTTTTTGCCTGTTCCTGCCAGGTCTTTTTGTACATTCTTCTACATTTTCCAATTCCATATTTGTAGGTTTTTCACAGGTTCTATCTTATCCCATTTTCCTTTCATTTTATTTCCTCTACTTTACAATCTCAAATATTTCCAAGGCTTCTGTGATTACCTCTTCGCTGCTGAATCCCAAATTTGTATA